>NW_026844341.1:1837498-2557498 GCF_029955315.1 Cylas formicarius | reverse complement strand
AAATATCGAAAAAAGATTTCTTCCACTGAAGATCACGAGCTTGCTTCAAATTAAAACATTTTCCATCTGTGACACCATTCTCAGAGCTTATAGATAGGCTTTTCTAAAGAAATACTTAAGTATATCTTCAACGAAACTTGCATGCAACATGTTTCTCTTATAAAATATTGAAATACAAAGACTCTTCATATTTTTTAAGACGATATATCGATAAAACAAATGTTCGTATTTGAAATTTACGTAGAAAAAATAATTTAGCAATTTTAAGGGTTCCTTTTTTTACTGCATAGAATTTTATATTAATACCATTAGCGTAAATGATTTCTCGTTTTCTCATATCCTTTCCCCCTTAATTACAAATATATTAACGAATGCGTAGGCCAACAAGTAATTAGATACACATGTATTAACTGTTGAATTTATTTATATTAATATTTGGGTGATTATTAAATTTTTTTTTTCAAAATACTTTTTGGCTTCAACAGCACTTAATACAGGCAACTTCATGAATTGGGGGCTAAAGTATAGCCATTTAGTCACTGCAAAATGGCTTCATTGTAATATTATTTATTTGGTAATATTAATCAGTGGCTACCGAATATTCAATAATAATAATTAACGAGTGTGTTGTTTAATTGTTGGCTAAAAGTGCTAATTTTACCAACCATTTTGGTTGGTTTGGGTTAGTTGATCCTATTAGAAACTTTATAGTAGTGAACTCTACCGTGTTTTTGGGATTACTGTCAGTTACATATAACTAGTGCCAGTATTATCAACAACTTTCACTATGACGACATTGAAACGATTGCCGAAAAACGGTAATACAGCTAGCGTTGCCAAATTCAACGAGATTTACAAGTTTCGTATTAATTCTACAACATGCGGGATCAAATATTTTTGTTAAAAATGGTCTCGAACGAGGAGTGCAAGATCTGTGCCAAAACTTTTGGGAAAAGAGGTTTAAAACTTTTTTGTGGTGACTGCAAATGCACTTTTAAACTTACTCGAAGAGGAAGTCAGAAAGCTTAAAAGCATAATTGACCAAGAAGGAAGTATGAAAATTTAGAATGATATATCCGTAACGGGCTTATTAACTAAGGACAGCAAAGAAGAAGCCATTAATGAAACCATCAACCTATTTTCCTACCTGGATACACCTCTTAGGTCAATCTAATAGTGACCGTGGAGCCTGAGCATAAGGGTCGACTTCTGAGAACTCTAGCTAAAAAAGGGAGCCTAACCTTAAGGAAAGTAGAAGTCGCAAAATCGGAGTCTAGGATCTTTCTGTATGAGGAAGTAACCAAAACTAACCAGCTCTTTAAACAGGCCTAACAACTTAATTGCCTCGGTTACAAATATGTGTGGCACAGAAAGAGAAGAATATTAATAAGGAATGAAGAACAGCTGAAAGATCTACTTCAGTAATTTACTGTCGTATTATTAGTTTAGTGTAGTATAATGTTTTTGGAACGGCGTCTCAATGAAAACGTTTTTAACATTTTCAAACTTGGTCATATCAACATTAGGTCCTTTTTGCCAAGTTTGGATGAAGTAAAAATTTTATTATACCAGCTAGAGCCAGAGAATATTTTGGGAGTTTCCGAGTCTTGGATGTCTGCGAGTGTCGTTGATTTTGAGGTACAAATTAATCAATCACTTGTTTAGAGTAGATAGGTGTTCTCATGGAGGTGGTGTGTGTATATATATGGTCTGATATGCAATATCCGGAAGTTCAAGTGGAGGATTCCTTCCATAATTTTCAACAGCAGTGGTTATTACTAAAATTAGGAATTTTTTAAATGCTGGAAAGCTCAAATATGCAATCAGTGGATGAGTTTGTTTTAATGGGTGACAAATGGGGTCAACAAAACATAAAGAACTCCAATATTACTGCTCAGTTTGACAACTTGCTTGATATTTTTGAACAGATCGTCCTAAATCCCACAAGATACTCGAAAACTAAAGCCAGCTTGATATACACAAACATTTTGTCTAATATTGGTCTTTTAAATGAAAGCGTACACTGTCATTCTGATCACCAACTAATTTACTGCACACGTAATTCAAAAATTGCACAAATACCACCAAAGTTCGTTAAGTATAGGGACCTAAAGCATCTTGATAGAGGACGCTTTAACGTCAACCTACTCGATGTGGACTGGGGCGAGGTCTTTGATTTTGATTTCTACGCTCCTATTGGCGCTGAACGGGTAACGAGACCTAGATCTCCTTGGTTTAATGATGCTTTAAGATCCACGAAGAAACATTGCAACCAACTTCTTTCTACATTTAAAAAAATCGAATATTGGGAAGTTTATAAAGAAATTAGAAGCTTATTTACTTTTGCGGTACGACAAGAAAAAGAGCCCATCTTGACTTCACTAATCGCAAAGATCGTTTCAAAGATCAAAAGATCAAAGAACTCCAATGAGATGCCGCTTCACCTTAGAAATCCGAACTTAATTAATAAGCATTTTATAGACTCTCTGAGACTAATTTCTCATCCTCCAAGCACTGCTACCTTTAGGAGTTATTTAAGTTCAAAGCGTAGAAATAAAGAATTCGAGTTGGCATTGATAAGTAATGATGATATAGTCTGGGTTCTATCCCAGTTAAAGTCCAGTGCTTCAGGAAATGATGGAATATCTTTTGAGATGCTTAGATTGTGCTGTCCAACAATCGTGCCCGTATTAACAAACCTTTTTAATCATTGAGAAAGGAATAGTTCCTGCACTATGGAAAGTTGCAATAGTTTTGCATTTAGCTAAAATTAGTGCTGCAAAGAATGTATACAATTAGCTTATCGTCAACGCCATCAAAAGTGTTTGAAAAGTTAATTTACAGACAAGTAATTCATTATATGGATACAAATGCACTTTTGCCAAAATGTCAGTCGGTAAGGGTTTCGTAAGGGTTTCAGTACCTCAAGCGTTGTTGAAAGTTCTCGATGATGTTCTGCTGCCTGCCGATCAGGGAGAATCGAGAGCTTTAGTAGTACTCGACTATAGTTAGCCTTTCGACACCCTTAGTCACACACCCTTTTCTGTGCAAAACTCTTTTTTTATGGGTTTAAACCCAAAACAATCAATCAATCAATCAATAGTGTTAGAATACCGGTTGTTTTCGAGTGCAAAAACCTGGGTGTTATTTTTGGTAATAAATTAGGGTTTTTAAAATTATACAAAAAAGTTTATTGTAACTTAAGGAACTTACAGAAAACAAATCTATTCTTAACAGAAAGTTTAAAAAATATATCTGAAATTATTATCTGAAGCATTGGTCTTGTGCAATTATGCAAATAGCAATTTTGTAATCGATCCCTGTGCAAAGTGCAAAACTCATATATTCGTTTCATATTCAATCTAAAACTCAAAGACCATGTCAGTGGGCTTACCATAGTCGATAGACAAAACTTCACTCAGCATCCTTTTTAGATAACATGCTCAAAATTGGATACCCGGAATACCAAAAAACGCACAATTCTATGTCTCAGAATTCATTTTCTTATGTGAATGCTCAGTTGCTAAACCGATACCTCGCGATAAACCTGCTCAGAAACTCATCCAGACAGTCTTTTAAACACAACTTTAAAAAGAAACTGTTAATGGAAATTATATAAGTTATATTTTTGTACTTTTGTTAAATGTAAATTTTATTGCTTTAATTATTGTTCTATTATTTTAATTTGTTTATTGACTTTTTCCCACGTTTCTTTTTATGGTTAATCTATTGTTATTGTTAGCTCATTTTTTTATTTATTTATGATATTTGTTTTAAAATTTGACTTATTGTAAGTTAATTTATGTCCTTTTTTCATGCACGGATTTAAAGATGCATCACATGGATATTCCTTTTTGCAATGGTGAGTTTTTGGATTTTTTGAAAACACGCTTTAAAATTAAAAATTATCAACACTTTGGTATGATCAAATCGTGTGAATTTTTCTAAGGAGATATTTTATATTCTCGATTGTTATTACTAGATTGTTGTGAAAGGTAAAAATGTTTTATATAAAAGAGGCCACAGGAGATATATGTGATCAGACGTGATCGGCTAATGACCAAGCCAGGTAAAACCCATTCTATGGTCAAAGGCAACTATGAGAATTATTAGAGATTTTATAAATGACTCATCCTATCTCCGTTTTCTATAACGCCATTGGGAGATGCGAGACGCCCTTTCCACTTATCAATCAAACGGTCGAAAGTGAGCTCACGAAAAAACAAGCGATAATACAAAAGCGCGACCACGAGCTGGAAAAAAACAAAAGAAAAACAAACGATGACCGGCTGACACTTTACGAGGGGCGCGAGTGTTGAGGACAAAGATTTATGATCGCCGGGTGTCACAGAAAAAAATCTAAACGATTAACACCGTCGTGGTTGACGTAGGTGGCATGGCGCCGCAAAATTCTGCTTCATGATTGGGCTTTCCGCTGAAGGAACTATACAGGGCGTCCAGAAACTGCGACTTCAAATCAAAAACTAACAGTTTAGTAGTGTAGATCAACGACACCCTGTGGAGTAGGTGTGGGATGGACAATATTCATGTAGCTGGAGAGGACAGCAGCAGTGTGCTAATATATATTAGAATAATATTTGCATTTGTGTGTTGTAATTTTCATGTGCTTGTGTATATGCCATAATTACTGTAGTTTTTGAAACATTCTGTAAATATAAAAAAAATAAACACCACGTAACTTACAGTGTTAAAAAAGTGCAGTAACGAAAGCATTATACTTACCACGATTGAGGCTATAAATGAAAAGAATGTGTAAAAAACGAACATTAGAATTAAGCATTCTAAACCTAAACGCAATTATTGTTGTAAATTTTAGTAAAGAATTATCAAAATTGAGCCATAAACAAACATTGGACACTAGTAATGCTTAAACCATATTTCGAGCATCCTGTATTCCAATTCGTTGACATTTTTTTCTTAAAGAAATCCCTAATAGCCCCATATTTGACATCAAAAATTAGTCCCAGTCAGTCATGACTGCAGGTTAATGTAATATGAAACAAAAGGTTTTAGTGCGTTTTTGAGAGATCCATCCAAAACAAAAAAATTATCAAAATTAAACCAAAATTACCCTGCACTGAAATATTATAAAAATTGCTATAGTTGGGTTCTAAGTACTACGTTACCAATTTTTTTTTTTTTAAATCCCTAATAGTACTTCTTTCTTCTCTCTCTTTTGTTAAATAAGCTCAGTTAGCCATGTTGAAGCAATATGCAAAACACGATTGCTTTAGAAAAATCGTCGCTGGTAGAAGCAAATTCGTAGCGCCTATAGCGAAGCAGTTTTTTATTTTAAAAAGAAGGAGCTTCACGGTTTCTTGTGGTAAAGCGACGCATCTTTTTCTATCGTGCTCCTGTGGACCACTATGGAACTTTCGCAAGATCGATGTAATTTTATTGTGCGTACGCCTTGTATAAAGCGTTTTTTACTTATCGCCGAAGTTCAAAGTCACAACAAACTTTGATAAATATAAAAAATTGTACAAGTAATAACGATTTCCAAGTATCTCGGACACACTAACCAAAACTTGAAACTCTCTCTCTAGACACAATATTAGAGACTGTTTAAACGAAATTATCTCATGTTTTATAGTTTTCAATTACCGCTAATAATTTATCCTCGAAAATGGCAATTTTCAGGATAATTAGTATTACAAGGGTGTTTTACATTTTTTCAAACCATTAACGGAGTTTATAGGCTTGGATCTTCCACGTTTCCTAGTCCACGAATTTTTCTGAAATAGTAAATGGTTTTCGAGAAAATAATTTTTTCTGAAAATGACGTCAGCGCGCCTTGACGGCACCCGGTGCGGATAGTGATTATCATATGGATTTTTTAAAATTTCTCGAGCAGTGTGTGTAATTGACGAAAATCGCAAATACAAAAATTGTAGTCCTTGATGCGGCCTATGACACTGTTTAAACATATTAGCCATATTTTTTAGGATTTTTGATTTGCGGTTAATAATTTACTCTAGAAAAGAACAATTTTCAAAGTCTATTAGATTTTTGCCAATAACTTAAAAACCCTGTATATAATCGAAAAATTGCCTGAAATAAATGTTATAGCACTGCATCCTCCTCGTCTGCCAGTTAAAGAATTTCGCCGGTTACGGTCATAGAGAAAAACATGTTTTTCTGGAAGCCAAATTTACCAAAAAAAAAATCAAAAATTTTTACTTTTTATAAAACTTGACTGAAAACTTTCAGTCAAGCTCTGAAGAAGCCAACAACAAAAACCGATGCAGGAGGAATCCAGAAGTTTTCTAAAAGGTATTACAGTAGCCTGTGGAAGTCTCTTGCAAAATTAAAATTCAAAAATTTTAAAAAAATATTATGCGGTACTTAATTGCGCTCGACTTTAATAGTTTAAATGTGGGTCCCAACTTCTACTTCTCTGCCAAAACCGCAGTCGGTAGCTGCAAAATTTCGGGCACCTATTAAGTTTTTTAACATTGAACGGAATATCGCGAACACCCTGTATAATAGGTGAAAACCTTAAATACAAAAGTTTTAGCTGTGTACGCGAGCTTTATTGCCATCTAAAAGACATCTGAAACACAGTCCTTTAGTTATCGCTAATTTTCAATAATAGGTGGACCCATTTTTCAGTTTTTTTTTTAATTTGCAAGAATAAAAGTTTACGCAGCCAAATCTTCTCTTTAAATAATTTTTTCGGATACATAAACAGTTTTCGAGAAATGATTTTTTCCTTAGATTTTTGCAAACGCGATTTTTTATTTTTTTAAAATACTTTTTCAAGAAATTTTGATTTTTCTGGAAAAAAAAAGAAAAACAAAAATTTCATAATTAAAAAAAAATACTTCGCAAGTCTAGATTGCTCCCAGTTTCTACGTTTTAGATGTAGGTGGGGACTTTCACTTACCTGCTAAATTTGAAGTCAATAGTTACAAATTTGAGACGTCCATTACATTGTTGAATGTGGTTCAGAATATGCTGAACACCCTGTACAATATGAAAACCTAAAATACAAAATTTTTGGCCGTTCATACGGACTATATGGCCGCGTGGGACTATATGGTCCATTATCCATATATAAGGGGAACCCAATTTTCAGTTTCTTGCAATTTGCGGGCGAACCCTGTAAATTTGGTTTGGTGTAAATGGGGTTTATAATTTTTTTAAATTATTTCCCCGCCCCTAAACTCTATATTTGAATTTTGAAATCGAATGCTGCAAATCTCGGACATTTATCGTGTTTCATAGCGATGTACGAAAAACAGACGAAAACCGCAAAAAAAGACAGACCAGTTTACAAGGAGCAAAATGTCAGCATCCTGGCTTCAACGGTTCCAAACTTATTGTAAGTAAAGTTACTGTAAGACGTGTGCCTGGGTCACAAGTTTTACAGGAACCTGTGATTTTACAGCGATTTAACTAGGGAATTTAATCAATTATTTCAAACAGTATTTGTAATTTTCGCAATTTTCTGTAAAAGTACAGCGTTTTTGGGTCATATCCATGAATTGTTAAGCAAATTAATGCTGTGGTAAAATTCTCGGAAAAATTTAGAGTGTGTGCTCTCACAAGGAAGATTATAAGAACTATAAGAAGAATAATAAGAATAATGTCTATCGATGTGCTACTGCTCGGCTCGGAATCAGTATACCTAGTACACCAGAAGCAACTAGCGACAGCAAGAAGTAATGATGTAATGTTTTGAGGGAGATAAATACAGTAAAGCCCTTCAATTAAAGGATTCTTTACAATAGATCCCCTTAGCAACAGAGATGGACAGGCCAAGTGCTAACTCTCCCAACTTGCAATGTGTCCCATGTTACTATCGTTCCTTAAAAAATATAAGAGACTAGGTGAAAAATTAAAGGATAAGTATGATGATGATTGATGTATCAAATCTATCGCTACTTTTTTTACAGTAAGAATTATTCAATTTTGGTTCGATTACTTATTGAGAAGGATTCACTAACATTTTTAAATCCGAACTGTGAAAATCACCGTAGTGTCGTTTGCTTCTAGACCTTGTCCCATTTGTATAACAAGGGATAGATATTTTAAAATTACAAAAAATGGCAACAATAAAATGGGACCAATTTTTCCTAGACTTTTCCTATCACCCCTGATATTACACATTTAAAGTACGGACATTTCCGGTTTACTACTGCACAGGTTTGGGAGCAATCATGTGTTTTCGGATATTTGGTTGGTTGGTTATTAAACACTCGCTCCGCTCAATTGTCTTTAACCACACTTTTATAATCTATCTATTTTTAGGGCATCGTTAAAATATTAACTTAAAATTCCGGAACATCCTGTTATTTGTTTCTTGATATCTAGAGGACACTTTTTTATACATGGTTTTGTTTATTCAATAAATTTCATTTAACATAGTTAGGACTCGGACATAATTTACATTAAGAGCAGAGTGGCGCAGTGGAAGCGTGCTGGGCCCATAACCCAGAGGTCCGTGGATCGAAACCACGCTCTGCTAAAATTTTTTTTTCAATCGACGATGCTACAAAAATCCGCAAAAAATATTAATGGTATTTTGGAGTTGCTACAATATTTCTTTGCTTACTTTTATAGTGCTTCACGTCTTGGCCGTGATATCTGTTGCAGTCGTCAAATGTTGAATTTACATAAATAGAATTGGAGATGTTGTGACTTTCGAGTACCTAAATTCAATGCAATATTGATGAAAATTCTTTTCTAGAATTAGTACAGAATCTCAATACATTTCTTCAAGGTACTTTGTCTCCTTTCTGGATTAACCAAAAGAAGAAGACATTATTGGAGCAAAAAAAGCTATCTAAAAGCGGTGAAATAAATTGATTGGGTTTAGAGCATTATAAAAAATATCTAAAAAAAGCAAATAAAAGAAAAATCTAAACAGAACGATCTATTTTAAGTTGAAATTTGGCATCTGTAGTGAAAAACTAGTTGGCTAAGCTTTTGTTTAAATTTTGTTAACAGAAAGGTAGTGTATTATAAACTTTAAATGAATATGAATTATAAGAATAATGTGTTAATAATTATAGTTTTAAGATTTGGTCGTGTCAACGGATATTTCAAATTTAGAGTTAATTTAATTATAACAAAACCACTCTTATTTCGCCATAATTATTGACCGCAATTTTAATCTGTTAGAAAGTTATTGCATTTATTTTTGGTATACTTTGTCTCAAAGTATATCGCTTTGGACTGTGACGCAAATTATCGAATTAACTTGCGGAAGTATTGTAGGACACGGTATCAAAGACGGGCTTGTAAAAATTAAATATTGCATTATATTTATTTAGCTATAATAAAATCACATTAGTAAACAGATAATACGATGATACTAAACATAAATAGGTTTTCAATCAACATTCATTACTATACTATACTATATTATTTTGTATGTAAATGTAATAATCTTTAATTTTTAAAATATGCTATTCTGCATTTTTCCAGCTCTCAAGAGGTATATTATTAATTAAAAAAATTAATTAAATACTTCTTAAAATAGGAGTAACATATTCTGCTCTCGCATTTGATTTTACATATTATTTTTTAATAGAATGTGAATAAACTTCCAAATTTTCTTGTAACTGAATTCCAAATCAATATCATTTTGTAACAAATATTCTTGAATTTCAGTTTTTGCATTTGGTGAATTTGGTGCTTTTTGTAGCAGGCTGGCGTGATAGCTTTCGTCATTCGTTACAATGACATTTTTATCAGAAATATGTTTTAAAAGAACCAGTTTTCAAAAAATTCTGCGGTTTTCCCTTCTGTAGATTCCGTGCTGAACTCCTTAATATTTTTCGCAGTTAACAGCAAACAGTTTGAAATAAACCCCTCTTCTGATCCAGCGTGAATTATGGTGATCCGTTTTCCTTTATTTCAGCTTGCTTTTGCCTCATTGTTTTTACTGAAATTAACCAATCCTTAGGATCCTGTATCGACCATGCGATCCACTTGCTGTTTGTCTATTTTTCGTCATTTAAATACAACGTTACAAATATTTTTCAAAGAAACTTCCACAGGCTACTGGAATACTATTACAAAACTTTTGCATTTCTCCTGACTCGGTTGTTGACTTCTTCAGAACTTAACTGAAACACTTTCAGTTGGCTTGTTCAGAGCTTCAAAACTTAACTGAAACAAACATGAAGATTGGTAAAGTACACAAATTATATCTAAAATAGAAAGATAATGCGTTATAAATAATAAATATAACCAAGTATTTTCAATTTATTAATACTAAAAATTTCACCTGAAGCAGCAGCCGTTAATAATGTTTGACCAAAATGGTAGCTTTCTTTGCTTTTCAGGGTTTCCCAAAGTACTTACTACAATTAATTAATTTCTCTTAATCACCTCTATAATAATTCCAGGAAACTATCAACTATGTTCAAGAAAGTATCTAGCATCAACATCCGCTTTAAGGAGACAACATTTATTTATTTATTTATTTATTTCAACTTCTGAGCCAATTTTGCAAAGAAATAGTAACAATATAAATATAATATAAACAGCAATATGACAAAATAACAACTTAGATAACAGTCTTTTTAAAGAACCATATAAAACATATAAAAGCAGTAAGAAACAGTAAACAAACAGTATCACACTAGTTACAACTACAATCAACCACCTGTTTCAATTTTGTCTTAAATAGTCGAAGACCCCCAGCAAAGGGATCAAGAGAGCAACTGTTAAATAACCTCAAGGTTCAAGGTAAAGGAGAAAAATAGCCATAGTTGGCGTGATGAAATGGAATACAAAACATTGGGGAGTTCTGACGTCTTTGATAGATGTTAAAATCAATGGACTGGAGGAGAGCCCGGCAGTTATATACACCGTTCAACATTTTATAAAACTCAAGATATCTGAGTAGGTTCTTTTAATTTCCAGATCATCTGTTCCAAAAGGCTCACATACCAGAACATAAAAAATATGAAAGTTATTGTAGATATTTATACCCGCTCTATATGCTAGGGACCTTAGAAATGCCCTCTGATCAGTCTCCAATCTATCAATGTGACATCTGTAATGTGGAGACCACACTAGTGTAAATCTAACTAAGGAGCAATAAAGGGTTTTAAAACAGTCTGATGAGAGCAGTGTACTATTACGGGTAATAAAACCCAGACCTCTCATGCCCTTGTTAACAATAACCTCCAGCTGATCCAAAAATGTCAGTTTACTGTCAAAGATGGCTCCAAGGCCCCTAACTTTGGTAACATACTCTATCGTTGTATTGTTAATAACATTATTTATTATTTTGAAGGATGTTAGTAAAGCGCCAAAAAGTAATACTAAATCACTTTCCAACATTTAGATCCAGACCATTTTCTCTGCACCACGAACTGAGATTATTAAGGTGGCTCTGAAGAAGCTGAGCGTCCATAAATGATTCAATTGTTTTGTAAAAATGAAAATCATCTGCAAAGGCAAGATGTTCGCACAACAATTTCGTAGGCATTTGCTCTGGGCGGTACGGCATTTTGGTTCTGATGTGATTGATGTAATTTTTTTTTGACAAAATTTAAAATCCATTTGGATTTGCCTAACAGTTAATAAAAGTTTTTTTGATTTTGACGAAAATAACAATAAAAGGGCGGCACACACACGCAGAGGGAGGCAGGAACTTGTTCGAAATGGGAATAAAAAAGAAAATCATGTACTGACTTATTCATTACCTTCGTATCTGTGTAACCTTTATATGCAGGTAGATAGGTATTTTTGAGTATAGGGTTAGTAACACATGTTTATGCACCTTTAAATCGATGAAAATCTATTTATCACAATTAAATTAGAACAAAAAATTTTTAGATTTTCACAGTTATTTATTGGTTTATGACAATCAAATATTATCAAATACAAAATTTGGCAATGCCCCGACATAATGGAGTTTTAATTACCATTGTAGGGTTATAAATTTTTATTTAACAATGGAGACCTATTTAAATCCAATCTCCATAGTTTCCAGCAAATTTAGTTTTTTGCTTTTTGATTCATTATGTAAAATATCAAAATTATCATGAAACTTGTGGTTCTCTGAATTTAAACGAATGTCATAGTTAGAATCTGACCTTTTATTTTTATACGCTCTTTTATGTTCGTCAATGCGTTTCTTAAATGTTCTACCTGTTTGTCTGATATAAATTTTTTGCGACATGATCCACATTTTAATTTGTAGACTCCGGATTTTCGAGTTTTACGTGATTTAGTTATATTGTTTTTTTTTCAGTTTTAAAAGCAATCTTGCGACCAAATTTGTTGTTGTTCGTTTATGGGGAAAGATTTGCTTCGACGTTGGAAACGATATCTTCTACTGGTATTCTTCTTGGAGTTATTGCATAGTTAAATCCTTTATTCAGTACGCTGACGTCTGTATCGGAAAGCAGAGAAGAAATTTTTGAACTAAGAAATCTAAACAAAAACGAAAATATAAAAATGCCAGCAAAGAAAAGAAATGCCACTGTCGTCATGAATATATCGCATTATAATGCAAAATTGGAGGATATTTTGAACGACCCAATATACCAGCAAGTCACCAGAGATCCCACAACATATTTGGAAACAACAACTAAGTCCAAAATTCTCAGTTCATCAATAAACGAGGATACAAAGAAGAAACTTATTTTCAGGGAAAAATCGAGTCGTTGTCCAAAATTCTACGGGCCCCCAAAGATACACAAGGACGGGGGTCCCCTGCGTCCAATCGGGAGCGGCTTTAACACACCAGTATGCAACTCAGATTTTTGGTTCTCTCAGGATGGACAAAGACGACATTATAGCGATGTCAAATCCATATGCCCGAGCATTGCAGTAGAGGAGGCACTCCTGCTTATAGAAGAAAATGAAGATCTTCCGCTGTACATAATGGATTTGTCAAGGCACTTCCTAAAATCTGGTTACTTTATGTACAACGAGGAAATATACCGACAAGTAAATGGAGCAGCAGTGGGATCATCTCTCTCATCTGTGATTGCCAACCTGTTCATGATTTACTTCGGAAAGAAGGCAAATCTGAAGCCGAAACTATGGACAAGATATGTAGATGAAGTATTTGTTGTATGGACTTTTAACAAGGAGGAGCTTTTGAAACTCCTAGAACATCTGAATTTCATTCATCCAATTCACAACAGAAGTTGAAGAGGATAACAGTCTGCCGCTTCTAGATGTGTACATCACAAGGACCGAAAATGGACACTTGGAACACACTGTCTATAGAAAACCAACACACACCAATAGATATCTGAACGCTAAGTCTCATCACCACCCATCACAGATAGAGGCAGTGGCAAATACATTAATTGCTCGGTCGTTCAGGCTGACAAACGAGAAGAACAGAACTGACGAACTGAAGAACCTGTCTTCGACAAAACGGATACCAAAGGCACATCATCAGCAATGCAATCAGCAAACAACAGCAGCCGCAACAGAGAGTGAAGTGAAAAACATTTTTTGTTCTAGTTTAACACAACTTCATTTTATGGGTGCTCGAAACATAAGAGTTACTATTTGTTCGGAGTAACTCTGTTAAAACTGAGGAATAAATTATGGTAGCTCCTACAAAACATATAACAGAGCCTGTTTTCAGCCGATTTAACTCCTACAAAGCAGAAGCTTAATGAATTTCTTCGACGTTTGAAACTAGGAACCCAAAAAGCAAAACCAAATATTTTCTAAAAGCCTTAAGATTAGTATTAGGAAGTGATCATAGTAAAGTCGATTATTTTTTGTTTTCAAATTAGTACAATCTCAATGTTTCCTAAAAATTAATTTATATTTAAAATTGTTTTTTTTTAATTATTGTTTTTTATAAATAATCTGGTCAGTTAAAATAACATTGGAAATTATATCATTTAAATATATGAATTAAAGAATTTAAACAATAAGTTTTCTTTTGTCGATTCTTATACAGAAGAAAAGAAGCAAAACAAAAGAGAAATTGTTTAACTCATAAAACTGTTGAAATGACTAACCAAAACTAAGAAATTGCATTTTTATGAGTATGATCTAAATTTTCCGGTCTGTAAATGAATAACTGCTTCTGTGGGAATTCCCGATATTCCATGTTTGGTTTGGCGGCAAGAGAAAATTGTTCCTATAGCAGTTGACCATCTATTTACACTTATTATATATGCCCCATTAGTAGCAGACATACCTCTGTCTTGTCCCATACATATTCATAAATGATTGGTTGTTCCGTTTAAAGTCTGTTCATAGATATAAGAAAGTGACTAACTGATGCGAATTAAGGAAAGACCCGGGCAAGCTGTAAGAATAAAATATGGCCGAACAAGTCCGTACTTTGCTTAGAATTTAATTATTTGGGTTTTTGTTAGGAAATATGCTAAACAATATTTATTTATTTATTTACGTACGTATTTATGTATAAAATTACTTAAAATTATTTACATAATATATCAGTATCACTATCGCTATCATGGCCTGTTCTAATTATTATTTGTTCTATATTATTTGCAATATGGATATACGATTGTTCTGGTTTTTCTATATGTTTAACAGAAGACAGCGGTGGTGTCTTCGTGGTAATCCAGAGAAGAATCTATAATATTTTTCGCAGACAGAGAAAGTCCATTTGGAATCCAACCATCTTTAGAGCCAGCATGCAAAATAGTTATTTCATTGCCTCTTTTTGATGGCGCGATTGTTTTACACTTATCAGTTGAGTCAACCCAACCCTTTTCCGGGGTATCATAAGTGTCGAACCAGGTTTCATCCAAGTAACTAATTGGCCTTTGTTGTTCTCTGTAAATCCTAATTTTTTCTAGATATTCCCGTCGTCATTTCTGAATTCTAAAAGATTCCATTAAAACCCATGTGTTGAATACACTTATATAAGGTAGTTCTGCCACATTTAACACCGGTTTCATCTTTTTCAAGCCACCTAATTAAGATATCTAATGTAGGCATGCTTTGTCCCTCGTATAACAGGTACATTTTATTTATTAATTAACTCTTTAATACCTTGATCACTTTCATCTACACTCGAGAAAATGTCAGCATCGCTTCTTTTTTTCCTCGCTGAAATGGGATTATCCACAATTTTCAATACAGTTGATGTTGGAATTTTGGTGAATGTGGCCGTTTCTTCTAAATATGCTTGGTTGCTGGCACCACGTTCAATGAGAGTCAAATAAACATTGTTTATAACTTCCTTAGTCTCAATAGAATAGTGTTTTCTACATTTGGGCGGGAGCATCTCCTGAGATACACTAGACTAGCACATATTTTGCATAATTTGCACACGATTCAACACACGCTGTATTACACACGAAATAAGAATGATTATTAATAAACTTAAACTAAGTAGTATACCAAACCAAAGAATATTAAACAAAGGTAGGTATAAAATTATTTTCTATTACGGACCACAATTTTAAGTGAATTTAAATTTCGAAACTTTAGGTAACAATCTTGTTGCATTGTAATTGGATAATCCCATTCAAAAGCAATTGGTCACTTTCTTATATCTATGAACAGACCATACCTAGTAACAAGAGGTATAAAGAACTCAATTACTTTTTGGAGGAGGGTCCGTCAAAACTCAAGACGATACACGTTGGGATATATGATAGCAATGCTTCCAGATGCTCTGTATACAAATTACTTGTTTCGTTTATATATTTTAGGAGAGAGACCCGTGCCAAAAACGAGAATGGTACGAAATTTAATCGCGTATAAACAAAAGGTGTGCGGTATCTCGACCCAGTATCTTTTTATTGTCCAGGAAATAATGAATTCAGAAACGGCAATGAATATACAATACACAACATTTATATGGAAATTCTAGAGGGTTGTTTAGACATAATACCCCCTATTATGTCTAAACAACTCTCTCCCGTTCCGAATAATAATTTGATTCCCTTTAATAACCTCGGTTGCTCAAAAAACATTTTACTCTTTATTATTCTTTGGGGATTTTTAAATTTGTTCCGGTTAGAGAGTTCATAATGTTTACCGCCTAGCAGACAAATAAACATTGAAAATGTACCGTTTCATACCCGGGAGTTATACATTTATTATTATGTATTTTTTGAAGTGAAAAGTTTCGCGTTTAGAGTCCGAATACGATGCACGTATATTCGAACTTTTGCAAATCGCACCAGCCACCAGTCACCCGAACGTAATATTGATGTTTCTAAAAAGCGAATATCTAGCAATTAATTTTTCAAAGAAACTTCCACAGGTTACTGTAATAATTTTTGTAAAACTTCTGGATTCCTCCTGTGTCGGTTTTGTTGAGACGAACTAGACTGAAGCCAACATGGCGAAACGTTAACTGGTTAAAGTAGCTGGCAATTATTTATATGTTGTGTTTATTTCTACAATGGGTTTCATTTGATTTTAATAACTACTTCACTACTCTTAATACAATTGTTATAAGATTATTTCTTTGAAAAAATAAAAATATTATTATCATCATGTTATGTTACACGTTTAGGCCCTATTTCGAAAAGTAATTGTCGTAAAGTTGGTGTGAAAAAAGCTATAGGTAAAGCGGCCAAGAAAAAAGCCGGAAATTATTTATTACTGCAATTATAAGCAACAAAATGAAGCATGACTTTATTAAAATTAAACAACATTTGTGAAAATACTTTTTATATTGTAAAATGAAATTTACAAAAAAATGCAATTTATTTTACACATTTCACAAAATAAGAGAAATATCTAAAAAAAACATTTTAGAAATACATTGAAAAATTAATACGCATACATACAGGGTGCTTCAAAAAAATGTATACACACTTTAAACTATTGTTTTCCCACTCTACAAGACTAATGTTATATTTCTTCGCCAGGTGCCAGCATAATCGTCCCTCTATGTTATATTATCAGTTGGAATTTGTAATATCAACATGGGGAACGCACGTTTGAGTTTTGAAGAACGTAAGCAGGTTATTAAGTGGTACTGGAAGTTTGAGAATGTAAATGAAGTTCAAAGACAGTGGAGAAGGGAGTATGATACAGAACCACATTCAAGATTAACAATTACACACATACGAGACAAATTCGAAGCTCATGGAACAGTGTGTGATGTGCATAAAGGTCATTCAGGTCGGCCTCGAACAGCTACAAGTGATGAGTCATCAACGGCAGTCTTGGAACTGTTTCAACGCTCTCCTAACAAATCTTCAAGGCAAGGGGCACGTGAAAGTGATGTAAGTGCTAGCAGCGTGCTACGCATTCTGAAGAGAGGCAAGTATCGTGTTTACATTCCAAGGCTGGTGGAACAGCTAAATGACGACGATCCAGATCGAAGGTTGCAATTTTGTGAATGGATTCAGGAGATGGTGATACGTGAACCGGGATTTATGGGTAGCATCATTTGGTCGGATGAAGCCCAAGTCAAACTTAATCGAACTATCAATAGGCACAATTGTGTTTACTGGGGTGAAGAAAATCCTCACATTACAATTGAAAAAGCTGTAAATTTGCCTGGTGTAAATGTGTGGTGCGGTTTGTCTTCAAGGGGACTCATTGGACCTTTTCAATTTGAAGGCACTGTAACTGGTATTAATTACCTAACAATGCTTGCTGATTGCATATTTTCTGCCATTCGTGCATTATAGGGTAATGATGATTTTTATTTTCAACAATATGGTGCTCCGCCGCACTATCACAGGGACGTACGAGCTTACCTGGATCAAAATTTGTCGGCCGGTGGATAGGACGCAGGGGGCCAATCGAGTTTCCAGCACGCTCTCCAGACCTTACACCACTGGATTTCTTCTTGTGGGGCACAGTAAAAGATGAGGTGTACAAACGTAAACCACGTAACCTAGACATTCTTTGAAATGAGATTCAAGCAGTGTGTAGAGAAATCTCATTGGACGTTTTGATACGATGTACAGAATCAGTGGTGACTCGTACTCAGAATTGTATTGATGCTGCAGGTCACCAATTTGAACAGTATTAACATTTGTTATTTATGTTTCATTTACATTGGACTTTCAGCTTTCTATTTTCCTGAAATTTAACTTTGTAGAACGGTAAATAAATTTTCTATGGAAGTTCAAAGTGTGTATACATTTTTTTGAAGCACCCTGTAGTGTCCGCGAATGAGAGGAAAAAATTATTTCATTTATTGAGGCATGTTCTATTTTTCCCGCACATCTAAATGGAATTTTTTATATGGTAAGTAAGCTGAATTTTTAATTACGACTGACTTTCGTATAATAAAATACAATCTTCTGACTTCTGACAGTAGAATAAAATTATTTATATTTTGTTCAATATTCGAAACTGAAAGAAAAGTCGAATTTTTACCAAGCGAATCTATTAAACAGAAGAAAAGTCAACAAACATAGATTTTTAAAAGAAATGCTGATCATATATGAAAACAAAAAACATAATCGAATACCGTTTTTATAATAGGGATGTTAGAGTGTATGAATCCAGGTTTAGCGGCCTTCTAAGTTACAAAATTTTAACATATTTGTAGTTCCATTTTTGTTAAATTATACAATACAAAGTTGATTACCTTTTCTTGCGAGGAATTAAATTTTTTGGATATTCTACAAAATAACGTTTTATCATTTCCTTGGTTATAAAAATGCTCTTTCGGTAGATTAGGTTGAAAATTAAAAATCCCAATCTTAATTTTGTAGCTTCCACAACTGAGTTGGCCTGAAGTAACACCGTATTCAACATGGCTATAAAACCAGATCCGTTCTGCAAATAAAATGATATTTAAGCAATGGTGCATTTATGTTTAATTATTGTAAATTTGTTAATTTCATAGGAATGGGATATTTTTAGGCATCATCTTTAGCACTTTAGCATTGCTTTGCAATTCAATAGATTTTTCATGTGAAGAACGCCTTAAAATTTGCCACTATATCCACGATATTCTTTAAAGGAGCAGGTTAATTTTTATTTGTTTTGAATGTGAATTGAATATTAAATTCTTTTCTGAACAAAGTTTTATATCGGCAAAGATTAGGCGAAAATTTAGTTTTAGGTTTGCATATAAAAAACTTCGATTGAATTTGTTTTATATCTACAAACAAGGCAGCTAAACATTCTATTCAACAACCACTCACACCAACATTTTGTACGCAATGGTAAAGGTTTTATACTAATAATGAATTAGAATGCTAAAAACAGTAAACACTAACTTTTTGGCTTAGGGTGCGAATTTACATTTGTTTTGTGAAAATTACAAAAATTTGCATATTCGCCTTGTAAATTACAAAGAATTTTACAATTTTTTTTACATTTTCACATATTTTGACGAAAATTCTGATTCATTTTTTAACAATTAGTTGATTAATTTCGTAATTTTTTTGTGAAATGCAACACAATTGTTCAAGTGAGAATGGCGGTCATTTTAAATACTGTTTTTTCAGAAATAATCTTATTAAGGGTGTTTTTTTCGATGTATAGAACTTTAAGTTGCCATTACTGTTCAAGATGGTGACCGATTTAACAGCTGTCCAGTGATTTATTCTCAGTTTGGTTTGCCAATTCATCATGAATAGACTCACGCCTGAACAACGTTTGCAAATAGTACAATTTTATTTCGAAAATAATGGTTCTGTGTATACGTATCGCGCACTACGTCCATTTTGTCGTCCATCAGAGCAGTTAATTCGATTAACCATGGAACTCTTACTCTTATTGATAACTCGCATCCCCAGAGACGCCGTACGGTGTGCACAGAAGAAGCTATTGTTGCTGTAGAGCGTAGTATTGAGGAAGACCCGAATGAGTCCATCCGCCATCGAGCACAGGAATTGGATCTGTGTGTTGGTTTACGTGCTTAGAAAATCCAACTCGTGCAAGAATTGAAGCCAACCGATCATCAAGTAAGGCGTAGATTCGTCGAATGGGCCCAAAACGAGATTGCCGTTGTTCCCGATTTTCATGAGCGAATTTTGTTTAGCGACGAAGCGCACTTCTGGTTGAATGGCTACGTCAACAAACAAAACTGCCGCATTTGGAGCGAAGCGAATCCTCAAATGTATGTCGAAACACCGTTACATCCAGAAAAACTGATTTTTTGGTGCGCTTTATGGGCTGGTGGAATCATTGGTCCGTACTTCTTCAAAAACGATGATGGCCAGAACGTTACAGTCAATGGTGATAAGCATAGAGCTATGACTACTAACTCTTTCATTCCTGAATTGAATAACCATGATGTCCAGAAGACGTGGTTTCAACAAGACGGCGCAACATGTCACACAGCTCGTGCCACAATCGATTTATTGAAAGACACGTTTGGTGACCGCCTAATTTCACATTTTGGATCTGTGAATTGGCCTCCAAGATCTTGTGATTTAACACCGCTAGACTACTTTCTGTGGGGCTATGTAAGGTCATTGGTCTATGCGGATAAGCCACAAACGCTTGACCATTTGGAATACAACATTCGCCGTGTTATTGCCGATATACGGCCACAAATGTTGGAAAAAGTCATCGAAAATTGGACGTCCAGATTGGACTACATCCGCGCCAGCCGTGGCGGTCATATGCCAGAAATCATATTTAAAATGTAATGCCACAAGATTATCTTTCAGATAAATATTCTTAAAGTTCTATACATCGAAAAAAAAAACACCCCTTATTACCGATAGCTAAAATGGTCACCGTTGTAAAGGTGTAATAAATGTCAATTACTTCAGAACGGCCGAAAGCATTTTGTCAAACCTGGGTTTGTTGCAAATTGTTCCTTATTTTTCGCCGTGTCCATCGCCGCTAGAAGGCGCTATGAATCTACCTCTTTACGTTTTTAGTTTATGTTTGCAAATGCTGGAAATTATATGGACAGATGATGGGGAAAAATTCCGTTTTAGAAACTCCACTTCCAGCACAACATTTTCAATTATTTTTACTGATGAGCGACCTTCACTAGTTCAAAAGGAAAAGTAAGCATTATTGGGCCATAGAAAATTCCCGCACAAGTGCTCAAAATATAAGGGCGTAGATCTCATGTTGGCGTGTTGGAAAGGACTATAATGGATAATAGGTTTGTGCATTTGCTTGAAAATGACGTACAAAATCTGCTGGAAAACATACCTACCTAACAATATAATAAATTTGTGTGGCACACAATGTTCCACCAATCACGCAGTATCTCAATGAAAAATATATGTTTTGGATAGGAAGTCTATTCTGATGCAGTTACTTAAAAAACATTACGGTAGTTCAAACAATATTAATATTAAAGGAGCAATTTTTCACAGGCTATTTATAGATCTTCTCGATTCCTCCTGCGTCAGTTGATGATAAACTGAACTGGATGACGGTGCGCCAATTATTCTGTTAGCTTTTTCAGAGCTTAATTGAAACTATTTCAGTTTGGCTCTGAAGAAGCCAACAGGATGATTGGCGAAAAGTCAGCAAGTTCCATTAATCAACAACTGACGCAAGGAGGAATCCAGAAGATTTGTAAATAGTATTTTAAGAGCAATCACAAGTAAGAGTAAGAGTAATTACAGACACTACGTGGAAAATTTTAAAAATTAATTATTAGTTTAGGTTGTTCTTTTCTTTTAAAAAGCAATGTTGATGATGCTTATTAAATTATGCAAATAAGTAACAAACTTGAGTTATTACAAAAACGGCTAAACTAAATACCGACAAACTATTTATTTTTGAAATCAGAAAAAGAACTTTCTTCTTCAGTTCTTAAAGATATTTCACCAGCACCTTGTGTAACATCACGTATAACAAAAATTTATGCTCCGAGGTTCAAAGTACACGTTTGGTAGCGGATTGGGGTTACTACAAATCTCTACGAAATTCTGCTGTAACAGTAATGAAAAGGGAGAAGAGGTGTTACCTTTACGAGCCTGATAGCGCTAGGTTGAAGGAGAGCTGGAGAGTCGTACATACTGTGAACGTGAATTCTCCTCAACGTTCTAACATTGCAAAGGATCTTTTACATGCTAAAAAAATTCCGCAGTTACAAATTTAGTAATCATTTGTTTTTTTTCGCTTCGTATGGCAACATTTGATGAAATTAAACAGATTATTTCGAAATTAAAGTCCAATGTAATGTGTCTGCGCTTGTGCTGAAGCTCTCTTTGCCGGTGATTTTTAGGCATATAACACCTATTGCAAATTGTTGTATTGAACACGCCTGTTTTCCCTCTTTAATTAATCCATTTCCGAAAGTAGTTCAACCTAAATCGAGTGATTGAACACTGAATGTGTTGCATATTATACTTTTTTTACGACCTTAATTTTTAGGTACATTTTCGCAAAACAACACGAATACATTCAATGACATGGCCGTCAGAATTGACAAACGTCAAGGCATGGGAAATAAGCCGAAATCATCCGATTGTTCCCAAACCCGTGCGGTAAAATCCCGGAAATGTCCGAAGTGGCTTGGATCCGTGGCAAATAAAATTGACTCGGTAAAGTGACGCTTTCCATAATCTAGATCGGTGTGTAAATAGGTATTTTACCGACGGGAGTTGAAAAAGGGCTTTTAAGACTCCGGTATATGAGTACGCTATATTTAATAAAATCATATCCGGTTTGCAGTCAGTATTTGGCAAAAACCACAGTACTACTTGGCAACAAAATATTGGCAACTAACTGTAGTGTTGATACTAATGTCTTTTTTAACAACCTTGAAGTTCTTTTAATGCAGACTAATATCAAGAACTTTAAGATATTTTTCGCAGCTGATTTTAATATTACTTTTAATATTCAGTCTGCACACCTTATTGATGGTTTTGCTCCGGTATATGTCATACTATTTATCTATATATGTGACAGTCTGCCACATGTAGAGAAAATATTTTTAAGAATGTTAAAAATAGTAATTCCATATCCAGCATTTATGATGCCTGTTTGTCAGACCTTTTTCGTTAGTATGTGATTGTTCGAAGTGGGGATATTCGAGCTTCCCCCGTCTGGATACGGCCGGTGACTAGGGTTGAGTTAGAAAGGCTGGGATTCCTGCTTTCTGAAGAGGATTACGATAAATTTAATAACGGTTGTAGGGATATTGATTATCTAGCCCCTCTTTTGATTGATTAATATTCAAGATATGTTGTGGAGTGCTAGAAACCTATAGTAAGCTGATTTAATAAGGACCTAGAAAACAAAAAATAAAATTAAAATAATCAAAATAATAATACGTACACAAAAAATGATCCTTATCTTTGGGAACTATATAAATCGTTAGAAAACAAGCATAGGATGTCCATCTAAACTGCAAAAAGCAGTGCTTACGAATAGTTTCTAAGAAACTCCTAAGGTAAATCCAAAGATTGCTGGAAATTGGTTAACGCTAAAAGAAATCATAGAAAAACGAATCCGTTAAACGACAACTTAAAACCAGATGACTTTAATGTGTTTTTTAATTCAGTCGCTGAAAACATTACCAGATTCATCAAAACATCAAACTCATTACCTACATAAAATACTATCAAAACAATCCCGTTTCTTTTTATCCCCAGTTACAGTTTACGAAGTTTCAAATGCTATCAAAAATCTTCAGATTCAGCATCAACTGATTATTTCAACTTAATCAATATTATGCTTAAGGAAACTGTGAATATATTGGCAGCTCCTTTCACAGATCTTATAAACCGCTGCTTCACAGGTGGTATATGCAAGGATTGTTTTAAATTTTCTAAGATCTTTAACAAAGGAGTTCCAGAGCAGCCGGAAAACTATAGTCCTCTATCCATTATGCTGACCTTTTCTAAGGTAATGCATTCCCTGCTAAAAAAAGAGATACCTCGAGTTTAACTCGCTTCACAGTGACGCCCAGTTTGGCTTCTGGTCCGGTGGGGCAGTTTTAAAGATTGTGGACAGCATAGGAGGAGGAGGACTTGGAGGGTGGCTTGCACACTATTCTTACGGTGTGTAATTTGTCCAGCGCCTTCGATTGTGTTTTCCATGATTAATTCTTTAAGGAACTTTCAATCTAAGGTATTAAGGGAACTTCCCTGAAGCTCTTCGAATCCTATATTTCCAATAGATATCAATGTGTGTTATATAATAACTCTGCTTCTCAAAGTGTCCAAATCAAATATGTTATACCTAAAGGGTCAATTTTGGAACCAACTCTGTTTACATTAATGACATTTCCAATTTTATGATACCAACAAACAGCGTAATATTCGCAGGAGATACCCCTTTATATATAGAAACTATTTTGGCCTTTGCCTAAGGTCGGTTTACTGCTAAGTTTAAGCTTCATTCAGGGAAAACATAAAGTATCTTTATTTCTTGATCTAAGTTGGCAACTGGCAAGAAATGTAGGTTGTTGGGTATTACGATTGATAACTCGCTCAAATGGTCGCGATATGTGGTTACTCTGAGATCGAAGTTGTCTAGTTCTTTATTTGTCATGCCACAATTGAATGACCTGAATGATTTATTATTATTATTTATTATTATTTGCATATGCTATTCTTCTATCTATTCCTAATAAGCTAGGGGGTGTTTTTATATACATTACCAATCATTAATAATAAAAATTGAAATGTTAGAATTTATCCTATAAATAAAATTTTATTTTAAGTATTTGAATTTACTATTTTAATTTTAACATGAATTGGAATATCTCCTGTTGAAAATCCTTATATTAATATAGGACATTTTCTACAATTTGCTATTTTTTATATTTTTTAATATGATTCTTCTTCATAACATTAGGAAATAAATATCTTTATTTATAGTTAATGAACTTGAATAAGTATGTACTTTGAATGCATAATAAAGAAATAAAAATTTCTATTAACTTAAGTACTTTATTTATAATTTTTAGAGAAATATTTTAAGTACAAATATATTTATAAGCAATAGTTTGTAATATACTTAATTAGAAATAATTTTTGATGTAAACAGTACTTAAAATATTTCCCTAAAAATCATAAATAATAAATATTAATCTAATAATAAATTAATACAATATAACTAAAAAGTATGTACATTACATTTTATTTTACGAAAATTATCCTAAACTATTAAAAATTTAATGAACTTTAAATAATACTTTTTTATTACACATAATATATCAATAATTAAATTATTAACTTAAACTATTACTTTTATATTAAGCTATATAACAAATTAATAAAGTTTAAAAATAGTTAATAAAAAAAAAATTAAATTAAATAATTTTTGTTAGTAATAATTCATTTATCATTTTAATATCTTTATAATTATTTACGCTTAAATTATTTCCTCAAATAATAACGACCTATAATAATGATAATAACAGTATACAATAATTAATATTTAAATTATTTCATTAACATCAATTATTATGCAATAAATTGTACTTAAAATATTTCCTTGACTTAATTTAGTATTCAATAATTTGTACTTAAAATATTTCCCTTTTATAGTACATAACAATAGTTTATACTTAAATTATTACCCTTAATAATAAAGCCCTATAATAATTTGTACTTAAAATATATCATAATATACAAATAGCTAAAAACATAAAAATATATAAATTATAATAGAAAAAAATAATATCAATATATTTAAAGAAATTGACAAATAATATTTTCAACATAAATTTATTAATTTATCATATCGATATCGTGGTAAAGACCCACGAACTAAAATTCATAAATAAACTATTAAACTTAACTTTAAAAAAAATACTAAAGATAAAATATTACCTCCTAAAAATATTATTCCACATAATATTCTCATACAATAAATTAAAGCAAATCAACATTAAATCCTGAAACTAATTCTGATTCTTCTTCAGCAAAAACAAAAGGAGTCCCATTTGTCTCAGCCATTCTGGTAACAAATCATATTAAACATAAAGGGTATATAAAATAAATAAATCAAACGAAATCAAAAATAAATAATCAAGCCTAATAAGGCATATATAGAATTTGAAGATCAAACTGCTAATAAAATTCTGTAAAGTACCAATCTTGAAACTCTTAAAATAAATAAAATTTATAACGCGGATTACTTGAGAATGGTATAATTTGCTATTTTCCATAGCCCCATCTAGTACGGGATAGTGCTTTGAGGATGTTGCAGGTTGATGAACGGAGTTGGCCACAAGGAACACTACAGGTTTTCGCTCATTATTTTTTTCCACAGTTTGCTGGAGATTCTTAGGAGGAGACATTTGTTAGCAAAAACTGTCTTAACCTAAACCTCTTTAATTATGTTACGTTGAAAATCGAAATGTTAAATTTTGCTAAGTACAAAAATAAAATAAAAACAGATTTATTAAAATAGTGCATCCATTCTTTTTAAGAATATTTGACCACACCGTTTTAAAAAATTAATAATAACACATTATAAAAAGGAGCAGTATTGGAATCGGGTACCTCTTTGAAGTGTCATTATACAATTTTCTGTATGTGTAATATAGTTAATAAATATTATTATTATTGTTATTATTATAATTATTGTTGGACTTTTCCAAGAAGTTCGATAACCCTGGCCAATGAACTTCTTTGTGCCAAGCTCGGCTACCAAGAGTTCGACCGTCATGGAGTGTGATCTTACCTTTCAAGATGAGTGGGATGTATGTAGTATAACATCAGGCGTGTTTAAGGGTCGGTCTTGGGGCCGATCCTCTTTCCGTATTATACAATAGATCTGTTCAGAGCGGGTATGACCGGTTTTATTCAGAGGTTTGCATACGACACTCAGTTACCTCACTTGTTTGACATCGAAAGGGCTTGTTTAAAAATAAATAATGATAAATAAATAACATTTATCAGTATCGCCTGGAAGTGTTTGTCGGTAAATTACATCTTAATACGTCACCCTACTATCCAAGACGGCACTTGGTCATTACAGGACATCTAAAGAACTTTATCAATTTTTCTATTTCTCGTTAACGAATAACCTTGTTTCGCGGTAGCTTTAATGTTCCACCTTTTCTTAAATATTTAACCCGTAAGAGCATTCATAGGGAGCTCAAAAGCTCTCTAGTGCTCTCTAGGTTTTTCCTTTTATTTAATAATTAATCAAATTATAATTAGGCCTTTATGGAGAATGACTTACGGTAAAAACCTGAGATGTTGGTTACTTATGGAAGCGAATATGAGCTAATTATGTAAAATATTTTCGGCCATGCGGTTTTGTCTAATATACTCGTAACGTATATCGACCTTCGTTTTTATATTCGTATTCGTATATTATTAGATTTTTAGATTCTGCAAATATTCTGGAACTTTTTTATGTACCATACCAATCTTGAACATTTTCGGAGATAAAAAACACTATTTAAGAAATTCGGAAACAAACAAACCGATATAAAATTTTTTTTCGCAACCCGTACGACTAAGCACTTGAATTTTTGGTTGCTTAACTTATCTCTTACAGGGCGTTCATAAGATAAGGCCTAATTGGTAAGATATAGAACTCCATGTTACATAGGAATTTTATACGGAACACGACATATTTTATATTGGTACCTAAATTAATTTACAATCAAAAAGTGCCAAACTTTTCGAATTAAAAGAAAAAAGCAAAATATTGCAATTAAACCGAATTAAAGTAATCACATTTCATCGGTGTAGCCCTACCCTGCCATGGTGACGTTTTTTGTAAACAAAGTTGTCTTTAGCATAGAAAAGCTTAATATTCCCTCATTATCGTGTTCTAATGAGTAATGGTAATAGTGAAACTGGAAGGAAATTATGTGTATGTGCCAACACCACATGGCTAAAAATATTTTACATTCCAACAAGAATTTAATACTTATAGAAACTGTTATGCACAAAACTAATGTAAAAGGCTAATAAACGGTTAAAATTCTTTGGGCCTTATCATAAGTGCATTCTGTACGCGAGTAAGTTGGTTATTTCTCATACTATATTATGATAAAGCAATTTAATAGGGAACCGCAACCAAAAATTCAAGTGTTTATTTTATATAAGGTTGTTTCTTGCCAAATTTCTTAAAAAGTAATTTTTATCTCCGAAACTATTCAAGATAGGTATGGTACATGTTACATAAAAAAGTTGCAGAATCTAAAAATGTAATAATATAAAGGGTATTTCATTAAAAAAACAAAAGTTGATATACGTTACGAGTATAACTCGCAACACCACATGGCCTAAAATATTTTATATACATAGCTTATATTCGGTTACATAAGCAACGAACATTCTCCATAAACGTTTAATCTAATAGGACGCTCACCGTATTGATTCACGGATGGAAAAATGTGATGACACTATATTCCGGGATATCATCCGTTCGCTTGTTGAACTCCGACTGGAATCCTGCAGACGTTTCGCCAAAATCTCACTTGGCATCTTCAATGCTCGCGCTCCGAAAACAT
The DNA here is from genome assembly GCF_029955315.1 of Cylas formicarius. Taxonomy (NCBI): domain Eukaryota; kingdom Metazoa; phylum Arthropoda; class Insecta; order Coleoptera; family Brentidae; genus Cylas; species Cylas formicarius. The sequence goes on along the minus strand of NW_026844341.1, from coordinate 2,529,225 downwards.
TTCGAACCCACAGACACCACATCAGCATGCACCGCAAATTACATTTTGCATCCATGACTATTTTACGTCCGTATATCGGACGCAAAATAGTTTTGCCCAATAGTTCTTTTACCATGGATTATAAATAAACCAAATTTAGACGATTCACTCAGTATTCACCATATCTCTCTGATTCGTTTTAGTTTGCCCTTCTGTGAGTTTCAGTAGAACTGTGGTAACGAATGCTTTAGAAGCAATTTCGTTTGCGATATACAAAACGTATTTTTTTTTAGTTCACGAAATTGGCACCACGTGGCGTAGTGATCGTATATATGCCCGTATATTATTTTTCATTTTAAGGGCTATTTTGAGTCCTTGGCGGGAATATTTTCTCAAAATCATGGCAACGTCGCAATATATTATTTTATGGCTTATTTTGAACTTTGTGTCTTCATCGACGCTTTGATTTTGTTGTATTTCCATCTTCCGTGCATTATGTTAACTTTTTTTAAATTAGTTTATGTATTAAATTTTTGTTTGTTTGTTTGTTAAGGTTTGTTGAATTCTTTAAGTGCTTTTGGGCGGTAAATATTACTGAAATACAATAAAGAAAAAAAATTGCTTCTATTACTCCTGGTTGGATGCGCTGAGTATAAGACAAATTTTTATTAGCCGTTAGCATTTTTATAAGCTTTTCCATTTTTAAATTAAATTTAAAACACGACGATTTGCATTGCCGGATTGTATTCTCTTTTTGTCTCTCAACTATCTAGTCACTTTTTTCCCATCACCAAATAGGATATATTAAAAAAAACCTACATGTATCTCGATTATTATCAACTGTAGAAATTCATAAGTTTGCTCCTAAGACTCTTCAGTGCATGCACTGAGTAAAATATTAAATTTTATTATCTGTTAGTGGTTTTATGACTTTTTCTTTTTTATAAATTAATTTAAAACAAAACATCTTGTATTGAAGGAACAATGTGTTAAAATGTTATTCTTGTAAAAACAATTAAGAAACATTAAAAACAAAATTGGATTCCTCTATTTCAAGTATTATCAACCTTGGAAATCAATACGTTTGGTCAAATTGCTAATTTCTCTATGTCCATTGAAAAAAATAAATTTGGCAACACAGAGGGAAGCAAAATGGTGCACTGAATAAAAAGTATAAATAGGTGGAGGCAATTTAATGCTTGGTGTAGACGGAGTATACCATACCTTATATTTTATTTATTTCACTGTGCGCATCATTTTCCTTCCATTTACGGAACAGCTAGGCAACGTCGCTGGGCGATGTACTACGATTACATCATATGACTTAAATAAGCTCGGATGAATATTATCCAGCTCCCATGGTCTAAGTATGTGCAAAATGGAGAATGAAGTATGTAATAAAAGCTTAATCAAGTCGTTAAATTGTTAACTAAGAAAAATGCTGATATTATATTTTAGTAAATTTTGCAGGGTGATTTTTGGCCGCATTTAACATTCGACGATAGCGACGCTGACCCAGAATTTTTCCAGATTTAATAAATAGAATTTAAGAAGGTAATAACAAATAACAAATAAAGATCAAGAAACTTTCAGCCTAAAAACAAAACAATTGAACTAAACTTTAATCTTGTCGTTTAATTATTTTTTTGTTTTTCTTGTGTTTGGCTTCTTTTCACATACACTTTCTTATTATATTTTCAAATAATTGCGGGAGTGTTAAACTATACCTTGGAAGTTTTAGATTTATTTTTGTGGCAATTTAACTAGGTATCTTGCAATATAAAAATATATATTTAAAGCATATCATAAAATTTTGGTTGCGTATCGTCGGTTCGAGACAATTTTTTCAAAACGGGTTCAGTGATTTAGAGTCTTTACAGAACATTACTTTTTTGCAGAATATTCGAGTGCTAAATTCAGAGGAATCTCGACCAGACTCTGCAAGTATTATCAGCTATCGGTTACGTATATTTTATGAATTGCAAACAGTTTCAGGACGAAACCACGGATACAAAAAAACACAATTAAAGCGTTGAGAAATACAAAAGAAAATAGAAAATATACCAGGAAAAAGGGCTTGTGCTACTTTTCCGAAACCGATGTTCAAAATTTTCCTCGACATATGGAAAGGAATCACCCGTATAAATTAGAAGTATATTTTCCAAACCTAAAAAGAGTGAGGAAAGGAGAAAACCTTTAGCCCTATTAAAAAAAAATTAAATTTATTAAATTTAATTTTATTAAAAATTCCGAAGCTTGCACAAACTGCTTGGGATTTTACAGATCGAAATTTTTATATCGACACACAAAGAAATGCACAGGGGCTAGTTCATCAACAAATGCTCAAGTTGCAAGTCAAAACTTTTTGATAAAAAATTTGACCCGAATTGACCAACACTTAAAAGATCAGGTATTTCCTAGAATCAGACCTGATAAGATTTCTTTAGAGGCAAAGAATAACTTTTTAATATGTGCCTTTGGAGTTCGTTATCTTAAGACACATCGCGAAAAACATTATATTAATGTTACAAGTAGAAAAATGCGAGAGTTGTCCAGAATTTTATTAGAGCTTAAAAAAATGGATCCAAACATAGCAAATCAATTTGAAGCATTGCAACCAAAGCACTACGATAAACTGGAGGAAGTTACAAAATATGTGGCTAGATTTGATAGCATTATGGAAGTGTTTGTAACGCCCACATAAGCTATGAATATTTTCACATCTCGGAGACAGTTTATGATGAGAGACAACTTATATGAAAAATATAAAGCGAACCATCAGTTGAAACGGCAAATATTGAATCTCGATTAAAAAGGATGGTAAATTTATTAGCATCTAACTGGCGATTTGATATATCGAGTCGAGCTGGCAATGATCTAAACACCAATAAATTTAATAATATAATTTAATTATAATATATATAAATAATATAATTGAATTATAATTTAAATAGTGGCTGATCTAAAAGAATACTTAATGTCTACTGCTTTTTTGCAATTTACTCTCTGAAAATGCAATAGATGTCAATGTCTTCTTAATTTTGATGGAGATAGTGTATTGTAGAGTTCTTTTATTGAATAGAAGGAGACCAGGAGAATTAGAGCGGTTATTATGTTTATATATATATATATATATATATATATATATATATATATATATATATATATATATATATATATATATAAACATAATAACCGAAACGTCTGCAGGATTCCAGTAGGAGTTCAACAAGCGAACGGATGATATCCCGGAATATAGTTTCTTACATAACGTCGGCATAGCTACGCCATCCTGTGATGATTTGCGAAAAGACCGACGGTCATTAGCTCCGCTTTAAATACTATATCCGTGCGGTAACTTGAGTCGAGCCCTTAACGAAACTTCAGCGCATTTCATCCGATATCCACCGCAGAGAACTAACTAACCGATAGCCCTACGGTAACGACACAAAAGTCTTTTGTCGAAACTTTTTCTGGATTTTTTTCCCGACGACCAATAAAAGGCCCCTCCGGGCTACGGCGCTTTGTTCTCGCCCTCGAGTACGCTGATTTAATTAATTGATTGGCTAATTTATCGGAACTTTTTGTGATTAATTACGGACTCTGTTTTCTTTCGCCTAATGGATGTCAAAAGGAGAACGCGATAACGCAAAGGGACGCGGAAAAAGAAAAGAGTTACATTTATTTTGGGATCGGCGTAGGGAAAGCTTACACTGAACTGGAAGCTTTGTGTGTTGGCAAACGCTTGCGCTAAACACGATCGGACATTTTTTCGCATTTTGCATTTTCAACTTTTGTCTTCGTAAAATTCGAATTTGTTATTCTAGATTGAAAATAGACCTTGTACTCGGTACTTATTTCGTTGAAGGCAACGTTGGAACACGTTGTTTTTCTATTTATCCAAATGTGCCTTAGTTTTTAAACAAAACGCATTATATCCACATAAAAAATTAGCAAAGTAAGTTAGAAGGAAAATTAAGTTTTTCATATACTCCAAAATGATTTATGTGATGGGGTTAAGAAGGGATATTTTCAGATTTGATATAAATTTTCGATTTTCTCGATAATAAATAATTTTTTTTAGTGGATTTACTGCATTTGGATTACTTTTAATTTGGATTTTTTTGCATTCTACTTAGAGTAAGTTAAGTTTATATTATTTTAAAAGGCCAATAAAGTTATATAAAAAAAATAGTTAAACTATGTAAACCAACATCTTCTTCTAGGCAGTCGCAAGTATTTTCAGGTTGTTCTTCCTCTATTTCAACTTCAATAGTTTGCTACCATGCTAGATCGTTTTCTTACGCCCATTCTTCAACAGACTATTTTTAATTATTGCACAAGGTTTAGACAAAATTACTTAATAATAATAACAATAATAATAATAATAATGTTTATTTCCATTGACTTTTAACGAAAGTATCAACAAGTGTTAACAAGTAAAAAAAATACATTAGAATACTAAAATACGAACTTTAAAAACAGATACGTACAAACATATATCAACAAAAGAAAAAAAAACACAAAGTATATCACACTGACAGGTCAGCATTACTACAATCAAAGAATCCATCAATAGAATAAAAAACATTCTTATTCAAAATGAGCTTTAATTTTTGCTTAAATAAATTGATAGGCAATATCTGACGGACAAAGGCAACTTATTATAAAGTTTGCATGCAATAATTAGATAAATTACTCTTTATGTAAATTGTGCTATTTGATACAAATAATTTTGGGAACAGGGTTCTACAAGAGTGACCACGTGACTTGCCCAACATTGTTCGAACAATCCATTTTTATTGGACAAAAACTTCACTAGCCCATGATGAGCGTAAGATTGAACATATCCGAAATAATACAATAGTTGAAGCTGAAGATCCACACTCGACCTCAGTCGCCAAATAACAAAAGCATGCATAGCCATTTTGTTTAATACGTAGTCAATTTGGCCTGTCTAGGACAAATTGCTATCTATGAACAAACCCATATACTTGACAACGTTAATCTGAGTAACGATTTATCCTGCATTCTAACCAATAAGCTCTTGTCCAAATCCCTAAGCGAAAACATCATCTCCGTCTTTGTCCCTTTCAAACAAATACCTTTACGCTCACAATATCGGGTCATACCATATTTACTGCCCTAGTGGCCAAGACTGTGAAATCTTCCTGACTCCTAAATGACATTGCCACAGGGGCAGGGAAAGAATCAGATATATCATTAATAAATATGATAAATAATAAAGGTCCCAGTACGCTTCCCTGTGGGACACCGTTGGTGAGTTCTTTAGATGAGGATCTAATCACAGAAGTATCACTTCTAAGCAGAAACTCTTTGGTCACGACCCTTCAAAAACGACTCAATCCAGGCGTAATTATTCCCCCGTATATCGCAATTATTTAACTTATTCAACAACAAATTAATATCAAGCACATCCAAAACTCGCTTGAAGTCAAAGAACATACATAATGTTTTATTATTCTGATCCTGGTTTGAGACTATTTGATTATATAGAGGAAACTAAACAGTTTTGAGTAGATAATCCATTGCGAAACTAAACTGAGAATTTTAGAAAAATTGCTCCTTCTTTTCGAATATTTTGGAAAAAACCGATAGAAGTGCTATTCCACGGTAATTAGAAATTAAATGGGTATTGTTTTTCTTGTGTATAGGCACAGCAATGGAGTGTTTTAAGGCTGAGGTAAATACACCTTCTGAAAAAGACAGATTAGTCAAAAAAGTTAGAGGTTCAACTATAAAATCTGTAACAAGTTTTATTAATGAACAGGGTATTTCTTCGTACCCTGCTGGATCTTTTTTTGTAACTGACGAAATAATGCATCGAAAGTCAACACCCGTGAAAGGTGCTAGCAATAGACTTAGTTGTTTGTGTTGTTTTTATATTATTTGTTATTTCTCTAACGGAATCCACAAAACAGTCGTTAAATTTTTCAGAGGTCGCGTGTAAATCGACATACTCGCTACCTTCATCATAAATGAAGTATTCTAGAAACTTTTATGTTTAGATAGGTTACTTTCATTTTTTATAATCGTCCACGTCGTTTGAGATTTGCTAACAGAGGTTGTAAGAAGTTTATTGTAAAAACTTTTTTTAGCATTTTTAAGTTGTTTTTCATGGTACTTCTTTATAATTCTATATTTGGTTAAAATTTCGTTACTGTTTATATTTGTGGAAATCCCTAAGTAACTCACCCCGTTCCCTAATTTCAACGGAAAGCCACCCTTTTTTGGCTCTGTTGGCACTGTGCATGAATCTTTCACATGGAAAAGACGAGTCAAACAATTCTTGAAATTTTTTATAGAATAAGTCAAGTTTCTCTTCAAACAAAAACTGCCACACCATAGATACTTCAACCTGACATTCGTTTATGGTACTTTCACTTTTAAAATAACGTTTGTAGAAAAAAGAAGGAGGAAAGTTGCAAAAAGGTATAGCTAGCATTTGCATAAAATGATCAGTAGAATCACAGGGAATAATTTCTGACTGAAAGAAGGTCAAGTCTATATTGGTAAAAATATTGTCGATTATAGACATTATGGATTCAAGTGCGTTCGGTTACAGTTTTACTGAACCCGTAACTTGCAAATATATTTGCAATATTAAGAGTCTCGCCTGAATTTGCGTTTTCGAAGTGCACATGAAAATCACCGCAAACAAAAGCAACAGTAGAACTGGAGATCGATCAACGCAACTGGCCACTGCCACCGTTCTTCAAACAAATTTCAAACCATTGCGAGCATATATAGCCACACCACCCCCTTCGAAAATTTTTCGAGAAAAATGTGATGCCCATATTTAAATTGTTAATATTAAATAGGGTTATCTCGTCGTAATCGTGGTTACACTTCTGCATATCTCTACACCAAATTTCTGATACACACACTAGATCTGCAAGTTCTCTAGATAGAAGAACCTCTTTAAGGTGCAGAGTTTTTTTTCTTAAGGCTCAACGGACTTGCCACTATCCTTATGCTAAACACGGAATGGAGTGTTCACTATGTTTTCTGCAACCGAGAAATGTTCCTCGGAAAAATTTTATGAACAAGGGGGTCGCAAGCATTTTTAAAAAGTCGATATCGATTGATGCATGCGCCCTTAGGTCCGATATCAGGTCTATAAACTTTATCGACATGGCAGAGCGCAAAAGTCCCAACGAAAGATACATTATTTTCGCTTCGTTTAAGCTCCGTAAATGTAAATTCAATCTTCGGGGCTGTAACCCAGAGGATCTGATCTCAGGTCATCTGCAGTCCACCACTTTTCGGTACAGTCCGGATATTGTGGTTGGAATTAGTACCAACAATTGGCGGTCTTAGCCGTCTATTACTTACTGAATTCCACTTATCGGTGTTTGCACTCAATGCACTGAATGTACTGGAGAGACTTACACAGTTTATTTGACTTAAAGTAACCTGCGCCGAGTCACCACTATCGGACCTATACCGGCGGTCACAGTTCCACCTGACGATGACATAGATGGACTCGAAGTCGAAATCTACGCTATTTTAGTGATCGCTGCTTTGCAACAGATGATGCTATTTGTGTAGTTCCCATGCACTTGCCCTGCGAGTCAACATAACTTCGTTTTAATAAGGAAATACACACTAATATAAATACACATCTTAAACGGCGAAGTCTAGCTTAAGATTTTGATATCAGCTGCACTCAACATTAACCGAATATTACAATAATAATGAAACAATAAGTAATAATAATACTAAAAGTCTAAAAATTTATTATTGGGAAAATACTAATTTGTTTAGGACAAAAACTTTTGTAATTCCAATAAATGGACCTTAACTTTTTTTCCTAAATACTTGAACTACGCTGGATTCAAAATATTGATTACAATTACCATAAAGCTTAATGGCCCTATAGCTGAAGCAGCGTTCAAATTTACAAAAATTATGCTGGGGCATATACAGAATGTTTTTCGTCTTTATAGGAGCATTGTGAATTTCATACCGAAACACTAGTAAATCTTTCAGGTACGTTGGTAAAGAATATTTCATGACCTTAAATACAACAATTGATAGTAAAAATTGAAATAGGTATTTAATTTTGAGCCAATTCATACCATTTTTAATTGGGACTTCTTCTTACCTTTGCCCATTTTAAAGCACCTACTATTTATCGTTACGGCTCTCAAATCAAACGATAAACGCAATCAACAACAAACTAATCGTCAAATAATAGTTAACGATGCTAGAATAATCAACACCAATGAAAAAGAGCAAGAAACAAGAAGAACTTGAAGAACACAAAGATCTAACTACCCCCTTGGGAGTATAGTTGAAGCTTACGACTTTATGCTTATCTCACCAACGAAGATTCTAGAATGCTGACGCAGCGGAGTTCTATTTTTTCATGTAAAAAAGTTGTTATTGTTAAAAACTATGTTGTTTTAACGAACACTTGTAAAATTAAATTAGTTGTAAATCCTCTTTTTCGGTTTGGTCTATTAAACTACGCATTTCTTTGTTAATAGACATTCAGAATATGCAGGTTCAGTGTACCTGGATGTTAAAAAATCTTGTAGACAAAATGTGGGAATGGTTCAATTTTCCTGCGATTTGCTGCGTTTAGCGTCCAAGATTCTCTTCCATTAAGAGAATACCCCCACTTTAAGAAGTCTCCCTATACCTCTTTGCATGATCTTTCGATATTTTAACCAGTTTATCCAAAGCTTCTTTTGCCATTTCTATCATTCTCTTGATTTCTAGCTGGAAGCCACCCACCCTCTGTATAATATGTTAAAGTACCGTTTATCGTGTAATTGTTTCTGTTGTAGGCAGTCGTTTAGTGAAGTTGGTAAGCATTATGCAGTTATTTTTTTCTAAAATGCCTTTTAAAAATATTGCAAATACTTTTTGCTATGTGTGTGGTTCTTTTGTGGTCAAGAAGTTTAGAACTAAAGTAACACCTCTATTTGAAAAACAATACAAGTTAAAGTTTAAGGTCAACGCAAACCTTGGGCGCCACACATTGCTTGTAAGGTATGTGAAGAAGGTTTAAGACAGTGGAATAAGTGAACAAATTGGTCCCTACCTTTTGGAATAACTATGATATGGAGAGAGTCGACAAATGACCATGATGACTGCTATTTGTGAATATGCAATGTTTTCTACAAAGTTGTTCCCTTGATCTGATCAGGAAACTGACTGATCCAGGAGAAGCCCCAAAGCTGTTCTTCTGCACAATGGAAATGTTCTTGCTTCTATACCTGTTGCTTATTTTGTGCAAATGAAAGAATGCTCCAAAAATCTGCTTGAGAAAATCAAATACAGGTGACTTCAAAATTGTGGGACTTCTACTAGGTCAGCAGTCGGGATATATGAAGTAATTCTGTTTCGTATGTGAGTGCGACAGTAGAAACAGACAGCAAGATTGGATGAAAAAGAACTGGCCAGAATAGTCTTGATCCACTAAAAATTCTTTTTCCACCGTTGCATATTATTATTATTATTACTTAAAAAGCAGTACATTAAAGCATCAAATAGAGATAAAGTAAATTATAGGAAGCAATTTTTGTAGGTTGTCAAATAAGGCGATTAACGGAAGACACATGATCGAGTCTAAAAAGTTACATTTACTGATGTTATAACAGGTTTTCTAAAAAACAGAATATATCCAAATTACAAAGACATTTCAGAAAACATCTTAATGAAATTTAGGGAAATTGGATGACTACACTATTCACACTCACATCAGGACTACTTTCCCGTGATTGAAGAGCAAGGTCAGAGGTACCAACAAGATATTAGAAATGGAGCTCAGATATGGAACGTTGTAGTGATGGCAGGTGGTCATTAACGAGGAGCAATCCGGCCATTAAATATACAAGAAAATCCACTCCAGAGTTCATCCAAAAATAAAATAAATAGACTATTGTTTGAGACTTTGTTTTGGTTAGTCTTGGTTAATTAGAAAAAATTAAGACATAGAGGAAAATGCTTATCAGATTAAAATTTAGGAGGCCTAAATGATACAGATCGAAATCAACTTTCATATGTTTAAAAATTTTTGGCCTGTGTTATCAATTTGATTCTCTAATCATGTTGCGACACATACAGAGAGGTGGAAGTTGCTATGTTATGTTCTTTTTTCTATGCTGTCACTGTAATATTATTTGCTTAAGTAAATAAATAATTGATACTTAATTTCACAGGGAATGCTTTTAATTTTGCTATTTTTAATGCACACTCTATTAGAAGTAAGTATCTAATTCGGCTGTTTGTCTCAAAAATTTTGTTTTAACGGTTATTATTTGAGAACGACAGCAAATCGAACGACTAACGCAATGATTCATTTCCTTGCCAAGCTAATCTATTTACTTTTACACTCTTTAAAATCTCAGATTTCAGTTTATCCAAGACCTATCAGTGACATAATCGTTTCCAAAAACATCGCTTCTTTGCTTTCGATTTCATTGTTTGACCAATATGCTTTTCCATTCACTGCATAAACGTTCTTTAAGCTATGAGCTTAAGCAATTAAAATTACTTGTTTTGTAGAATTTACTCAAGGTTCGGACAAACAGAAAAGTAGAACTAACTTCTTATTTATTTATAAAAGTAAAGTATTAGAATCGAGACAGTCGCCTGTCTGGCAGTCGCACAGTAGTTCAAAAAGGCAATTTAGCGTCAGAAAATTTATGATCAAAATATTAAGACACTTTTTGCTCATTAAAGCTTGAGTAGGGTTTCAGAACATGTGAAAAAGGCAATCCAACCAAATGATGTGCAGGGTATTTATTCGAAATGGCCCATCTATTTTAGATTTTTAGTCTTTTTTGAATAAAAAATTATATTTCATGAAACTGATTCCTATGGATCTAAGCGTTTTCAATGCTCTTTCCAAATTAATACAGAATGTTTCAAAAATACGTTTCATGTCAAACTGATGATTAAAAAAGATTAGCAATACGAAAGTGAACCAACCTGATGTCCGAGTGACCTCAATCGATGCTAAGAATATAAATTAGACCCAAACATCGGGACTTACCGTTCCACTACGCTACTGTCCGCCCTACTCACCCAGTGTCCTAGTGGCTATACATATTTCTTACCAAAATATGACCCTAGCGCCATTCCCAGCTATCTAATGATTACTGTACCCTAATTTAATATTGAATCCATGGCTATTTTCAACTCTAACCATAACACAGTAACTTTTCTGTAACCTTGTAATTCCTGGAATGTCCTTCACTCCGTACCGATCATTGTCTGACCCCTTGGAGATTCTAAAACCAGATCCCCAACTTTGAATGGCAACGGTGCTGACCGTCTTGCGTCAAATTGTTCTTTTTGATGAGACTGATAACTCGGGTTTTCCTCCGTTATTTGCCTACGCAAATTTTTAATGCCTGGTAAAAAAATGTAACTTGTGCCGATACAAGGTATCTCTTCACTTCACTTGGTGATGTCTCTATTTATGGTGCCTTTGAATCCTAATTGAATGTTACCTGTTAAAGTCTGTTCATAGATATAAGAAAGTGACTAACTGATACGAATTAAGCAAAGATCCGGGCAAGCTGTAAGAATGAAATATGGCCGAACAGGTCCGTACTTTGCTTGGAATTTAATTGTTTGGAGTTTTGTTAGGAAAGATACTAAACAATATTTATTTATTTATTTATGTATTTATGATTAAATCTAAAATAAAATTACAAATTATTTTTATTACCTACTTAAATTACTCAAAATTATTCACATAATATATCAGTATCACTGTCGCTATCATCGCCTACTCTAATTATTATTTGTTCTATATTATTTGTAATATGGATATACAAATGTTCTGCTTTTTCTATATGTTTAAGAGAATTTGCCTAACTTTGTGGAGGGATGTTAAAAACTTCAGTTTCTATAAGTTTGAGAACATTGGAGTTAACACGGGGAAAAACATTGTTACGACGAATGGCAGATTTCAGTTGGTGCCAAACATGTTCAATGGGATTAAGTATACAGTGGTAAGGTGGAAGCCTTAAAACTGTATGCTCTAGATTTTTGCATAATTATCACAGACATATTCCTTTTGTAGGTTCAAGCTTTGTAGAACCTCAATTAATTGCTTTATGGTATAATCTTCGTGAAAATAAATGTATTATACATGTAGTTTTGGATTGTTGCTTTTGTGTCACATGAGGAAGGGGTTTTAGTCAACTGTCTACTGTGATAACTTGCATTGTCCATTACAATTACGCTATCAGGAGCAATGTTTGGAACTAGTTTGTTTTTAAACCAACTTTCAAATAAGTCAGCGGGGTGTCTTCATGGTAATCCAGAGAAGAATATTTAATATTTTTCGCAGAGAGAGAAAGTCCATTTGGGATCCAAACCATCTTTAGAGCCAGCATGTAAAATAGTTATTCTTTTACCTCTTTTTGATGGCGCGTTTGTTTTGCACTTATCAGTTGAGTCAACCCAACCCTTTTCCGGGGTATCATAAGTGTCGAACCAGATTTCATCCAAGTAAGTAATTGGCCTTTGTTGTTCTCTGTAGATCTTTTTTTTTTCTAAATATTCCAGTCGCCATTTCCGAATTCTAAAAGATTCCATTAAAACTTGCCTTTTGTCAATTTTTTTAAATCTAAAACCCATGTGTTGAATACACTTCCATAAAGTAGCTCTGCCACATTTAACACCGGTTTCATCTTTTTCAAGCCTATTAATTAAGATATCTAATGTAGGCATACTCGAGTAAATGTCAGCATCGCTTCTTTTTTCCTGGCTGAATTGGGATTATTCACAATTTTCCATACAGTTGATGTTGGAATTTTTGTCAATGTGGCCGTTTCTTCTAAAGATGTTTGATTGCTGGCACCACGTTCAATGAGGGTCAAATAAACATTGTTTATAACTTCCTTAGTCTCAATAGAATAGTGTTTTCTACATTTGGGCGGGAGTATCTCCTGAGATACACTAGACTAGCACATATTTTGCATAATTCGCAGACGATTCGACACACGCTGTATTACACACGAAATAAGAATGATTACTAATAAACTTAAACTAAGTATACCAAACCAAGGAATATTAAACACAGGTAGGTATAAAATTATTTTCTATTTAGGTAATAATCTTGTTGCATTGTATGTTAATGACCATCCTTGGATAATCCCATTCAAAAGCAATTGGTCACTTTCTTATATCTATAAACAGACCATACCTCTGCAATTGACCATTTGGTTGCCGGAAGTGCAAATTTGAATGCAAATTTGTTTTTTGGGATATATCGCTCTATTAATATTTCTTTGAACAAATATGTTGGCAAACCAAGCTAACGTGTTTTCGCTGGACCACGCACTTTCACAGAAAATTTGTCTATAGTCTTAAAACATTCCATAATATTATGGATAAGAGGTTGAAAATCACTTACTGTTGTTATTGATGCTTCCTGAAGTAACTTTCGCTTTTTAACGAGCTTATCAATGCATTCAGGCAAGGTCTGCCTCAAACAATGCATTGACTTATAGGGAGAAGAGGAGTTGAGTTTTTCTCAGATTCAGGCTCCGCCCTTGATGATCCAACAAGTTCCATTGTATTGTCCGATGGATGACATCTACAGGCACTCAAGCATTTCGGATATTCCCTCCGGAATAGCATTTCACTTTAGCTTTTGGGTGAAGAACTACGGCTACGAGTTTCGGAAACTTCTTCTTTATGATATCGTAAATACTGTCGAGATGGATGTATGGGGAAAACACTAAAATCGCCAAAGCTCTGATATTGCAGGATTTATTCAAGGTCCGAACAAATAGTAGAACTAAATACTTATTTATTTTTCAAAGTAAAATCATGACAATTTTAATCGAATATCGATCGATCGGTACTTCATCGTCTGTTCCGTTTCTCTCTGGTATCCTTCTCATCAATTCCTGAAATAAGGGTCAAACTATTTCCTTGACCGTGCTGAAAGAACGATTTATAAAACGGCGCGCATCGAATTGCCCGGTTCTACATTACACTTTAAATGCGATAAAAATGGATTTTATAGTTGGATATTGTTCTTACGTGATTTTCCAAAGACCGCTCATCACAAAAAGTGATAAAAAGCGCCTCTATGCAATAATAATAATATTAATAAATTGCCTTTATTGTTGTATATTGTTATATACAAATATACAGTAGAAAAGTCTAGCAAAGGCTACTCCACTTAATCTCTTAAATGTTTAAATTGAAAACTAAATAGGAAGTGATTACATTACATTGATAAAGTAAATATGGAACAATAGAAAGTTATTAAAAGTAAAAATAAAAAGAACAACATTGAAAATCAAATTATTTGAGAAGTTGACAGTTTCAACCTGAAATATTTTTTAAAGAATTTAATTGAATGTGATTTTACTGAATCGGGTATACTATTAAAAATAACAACAGCGTTATAAGAAAATGATCTGCGGAACAAAGATCGTGGCAGTGAGAGTCTCTAGGAGTGCCTTAAAGCTGAACATTACGAAACTGAACTTCAGCTCGTAAGTAGGACGGATTGGATGTGCTAATAATTTGAAAAACCATAGACGCCAAAAAGTACTTGAAAGTACTGTCAATTTTTAGCCAGTTAAGTTCCTGGATTTTGTGGAAAATCCTATCAAATTTACGCAAGCCGAAAATAAATCTGAGACAGCTGTTTTGAATTTTTTGCAAACTGTATTTATTAATACTATCAAGACATGGGTAATAATAATAACACCAAGGTTTTTACTGCAATTCATAATTTTCAAATGTTTACCGTCAATTAATACATAAATATATTTGAGATACTTGTTCAATGTTAGATTTAGGAGAAAAGAATATTACACTGCATGTTTTAGCATTAAATTGATCAAATGAATGCAAATATTCGATGGATGTATAAATATCAGAAATATAAATTTAGAATAATGTAGGTCCAAGGACAGAACCTTGCTGTACACTTGATGAAACAAAACTTACATTGTCAAGGGTAACTTAGCTAAGTAGTTTTCAAAAAATCGAGTCGAAACATCATCGAAGCCGTAGTAAGTCAGTTTGGCGCACATAAGTTTATGGTCAAGTCGATCAAAGGCGTTAGAGTAATCTAACGGTATAAGTGCAGTCGCAAGACCATTATCTAAAGAACTAATAATGTAATCGTTGATGTGTAAAAGTAGACTAATAGTACTAAAACCTTTACGAAATCCAGATTGACTGTTAGTGACAATATGATTAGAAATAACATAATCATAAATTTGTCCATTTATGACTTTCTCCAAAGCTGTTGGAAGAATACTAATTGAGCGAAGGTCTGAGAACTGGTTGGGATTGTTATTTTTTACGAATGGTGTGATCAAAGCAAAATTACAAGTACTAGGAAAATAGCCTGCTTCCAAACAGCAATTAATAATATGTGTAACGTATGGCGCGGTAATACGGAGGTTCATCTGAAGCATTCTAACAGGCGCACAATCAACACCAGCAGAATTTGACTTAAAACTTGCAATAACGTCTTTAATTGAGTAAATAGTTGCGAGCTTAAATGCAAATGACATATTCGAGTTGAAGAAGTGGTTTCGGGGCAATTGTTAATATTGCTAAAAACAGAAGTAAAATAATGATTAATATCACTGCGATTTTTTAAGTTAAGTGGTATTTCCAAAGTCGGTCGATTACAAATTTTAAACAAATTTAAGGTTTTCGATATCTGTTTAGAATTACTAGAATTGAAGCTCGAAAGACAAATATGCAGATTTTTCTTTACGTACTGCACTTGTAACAACATTTCTTGTTTTTGCTTTATAAGCAATGTAGTCAGCGATAGATTTGGATTTTTTATATTTCGACAATAGACCATCTCTCATTTTCATCATTTCACTAATAGTATGTGTTAACCAAGGGGCATAGGTTTTGGTGATCTTAGAAACGACAAAAGAAGCATCTTTATCAAACAATGAAGTTATGAAGAAATTGAACATATCTATTTTCTTATCAATATAATTTTTGTGCAAAGGGATAAGGACAAGATTCTGTTGAAAAGAGTCATTATTGAAATTTCGGAAACATCAATATTTTCGAAGCAATGGCGATTGACGGAAGGCTGCAAATTTGATTCGACAAAAAACTGCAAGACGATCAGGAAAATTATGATACAAAACTCCAGAAGAAGTAGTCATATTAGGTTGGTTAGTATAGATTACGTCCAACAAGATTTGAGAATTCTGAGTTAGACAGGTGAGTTCAGAAATTAATAGAGAAAAATCATATGATCATATGACAATATATTATCAAAATAACCCACAAAGGTATTTACACTGCATGCATTTGTTTTATAAATATTACCAATTAGTAACAGTAGCTTATTAATTTTAAGACGAGCCCTAAGATGCCCAATACCTAGGGGAGGATTGAAAACATTTGGCTGGTCTAATAGAGTTATTGAATTATGAATATACATACCAACACCTCCACCAATACCTCCCGGTATGATCACGTCGAACAAACTTGAAATCTGGAATGTTTGCAGCATGATCAGGAATATTATCGTTTAGCCATGTTTTCGTTAGACAGATTATGTCTAATTTATTTCAGTAAAAACATTAAGTTTAGGAAACAAAGAGAGAATATTAAAATGACATAATTTTAAATTTTTATTGAAATTGAATTCTAGATTTTAAAATTTCAATATTATGTAAGTAATATGAACAAGTTGGACTGTTACCCCTATATTTAAGTTCGTTTTGTGTTTACTGTTAAATTATTTACAACTACTGCAGCAAAAGTCTTGAGCTTGACATACATTTTTCTCCTGGCTTCCTGAACACTTAGGGCAAAGCAAAACCAGAACTGCGGCAATCCTTTTTGTAGTGACCAATCTTGAAAGATTTAAAATAGCATATGACACCAAAATACTTATTAACACTACATTTAGACCATCCGATGAACAACATTCCTTTACGACGTTGTTAAGAACTTAGAAAATAAATAGTTTTTATTATTATCTCTGTTGCAATAATGTAGAACTTATATATATATATATATATATATATATATATATATATATATATATATATATATATATATATATATATATATATATATTCTCACGTATTGATTCACGGATGGAAAAATGTGATGACACTATATTCCGGGATATCATCTGTTCGCTCGTTGAACTCCGACTGGAATCCTGCATCCGACTGGAATCCTGCAAATCTTGCATCCGACTGGAATCCTGCAGACGTTTCGCCAAAATCTCACTTGGCATCTTCAATGCTCGCGCTCCAGTGTTCGAAGTGTTTTCGGAGCGCGAGCATTGAAGATGCCAAGTGAGATTTTGGCGAAACGTCTGCAGGATTCCAGTCGGATGCAAGATTTGCAGGATTCCAGTCGGATGCAGGATTCCAGTCGGAGTTCAACGAGCGAACGGATGATATCCCGGAATATAGTGTCATCATATATATATATATATATATATATATATATATATATATATATATATATATATATATATATATATATATATATTCTCACAGTAGTAATTATTCGCGACTTGACCATCCCCCGTCCCCCGGGGGAGATTTTGTGATTGCAAATTTACAGATTCCCAAGCAACCGAAAAAAAAAAATAAAAATAGTTTGACCATTCTACGAGAGATGTCGCCACCCATTAAGAGCTCAGGTTTCGATCGCCAGATGTCACCCTGAATGGGGGGTAGGGGGTAGTTTTCGCGTTAGTGCCTTTTTGGCAATTTCGCCCCGCTAGGGGTAGTTTTTGCGTTAGTGCCTTTTTGTATTGACGTATTTTTGCGCGAGGTGAAAAAAGCGACCGGTGTGTCGCGCGCGGTCGGGGGATTCGAACCTCGAACCCCGCGCGCTACGTTAGTCGAGCCTAGCCGAGCCTAGCCGACGACGATTTCGCGGCGGCGGCGACGATAAGAGAATTCAACTAATAAAAGGTCGTCGAGGTCGCTTAAAATATAATAATTTATTGACAACATTTTTTTTTTTGCGGATTAAATAAAATGCAACAGGGAAAAAGACGTTTAATGACACTAATATCGAACAAATTGTTTTATTAATCATATACAAAACCCCATCAGGATAGACACATATTAATAAATATATTCGAACGATATGCATATATAAATAGCATATATGGACATAAATAGATACATAAATTAAACACAAATATAAACTACAATCATCTAAAGGAATCGTAACATATTAGTTTGCCAAAAGAAATATCTGGTGGTCGATCAATCAGTGATTTTCCCGCTGTCCTTTGAACCAACTAAATTTCGATGGCCCCAAGCTAGCGTGTACTCTGAGCCGGGTATAAGATGTCGTTTGTCATCCGCGTAAGACAACGCCACCTTATTTTTCAGTTCGACGTACATATCATGTAAATGTGAGCGAAACGAAGACATTTGGCGCAAGATTAGCGTGCCTTCCTCGTGGACAGCGCGCTTATAGTCGTCGAGACTAAGTTCGCGCTGGCTGACCGAGTCAGCAACGCCCTTGGCCTTTTTGGTCAACTCGTTGCCGTCCACATTTACGCAATAAGCTTTCGCTCCCGTACCCAAGAATTCCCACAACGGCCGTCCTGCGTACTCGTCCTTCATTTTACCAAGAACGGACTTGTTTACAGGAATGCCGTGTTGGTTGTTCTCCGAGTAATTAGAAGTATCGAATTTGTCCAAATTTTCTTTCATATCTTCGTAGAAATTTTCGCAAAAAATTTGGACAACGAGGCTGTCGGTATCGGTGTAGAGTAAGACGGCTTTGTCGCCGTACTTAGCCTTTAGATAGCCGTAAAAAAAGTCGTATATGAGAGTCTTGGATATGTCCAAAATGCAAAATCCGGCGTAAATAGGCTTATCATATACGACTTTAGTCCTTTCCATCTGGAGAGCTACTAGATTTTCGCTAAATATGGCGACATTTTTAAAATTAGGTCTCGCGATTAACGCTTCTGCCCCCAACCTTTTCCCAATATTTTCCCAATGGGAAACGAGCCGCACGTCCACCCTTTTGTCCACATTTTCCATCGGTTTTCCAAACACAGCGTTATTCATAAGTTTGAAAAAATCTTTTTCAAACTTATTTTTAGCTGTATTACGCATCGCCGTATTCAAGTCTATGTATTGTTTTAGCCAGGGAGATTGATCGAAAACAAGAACGCGATGGATGCGAACAAGCTTTAAACCGTTGCTTAAAGCCTGTTGCAGATTCCTATAATGCAATACATAATTACGTTTATTGTTTAAATTTGGAATAAGTTTTCTCATTTTGGTTTTCCCGATTGGCGAAACGATGGATTCCGGGCAAAAAGGCAGTTCGTTGTGTGCGTCATGCAGCACTTCCGGATAGTCCAAATCTACTTCGAAAATATAGCCCCTAGGTGAATCGTTGGGGATACGCGTAATATCTAAATTTTGAATTTTGCCCTCCTCCAACCACTCAAAGTTTCCCGTTGGGAGGTATTGTGACATGGCCGCCCCGTATAAATTGGTAGCGTACATGACGTAAGAAATAGGTTTGGAAGGGTCGTAATTAGGTAAAAATTTATTATTAGCCGCGGCCTTTCTCACACTACACTGACTGACTCCTCCGCGGATACCGTACTTCAAGAAGTGTATCATGTCCACGTCGGTCAACAGGTCCAGTTCGACCTTTGTCGCCTTCAGGGCGCTCGTCCATGATAGGCCCGGTGTCGTATAAAACTGACTCGGGTCCAGACCGTACGTTTTCAGACACACCTCTCTGAAGTTTTCAAAAATATCGGCTAAAAGTAAAACGTCGGATTTTAAATAAATATCTGAATATTCGCCTAAAGTTTTACATTTGAACAAATTCCACACAGTCCAGGCACGCTTGTAATCCTCCCTGGTTATGTTGCTCTTTCGCATGGAGTCATAAAAGTCCTCGTGCGATGGCAGTTTGGTTTCGTCTAATTTTGAAAAAGAATCTAGATACGTATATGGAAAAACGCCCTTCTGTCGAATAAGTTGAAATTCTTGTTCATTTTTAAAAATTTTTTTGACTTCCCGACACTGACTATCGTTCAATTTTCGACTCAATCTGTCCAAACTGGATGCCATAAATCGAAATGAATCTAAAAATCGGAGTTTTAAAAATACCCTTTTCCCTTTGCCTCCTTTCTCCGACTCAATGTTATCGACTAGGACATGTTTCGTAAAGGAAATGTAACGTTCCTTGTTTTGGGCGATGACATCGATCTTTTCCCCTTCTTCAGCCATAACTTTTACAAATAAATGACTGTCGAAACCTAAATGGTGAAAAAAGACAGGGATGTGCCGCGGAACTTTGAAATTCAAGTTGCAAGTGAAGTGAGCCGCACCTCGAAATTCGCCAGTCATATGACAATGATCCCTTACTTTTTCGTCCTCTGCATTAAATGGCTTCTCGCAAATGTGACAAGCCACAGCGTTTCGAAAGCCGGTCTCTTGTTCAAACGATAGAGTGGTCATGGGCACGGAAGTTTTCATGAACTTGTTGTAGAGCGCTTTGCAGTCGCTCTCCAACCATTCAATGAAAATTTTGTGTGCGCCCCGACCTCTGTACTGTTTAAAAGTAGACTGGGAATCGTCAAAGTCACATTTGACATAGTAGGCGAAAGAGTAAGGCTCGTGAATATGAGTTTTGACGGTAAACGATTTGTCGGGATTCGGTTCGCCTTCCACCTGTAAAGGAGTCATGACTGTTTCAAAGTCCGCGTACACAACAAAAGGAACTTTTAATTTCTTTTCAAATTCTTCAAATTTCAGCTTATTCGCGGGAACATCTTTACCGTATTTATCCTTGCGCAATTCGGTGGTCGGAAGTTTGATGGAAATGTGAGTGCAGTCGTGTTCTTTATGACGCTTTAGTTTTTCTTCGTTATAAAAATAAACCAAACACCCATCGCATAAAAACTTTGTAGAGGACCTTTTAGTTAATTGTTTTGAAACCAACCGAGACATACTTCTTATTAAACAATAATGATTTTCTCCATAGTCATTACTAATTAATAATAGGTTTACATGTCTCTCTTTACGAGATTCAGTAAAATGCAAAGGACCAACGACCTCAACATCATTACGGACTTTGTTATAGACTCTCTCGAGGCCATAGACATTGACCGAAATTTCATTAAGTCGTTCAAAAGTGGATATGTCCTTAAGTTTAACGGGAAAATCGATACCTGTAAAATCCAGCTCGTTCTGAAATTCTACATAGTTACTGACCCTGTTAGCGTTATTTGTCCAGTGAATTGGGTGAAGAGCAGCCAAGATCGACCACATAAAGCATTTTTCGTCCGTATTTTGCAAGTTCAAAACAGCTTTTTTGGCTTCGATTTCCTTGGGCAGGTTAACATAGGACGACGCCCTTAGGGGATTGTACTTGTTAATCCCTATTTCTAAATGGAGAAGTTCCTCCAACGCCCAGCCTGTAAAAAAGAGAAAGAAATTAGTTCGGAAATATACATTTTTATGAATCATACCGCTGTCCCTTTCCTGAAACTCGGACGCTTTGGTAGCCAAGATGTCGACGAACTGGACGTATAGCTCCTCCAGATCGGTGTTTCCGCTCACCAGCCGATATTTGGTATTGAAGGACTTGACCTCCTCTTGTTCCTTCGTCTGCAAGAGGAAGTTTCCGAATAGCTCCATACCGACTTTTACGTTGCCGTAGCGTCGGACGTTCGACTCTACCAACGTAAGGATTTTGGACCTAAGGTGGTCCAAGAAGCCCTTAACGTCGGTAGGGTTAACGGTGGACGCCAGACGGTATGTAACTATGCGGTTACGGAAGGAGGTCTGTATCATTTCTACTCCTGGCTCCTGCACCACGCTGCATTTTTGGCGGTGAGCCAAAGTACGCAAGTGTCCTTGCCATCTCATTGCAGGAATGGTCAAGTTACACTGCGTACAATGGCGCGTGGATGATGGTGATGATGATGATGTCGAAGCTATAAAATACAATATGAGAATTGTTTGGGATATAAAATCAAAAATCCTTACCTTCCGGTAGGTCAAGTCTCGGGCGCTTGGGTTCGTCTGCAGCAATAGGGGCGGCGGCGGGTCTTTTCGCCTTGGGAACCTCATGCTTCTCGCGTTTATGGCGTCGGAGAGCCCCCTCGGATTTGTATATCCCGCCGCAAACGTCACAAATTTGTACTGCTGCGCGACAGTCCCCGTGCCTCGCCAGGTGGTCTTTACGGCTGAACGAGCGGTTGCAATATTCGCAGGTGAACATTTTTATTTGCTGCGAGGAATAGGCGTCTCACTCTCCAACTGTTCCAGATCTCTACTTGACACTTACCTTTTTTAAGTGGTGAAACACAAACAAAAATCCAAAGAATGAAGTCTCACTATGGCGGCGGTCACTTGTTAATTAAGCCAATTTTTCTGGGGTAATGAATTTAAAATTACATTCGAGAACGTTCCTTCAGAATAATTAAGATTTGTGTTGGCGAGAATTGCGCAATATAACGCAACCCGCTGATAAAATTGGTCGTAGTTAGCGACCTAACCTAACCAAACCGTCGTCGTATGGGGCCGCTTCGCTTCGAAACTCGACCGTTGGTCGCGGCGTGAATGTAAATTGCAGCGCGATTGTGTGCGATGACTCAGGCGTACCGCCGCCGTCGCGTTTGACAACTGGCTGATATCATTGCCCGCCGCGTCGCCGGTGTGCGGCAGCGGATGCATGACATCATCGCTTTGCGAAATGTTTAAACTAAACTTTGGCGGGTGAGATCATCGCGTCGCCTGCCTTCGCCGCAAAAAAAAAATGTTTTAAACGAGACTTTCATATTAGACCGCTTAGGAACGGCATACGTGTTTTCCTGCGACACAAGAAATGGTTTAATCGAAACGTTTGATATCCTTACCGCATGCGTTTCCTTCGACATCGAGTTTATCGTCGCATTTCCTTCGACGCGAACAAAAACGCAAAAAAAAAATCTCACTCCGTAATTTCATTTTGTCAGTATGTTATACTTTGCGTCACCAAAAATAATTGTTCGATCGCAATGCGAAATAAACATTCCTGTTTAAAGAAGCAAAATGGTCCATATCTGTGTCGGACCTGTAGAAACCTGTTCCGTAGAGGTTTTGGGTCTGTTTAAGGCTGTCCTAGACCTGTTCGAGAGCTGTTCCATAGATATTTTAGACCTAATTTAAATCTGACCAAAAGCGTCCTGGCTAACATTTGAAATAAAATAAAAATATTTTAACGCGATTTTATTTTTATATCAAAATACAGTTACTGAATATTTTTTCGTTTTTATACAATATGTCCTGGAGCCAAATTTTGGAAATATCCGATTTTTGCTTTGTATTCTTCCGCACGTAAGCGCAGTATTTGGAGATCGGCCTGAACAACTGCTATCTGAGTTTCGAGCTGCTGGATACCTTCTTCACATTGCATCAGCTGATTTTCCAAATTGTTTTTCAAATTGAACGCCTCACAAACTATCCCTTTTTCGTTGTCATCTTTGAACGCCTCGAACCATTCTCCTTGTGCTTGCGGTAGAGATTCAATTTTTATTTTCTTAACTCGTGAATTTGCAGCAGTACGCTTACGTTTTGGAATATCTGTTGGTGGCTGCGAAGGCGGTGGACCCATCAAACCATTCTCTTGCAATAAATTTAAAAAATTATCCGGCAACACAATTTGTTCCATGTCTGTCTCGGACGCTCACAAAATCAAAAATAATAGAAGAAATTTATAGGATATTCGCGGTGTCGATCCATGAATCATGTGACTTGTCCAAGCCCAACCAGCGCACGAGAACCTTATTTTCTCGTTTGCGCAACACCTTTTCGACGAGATAGACGTCAGGGTTAACGGTTTTCTGCAATTCTTCCTGGTAAAAAGCGCCCATTACAGGCTTACCCTTCATATCTTCCAACAGATAAGTTACCGGATTTGTAATCTGCACTTTTACGATTTTAAACAATTCCGTGGTCCAGTTGGGAGTATAACCTTTGCTAAACACGTGCTTGGTCTTGCTGATTCTTACAACGTCGTCCAGTTTAAGTTTAGATGGCCCTACAATTTTCAAGTGACTGTACGCTGATTTCAGCAAACTAGGCGCGTTATCTTTGTTCACTTCTTTAGGTTTCATTCCGGTGGTCCTGTGCACGTTACTGTTATATTTTTCGACAACAGAGGATAAAACATCTATCCATTTGTAGGTGCCGTTTAACGAAAAATATCTAAATAATTTTTCCTTGAGAGTACGTATAACTCTCTCGGCTACGGCAGCTTTCACGTTGCTATATGTACTGTAGTGATTTATGTCAAACCTACCCGTCATTTTTTTAAAATGGATATTATAAAACTCTTTGCCGAGATCAGTTTGCAGATTTTGCGGCCGGCGTCCTTCTTTGAGAATTTGGGTAAACGCTTTGGTAACTTCAACACCGGTTTTTGTTTTTAACGGTCGACACCACACGTATTTTGAAAAGCAATCGATCACGACTAGTATGAATTTAAAGTTTTTATTTTGTTTCGCATATCGGTCTAGCTGAGCCAAATCCGCTTGCCACAAATCATCCAGCCCTCGTATTATAGTTCTGCGACGCGCGTAATTTCTGCGTGCCGGCTTGTGCAGCTCTCGGACGAGTTGTGCTTTCTCACTGCTCATTACTTTGTCGATTGCCCGTCAATTTGAATTAAACACCATTTTAAATCATTCATTAGTTGTTGTTGCTAACTGATTTATTTGGTCCAAACTCGTATTGTATTTGTTCACCCATTGTGTATATCGGTTTTGTTGTGGCAAAAGTTTATTAAGTTGGGAATTGATATCTGCCTGATAGCTCTTTAATGTCTTCTCAAGCTCTTCTATTTTGGATAAATGTTTTTCCAACTCCTTCATTGAATTATCGTATTTCTCGTTAAGGTGGTGATTAATGTGTGTACCAAATTTATTAATAGTCATGACAGCGGTTGTTACTCAAATAATTTTCTAACTCTCAGTCGTGCTTATTTTATAAGATAACTTTTCCCTCTCTTAGTTCTTCAATAATTGAAGCTATTTCGTTCTCATGTCCCGTGTGCCCCGCAGCAGTAGATGCCAATAACAGTCTTAATCTATCGACAAGCTCGTTAACATTATCCCAATAAATATAATCTGTATTTTCTTTATTTGATTTTAAAGTTAACCCCGTCCCAGTTTTGATTGTCCTATAAGGCGGAGGCACTTTAGAAAATGCGTCAGCTAGTCGTCTCACCGGGTTTTTTGTTTTTGTTATTCCTCGCTCCTGTAAATAAGGTCCAATTATATTTATATATTTATATGATGCATTTCCTTGCACTTGTCCATTAGGGTCATGGTTTCTCCGATACGCGTTTGTTCTTTTCAGTATATCCATATAATTATCTAGATCTTGCGATTTGAAACCGACCGGCACCTTCTTGAAAAGTAACTCATACAAACCCACAGTCCCAGGGTATGTAATACCTTGTACCTTCACATCTTTACCGACAATTTCCACAGCTTTTTGGGTTAAGCCCAGAAAAAATTTATTGTTTTCTATGTCATGAACGATACCATAATTATGGTCAAATATATGTTGGGTATCTTTTACGCTGTCATCAATGTATGTTCGTGGTAATTTATTAAAGTCATTCAACCATTGCTCGTAAGCGGGAGTGTCGACGTAATCCTGTATAGCTTGCTTAGTTTGTTCTAAAATATCTGACAGATTTCCCAACGTAGTATCGCTGTCCGAAAGACCCGTACTTTCAGCTACAACATTGCTTTGTTGTTGGATCGACGGAAAGGAGGTATCAAAAAATGAGGGCAATTCTGAAGGTAAGATTGGGGTTTTTCCGGTTCTTTTCTCCTTTATTTTGGTAGGCGTCGAGGTTAACACTTCATGTTTAATATTTTCTTTTTCTTCAAACGGTTCTTGTTTGATATCCGTTTTATTTATTGATGAAATTAATTGCTGCAGAGGCTGAGTCATCGGTTTATAGGTTTGTTCGAGTTGCGTCTGGGATTCACTTGCGGCTTGTTTTAGCCTTTGATATTTTTCTCTAACTGCGTTTCTTGATTTTATTAGCTCCGTCGCTAGGCGTTTATCCATTTTGGGATATTATATATAAATGAAGGAATCGAAGTTTTTCCTATATCTGCCCTTATCTAACTCACAATCTTTGTCAATCACAAGAAAATTATAAGGTTCGTTCCAGCAGTACACACAGATATTTCTAAACTGTTCAAATGACATGTCCAACATACAGTGATCGTTATATATATGGTTTAAACTCATCATGTCTTGCTTGAATAAAATCAGAAGGTTGGCGTTTTCCCTGATAAGTCGCTTGAGTATAGAAGAATATCCTTGAAAAATAAAGAAACAATCGGTGTTTTTATGCCTACCGTGAGTGAAATAATCTCTAATGACACTTTGGTCGTGACAAGGAATATCATCAAATATTATAACAGAATTGGGTTTAATTTCCTGAGGAGAAACGATATTCTCATCGATCTCAAACTCAAAAAAGCCAATCTCTTGTAAAGGCTTTAGCAGTTCTCTCAAATACACGTATTTTGGCTGTTGCAGGGATTTGGAATATAAGTAAAAGTTTTCAAATCTAATTCCATTAGGATGTTCGAGCAATGATAACATGACGTTGGTTTTACCCGAATTTGAGGGTCCTACAATTAGTGCCCTCTTGCAACTACCTCCAAAGAGATCGCCGTGCTTTTGAAATTCGCGGACCAAGCTTGCGTCGTGGTTTTTTACGGGTAAAGAAAAGGCTTGCTTAACAACTTTCATTTCGACTGAGGCATTAACAAGAACCTGCAAAAGTATTTATAGCATATTTCCTAAATATTTAAACAGTATTTCCAAACACTCTCATGATTGTACATCGAAACAGGGCGAAAGGTTCAGGATTGGTAAATAAACTTATAAACAAACTTCCTATCGAACTGCATATTCCTGGTTACCAATTCTGCGGACCGGGTACTCATTTACAAAAGAGAATAAATAGAGGTGATCCAGGTATAAATCCCTTAGACGCTGCTTGTAAAGAGCACGATATAGCATACTCTCAGTCTAACAATTTAACAAAGAGACACGAAGCAGACAAGATCTTAGAAGATAAAGCTTGGCAGAGGGTTAAAGCAAAGGACTCTTCGTTTGGAGAAAAAACAGCCGCTTTAGGCATAACAGGTGTAATGAAAGGAAAGCGAAAATTGGGAATGGGTGTTAAAAAAGCAAGCAAAATGAAAGCGAGCAAAAAAAAGCGTATTATAAAAACACCTAATAAAATTGGTGGATTTTTACCTCTTTTACTACCGATATTGGGAGCACTTGGCGCGCTACGCGGAGGAGCGGCAGGTATCGCGAAAGCAGTAAACGATGCTAAAGCGGCCAAAGAGCAGTTGGCAGAACAAGAACGTCATAACAGAGCCATCGAAGCCCAAGGCAAAGGACTATACGTAAAACCGTTTAAAAACAGTAGAAGTGAAGGAAAAGGTCTTTATATTAAACCATATAAGGGCGGTGTTGTGACAAAGGAGAAAAATACCCAAAAGAGAAAAAAAAAGTCCAAATAAATTTACCTCGAAGAGCTTTGACAAATTTCGATCTGGAAAAATATGCAAAAATACTACAAATTCCGCATTTCAGGGGCGTTTTTATGCGTGATAATTTACCGCGAAAAATTAAAATTGAAGAATGCGGAATTGTTAACTTGGATAGTGAGAAAAACCAGGGAACTCATTGGGTCAGCTACATAAAGGACAAAACTAAGGCTTTCTACTTTGATGGTTACGGAAATTTGAAACCGCCTGTAGAATTAGTTAAATATCTTAATTCTAACGGAAATGTTAACATATATTACACTTATGAAACCAAACAAAAGTCCAGTTCTTACAATTGCGGACATCTGTCACTAAAATTTCTATATAATAACATGCCGTTAAAGTGAAACGTCAGTGATTAATTTAGATTCGCAATGTCCACTACGATTTCCATAAGTGGGAAAACTTCTATATTATCCGCCGATTTCAATCCGCCAATTTATTTAGATGATGATAAGGAATACTTTTTGGGACTAGCAGATTTCGAGACGTACATGAGCATACCAAATATTGAACCCGGTAATAACAAGTTACATATAGGAGAGAAAGTTATAACTATTCCAGAGGGAACGTACGATTTAACAGATATCGAGAAATACGTCAAAAACCAAGTGAAAAAGATATTTAAAGAGAAGGTCGATTTTATTCTGGAATCAAATTCCAACACTTTAAAGAGTTCAATTTTTTGTTCTAAACGAATTGACTTTTCCTCGAATGATTCCATAGGTCGACTGCTTGGATTTAAAAAGCGAGTAGTTGAAGCATCGACTACAGAACAGTCGGATAAAGTAGTAAATATTAATAAAGTCAATGCTATTTGCGTCGATTGTAATATATGTGTTGGCTCATACAGTAATGGTAAACCGGTTCACATAATACATCAGTTTTTTCCGGCTGTAGCTCCTGGGTATAAAATAGTCGAGTCGCCCCTACCTATACTTTATTTTCCAATCAGTGTTAAGACAATTAATAATATCACTATAAAAATCATCGACCAAGACGGAGATCTTATTAATTTTAGAAACGAAACGATAACAGTGAGGTTGCATTTAAAAAAGCAATAATGGTTACCAGATATAACAGGACTTTTATAAGAGAACCATCAGTGGTTACAGTACAATCACAAAAAAAAAACTATAAAAAGAGAAATATTGTTTGCAAATCCAGTGCCATTAGAAACGGCCAACGTTTAACACGTACAAACCGCACCTTTTTGAAATCATTAGGATTCCAAGTGCTCTTAAAATGACAATTTTAAATGTTAACGAAAAACTCTATATCGACAACTCCATCGTAAGTTCAGAGTTTCATACTTATCAACCATTCGTGTCTTCAAAATTCGACTATAACGACGAAATACGCATACCAATTCAGGAACTAGATTCCTTCACTTTACCCTGTGAAAGTGTGTTGTACATCGAGGGGGTCCTTACTAATGAAGATGACAAGTACACTGGAAAATTAAGGTTTATTAACAATGGAATTGCTTTTCTCTTTAGAGAGATCCGGTACGAACTTAATGGCGTCACCTTGGACGCAGTCAGGAACGTTGGTTTGGCATCAACATTAAAAGCATATCTTTCCTATAATACCAACGAAAGTATAAAACTTCAAAATGCAGGATGGTTTCCAAATCGAAATGCAAGTGACAGAATTATGGTCGATGATCACGGAAAATTTAACATCTCTATTCCGTTGAAAATGCTATCAGGATTCTTCGAAGATTATCAAAAAATTGTATTGAATATGAAGCAAGAGTTAGTTTTAATACGAGCCAGCAACGATTTAGATGCGGTCCTTTTTTTAGACGACAATGAACCAAAAACCACAACTCCCGAAATACCTAAAGTTTCGCTTAAAAAGATATATTGGAAAATCCCAAAAATAATGACAAATATTGCAGAAGAACTTGTTTTAACGAAAATCATGGAGTCTAATAAAGAGATAACAATCGGTTTCAGATCTTGGGAAATTATTGAATATTCATCTCTGCCTGAAACCACAACTCACACGTGGCCCGTGAAAACAACAAATAAACTAGAAACTCCGCGTCATATCATTATCGCCTTCCACGAAAATAGGAAAGGTCGAGTAGAAAAGGATATGAGTCAATTTGATGACGTCGATTTAACTAATATAAAAGTATTTTTAAATTCGGAACGATATCCGTACCATGATTTAAACCTAAATTTTAAAGAAAACAAGTATTCGACTCTGTATGATATGTTTGCTAATTTTAGACACTCTTATTACGGCAGCCAATGAGCCAATTTTCACACCGCAGCATTTCAAAGAAAAATGTCCCATTACACACATCGATTGTTCTCATCAAAGAGAGTCTCTACAAACTGGTTCCGTGGTAATGCGAATTGAATTTGAAACTAGCGCTAATATCAAAAAGGATACATCGGTTTATTGTCTCATTTTACATGACAAAGTATTTAGTTACAATCCGCTAACTAAAATAGTAAAACAAATGTAACGGATTTTAAAAACCCGATTCGCAGATGTTCAAAAAATTTGCCATAAATATCAGGCGAAACAGTACATTTTTGACAGTTGTCATCATGCGGATCGTGGCACTAGATATACAAGGGTTTAATCTGAAGGACGGTGAAGGTTTCGTCGCTAAAGAAATTGCAATTTACGACGGAAATCAAATGGCCCACTACATAATGAAGCCGCCGAGAGATTTTTTAACGTTGACTCATGCTGATAAGCGAAGCGTACGTTGGCTCGAGCGTTTTCACCACGGATTAAAATATAGTACAGGTCTTATAGACTATAACTTTATCGACGAATTGGTTAGGCGTTTGGTTGAAACCGCGGACATTATATACCTCGAAGATCCAACAACTACAGCTACACCTTCCTTTGATTGTTAATATCGAAAAATTCGACGACAGTTGGCTGATACCGCTCAAATTTGAATTGGATCGACCTAAGTGCACCTTTCATATGAATGGTGGATTACGCATGTGTGCCTTACGAAACTCTGTATTATTATTCAATTGGTTATATGCTAAAATTCCTATATGAAAATGACAATAAAAAGATGTGCTTTCAAAATTTGCAATTTTATTTTGTGCGGCAACATATAAAACAGACTAACGCAAAGCGAGCAAATCAAAATTAATTCTCAAGTGTTAAGTGATGAATCGCCCTATAAGCAACGTCGATGAGCTTCCCGCGGAATACCTAATCAAATACGTGAAATCCTACGACTTGCTGGCTATGTGGCATAGGTTATCCGACAAGCAGAAAAACAATTTCGACCTGCAGACTCATTTGCCTTGTTTTATTCACTATAATCGACCGGATAGTAGAACTCATATCGACGGACCCGTGCCTCCACAAAATAAATGTCCGCTTTGTTTGAGTGTTATAAAAAGTAGTTCATTGATTTAAATCGCCTCAATATAGTGAGAAACATGGCTTTGTTAAGTGCTCAATATGTTTTATTAACAGCGGTAGTGCAAAATATGTTCTACTTAAATAAACCCAATGGGGTTATCGAAGCGTACGTTTGTTTTAAAAATAACAATATCAGTGGCGTTTGGCCGGAAGAATGGAGTCAGCTGTATCCCATGACAGTTAACGGTAACGATAAGCTACACATTTTTGGAGCAAGGTTACCAAACGTTACCGCTCAGTATCTAAATTACAAAGTCCGTTTGGTTTTCTTTGATCGCAGTTTCGGCGACCACGGCGAATGGCAAACGATTGCTTTCAATAATATCAGCTATCGTAGTGATAAGGAGGAAAATTTTGGGACAGACCTCCAAAAGGTTTTGATTCTACTGTATCTAGTTACGGGTGCTTGTTTCCTATTACTATCAAAGTGCTTATACAAGTTGACAAAAATTCATTGCTCCGCCCATCTTCGCAAGTAGGGATATGTGGATGTATAAATTGTTCGCATATATTCCAAAACTCTTCAATCGACTGTGACTCGAAAAGTGTACTTAACGCAGCAAAAAAAAAAAAAAATTAAAATGGCCACTGATGTTGTTAGGATTGACGAAAATATGCTGTTTGAAATTTACAACACTGGCGTTCGTTTCACCAGCAGGGACGAACATATGGATTTTCAACTAGAAGAGTTCTTGGATTTTCTCAATTTTCTAAACGAAGAAGTAGGAGAACATCTAAAGTGGAACGACGTTTCAGCACACATCGGTGACGACATAGAGGTGATGTATTGGAACGAAGAAGAGCTTTGTGATTTGAGGCTATTAAAAAATGGACGGTCGCAAATTTTTCTCGAAAGAGAAGATATTGAAAAAATTATGTCAAAAAGGCACAGTCTTTTTAAAGCTATGAATTTATACCGAGATGTAAATATACATAACCGAGATGTAAATATATATAATCAATAAATAATTTTATTAGTAACACGTATTTGGTTTATGTCATTTTTCATTTAATTCCTAAACATATACTGGTCTATAATTTGTTTCTGTCTGACCGCAAAACAACATACACCACCAACTTACTTTAAGTCAAAAAAGGGACCTGGCTAACTCAACTTGCCATTTGTTAGCGATATTTCATAAAAATGTTACATCATAAATTTTATCGGTGCACATTTATTTAATTTAATTATATTTTACGCGACCTCGACGACCTTTTATTATATTTATGCGGAAACAGAACAATGCAATTTCGCACAAAGTAGCTAACCTCGGGGTCACACTTGATGAATTTAAACAAAATTTCATCACATTAGCAAATATGGAATATATATGCTTTATTTACGTATAATGTTTTTTATCGTTATCAGATACATTGTAAGTTAATAAAAATGTGTTTATTGAATTCGCGCATTTTAAACATGTCGGATGTCAATACTACCTCGACGACCTTTTATTAGTTGAATTCTCTTATCGTCGCCGCCGCCGCGAAATCGTCGTCGGCTAGGCTCGGCTAGGCTCGACTAACGTAGCGCGCGGGGTTCGAGGTTCGAATCCCCCGACCGCGCGCGACACACCGGTCGCTTTTTTCACCTCGCGCAAAAATACGTCAAAACAAAAAGGCACTAACGCAAAAACTACCCCTAGCGGGGCGAAATTGCCAAAAAGGCACTAACGCGAAAACTACCCCCTACCCCCCATTCAGGGTGACATCTGGCGATCGAAACCTGAGCTCTTAATGGGTGGCGACATCTCTCGTAGAATGGTCAAACTAATTTTTTTTTTTTTTCGGTTGCTTGGGAATCTGTAAATTTGCAATCACAAAATCTCCCCCGGGGGACGGGGGATGGTCAAGTCACGAATAATTACTACTTCTCACGTATTGATTCACGGATGGAAAAATGTGATGACACTATACTCCGGGATATCATCCGTTCGCTCGTTGAACTCCGACTGGAATCCTGCATCCGACTGGAATCCTGCAAATCCTGCATCCGACTGGAATCCTGCAGACGTTTCGCCAAAATCTCACTTGGCATCTTCAATGCTCGCGCTCCGAAAACACTTCGAACAATATATATATATATATATATATATATATATATATATATATATATATATATATATATATATATATATATATATATATATATATATATATATATATATATATATATATATATATATATATATATATATATATATATATATATATATATATATATATATATATATATATATATACAGTGTGTCCAAGATAAGGATGCACAGCATGGGGATCTCGGAAACTATAAGAGATACAGTGTCGGTTAAATTAGACAAAAGTTGCGCATTTTGATACCGAACAAGATCCCGTTTTACAAATTTGAAAATTCCAAGCCGTTCCGGAAATATCCGAGAAAAACCGAAATATTGCGATTTCGTTTTTATTATTTTTTAAAGCTATTTGAAAAGATATGAAAAAACGGAAAACACTTTTCCATTGGCACTTTTTAATCTCTCCAAATTGACGTTAACAAATTTTCATTACAGCGTTTCGATTCCATGGAACCACCATCAACTTTGATTTTTCTTATGGGACGGAAAAAAAGTACACACAGTATTAGGTTGTGCTTTTCATTGCGAATTCAACGATGTACGATACAATACGGTTACTTATGTTTTTATCCAGAAAAATGGCTTTTTAATACATTTCTAGTATTTTATTGTAGTAGGCCATGAGATCCGAACGATGAAAGGCAAAAGAAAATGGTTGACAAGTTCGAGTTAATGTGTTTATTTATTTACTAACTCTAACTGTTCATTTAACATAACAACTAAATCCAACAAGTTAATGAAAAACAAATTCTATAACAAATGTTCGAATAAATGACCTCCATTTTCTAGGCATAAGTACGCCCGTCTCACGGTAGACTCCAAAACACGACTTAACATTTCAGGAGTAATTTTATTAAACGCTGCTCGTACTGATTGACGTAATTGTTCCTCGTTGTCAAAACATTCTTTGAATACCTCATTTTTTATGTAGCCCCATAAGAAAAAGTCCAAGGGAGTTAAGTCCGGGGACCTTGGAGGCCAAGGTGTTTCACTGTAAGTCCCAATGTATTTTCCATCAAACCGTTCAGTTAAATATTGGCGAACTTCTCTGGAGTTATGGGCTGGGGCACCATCTTGTTGGAACCAGCAGCCTTGCACAGCGCCTAGCGGTAAATCATCTAAGGCATCTTCTAAATCGTGCCTCAAGATGTCAAGGTACCGCTCGGAAGTTAAGGAATTATTATAGAAAATAGGGCCTATAATCTTGCTACCAAAAATCCCACACCAAATATTAAACCCAAAGCGAACTTGATGTCTGGATAGTCTATTAACACGTGGATTTTGTTGTGACCAATAGTGTGTATTGCGCCTGTTATAAATACCGTTATTGGTCACCATACTTTCATCAGACCAAATCACTTTATATGGAAAATTAAAACTCTCATCACACATCCTGGTATACCACTCACAAAAATGTCTACGTCGTTCGTCGTCACCCGGTTTTAATCCTTGACATATTCTGAATTTGTAAGGCTTAAATTCATTTTTCCTTAAAATAAACTGAGCTGTAGATTTAGCTACCCCATTCTGGTCTTCAATTTCTCTGGTAGAAGTTTGTGGATTTTCGATAACAGATTGTAGAACAATGTATTGGTTTTCTTCATTGGAAGGTTTTTGTCGGGATAATGCAGGCTTCTTAAATGATCCATATTCTTTCAGATTAAATAACAAACGCCGAAAAATACTCTTGTCAGGTTGTCTCCGCTCTGGGTATTTGTTAGAATACATACGCTCAGATGTAGCAAGACAGCATATCACATTTTTCTTCGTTTGTAAAATTACCTCCCTCCATTGAAGAACAAAATAAATTAGAAAAAGACAACAACAATAAAAATACAAAAACAATAACTAAAGGAATAAACTTATGATCGACTGATAACAAAGACAAATAACATTAATGTGTCATTGAAATTGACTGGATGTCATTTTGTCATGGCCTACTCCATTTAAATGCTGAAATGTATTAAAAATCCATTTTTCTGGATAAAAACATAAGTAACCCTATTGTATCGTACATCGTTGAATTCGCAATGAAAAGCACAACCTAATACTGTGTGTACTTTTTTTCCGTCCCATAAGAAAAATCAAAGTTGATGGTGGTTCCATGGAATCGAAACGCTGTAATGAAAATTTGTTAACGTCAATTTGGAGAGATTAAAAAGTGCCAATGGAAAAGTGTTTTCCGTTTTTTCATATCATTTCAAATAGCTTTAAAAAATAATAAAAACGAAATCGCAATATTTCGGTTTTTCTCGGATATTTCCGGAACGGCTTGGAATTTTCAAATTTGTAAAACGGGATCTTGTTCGGTATCAAAATGCGCAACTTTTGTCTAATTTAACCGACACTGTATCTCTTATAGTTTCCGAGATCCCCATGCTGTGCATCCTTATCTTGGACACACTGTATATATATATATATATATATATATATATATATATATATATATATATATATATATATATATATATATATATATATATATATATATATATATATATATATATATATATATATATATATATATATATATATATATATATATATATATATATATATATTGTAAAGCTGGCACCGCTGCCTATGTCTTAAAGCGGCTAGCAAACCACAACCCTGTTTGACACACATCAGCGAATGTACCGCCAAAGTGGTAACAAGTGGTTTTAGTGCTCCACAGAAAAAACTTTACAGTCCACTAACATTATAACATAAAGTTTGATCCTTCGAGCCGGATAAAGTTTGCAATTCAAAGTGAAAATAGTGGCCAAATTAACAGGCAAATTAAAAAAGACTAGGAGGACATCAAAGCATCGCGCCGTCTCGGCGGGCAGTTGGCTAGGATCAAAAAGGCGGCATGGGCAGTTCGACGAGAAATTCTGTGAGTCAACTCCAATTCACTATCCACACGTTCCTTTGCTTATTAGTTGCGACAAAATTTTTATTTGCACCAACAATCGAAGTAAAACTTTATATTTCATTGTAAAAACACAAAACAAAAAGATTTAAAAATAGGCAAAATTAACAGCATTTGACAAATTTGTAAAATCGTTCGAGGGAGTAACTTTGAATGAAACAGATGCTTTAAATGTTGCGGAGCGTTTAAATAAAGCAGAGCAAATTTTGGCCGATTTTGACGCGCATCAAACAGCTCTCGAGTTAATTACAGACGAAAATGAGTTCGATAATTTATACAAAAAACGCGATAATTTTGAAAATGCGTTTTATTCAACAATTTCGAAAACAAAATTTTTAATTTCAAGTAAATATCAAATCATGTCTAACGAAAGTTCCAGCGAAAGCCCGATTCATGCTACAAACGTTGAATTGAAAGGTGTAAAATATCCGACAATAAATTTGCCAAAATTTGATGGTCAAATCCAAAAATGAATTGAGTTCAGGGATACCTTTGAGTCGCTAATACATTTCAACGTAGCCATGAGTGACATTCAAAAATATAATTATCTAAGAGCCTCATTGAATTACAAAATTGCGTGGCAAACATTGCGCGAGCGTTACAATAATAAGGCTTTGTTTTCTATTGAAACTATTCAAAAGGAAAGTGCCTCAAAATTACGCGATTTGACTGATTGCATTTCTAAACATTTTCGATCTTTACAACAACTAAAAGAGCGCACCGAGCATTTTGACACAATAATTATTTATCTAATCACTACAAAATCAGACAAAACTACTGCTAGAGAGTGGGAGCAATACAAAATTAGTAGCTAGGTCACTACTTGGAAAAATTTAAAAACATTTTCAAGGGGTCGTGCTGACATGCTCGAAACAATCGAGGCAAAAAATTCTGAAATATTTCAACAGAACGCGAACAAAAATTAAAAATTCAAAGATATGCAAGACAATACTCCCAGTTTTTATGCTGCAAATCTCAAATGCGTCTACTTTAAAGGTGATCATTTAATTTACAAATGTGAAAATTTCTTCAACGAAAGAAATGATTTTCTGAAAAAGGCTCGTTTATGTTCTAATTGTCTTAAAAGCGGTCATTTCGAGAAAACTTGCAAATTCGGTTCTTGCAGACGTTGTAGTAGGCGGAATAACACACTGCTGCATGTTACCAGCGCGTTTGAAAATTCTGAAAGTTCCAGTGGCGTCTCGTCAAATGAAAATAACGATTCTTCGAAGGAGGAAAGTCGTTCTACCGAAGCAAATAAAGTTGTATTATCTTCTTCGTTGTTAGGAACAAGTGAAATTTTGCTTTCTACAGCCAGCGTAGAAATTTTTGATCTATTTCCAAATGTTCAAATCATACGAGCTTTACTAGATTTTGGTAGCCAATCGAGTTTTATTTCAACTGATCTTGTTGACCGTCTACAGCTAGACAAGTCTAAGACTACTGTCACCTTCTCAGGTCTAAATAATTCGACATCAAACATTCTACACAAATGTGATGTTTTTATTTGCTCAACGAACAAACTTTAGTTCAAATCTTGTGCTTGGTTTTACCTGAAATTACGGGCAATTTACCAAATATCAAAATAAACAAATCTGCCTTGGACATTCCAAGAAACATCATCGTGCTGGTCCCAATTTCCATACATCTGGCAAAATTCAAATATTGATAGGTGCCTATTTGTTCTGGAAAATTTTGTAAGTAAGTAAAGTAGTTTATTATTAGCAGAATATGCTACTAAACATCAACAAATTTTAAACAAATGTACATAAAAATATAAGTATTAATACTAAATCTAATAAATCACAATCATACTTAAAAATAAAAATAATAATAATAATTTATAATAATAATACTTAACTATACATTTACAGAACGACAAGGAATGCAAAATTTGTAGTATACATCTAGCTCAAGTTCAGATATATATTTTTCAATTTTTTTAGAAAAATCTGCACATTGGGTGAGATTTTAATATAGAAGAATAGCATTGAATAGTCTCAGGCCATCATTGAAAAGACTTTTTTGCATATGTGTTGCTCTGGACAACTGAATATCGAAGTTGTTCTTAGATCTGATATTATAAGCATGTTTCATGCCCCTTGGAATTAAATATTCCTGTAAGTACGGGGGTAGCAATTGCTGTTGAATCTTGAAAATCAATACAATGTTAGATATTTCAATGGTCTGCGACATAGAGAGCCAACTAAGCGATTCAAGCATAAGACGCACAGGAGTGTATCGGGAACAAGATAAAATAGTTTGCATTGCTTTGTTTTGCAAGATTTAAAATCTTTGTACGTCTGACTTGTTACAAGATATTATAAGTGAACTGCAATAAGTAAAATGTAAAAATAGTATTGAATACAAGAAGTCGAGTCCAATGGCTATGATTTTGAGAGACTCTTCTGAGAAAACCTATCTTCTTGCCAATCTTTGCACACATGAAATCAACATGCTTGGAGAAATTAAGTTGCGAATCAAGCATTACGCCCAGATATTTCAATTGATTAGTGTGTTCCACTGGCTGATTATCAATGTAAATTGGATAATTATTTACCAGTTGTATTTAGTGCCAAATATCATGTATTTAGTCTTAGTTACGTTTAATTTTAATTTATTGATGCAAAGCCAGTTGTGCAAAAGGCTGAGTTCGAAATTTATTGTTTCAGCAAGTTGATTGAAATTCTATCCGGATACTGATTGAAGCGTGTCATCCGCGAAAAGACTCACAAAAGAATTTTTCACAATTTGGTCAATGTCATTAATGTACAACACGAATAGTAGGGGTCCTAGAACACTACCTTGGGGTACACCTATCTTGCTGCTAATCGCCCGTGAGACGAAACCATTCAGCTTTGTCACGTGATCACGATCACAAAGATAGTCCCTAAACTACAATAGAGCAATTTTCATCACACCATACTTCTGAAGTTTCTCAATAAGCCGTTTTCTGTCAATGGCCTCGAAAGCCCTCTGTAAATCAATAAATACACTAAGTATGACATTTCCTTTGTGAATGTCAGACCCCGACTTGGAGCACACATATTGCAAAGCTGTTTCACATGAGTGCTTCGTCCTAAAGATCATGTTGTGCAGTTCGAGATACCTTCGAAGGAAGATTAATGGGTCGGAATTTCTCAGGCTTAGTTGGTATCGGCACCTTAGATATCGGAACTATAACACTAGTTTTTAAGACCCTGGGGACTTTCCCTGTTGCCAGGGAAGTATTCACAAGGTGCAACAGCGGGTATCCAATCGCACAAAAAGTCGATTTCAAAAATTTCGCATCCCAAATATCAAACGAGGTTGATTTGTTCTTCAGATTCATGACTATCTTCTTCAGCTCACAGACATTCAATTCATCAAATCCAATTAACGTTTCGGAGCAATCTATGTAGGCGAATTAGCATATCTTATAAAAAACACGATTAGGTTGGAGAAGGAGGTGGAGGAGAACTCACCGATCAAACAAATGTCTGGGGAAGAGCGTGCTTGCGAGGAACATTTCATGCAGAAAACGGTGCGAGATGAAAATAACCGATTCGTGGTTTCATTACCTCTAAAGTAATCAGTTGATTGCTTCGGTGACTCCGTTGAGCAGGCAGAAAAACGATTTCTATTTCTTGAAAAAAGACTTGAGCGAGATTCTAAGCTAGAACATCAATACGTTTTCTTTATGCCGGTATATTGAAAATCCACATTCTTTTAAAGACATTACATGCCACATCACGACGTTCTAAGTTCTAATAGTCTGACCACTGCTTTAAGAGTCGTATCTGATGCATCGGCACCTACTTCAAATGGCATGTCATTAAACGACATACCGTTAGTGGGTCCTACTATTCAAGACGTACTACTATTTATCATTTTGCGTTTCAGATGCCACAAATATGTTATATCTGCGAACATCGCAAAGATGTATAGTCAAGTTCTAATCAAACCTGACGATAGATCCCTGCAAAGAATCTTGTGGAGAGAATCCCTGTCAGAGGAGCTAAAAACATACGAGCTAAACACAGTAACCTGTGGTCAAGCTTCCTCTTCTTTCTTAGCTATTCTATATTTATTCGAACTTGCAAATCAGTGCGAAAATGAATATCCTAAGATCTCGAAAATTATACGCCTTTCGGCCAAACTCGAATTTTAGATCAACATATGTTTTATTATCTATCTATCGATACTTTCGATTTCTGTTAAATTTTAGATTCCATCGTTTTTACACTTTATAATTTATGTATTGTACTTTTGTAGTGTATGTCTAGTGTATATTTTGTCATATTGCTTTCACGCATTGAATTTTTCTATTGTTTATACGATTTATTTATCCACAACCACAATTTGTCAGCGTTAATCTTTCTTTTTTCTTTTGTACTACTGACGCGCCATTTGTTGTAAAGACTTGTTATGTAAAAAATGGCTAAATAAATCCATCTGTCTAAGTGGCTCG
Source organism: Cylas formicarius (assembly GCF_029955315.1). Lineage (NCBI taxonomy): Eukaryota > Metazoa > Arthropoda > Insecta > Coleoptera > Brentidae > Cylas > Cylas formicarius. Next base: position 2,488,777 of record NW_026844341.1, on the reverse strand, counting down.
GAAAAAAACATTAACTCTTCCTCGCATGGAGCTTTGTGCTGCTCTAGTTTTATCCAAGCCAACAGAAAAGGTTCTATATTTTTTATATCTAAATGTAACTCGTTGTGTCCTCTGGACCGATTCTATGATCTACTCTAAAAACTTTTGTAGGTAATCGAGTAGCAAAAATGCAAAACCTAACTTCTAATTTCGAGTGGCGATATGTTCCTACCAAAGACAATCATGCAGACCTTCTCTCGGGTGGAGTCTATCCAGGTCAAAAACATACTTCCATTCCATCCAAGTCAATCTGACACTTCTTGGCCAAATTTTTCAAGTGCAACAATTGAAAAACTGCCAGAATTTCGGGACAAAACGGTAATGTCGCTACAAGCATCCAAAAATCATCTCTATTTGAGAGATATTGAAACCTAAATTGACTGATTCCATTAGAAGCATACATACTTGGTTTCAAAAATAATTGTTGTAAACTAAAAACGGAACGTTTTTGCGATCGATTAACCTAATCAGAAATCAATAATTCGTTGTTAAGGTTGATTAAAATATCTTAAATTCAAAGTTTTATGACTGTATACAACGATTTATTAAACGAAAAAAGGCATCCACACGAAAAGTAAAATTCTAAGCTTAAGTCCATTTATGGACGAAGACCAAATCACAAGAGTCGGTGGTAGATTAGATCGTTCAAATTTTAAATATGACAAGAAACATCCAATTATACTTCCCACAAAGCACAGACTAACCACATTAATTTTTGAAATGGAACATTTGCGTCTGCTATATGCAAGTCCCCAAATGTTTCTAAGTTCAATCCGCGAAAAATTTTGGCCTGTAGCAGGACGAAATCTTGCAAAACAAACCGTTGGGTAATTTACCAAGTACCTGATTTTTAATTGACATACCATTTTATGTGGTAGGCACGGATTATGCGGGTCCATTTTTAATTAAAAGTCACAAAGGTCGTTCTTTTAAATTATCCAAAGGCTACATTTGTTTATTCATTTGTTTCGCGACCAAAGCTATCTATTTGGAACTTGTGTCAGATTTGACCAGTGATACTCAGACAATGGTACCAACTATGTAGGTGCCAAAAATGATTTCAAGGCATTAGGACATTCTCTAGTATCTCAAGGTAATTCTCTCGAAGAATCTATTTCTCGCGAAGGTATTGAGTGGCGATTCATACCTCCCAATTCATCGCACTTCGGAGGCCTTTGGGAGGCTGAGATGAAAAGCACCAAATATCATTTGAAACGGGTAATGGGTAATGCAAGCTTAACATTCGAAGAATTTTATTCGTTGTTAGTGCAAGTAGAAGGTATTCTAAATTCAAGACCACTTTCACCTCTTTCGTCCGACCCTAATGACTTCACCCTGTTGACCCCAGTACACTTTCTTGTGGGAAAAACGTTAACTGCCTTCCCAGATGCAGGACTAGTTATGCCAAGAGGAATTCCAATTTCAAAAGACCTAAAGCAAAGAGTAGTAAAATGCATTTATGGAAGGTACCAATCAAGCTGATATTTTAAGACCGTTTATGTTACCTCGGTACAGCGTATCTAGAATAATTTCATCGTATAATGACAGAGGACACTTAGAAAAATTGCCGAAATCGGGAAGACCCAAAAAAAACAACGGTTTTGACTGACAGGCGCATTAAAAGAATTGCACAACAAGATCCTTGGAAGTCCGCACCTCGAATAATTGCAGAAATTCCAGAAATTAAGGTTGGTATACGAACTGTGCAAAGAAGATTAGTAGCTTCAAAGTTGTTCAGTAGACGGCCAGCAAAAAAACCGCTAGTTTCAGCAAGAAACAGAGCAGCAAGGTTGGCCTTTGCACGCCGGCATTTAAACTGGACCATCAATGACTGGAAAAAAGTTCTATTCAGCGATGAAACGCGATATAAAATATATATATAAGTACGTAACACCTACAATTAAACATGGTAAAGGCAGTGTTTTTTTATGGGGATGTTTCTCATGGAATGGAGTAGGTCCTATACACTTCATTAATGAGACAATGAATCGATTTGTTTATAGGGAGATTATGCAAAATGTTATGCTCCCTTATGCAGAGTGGGAAATGCTGTTACGTTTTATTTTCCGACAGATCAATGATCCAAAACACTCTTCACAACTCGTTCAACAGTGGTTTGCAGAAAACAATTTTAGAGTTTTGCAGTGGCCGGCACAGTCGCCAGACCTCAATCCAATTGAAAATCTCTGGGAAGAAGTAGAACGTCGCATTCGTACACAAATGTTTCGAAATAAACAATCGTTGATAGATAAAATTAATGAAGTTTGGACAAATCTTCCAGAAAATGTCACTCAAAAGTTGATAATGGATATTCTATAAATTATTAAGGCATAATTTTAATTATTATTATTGTACTAAATTGTGTGTTTAATGTTTTTTTTTTAAATAGAATACAATACTGTTAAATACAACTTTTTGAAATAAAATAAAACAAAACACTGTTAAATACCATTTGTTGCTTTAATTTTGTCGCCTTCATTTTCGTCAAATTTTATATTAATTATTATTATTAGATTTCACCAACTAACTTAAGGTACACCCAAAATCTTGTGAAAAATTACTTGCTATGGAAGGAAAGTATTTTATCATAACTAACAAAAAACATGAACCAAATTTTTTTTTATTTAAAAAATTAAAAAAATTAATCCATTTTGAAAACGCGAATGTGAGCCTCGGGTTGTTGGGCTATTTATTCTTCGTTTGAAATTATTATTATAACTAGGTAAAACATAATTGTGTATATTTGTCTGTTAGGTAAATTAAAATCGATTTTACATACATCAGAAAGCAATGTCGTTTAATTTAAAAACATCATTCGCCGCCATCTCGAAAACGTTTTTCGATGAAGTTTGATAGAAATAATTAAGAATTTGCCGAAGATATTTTCCGACACCAATTTGACATAAATGATCCAAGAAATTAACGGTAGTAGTTGTTTTTATAATATTGTTGCATTCTTGCCAATTTAATATAGAATTTACTAAAACTTACTTAGCCAACCATCCAAGCAAATTTTCTTATCGGAAAATGTCATCCATCATATATTGGTAATTACAAAATTTTTGTTTTCAAAGAAACTTCCACGGGCTGCTGTAGTTCTATTTACAAAATTTCTGGATTACTCTTGCGTCGGTTATTGCTGAGTTGAACTTGCTAACGTTTCATACTTTTTATTAAACTTCTGGCTTCCTCCTGCGTCGGTTTTTGTTTAGCCGAATTTGCTTAAGGAATCCAGAAGTTTTATAAAAAGTATAACAATAGCCTGTGGAAGTTTCTTTGAAAAATTTAATAGAGATGACATCAAGTGCAAAAGCAGAAAGTTAGAAGATCACCGACTAAAACTGGTAATATTGCTTTGTGCAGTGACCTTTTTATTACGTTGTAAAGACCATTACGTTATCCTTAATTTTATTAAACTATCCTATCATGACAGTTTTGCTTTACCTCGAGAAAGAATTCATCATAGCCGTAAAGAAACTAATCTGTCTCTACATCTTGAAAGTTCTTTCATCTTCTCCCCATCCGAGTTCAATACCCTTTCAAACCTGTTTCGTGGAAAAGCTGAAAATCTTCGTTTATCTTCACCCAGAATCACGTTCAAAAATTTTGAAAACTAACGTCAACACTAGTGAAACCATCAAACTCTTCTCAACTGCTAAACACTATGGTAAATATATCATCTGAAAATGTATCACACTGAAAAATCAGTTCTTGTAAAAGGATCCACTTCGTCCTTGCCCCTAATGAAATTAGATTTCAATCTGCAAAATTTAAACCTCCTAAATTTAATATTCCAAAATCTAATCCCGATATCGCAATGCTAGAAGCAAATAAAGGAAATGCTTCGGTGGTTATGAAAGAATATGAGGAAAAGATTCAAGACATTGCAGATTGATCATATCGTCAACTTAAAAATGTTCCTACGTCATCCTTGGAACGCAACCTTAAATCTGTTATTAAGGCTTCTTCTCTATCAGATTCCATGAAAAAGTCTGTCACCTCTGATGACTCGAAAAGCTCTAATGAATGCCTAAGATTCACAAAGCAGGAATATCCCTTCTACCTATCGTGTGTTCTCCAACATATTCTCTAGCAGCATATCTAAGAAATTTAAATTTTAATTTAATTAAAATTTAAAGAAATATAGAATACTTTAAAATAATTTTGAATTGAGCATCCCAAAATTCTTTACATCTTTCGAATTTATCATTTTCCCATAACTTTTGAAACCAATACGAAAATGACCAATCTAGCAATGTACCCTGTACTCTTACACAAACAAATATTAGAAAAAATTATAATTTTGAGAATAAATTCATTTTTAAATGCAATAAGAAATTGTATTGAATAAATAATTAAAAAGTACTCTTCCTAGTAAGTTCAAAAATATGATCTACTTTTTACGGTCGCAAGCTATAAGTCTGGAAGCGATCACTAAAAAAAATTATCAACCTATTTGGGTATTTTAGAGTAGACGGAAAAAAAATATATTTGAAGGTTTCCAACTAGAAAAACCAACTTGGTTGTCTCAGAGGCCAAATTGACTTGTCGAGGTAAAGGTGTTTTAATTTCATCATTATACAGCCAATATTAATTCTAGAATCGAGCAAAATACTCACCGTTCCGTAGAATCCTCTTGAGCAGATTCTAAGATAAAAGTAGGGGTCCAAGCTGTTTCTCCATCTTGACATACGAGATTCAAAAACGGCATTACAACCCGTCAGAATGTTTAGGCCGGCTTGAAGGAACACTATCAATGTTAAATCTCCCAAAATGATATTGATTAGATTTACGGCTTCCACCAACTTATGGTAAATTACATGAAGAATCCTTAGCGTTGATGAGTGTAAAACTGTTTTATGGTAACCCTCTAATATTTTTTTCATTTTTAGGAATTTGATTCTGATTGCTAAACAGAGATTGATATGCACGATAACTATGAGGCTCGCGTAATACAAACAAAAATCCGTGCTTAATAAACAATAAAAACAATTACCCCGCGGCAAGTTTTTCAAAAAATATTTATGAAATGATATCACCAAAGCACAGAGGTTGACTAGGCAGAATTGAAAAGTTGAAGAACTTGCGTATGATTTGATTAGGGTTCCCTTGGTGTTCAGGTAGGGGATGCTTTCTACTTCAGACAGAATTCGAAACAAACGCAACCAAATCCATCGCTTTTTGTAAGAATCGGTTACCGTCTTTAATGCCAATACCATACCCAGTAAGTCCATGAATATACTTAGAGAAATAGACGGATAATTAAAAAAAAAAAACATAATACTGAATTTTTGTTTTTAAAATTATTGCGGTAAATGACAATATAAACAAAACACGGGCAAAAGTGAACGTCAAACACAGACTTGAGTTACCCCGATTTTCAGTCTGTAAGTTTACATGCGGTGTAATTCCAAATATCGAACAGTATCTTAATAAAGTGTTTAAATGTCGAACGTCACTTCGGCTATAGTAGTTGATAATTCTCATGTTGTGAACAAATTTGTCACACTGCCGTGGTATGGCGGCAAAGTAAACGGTTTCATCTATAGAAACTTTTAATTTGCTGCGATCCAATTAGTAACCATGGAGTCATACTACAAACAATTTATGGAACAATTATCTAATTGATTTCCCAGATACATGCTTCTTTCCTGTTTTGTATCTTTTATTACTTTATTCTGCAAACGATAAATACTTTTTGGACTATATCCAAGAATAAAATTATATGGTTTCTCAGGCAATAGATTTCAATGTAATAAATCGATGAATGAACTGACTGCGGTCGGGCTGTCTAATTATAATATTAAATTTGCTAATCTTTTCAAATGATAATAATAATAATAATAATAATAATAGTAATAATAATAATGTCAAATGATAATAATAAATAACAGGTAGCAGCGCTACTCCACCAAAAAACAATCTAATACAATGTAGTAGAATATTTAGAATTTAACAACAAAAAAGTCCACCTAAATTTACAATATGACAATTTTGAAAAAATCCAAAAGGGAACAATATAAAAACCATATATTCCTAAGAAAAAGAAAAAAAAATGACACTGTAAGAAAGCAATGATAAGAATTAAAAACGACTAAAAAGAAAAACCATAAGAAAAAAAAAGAAATGACGCGAATCAGCTTCTCCATAATCTTGTCAGCTCTTTCAATATCTTGTTAAATGCAGCAGATGACTCTGAAATGTAGCCGTATATGCTTTTGAACATAGAAATGTTTTTTACCAGTCTTTCATAAAGATAAGATACCGGTTCTTTTCGTACGTAGACAGATGCACAAAATACCTTTCAGACAGATTTAATTAATGAGAATCCTTGAGAGCCGGCGTTATATGATCTAATTTACCCAAAACACAGCTGCGTCTTAGGCAGGCATTTTGCAATTTTTGCGAGCTTGGTCTTTCCGTCTTAGAGAAAGCCAGTCACATAATTTAAGTCTAAGCTCAGTAGATAAGTAGTCTATACGTGTAAAGAACTTTCAGTTGACCGTAACCCTTCTGCAGTAAATAAGACAAGCAAGAATCAAAAAGCAGGTTACCACCGAGAAAGACTTCTAAGTTTTTACATTTGTCGGAGTACCAGTCAAGGAAAGTTTCAGAACATTACACTGTATAATTTACTCTTTTTTATATCCAAAAAGAACAACCTTGGTCAAGGAATAATTTAATATCCGACCATAGGCTTTGGATATTCTATAAATCACTTCGAGTTCCTCATATATGCCATTGAAAGACAAAGCTACAAGCATGATAAGTATATTGCTGAGAATAATATTTATTTAGGTGCCTAGAGAAGTCAGACTTTTAAATCGAGAACAATAAAGTTCCTTGACGAAATGGTAGAAAGTCAGACCCAATGTAACCCTCTACCGGCGACCTCCCAAGTAACTTTTCATTAAAGTAATAGCAGTGTCGTTTAAACTAAAGAACTTTAACTTTTAAATAAGGAGATTATAATTTAAGGTATAATACTACATCCTGAGCCCTATAAAGATCACTACTGACATTAAGCAGTGCTGTAGTCGCACTGTGCCCGGGCTTGAACCCAGATTGGGAGACAATGGTGTCATATTATGAGTAATTATAGAAAGTAATTTCAGATCGATACCGTCCACACCTTTGGCGTTTGATTTAATTCTGGATATTATTCTCTCCACATCCTCCTCAGTTACTGTTTTAAAATTAGGTCGACTAAGAATTCCGACATAAACACGACCCAAATACAACTTCGAAATCATATCTTTATTAGCCTGATCATCATAATCATGAGGCGGAACACTTTCTTTAAAAAAACTGATAAAATCTGGACATAGAAATATCTACAATTTAGATAAGTTTATTTTTTAATTTCTGACAGCCATAGTAAAAAGGTTACACAATTTATATTCATATTTTGCTGAGTCAGTCTTTAGTATTTTCTACTTAGACAGGGCCTTATTTCTCAGTCGTTTCCTTATTCTCGAATTATCAGTAAACCAGGGAGCCGGAGCTGTGGTTATCTTTGATGTTTTGAGCATGAATATTGGTTAAATTATCTAGATCAACAGCAGTCATAATATAAACAATATTTCAAGGAAAACAAACAAATTAGAGAGAAAGTGGTTATGATCAAAATTAGTATAATCGTAGCACTACAGCATAAGTTCAATACGACGCTTGAAGCTTGCTCCTAACTAGGATTGGACTGATTTTATTCAAGTGATTTTAATCATGATTTAAATAAACAACTAGTTTCTGATATCTTTTTTCATTGACACCACCACAAAAAGCACAACGTAAAAATATTATCACAGGAAACAAAACTTTTAAACAAAAATAAGACAAATAACAATAATATATACTTCATGCTTCTGCATTTTCGCTGTATAGTTTCAACAAAAATACTAATTTTTCCCCTTTTTCTATCCCCATCATGTTCTTTACATCTGAGTGTAAAATATCAAAAGTGCTGAAAGGTTGTTCTACTGGCGCTGACGAAGCAGTTGCACACAGAAACTGTTTTATTATTGACAGCTGTTTCGCAATTTCTGGCTTATCCTTTTGTGATATCCACCACTGTTTTCCATTTACTTTTTATAATTTTATCCAAAAATATTTTTTTCAATGGACAACTGCGGGCATTCCTCTTTATTACTAATGGCAATTGTTTCTAAAGCTAGATTCTTTTCACCATTAACTGATATTTTTCTTTTTGCGTGAGTGCCTGCTTAACTGCAACTGATATTGCTTTTACAATGCTTAAATATTCTTGTGTTGCATGTTTAACCCAATTAAAGAATTCAAATTTAAAAACTTAAAGGATTCCTTAGAGAAGTAGTTACAAAATTAAAATGTCTTCTTTTTATTTATTCCATTTTTCTGTATTCGGGTTTTCAGGTGTGGTTTTTGAGAAGCCAAAATCTATTAAATTAGCTTTAAAATTATAAGCTTATTTGGCTGCTTTTTTAAGCATAAAAGATAAGCTTTAAAAACTCTACATGCACAACATAAATTCACAAATAATTTCCTTGTATTGTATTTTTTCCAGGGACCTTATGGAACGACATAGTTGATAATTATTTCGCCGAAACGAAACGTCAAAAATATAAAAAAAGATAATAAAATAAATAAGAACTAACAGTTCAGAATTTCACGAAATTAAATAATAATAACAACTGCTACTTATATACCGAAAAATGACATTAAAACCTTAATTAATGTTGATGTGAGAATTTAAGTTTAATAATGGAGAGGTATTTAAATCTAATTGGTCGTTAAGCAATACATTTGAATTGAATACATATCTCAGCTCAATTTATTTGGCAATGGCAAAGATGCTACTTGTCTCTATTTATTGATAACAAAATGAGATTTAGGCCTCACGTGTCTGATCTAGTCCAACAGAGTTATTGTTATGTCTGTTTTAAATTTTTCTTAGCCATCCGGTGAAACTGAAACTAGGTGACACTATTTATGTACAGCGGCATGCTATAGTATATTATACCGACCCGTTCTCCTTCATGAACACAAGAGAAAGCTTATAAAAATTAGAAACAAGTTGTATAAGGTTTTTGCTATGGATTAAGATGGTTTGATGGTGTCTCTTTCTTCAAATTCAAATTCCAATTGGCTTAAACTGGAAACTTGATTTTGGTTGCATTTATGTACGCTTGTTCGTATTTACTTGTTAAGCTAGTCTGAGGCTCTGATATTCGTTATAGGACCACGGGGTATAGCCATTTTCTGATTGTTCGAAGGAAATTAACAATAATAGTAATTAATACTTTTTACAAAACTTCTGGATTCCTCCTGTGTCGGTTTTTGCTGAGTCGAAATTGCTGACGTTTCGCCAATCATCCTGTTGACTTCTTCAGAACTTGGCTGAAACTGACTCGTATTTTACCCTGTGCTTGCTTATATATTGTTTGAGGGGGGCGGAGCTAAATGAGGTGCATAATCACCGTCTCGGATGACTGATTCCTAAATTGGTGACAGGTAGAGACCTGAGTCGCCGTTAAGATTGTTAGGTTGATTATAGATTTCTATAGACTCCCGGATTTTTCGATGGTAGAACAACTGATTACATGCAAGAATTTTAGTTTTTTCGAATAAAATTTTATGTCCGGTTTCATGAGCGTGTTCGGCAACAGCTGATGAGTTTATTTGTCTTAGTCGTAAGGCTCTTTCGAGTTCTTTGAGCCTAGTTGATATTTTTCGTCTGGTCTCTCCAATGCATGGAATGCTCTGAATTCCTCGCATCTAAAATGGAATTTTGTCTTTGAAGGACCGAATATGTTGAGACATTTTTGGACAAGTGATAAATCTGGTTTTCACGTTATACTTCTTTAGAACTTTTGATATGTGGCCAATGATGTTTTGAATGTAAGGAAGGACCACAGTGGCAAGTGTAGGATTGCTTTCGGCCTCATTGCTATTGGAAGGTTGTGGTGAAGTATATATTTTGATCGAACGCTTAATATATTTAATGTGAAAATTATTAGAGAGAAGGTAATTATTAGAGAGAAGAGAAAGGTAAGGTGTTTTAATTCTGTTTTCAGTGACTCGTGCTGAGATAGTTTTACGGCTCTGTAAACAAGAGAGTTGATAACCGATGATTTTTGGGCCGGATGGTGATGTGACCAAGCAATCAGGTATAGGCCTGTGTGCGTAGGTTTTCTGTAAACACAATAACATAATGTTAGGTCTGATTTTCTATTGATATCTATTGATATCTAAGAATGGAAGGTTATTATTAGTTTTCAACTCAATGCTAAAACATATGTTAGGGTGTATAGAGTTTAAATTTCTAAGAAAATCTACTAGGGTTTCTTCACCATGAGGCCAAATAACATAATATCATCGACGTAGCGTTTCCATAATTTTGGTTTTAAATCAAGTTGTCGAGAGCTTTCTTCTCAAAGCCTTCCATAAATATATTCGCGATGACTGGTGATAGTGGAGAACCCAACTGTTCCCAACGTTTGTTCAAAAATTTGTCCGTTATAAGAAAAATATGTTCCCGATAAGCATTTTTCAATTAAGGTGAGAAGTTTTGATTCCAGATTCTCGGATTTTAATATATCTGAAATGATTTCGAGAGTTTCAGGAAAAGGAACTTTGGTAAAGAGCGATTCTACGTCGAAACTAACTAGAATATCTTGTATATCTAATGTAATGCTTTTTAATTGTTCAATGAAGTGAAAGAAATTAAGTACGAAACTTGTCAGTTTTCCCTGTAAGGGGTTTGGATAAGGAAGCTATATATTTTGCTAGAGAATATGTTGGAGAGCCAATGGTGCTGTCAATAGGTCGAAGGGGTAATCCTGGTTTGTGAATCTTTGGGAGTGCGTAGAGAAGAGGAATTTTAAAGTCATGAGGGATAACAGATTTTTTCACGGAATCTGATAGTGCAGAAGCCTTAATAACAGATTTATGGTTGCGATCCATAGATGACGTAGGATCTTTTTTAAGTTGACGATATGATCCGCCTGTAAGAATATCTTGAATCTTTTCCTGATATTCATTTGTGTCCACGACTGCCGTAGCATATCCTTTATCTGCTTTTTGGATTACGATGTCTGGATTCGATTTTAGAGATTTTAGGGCTATGCGTTCAGACTTTGCAATATTAGATTTAGGAGGGTTTGTTTTTAAGGATTTTTGCGGTTTCAAATCGAATTTCATTAGCTGTTTGAGATGGCAGTTTGTTCAGGATAGACTGAAATGATTTCCTCTTTTGGGATAATACGTGGTTCAAGGACGAAGTTGAAACCTTTTGAAAGAACTAATTTTTCCGTTTCTGAAAGTTGGTGGGATGATACATTTATTAGAGAGTTTGATGGTTCAGAAGAGTTTGACAGTTTTCCTAGTGTTGACGTTAGTGTTTCAAATTTCTGAATGTGATTTTGGGTAGTAGATAAATGAAGATTTAAAGCTTTGTCATGAATCATATTTGATGGGGTATCGAACTCGGATAGGGATAAAATAGAAGAAATTTCAAGGTGTAGAGACAGAAGAGATTATTGAGTTGGTCTATTACTTTACGGGTATGAAGAATTCTTTCGATTTTCGAAAAATTTTATAAGCAGATGAGGTTGTGACGTGATGGGATATTTTAAGAAAATTGGGTTATGGTCTCTAGAACGTCACAAAAAGGTCAGTGTACAGAGTACAGAGTTTATGCTCCTCATTTAGCTCCGCCCCCCTCAAACAATATATAAACAGCCACAGAGTAAAATAAGAGCCAGTTTCAGTCAAGCCCTGAAGAAGGCAACAGGATGATTTGCGAAACATCAGCAATTTCGACTAAGCAAAAACCAAAGCAGGAGAAATCCAGAAGTTTTGTAAAAAGTATTACAATAGCCTGTGGAAGATTCTTTGAAAAAAAAAATCTCATCTGAATCATTATATTGGTGTATATATGTCTTAAGTCTTACCTGGGAATATATCGCATTCAGAGATCACATAACACCTTACCTAAAAAAATCTGGTTGCCTTGGTATGTTTAACAAATATGGGCTCCATGCCGCAACATTTTTCTACAAAATTATTAAGTATAACACACCACCTCAAAATCGTTTAGAGGTTTTTAAAAAATTCGTTGTCTTATAGCTTTTATTCTGAATAAGTTCAATATACAGGACTTTTCGCAATCACATTTGAAATTTAGGAACAGAATAATAATAATAATATTAATAATATTATTAATTAGAATAATAATAATAATAATAAACCCCGTGGGGTGGCGCTTGTTACAAAGAATACCACCTTGGTAGGTCCTGCCTGGCGTAAAAGGCCCTTAAAAGGACAACCGCTTTACGGGTTAGCACCTCGGATAGTGAGACAAAGGCGCTATAAAGACTCGTCAAAATGGCTACGCGGGCGTGGAGGAGGCTCAGGCTGACTCCGTTCGGAACCGCCCTCATGCCTAGCCTGTTGCAGGACCCAGCAGGAGTGGTGCTGCTGACCTGCAAACGGCAAACACCGACGCAATGAACAGGAACCAGAAAACATCACCCAGAAGAGATGCTTTGGAAGGTCAAAGACACCCAATTACTCTACAGGGCTGGATATTAATGAATTTATATATCGCAGCTATCTTGTCATAACTAGAATGCAGACGAACACTAAAGGGTACAGCAAAGAACTACACGCACAAGTAACTAGACAATTCCTGGAACTACGACAGAAAACCATACAAAATATCCTTGATCGAAAACGAGTAATTCTCTCCACAAATAAAATGCCCCCAAAGAAATGAAACCCTAACCATTAATAAACAAAGTGAAGAACTCACAAAAGAAGAACAACGCCTACAAAACTGCTTCGAAGAAACATACATGAAATACTAAGGAACCGCGCTAAACCTAAGACCAAAGCTTCCGAAACTTGAAACAAAAATTACACAAAAACTAATGCAATTATCAAGAAAATAAGCAACTTTATTGTAAATAAAATAAAAGACAACGATGGCATAACAATAATCCATAACCAATATATATATTTATTGTCAAAAGAACAGCAGAAAGACAACAAACTCACCAAACTCAAGAAGAAAAAGCGACACCACCATGGGAACGGCGAATCAATAAACAGATGAATTACGGGCTAAAATAGGCAGATCGATAAAATCAGGTGATCCAAACGGAAGTACAAAACTAAAAAACAAAGCACAACAAATAATATTGGAACACCAAAACGAAGAAAATAAAAATATAAGTGAAATCATAGACCTACTCCGACAGAAACTTGCAGCCAAGTTAAAAAGATTGAGAAGGCTTAAAGATATCAGCGCAGACAACAAAAAAAACAATTCAAATAAGACCAATGACGATTTTACAGAGAATTAAGTCGACAAACAAGCAACATAGAACGAAATGAGGAGACAAATAAAGAGGAAACGAAAACCTACTGGAGCAATATATGGTCACAGGAAAAAGAACACAAACAAACTGCAAAATGGGTCAAGGATGAAAAGAAAAAAACGCACAATGGAAGACAGATGAACAATCATAACATAACAACTGAAGAAGTACGGGAAGCCATCAGAAAAACACACAACTTTAAATAACCAGGAAAAGACGGGGTACATAACTTTTGGTGGGAACGGTTCATAGGAACACATAACAAAATAGCAGAACTTTCCTCTGGAATTCTACAAGGACGAACTCAAATACCAGACTTCATGACCGAAGGCATAACACACCTGCTCCCCAAAACAACACCTTCAATTGCACACCCAGATAAATACAGACCAATCACATGTCTCTCGACTATATACAAAATATTAACGTCAATCATTATAGATAAAATATATGCCCATTTAATACAAAACAACCTATTAGGAATGGAACAGAAAGGCTGCAGGAGAAAAACCAAAGGCTACAAAGAACAATTAATCGTAGACACCATAATAACGCAACACAAAAAGAAAGAAAAGAAACCACTATACACTACGTATGTGGATTATAAAAAAGCCTTCGACAGTGTCCCACATTCATGGCTAATAGAAGTTTTGGATATCTACAAAATCGATCCATACATTCAAAACACCCTAAAACAAACAATGAAAAAATGGAAAACAACATTAAGCTAAAATAAGAAGAAGACGAAATTCACAATAGACAACATAGAAATCAAACGCGGAATCTTTCAGGGCGATGCACTCAGCGCATTATGGTTCTGCATGGCAATAAACCCCCTCTCGCACATGCTTAATAAAACAATGGTACAACAATAGAAAATATTAAAATTAGTCACCTCCTCTATATGGATGATCTTAAAATATAAGCGGATAATAAAGAAAACATTGAAAAATTAATACAAACTACAAGAACCTTTAGCGATGACATTCATATGGAATTTGGGTTAGACAAGTGCCGAATAAATTCGATGGAAAGGGGAAAATGGAAGGGGCATGAAGGATATGACATGGGTGCAGACGAAGGACAGATAGTTGGCAGGGAAATCGAAGAACTGTATAAATATTTAGGATATCAACAATCTAGAGCAATAGATTAGAAAAACAGCAAAGAAATACTGAAAAGGAAATTCAGAGAAAGACTACGTTCAGTTCTTAAAACGAGACTAAACGCCAAAAACAACAAAAGCAATAAACACATATGCCATATCCATCCTGACGTACAGTTTTGGAGTGATTGCATGGACAAGTTCGTACCAAGAGCACTAAATTCCGTAAACATTACCCGCGCAGCTCAGTTGAGAGAGTAAACATCCCACGTGAAAAAGGAGGCCAAGGTATCGTGCACATACCGACACACCACCAAAAACAAATCAGTGCTCTCAAAAAATACTTCAACGACAACACAAACAGCCAAATATACAAAACTCTAAGGAAAATTTATAGAAAATTGACACCACTAAACCTAGCACAAGGCACCAGAGATGAAGCTGGTGAAGACAACCTCGAAGAGAAGTGGAAACCAAAGGAACTCCATGTCCGCTATCCGGCATCACTGATGCAACCGCATATCAACAAAAACGCGTCCCTAAATTGGCTAAAACAAGGATACTTGTTCTCCGAAACCGAAGCATTTGTAATAGCAATACAAGACCAGGTCATTGCAACAGGAAATTATAAAAAATATATAATGAAGCAAAATATTCCAACAGACAAATGTAGAACGTGCGGAGGACAAACTGAATCGATCGACCGCATACACCAAAAGACATGACAATATCGGCAAAGTAATACACCAAGAACTCTTGAAACTACACGACACAGAAACGAAGAAGACAATACCGTACTACAAATACAATCCAGAAAGTGTAGTTGAAACGGAAAACTACAAAATGTACTGGAACAGAGAAATAATAACCGATCTACCTCTGCAACATAATAGACTAGACATGGTGTTTACCGAAAAAAAAAACAAACATACTTATCTGATTGACTTCTCCGTTCCACTCGCAACAAACCTACAAAAAAAGCACGACGAGAAAATTAGTAAGTACTTACCTGTTGCCAATGAAATAAAAGATATGTGGAACCAAGAAAGAGTCATTGTAGTACCAATTATTATAGGTGCAACCGGAGAAATACCACATACATTGATCGATATGCCACCAACTACAAAAAACTAAAACCAGCGGAATTCTCAGACGCGTACTTAACGACCCCCACAACTAAACATCTAAACATATTCATAATAACCTAAAACTTACCCACCTGTCTTCTTGCAGCCAATGCCGAAACAGGGAAGGAGCCACATCCAGCGATGACTGAGGAATCCATTAAATAATAATAATAATAATAATAATAATATTAATAATAATAATAACAATAAGTTGTCAGCACGAGTTTACGTACACGCACACAATATAAAATTCAGAAGGCATGTAGTTATACTGGAATTTTTCTGTAAAAATGTGTTTAATAAGTTTTTTTAAATTCATTCGGGGAACAGTTGTTTTCGAGAGTTGCTGGTATTTTGTTACAAAATTTAATAGGAACTAAGTTAATGGACGAATTAGTTTTGTGCCCATGGCGATAAGGAACACGTCATTTTTATGTCTGGTATCATACATGTGAAATTCAGAATTCTTAATTTTTTACACTGATAGATGAAAATTGAAGGGAGAGTTACTATTTTCATTTTTTTTTTAATGGTGGCGTACAGTGATCCTAACTTTGTGCGCAGCACAATGTTTGAACAATCTTTTTTAATTTTTAAAAAATCTATCTGTCTCGGAAGAGTCTCGCCACAACCCTATGTTATGAGATATCACGTAAATGAAGTTACTAAAATAAAACGCTAAAGCCGTTTCGTGCCAGTTAAGTCTACTATTTATAAACACACCCAAAAGTTTAGCATTGTGAGAGCTAACGTCAGATGCACCTGAAAAAAGATACCCTCCGACATCAGTTCATTCAATTTAAGACGATTCGAACGAAACCACGCTTCTGCAATCGCCTGAATACTACGTCACTTGAGGTTCTACCCAAATTAAGTATTGTGTTGTTGTTAATAAATATTAGGAAAAGAATTTAATCCAGTATACAAGCGAAATAAATTGTGGTTCAGAAACAGCATCGTTAGGTAACTTAACGATTTGTTTTCTGTTGTTAAAGTAAGATTTTAAAAAGTTCAAACTTGACCCCTTGTACCATAAAATTCAAGTTTGTTTACAAGAAAGTCATGGCTAACGCAAGCCTTCGAAAGATCTAACATGGTCATATAGGAAATAAACTTACCATCAATAGCTTCCAGAACCTTTTCCAGAATGGCTATAATTGCTTTCAATGTACCTAAGCGTACCCAGAATGACTCTCCACAAAAACTGTATTTTCATCAAAATACGATAAAATTCTTTCTTTTACGAAGACTTTGGAAAATACGGGCAGTACAGCAATAGAACTAAATTTGTCTGTAGTCGCCATTACAAATTCCTGACTATGGCAATTTGTGGTATTATTATGTAGGTCTTAGGCCCAAATTTTGTTTTAATTGAAGTGTCCGAATTTAGAAGGTTTTTTTGTGTAGAATGTGAGTATGCTTTATCCCCATATAGGATAAGCCTGTCACAGTGATACAAATATATAACTAAAGAAACCGACTTCCCATAAATGTAAAAAGAAGTTTCTCCATTTTGGCTTTTTTCCATATTTCGTTTAAGATCATTTAGGTGTCTTTGTTTATATTTGTAGTATGGTTTTTGGGAGGAGTGCTTAAAGGTAAATACATAAAAATATCGATCGCTACACGTATTTGCTACAGATTTAATTACAATTAAGACAAGAGAAAATTGTAAAATAAAAAGCAATTCTTAAAATTAAAGACAATTATAAACATGTTTTCATAAATTTTATACACTTTACAGTTTAGAAGGCTACACTCTTTCGACATCCAACCAGACATCTCCCTTCACTGATGTAATAAACGAACCCGTTTCGTACCTCAGAGGATGCTCCGTCTTACTGTTCAAAGTGAGACGAAAATTCCTGATTATCGTGGCCACGCCCACCTTACTTTGAAGCATTCCGAATCGTAAACCTAAAACATCACAGGATAATTCTTGGTTTAGTTCCTTATTTACAGGGCCGTATCTTCTGAACGGGCATCTTTTAGACACACGGATTTTAGCCTAACTGAAGATGAAGATATTAATAAAAGTTTGCATGAGTTAAATTTATAGCAGGAGAAAGAATCCATGCAAATTCAAGATCTTTTTAGATTCGGTTTTTCATGTATCTCTGATAGTAAAATTTTCTCTTGATGCATATGGCCCTAACCAATTGGAGTGAAATGAGAAGGAAGATAAGAAAAGAAAACAACTTGCAATTTGCTAGATTATGTGCTGTTGAATAGGAGAAAGTACTACATTGTCTTTTAACCAATATTAGTTCCATTTTATTCCGACGATTTGAAGCACCAAATTTTTCCACATTATCAGACATAAAAACGCAAATCTCTTGTACTAGGTGCGATATGAAGTCGAAATAGCGCACGAGCTTTGTTAAAATAGCAGATATCAGAAAATAATTAAATTTAAAGTCCCCCAATATCTCTATAAAAAATATGTTTCTAGTCCATGTCGAATTTACTTACCACACTGAAATATAAAAATTAGCAAATAAAAAAAAGTTGTGTCCCTAATAACCAGATACAAAATATCAACAACTTCAACATATTTTTATGAAAAAGTCTTTACTCCCTGTGTAGGAAAAAAAGCTATGCAACGTGTAATTTGTGAAGACTCTCTTTTCTCTTTTCTTCTTCTTTTATTTTATGTTGTCCTGTTCATCTTGTTTTAAAAATTGAAATTAGTTTTAGGTATAAGGGACTGGAGAAGTTTAACTCAGAAGTACTCAACCGCGACCCAACAACTATTCTATATAAAAAAAAGGATAAATGAGAAAATTAGAAAGGCAACTGCACTTGGTCAATTGGAACTCAAAAGCCCTAAGAACGAAAACGATTAGTGGAGCTCAGATATAGAGGCTAGTCACCGAGAAGAAAAGAGAATCAATGGTTCATGTCGTCGACATGAAATGTTGCATTGAATTAAGAAAAGCTGTAAATCAAGCCAAAAACTAAACTTGGAAGCGCAGATGTTAGCGAATTCACCAGTTTGTAGATCAGAGTAGCTGCAACTTGTGGTTCGCATAAACCAATGAAGAAAATACCACAAAGAGAAGAGTTTTTAGCAATAAACCAGTAACAACAGGCGACCATCAGCATCCACATAGAACTGTTCAAAGAGTTATTTAATTGTTTTTCGAACGAAGAGAAACTTCCAGAAGAGTGGAGGACCGCATATATTTCCAATCGGTCTCTAGGCTCTACAGTAAAATTATCATATGGAGAGTAGAATGTCAAATTGAAGGCCTGCAAGAACACAGGGGTTTGATAAGAGGAAAATCTTGCGTGTGTGCCTAAAACAACGAAAAGCACAACGTTGTGAACGAACTCAGGGGAATGTTATTTATTGATCTTTAAAAGGCATATGACAGTGTGCCGCTCGTAAAACTATGGCCGGCACTAAGCCAAAATGGAGTTGATTACAGCCAGAATAAAAGTTGGCAATGAGTTTTCTACTGACTTTCATGTATCCAAAGCTGTTCGACAGCATTATTTCAATCTGCTCGTAAAGCATTTGGCCGAAGAATTAGGCGTCATGAATAATGAACAAAAAATAGCACTGAGGAGGAAATTAAAAAGTCAAAGACGTGACATTATTAAACAACCAAATGGAGCTTTCTGAAGTCAACCGTGAAGTATATATAAATGAAACGCAATGGAAATGGGCTACTAGAGGCAATGGTGCAGAATGACTTTGCGAGAGCACCACTACGTCCATCACGAACACAGTTAAAGCTAAAGGCCTAAGATTTTGTGATCACATTCATCGAATTAGAGATGAAAGGTGGTCTAAAGGATGCTAAACAGGGTGCCGCTTCGAAAGAGAAAAAGAGTACAATCGAGGAAGACCTGGAATTGCAACGCAACAAAGAAGCCTATAAGAGAGACAGGAGGAGAGTGTAAAAATTGTCTAAATCCTGGTTCCTATTTACCAATACAATTTCTCGGACCTCCTCCGAACGGTAAGTACGCGTAATGGGGCCTCGTCGCTTTAATTTCTTCTGTAAAACGATCCGGGTCGAACTTTTCTGGATCCGGAAAGTAGTCCGGGTCCCAGTGAAGCCCTGCTATGGGAATATTAACCATTTTGCCTTTTTCGATGACCACGTTTGAATTGGGTACCCTGTACGTTTTCGTACACGTCCTGGGAACTGCCGGAACTGGAGGGAATTTACGCATCGACTCTGAAATAAGAAATCTTAGCGGACATCCGCAGTACAAGGGTGATCCATTACAAATGTTACCCCCTCTAACTTTTACATACATACATATTAGGAAAAAAAATAATGCAAATGTTGTTGAATTGATGGGTAAATTTATAACTAGATACTTATTTTTGCACAGGGTGTTATAGAGTTTATTTGTCGTTGTCTGGATGGTCTGCCATAAATGCCCCTGGTATGGTCTGTTCATAGATATAAGAAAGTGACCAATTGCTTTTGAATGGGATTATCCAAGGGTGGTCATTAACATACAATGCAACAAGATTATTACCTAAAGTTTCGGAATTTCAATTCAGGTAAAATTGTGGACCGTAATAGAAAATAATTTTATACCTGTTTAATGTTCTTTGGTTTGGTATACTACTTAGTTTAAGTTTATTAGTTATCATTCTTCGTGTGTAATACAACGTGTGTTGAATCGTGTTCGAATTATGCAAAATATGTGCGAGTCTAGTGTATGTCAGGAGATGCTCCTGCCCAAATGTAGAAAACACTATTCTATTGAGACTAAGGAAGTTATAAACAATGTTTATTTGACTCTCATTGAACGTGGTGCCAGCAAGCAAGCATCTTTAGAAGAAACGGCCACATTGACGAAAATTCCAACATCAACTATATGTGAATTGTGAATAATCCCATTTCAGAGAGGAAAAAAAAGAAGCGATGCTGACATTTTCTCGAGTGTAGATGAAAGTGATCGAAATATAATTTAAATTAAAATTTACCAGTTATACGAGGACCAAAACGTGCCTCAATTAAATATCTTAAGGAGGCTTGAAAAAGATGAAGCCGGCGTTAAATGTGGCAGAACTACCCTATGGAAGTGTATTCAACACATAGGTTTTAGATTTAAAAAAAATTGACGAAAGGCAAGTTTTAATCCTATTAGATCGTAGACATCATGTTAAATACGAGGGATTTAGCTCTTTAGTATTTCATCCCACGTAGGGGGTGGCACCATAAGGGTCAAATTCTTTTTGTCATCTTTATCGATGATCTAATTGGTAAGTTAAATTGTAATGAATTAGTATATGAATGAAGATTGGCTGTTGCCTCAGGATCACTTTAATGTTATCTCAGACTGGTGTCTGGTTAATCGATTAGATTATTTCACATTATTTCTTTAAAATTTCTGTATGGGCTTTTGCATAATACGGCGAACTCTGAGTGTCTATTGAGCAAATTAAAAATATACGATTCCTGAATTGAAGGTTTAATCCTACATTTTATCTCCCTACGCCTAGGACAAATGATTTAAATCAATTGCCAATTTCGTTTATGCGTGGTAACTGCAGTATTGTTTCAATCATATGTGATATTAATGCGGATGCAATTCGTGACATTGTTGCCTGTTTTTTGGTTCATACGCAGAGCTTGTAACTGCCGAGAGTACCTGTTCGAGTAATTGGGTTCCTTGTATTTTGTACTAGACTTCCCATTATTTCTCTTTTTATATATTTTCTGTAATTACTTGTAAATAAATTTGCTTATTAAAATTATAATACTTCCGGAAATAAATGTCGGTAACCCCTGGATTGCACCAGGCTTCATTAAAAAGGGATGTATCAAGGCTATTAAACGTGTTATGAGTGAGATGATAGGAAGTAGTTTTTTTTGTCGGTATATCAGAAAAAAGTCCTGAAAGCTTATTAAACCTGGAGCGTCCTTCACCATTTTCCTTTTGGAGATACCGTAAAAAGCACCTAATAAAAAAGATATTAATTTTTCTCAGTTTTGAAATAGAGTTCATTAATATAAGAAAACTTTTCCAAAAAATTGAACACATCAAAATCCTGCTACTTTTGTGGTAAACTTTTTCTTCTACAATGCAAAAGAAAACGCTAATATTTAGTTACCATAGATGACGTTTTCCAAGTACGTCATCTCTTGAACGGCCTCGTAAGTTATTTCTCCGTCGTGTTTTCGTAGAACCCTATTTATTTCCTGTCTGAGTTTGTCTTGGACGACTTGATTCCGGGAAAGCTCGTACAAAGCAAACGTCATCGCCGTAGAAGAGGTCTCGAAACCGGCAAGAAAGAACACGAAACATTGGGCAGCGATTTGATTGAGGGTAAGAGAACCATCGACGCCGGTTTGTTCGAACACTCCGTCGTCATTCTTCAGTTGTCCGTGGTTCTTGAGCTGCAGTAGCATGTCCAGGAAATCCCTGCGTGCGATGTTGTTCTTTTCCCGGTACTCGATCGTGGACGTTATCATCCTGGTGAAAAATTGTGCCACCTCCTGGTTCGTTACGTAAATTCCCAAAGCATTTATGACCGATTTCGGGACGAATCTAAAACAAAATATGGACCAAAATTGTTTTCCTCTGACGTCTATACCTCGCGGGGCAAATAATTTAAATATATATACCCTGTGTCCAGGGTAAGGATGTCTAGGATGGGGTAAATGGCAATACAGCTTGTTGGAAGTATCAAATGCTTATCAGGTATGTCACTTTTTATAATCCGTTTTCATTTATTTAGTAAATTAGGTACCACTAAAACCTCTTTGCTCTGGTGTTAATTGTTTATTTTAGTTGAATTTCGCAAACATTTTTTACTGTACTGAATACATACGTTTTGCGGACCTAGTCTACCAGTCTAAAGTTCGGTTCACAAAATTGATGTAATTGTATTGTGCATATACCCTGTATAAAGTGCTTTCAAGTCTGGTCGAAGTTCGAAGTTAAGACACTTTGTTACAAATTAAAATTTGTACAAATAATAGCGTTGTCTAATGATATTTTTTCAAATATCTCGCGCGCCCTGTAAAATTGACCAAATCTGAAACTCTCTCTCAACACAGTTTACGATACCGTTCAAATCAAATTATCGCATCTTTAGCAGTTTTTCATTTATCCCCAATAATTTACACACAAAAACGGAAATTTTTAGGATGTTTTAGATTTTTTTGCCCATAAACGACACACCCTTTATTTAAATCAAACAATTTTCGAAATAGAGGTTATAGCCTTGGATCTCCCGTGTTTCCTGGTATATAGAGTAAATGGTTTTCAAGAAAGTACTTGTTTTCTGAGACCATGCAGTACGTGGTAATGGCAAATGAACTCAACGCATCTAGATTGAGGACGAGAAATGGTGATTTTCATTTGGATTTTTTCAAATATCGCGAACAGCGTAAATGATAGATGGTAATCGTAAATACAAAAATTGTAGCATTCAATGTGGCCTATAACACTTCTTAAACCAATTGAGCATACTTTTTATGAATATTTATTTACGGCTAATAATTTAATAGCGAAAAGAACGATTTTCAAGGTCTTTTAGATATTTGTCTATAACTGAAAAACCCTGTATATAATGGCAAAAATGCCTGAAATAAAAGTTATAGTACCGGATCTTCCGCATTTCTCGGTTCACAAATTTTGCCGATCTGGTTAATAGTTTTTGAGATTTTTTTTTTCTGAAAGTGAAAATATACCAAAAAAAATTAAAATATATATATTTTGTGAGATTTTAGTTAGTCCTTTTTCAGCAGATGAAATGCGGGTGTGGACTTCTACCCTATTGCCAAATCTGAAGTCGATAGCTGGAAATTTAAGACAACTGTGAATTTTTGAATATTGCACTTAATATCTTGAACACACAACAAGTAAAAACTTTAATTACAGAAGTTTTAACTGTTTACGCGCTGTAAATCTAACTGACTTCGGAAGTTATATCCAATTTTAAATAATAGGGGGGTCCATTTTTCAGTTTTTTGAATTTGCGGCGCACCCGGTACATTTTTGAAAAATTTTCAAGAATAAAATTTTATGGCGCCGAATCTTCTGCGTCTTCATGTTCAAGAATTTTTTCGACCGCGTAAATCGTTTTCGAGAAATTAATTTTTTCTTAAACCCTTA
Source organism: Cylas formicarius (assembly GCF_029955315.1). Taxonomy (NCBI): domain Eukaryota; kingdom Metazoa; phylum Arthropoda; class Insecta; order Coleoptera; family Brentidae; genus Cylas; species Cylas formicarius. The sequence goes on along the minus strand of NW_026844341.1, from coordinate 2,465,054 downwards.
CAAATACAGTTTTTAATGTTTAAAAAATACTGCTCGACCCCCCAGCCCCCCCAATTTCAACAGTTTCCGGCACGCAACCAACCTTAATATGTGTGCCAAATTTAAAGTCGATATCTTCAAATTTCTGACACTTATCGTGTTTCATAGCAAATTCCAAAAAACGGTAGAAAAAAAAAGATGGCCGCCCATGTCCGATATCCGCCGTCTTCAATATCTTATGTCTCTAGTGGACTGTCAAAAAGCAATAAAATTTGAAGCGTCTAGCTCAAACCGTTGGGAAGTTATCGTCGAAAAATCCTGGAACAGAGAACGGAGAAAAAATAAAAACTTTTTTTTTTCGACGCTATGTTTAGTTAGGAGTTTAGTGGGGAGCGCGTATACTATCGAAAAGAATCCATTTAATCGATTTATCGAAAGTAACAAGCAGTTCAATAAGATTGATGCGAAACTAGGTCAAATTTCTGACTCGTGCAAACCACTTAAAAGTGAAGTTCCGAACAATTCTAAATCAATTGAGAAGTCAGAACTTGAGTGTGGCTTACTTGACCAGTCACTTCGGAAAAATGCTCTTCGCCTCATAGGTATTCCGGAATAACACAACGAAACTCTAACTCTTAAAACTGCTTCGTTCGTTAATGACAGTTTAAAAATACCTTGTCACTTTCAAGACAACCAGGCTTTTCGTGTTGGCGAGTCTAGTGAAAATGTATATCGCTCTATAATAGTGAATTTGTGTATAATGTCAAGCGTGATGAAGTATCATGAACTAATCATACGATATATGAAGATCTCAAGCAGGTCTTTCTGAAATTTGGTTAAGAGCGGAGGAGTATCGATAAATGGTTTTGATCTTGTTCGAAGAGATCGAACAGGTAGGGCGGGGGCGTTCCCTTTTATATTATGCCTTACAAGGTTTTGGATACGGACGATAGAGATAGTAATAATTCAGAACAGTTGTGGGTAAGTATAAATCACGCTGGTAAGAGAATTCGTCTTGGTTCCCTTTATAGATCGATAAATTTGTATCACAGTCTGGATGTACTTGGTGTGATGCTGCTATACTGCCCGGATTTAATTATGTTGTATTAGGCGGTGACTTTAGTAGTTTCTTCTACGTCTAACATAGTGTCTGACTCCAAAGTTTTAGATAGGAAAACAAATCGAAAAAGACCATTTTACAAAACAGGGATTTCCCACATTTTGCCCATAGGATTTTTCTATTCGACCTGCACTTTACAAACTGAGACTGTACCTGTTTTTTTCCTGCACCTGTTAGCACCTGTAAAATAAGTAAACTGGCTTACTGAAAATTTCAAATTAAGATGAAGCTGAGAAATGAAGCTTTGATCAAGTTCAAAGTGCAAAGTAAGAAAAGAAAATCTGAAATATTTAAATGTATGCCGTGCTTCAACTTAATAATAATTGTCATAATATATATATATATATATATATATATATATATATATATATATATATATATATATATATATATATATATATATATATATATATATATATATATATATAACTATTTTGGCACTTAAAACGTAGACATAAAAAATAAATAAAATCATCCTCGCTGCGAAAGTGGTTGTGCAAGCCCACGTCGGAACCGCAAAGTCTATTGCCTGACCGTCCTCGCAAATCAATCTGACCCTTCCTCGCTGCTTCGCTGGCTTCCGTGATATTCACGACATGGTTTCACATTTTGCTAATTAAAAACAAAAACTATCCATCAGATTGGGGTTTTTAAAAAAATAACGGATTCGTGAGACCTTCAATGCATATCGTTTATAGGAAACACTTTTTTGACAAACCAATTAGTTTTCAAGTTACAGCGAGGTAAAAGATAACATAAAAATGAGATTTCAGAGCAAGCTTTTATTCATTAGATACTCCCATATAAAAGCATTATGCGGTGTTTTAAAAATGAAAAAATAAAGTATTTCAATTCCAAAAATATTGAAAAGCGGTTTTGTCAATTTAAGAGCAGTAGGGTGTAGATGACAAAAAGTAATAATTTCTTGACAATTTTTAGAAAATTCACCCCCACCACCCCCTGCACCGCACGATTTTTATACGACCAATTGATGATGCATTCTTAGTGTACAAGAAATGATAAAATGTGATTAGTACATTTTAGCAAGAAAGTGCAAAAGAAAATCCAGAACTGCAGAACTATTGACTAAGACTAACATAAGGTATCCCAACATCTTACACTATATTTACAGTCTGCGACCTTATTTTTCATAATTACAAAAAACTATATTCCAAAGTATTTCCAGCAAAGACTGCATTTTAGCATAGATGTACATCAAACCGTTGTTTTCGGGCTATATTATAACACTATTTTAAACTATTCAAAAATAGTTCATAAATTTCCGGCTAAAATGCTACAATCAAAAAATGAATTTATTTAAAAAAAAATTATTTAATTAAATAAAAAGAGCAGTAATATATTTAAACTCTAGTATAAATTAAGAACTGAAAATGAACCAACACAAATAAACAATGTCTGAAAATCACCTTTATCAGCATTTACCTATTTAATTGATCTCGCGAAATTTACGATATTTCAGGCTTCTTACTTTTTATTTTATATTTTCCTTTTAATTCATTTACTTTATTGAAGTTAATGTGCCTAAGCAGCTTTTGTGTATAAATAAACTTGTCAAGGCGAACAAGCGGAAGAAAATTTTTCCAAATTATATTTGTTTATTTTGTATAATAAAAGTCTTTTATTATTATTAAAGACAGAAAAATAATTAAACTGCCAATATTCAAATTGTGTTTAACCAAAACCAGAGAAGGCACTAATTTAGTACTCCATTCATTTTTAAGGGAAGTCACAAAATTTCGTTCGTTCCCGCAAATACGCCGCAAATACGGTCGAAATAAATCCTTTTCAGTATATTGTGCGCCTAAAATAACGGCCTTGAAATACGCAAAAAATGCTACGTTGCCATTTTACTACCTCGTAGGAAGCCATAAAGTACTACAACTAAACATACTGTGAAGTCCTAACGGATGGTTTACCGTAGAGATTCAAAGGGAAGTCAATACATGCGACAGACATACCAAGATTACATTGCGAATTGCGATGCGAGCGCCAACGATCTACGCCTGAACTAAAATTGATAATGTCCGGATAAATGGTCGACCTTGGGACTTCATTAGAAAATTTTGCAGGAACGTTGCTAAGGCCCTCAAGGTCATACTGGCAAAGTTTTACATCGGAAACGTTGTGACTTCCGAAATCGGAAGTCTCCAGGTTGTAGATGAAGTCACATCGTTAATTGAGTATGTATTTTGGAAGTTGTAGAGTACGTTTATCAATATATATATATATATATATATATATAATATATATATATATATATATATATATATATATATATATATATATATATATATACATATATATATATATATATATATATATATATATATATATATATATATATATATATATATATATATATATATATATATATATATATATATATATATATATATATATATATATATATATATATATATATATATATATATATACATATATATGTTATTTTTGGATCGGATAGAGCTTGCCAATCTCGCTAATTTCAAAATAAAACCCAATGAGAATGATGTCAGTCTTATTAAAGTCGGTAAAAATTAAGGGTTCAGCATTAAGCTATTAAGCCATGTTTGTACATAAAGATGTGGTAGATTAGATTGAACTAGTTTGAGATTTGCATACAATTTACGAAAATATGATCATATAAGCAGATACAAAATGTTCCAAAATCTATGAGAGGTTTATTTATAACTCGTGCAAATATGCATGAAAGGCGACCTAGCCATTGCGAGCTACTCAGAATTCTTAAACTTCGCACCACTTGTTTCAACTTGGTCCCTAAACTTTTTTATAAGCTCCCAGTTGATGTGAGAGGTGCTTTAACCATTTCCGCTTTCATTAAAAGATTAACTAACTTTTATTTATCTCAGACTGCTTAGCATATCCGGTTTACTTTACAGACATCTACATGGATATACATTTTTGTTCAGTTGTTCATTTTTTTTCAAAACACCGCCACCATTGATAATTATTCTTGTGACTCTCAGCTAAATAAAAATAAAAAACCAGTTAAGTTAAGGGAGTTTATTAAAAATTAACGAAATAGTAAAATAAAAAATTAAATAAAAATTAAAATTTCAATTCTGTGGGTATTATGTATATTTAGAAATTATATGTCTTTTATTCTTTTGCTCATTAAAAGAGAGAGATAGGTACTACGAAAAGTGCCCAAGAATAAATTATGATGGACGTCTGGGACAACTTTTCTTGAAATCCAATTATTCACTATTCAAATAAACCAATAAAATATAAAAGAACTTTTCTTGAAATCCAGGTATTCACTATTCAAATAAACCAATAAAATATAAAGGAACTATTCGTATTATTTTAAGTTTACCTACGCCCGTGGATAGCTGCAGAGAGATTGCTGCTACAGTATACATTTTGATGTGCAGATGATTCATCATATTCACTGAGCCTAAGCAATTTTGCATTGCTTCCTTTTGAATATAGTGGATAAATTTCCATTCCAGAGACAGAAAAATCTGTGGACTGCACAAATAACAATAACAATAATCACCATTCAATTTTTACGGAACTCGTCAATTAAAAAGGTTTGCACAAACACTCGCCTTTTTTAATTAAATTGAATACGAAAAACAAGTTAACAACAACGGAGAAAAAATATAGTCATGCTGGCGACTTTCTCGAAGCGCTGTCTAGAAAATGTGTACCCACAAGTTCCACAGCCTGCAGAAGTTTCTTTGAAGAAAAGGTAAACAAATATGTCTCTCTAATATATTATACAATTTAGAGCCCAACTTTTTATATTGTGTCACTCACCTGGTCATCGTAATCTTCGCGTTCTGCCAGAAGTTTCTGTCGAACACTTTTTTCCCGTAGACCCTGAACTCCGAGCTGGGATCTTTCATGGAATTACATTCTATGCCAAATGCGCAATTTCCAATTATGTCGGTGGTGAATCTCGCTAGTACGTCCTTAATATCAACGCTCTCCTTATTCCTAGCGTATCCCTCGATCATCCCCTTAAGTCCGGATGTGCAGTATACGAAGGTCTGGAACATCATCTTCATTTTTCCAGAGGTGAATGTTGGCGTCAACCTGTGCCGCATCGACTTCCACTTGGCCCCCTTGAGGTTGACCAAGTGAGCGGTGAGAGGCTCCCTTTCCTCGTTGATGTATCCAGCTCGATCTTCGAAGTGATCAAAGCTCGTCTGCATGATGTCCTTGATCAGTTCGGGGTCCATGATAACAAGGGCGCGCGCTGTGAATGTGTAGATTCCGCCGTATCTGACTCGTTTGGCTTTAAATATGGAATAAATTCGCAAGAAGAACTCGTATATCGACTCATTGCAAAGGAAGGTCTCTCTAGCGTTGCCAAATATTGGATGGATTGGATGTATTTCTGTCACACCATGGCGCCTCCAATAAGTGTGGGAACGTCTGACGTAATAAATTATGAGGCCTACCAGGAGGATTAGAAGAGCCGGAACAAACATGGCAGGTTATGACTAGATCTGAAAAATATAATGTTGTTAGCAAAAAACGTTTCGTTCTAGTCTTAAAATGCAAGAAACGGAGGCAATTTGACAAAACTGTGGTTGCCCATTTCTATTGCGGATATATGTGCTTCCTACGAGTAATGGGTAATACTATCAAAGCTTTCTTGTGATAAACACCTTAAAAGGCCATTTAGATAAATGAACTTTGTTAACCAATTAGTCTGGTATTGTTTGTTTCGTAATGTCTTCCGACATTGAATATATAATTCGCAATTTACTGGCTTCAAACTTGAACAATATTTTTGTAAAAAATAGAGATATCCTCTACCATCGAGTTAATCTCTAAATTCCAGCTTTTTCTTAACAAGTTTAATATTTGTTTATTTTGTTTGATTCAATTCAATTCAAGATGCTTGAAAAAACTGAAATAAAATAAAAACACGGGAGATATTAATAATAATAATAATAATACCAATAAAAAACATAATAATAATAATAATAACACAACAACAGAACGAATATAAATTACTAAACTAATTAAAGGTTAAAAGCAAAACCCAAGCCGCACTTTCTTCATGTAACAATATATACTTGATTGTGCTTTTTGACGTGAAGGCAAAAGAAATGTCTATGTTTATTAAAAAAAATCCATGCTATAGGTAAATCGCCGCTCGTAAAGAGCAGTTCTGTGTTGTGACACACTAATATTTACATTCGCTAAACCATTTCTTTAAAATGAGGAAGGATAGAAGTCTTTAAGGCCTTATACAGGATGTCCAAATAGTTTATCAAAGTAAAATATATCACCTTTATTATCAGTTTTAGAGAAAAATGTTAACTACAAAAGTTATAGACGAGACTAAAAGAAAAAATTTAAAATTATTTTTAAATAATCGGGGTTATTAATAAATATGTGGGAAACCAAATTTATACTTTTCAAACGGAATATATATTGTAGGGTTATTATAGTCTATACCGACTGTTTTCGCATTTATGGCTATGTTTTCGTCAAAAATGATTTGTGTTTAACATTCACCTATACTTTTAACCCCTTCCTACAGCTGCAATTTTATTATGCCAACAATTTTAAACAGCAGTGCAGACACTTGTGCTATACTTTTCTTGAAGTTAGTTAGTTAATATAATACAAATTCAGCTGTCGGAAATGGCTTCAAAAGTATAGAGTATTAGGCGCATGGCATTTTTGACTAGAAAATAGCGATAGATCCGAAATAACTAAGCATAAACCGTAACAATCCTACATTGGGTTGGGGTCATACAAATAAAAATATGTAACTTCGGTGTTCCACATATTTATCAATCACGCTGTATATTTGAAAATATTTTTAAATTGTTTGTCCTAGTCTTATCTTTTAGTGTTTGTATTTAACATTTTTTGCTAAATTTTGTCATACTATTTGGACACAATATATTAACCCTGAACTATGAACATATGTTTAACAATTCTAGGCAATATGACAACGCGTATATAACAACAACTTGACAAATCACATTTTCCTAGGTAAACGACTTTTAAATAGAAATTATTTTCATGAGGTCATTTCCTCAGATAACATTTGTCTAGGCAAAAGCCATTTGGACAAAACTATCATTTGATAGTAAATATATTGCTTTATTTTGAAAACGCATATCAGTAATCTACTTTGAAAAACAGTGGCGCTATCGTAATTTGTTTACAAGAAAAATTAAAATATTTGAAAAATTATTATCTCTAGGTATGTGTAATTATTAATAAGAAATTTGAAAAATTTCAAAACGATTTTAAACCAATACTTCAAAATAGGGCGATCCATTTAAAAAAATCTATGTTTTATTCGTCACCATTTAAGCCATCCTGTATACTTTAAAATAATTTTAAATTGTGCGTCCGAAAAATGAAACCAATAAGATAATGAACTTTATAATTGATTCAGCCTGTACAAGAACATTTTCCTGACAAAGACAAGACCATTGCGGCACACACACGTATTTGTAGCGTTTGCTTTTCGATTTCATAGCCTCCTTTAACAGCTCGCATGTTGTTTTGCACAACTGTGCGTTGATAAAAATTTTATGGTTTTAGGTTATAAACGCCACACATTGTTGTGTCCAAACGACCCTTTGCTTTTCTGAGGAGCGGCATTTCTGTAGCCATTTCTTCTCGATATGGCTAATAGCAGTCTTAGGCCTGATAATTACATGTTTATAGAGACTATGATTCTCCTGTTTCATCCGGTCCATCATCTATCTTTATTCTTCCGTTTTTGGGACTCATGCATACAATTGGAGAAATCGAAAGGTTTTTTTATAGATAAAAATTCCTGTTTTAGGCTTGCTATTTCAGTCTTCAGAACAAGTATTAATAGATTCATCATTATCACCACTGGCGATACCAAAAAAGGTTACGAATTGCAATGAAATACAGGATAACTCGAAGTGTTGCTTTCATTTTTTACCAGTTGTTTTAGAAATTTTGGAACTAATTGAACACAATATTGAATAGCCCAAGCGTAGTCTCGTAAATTTTTGTGCAAAATGGCCTTTAAGAAATAAAACGAGAAACGAAATTTGATAAAAATCCATTAACAAGACGAAAGAAATTGCATCACAACGTAAGTTAGATAATTTCAATTCAAAAAGTTATGAATAATTCGACGTTGCCAGTTGTAGTTGTAGCGTCATCCATATTTTTCATCCAAATGATCAATTATCAATTATCAATTTTGGTACCTACTAATAAAATACTAATAATTCACTAAGTTGAGGGCGTTTTATTTTTATAAAGGCACAATATGTGAGATTTTTCACGCGGAAGGAAAAACGGAATTACGGATGCAAAAAATAAAGATGAGGCAGATATATTTAAGGAGTTATTGATTTCAGTGACGTTACAGGGTTGAGGTGGGATAATTGATTTTTTTCTTTGTGCTGATGATATTTAGATTTTTTATACACTTTGCATATATTCGTAAAATTTCCGAGACTTTTGTATTGTTTACAATTTTTATATTTATATATTTATAATTTATTTATATATATTTTATTTTATCGACGGTTTATTTGGTTTTGAAAAGGGCCAAAAGCATGAGAATTACATTCTTTAGATCTCTAAATGTACAGGGTCGCCGGTTTCATAGGGGCCTTATATCTTATCTAGAAATGTGAGTTTTATAAAAAAAGGTTTGAATATGAAAATAAATTGATTTTTAATTTTTGTTGAATTATTTCAATTGTCACTCAATTACACACAGGAAGGTCAAATAAAGTTACATTTTCATAGTCGTGGAATGGTACCTGTGATCATAGTTGCTACCTTAGTGTTAAAAATTAAAATTCTGGTTTTGTATGACCGGCAGTTGTTGGCAAGGTTCGTTCTTGTTTATGGCTAGTAGTCCTAAATTTGTAGTAAAAAATTGACATCAGTAATTGGGTTACATTCAACGAGTTACTGAAGATTGTCAATTAAAAATCACGTATAAGGGTTTGACTAAAACTTGAGACAGGTGTCAGTGTACTGAGAAAGTTAACTATTGAGAAATTGTCTTTTGATAAAATCTCCTGAACAGAATGGGATTTTTATAGGCACGTGAATGAATATCCTTCATTTTAAATGACCTATTGCTTTAAATAAAAAGCAATTTCAGAGAGATATTCTGGAAAAAGAACATACGGGAGATTGTAAATTTGGATATGGATACGAACGGTAATAGGTATTTCATTAAATCCCAAGTAAAATGCTTTGTTGCAAGATATTATATGACTTTTGGTACCATGCATTTCCAAAACATCTTGCAAGAGGAAATAAAGACCATGATGTATGAAATATTAAGTAAGTGCGTTGAAAATGTAATTAAAATCAGAGAAAGAATGGGGGAAGCGGGGACCACAAAACAAAACTACTGTAGAGCCCTTTATAACTTCTCTGGACTCGAAAGACTATAGTTATACTGGGACTAGCATTTAAATATAAAGCGTATTTTCCTATTATTCTTACTGTTATGTAAGTTTTTATTTACTTGATGCAGAATCTAGAATATTTAATATCTCAATTATCGGTCCAAGTCTGTAATAAAGATCCTACATAATTACTATTATATTTATTATTTTAGTAAACTCCCTGCAGTAGCACAGCTGCCACTTTAGTTTCGTTCATCTAAAACTCGCCTTTCTTCTGTGTGTTAATTAGTGTAGCCCTTGTTGGCATTCCTGTTTAGAAGCGATCCCTGAGATTGCTTTGATATTGCTCTTCTCCACCCCCCCCCCCTCTCTCTCTTTCACTCGTTCTAATTTTTAAATGAGCAGTATTGCCAAAAAATGAAAAAATGTTGGCTCTTACTTATAGGTTTTATTAAGTTTCTATAAAAAGAAGGAAAATGGCAAAGTTAATAAGTTATTTCATTTATTCAGTCGGTTCAGTATGAACCCTATAACTTTAGTATTTACGATTTCTTGATATAACCGATAATAAATTCAACAAGTGGTTGTCAGAATATAATTTTTCTAATCCCGTCTCTAAAATACCTAATTACCCACCGATCTAGCGTACGGAAAGCGTCACTTTACCATGTCAGTTTCGTTTCCCACGAATCCGAGCCGCTTCGGACATTTCCGGAATTTTACCGCACGGGTTTGGCGGCAATCGGATGTTTTCGGAGATATTTCCCACGCTTTGAATTTTGACGTTTGTCAATTCTGACAGTCATGTCAGTGAATGCATTCGTGTTTTGCGAAAATGTATGCAAAAACTAACGGTCGTAGAAAAAGTATAGTATGCAACAAGTTCCGTAAACTTTTAACTCACTCAAATGCCGTTTACAACACTTGTTATGCATATAGTTATGTAAATGTTAATTGTAGCACAGAAAAGACAAATGTTTCAGGATATGTTATTTTTAATGAAATGTCAATAATATAAACCTTATTAAATTTTAAATCTGTTTGTCACATGGTATAGAAAAAAAGTAGTTAAGAGCGTTGTTTTTTTTTTATGATTTTAATTTTTATTGTAGTTGCATCTCATACGGCCGACTTTCGTGTTCTCATGGCTGTTATTTTTAAAGAAATACTATAATACTAATAATAATGGCGCAACTTTATTTTCTTCCAGTTTGTGTAAAAATCGCATAATATTGACAAATTTGCCTCAGTTTTGTGTTTTGGCTTTTCTTTTGTATGCTTATTAATATGTTAATAATTTAGGAATCATATAAGGTGTGGAACTTTAAAATAAGTAGTTTATCGGAGACTATCATTGCAATTTATCAAGATCGAGGTAGTGAAAAAAGAAAAAATGTATTCCCTTGCCCACGGGTTTTATTATAACTCCTATAAAATGATGGCAAATGCTAATAATAATAATATTAATAATGAGTATTATTATTATTATTAATATTATTATTATTATTATCAAATAAAAAAGTTTACAATAACAAGTACAAGTAAAAGGTTATGTAAAAAAAACTGTTTATAGTGTATAAAGATTTTTGCAGTAGATACTGCTTTAATCTTATTTTAATAGTTTCTAAACAGTGACCTTTTATTTCATCAGGAACACCAATGAAGACTTGCAGGCCCAGTATACAGGGTAATCTAGACGAAATTTTATACTTGGAAAAAGATATATGAATTTTGTTTTGGTGTCTTGTGTTAAAAGAATGAATAGCTTCATTTTGAGTGAGGTGGCTTTTATTTTTGGATTCATATATACTGCACTCAAATGTAAACAAACTCGGTAAGGTCAGTGTATCGTATTTATTAAATAAACTTCTAAAAGAATGCGAGCAATACAACGAATCGCTCTTTTCTGTGCTAAAAACACTTCTGTCGATTGCGTAGACCAACCCCCTGGTATTATTTCAATTCAATGTGAGAATAATATATTTTGAATAATCGTGACTCCGTCAGTACATTCCTCAGCATGGAAATATTCCAGTTCAACCGAGAAATCAAGAACACGCAGTGATTTTCGTAGTTAAGATTCTCATCGATCTTAATACCTAAAAATTTAACACTCTTAGACTGAGCTGCTGGACAATCATCTACTCTGGAAATGAAACTAGAATATATAACTCACGTTGGTGGAATTTTAAAAATCTTATCTAGATTTAAAAACAAACTATTACTGTTAAACCAGTTATTTACATTGCTCAACATATCGTTGTATCTATTCTGCAATAAAATATGGCAATTTTCTGAAGCGACAATGAAAGTGCTATCAGCATATAGGGTGCATCATCACTGATGTGGAGTGTAAATAGGACAGGACTCAAAAACGATCCCTGTGGAACACCTATCTCAATACCAACTATAGAGGAGGAGCTTATCGGGTTAAGAACTATATCTGCAATCCTATACGAATGCAATTTCTCCAAAAAAATGCAAAAATTTCAGGAAATTTTATCCTTAATAGAACGACCAAAAAAGTTTTTTTTCGCACTTCAGTTTTTTTTTTTGCAATGGAGACCTAATTAAGTGTTATCTTTATTAAATAGAGAATTTTATTACCTTTCTAACGATATAGCACGCGATAGAATTGGTTTGAAGCATAAAAAAATATAATTTTCTAATAATAATTTTATAACCATTAATTTTAAACAAATGGCGAGCGGTCTTACCAGCATTTGATAATGAGGTTTTAAATCGTAGATAGCTGATATTTCAATCACAATTATTCCTATAATAATACTTACCAGTAACAATATGACGAACTCTAATGGCGGCGCCTGATTTAAAATTAAGTTATATACACAACATTGCGCTGGGTCGGATCTTAATGATAGAGATGAGATAATGCACGTTTCTCAGTAGGACAAATAGATAAGTGAATCAGATATGGACTGGCCTCTTCATCGTACATGCGTAAATACGTATTTCGTTCGAGTATTTTGTTGTAGCGCTATCAATATAATGAGACTTTGAATCAAATTTTTCACTCAAAATTTTCGTTGCTTAATGTTCATTACAAATCTTCTGCATTCAGCCGTGTGCTAAAGGTATTATGGAAGGGATTCCGGTGAACTGGTAAAAAACACTCTATCGTGTCATTAAATAGGAGAAAATGTATGATCTGGACTTTTTCAGCCACTAGACGGTTGACACTTTAACTGTAATCAACATCATATTGCCCGTTTTCAAAATGGACTAGAAAATCAATCGGAATTACAGTAACCTGTGTAAGTTCCTTTGAAAAAACTTGACTGTACTAGTTTGACAGATTCTTAAAGAACACAAGGCGTCAGTCAAGGCCCATTGGAAGGATTTAAAAGGATTAAAAAGTCACCCAAAAATTTTAACATTCGAAACTAAAATGAACAGCAGTTTATCAAAAACCCGATTACAAAATACTTGGAAATTCTTATTGACGGAAGAAGAAAGAAGAAGAAGAAGAAGAAGAAATCACTTGACCATAACAATTACAACTTGTTGGGATTGTCTAAGTAACATTTACAATCATCCTTGGAATTGATTACTTCGGCTCTGGAAGTGAATCACCTGATAATGCTATAATTATTCACATTTGGCTGTTTCAATGAACGAATACCCTGCTCGTTGTCTCGTAGGTATCAGTTCCAAATCTCCGATTAATAATTTTTCGAAAATAACCTGGGTGTTTGAATTATGCCAACAAAATCAAAGCGCAATCAGAATAATCGCATTGTCTAGTTAAGATCAAAACAAATACTGCTGTTTAACTGTGTACATTTCGCCTAGCGCTCCGCATTGTTACGTCGCTTTAAACAGTTGTGGCACGAACTATCAGAACCGTAACACAAAAATTTCACCAAGCATTAATTGTTTTACAAAAATAAGCCATGATATCCTGTTTTAATGTGACAAGGTGTTTATAATTTTTTTGTTGCTATTTTTTGTTTGAATAACGACCTAAATAAATAATATTACACGTCTTATGTTTTACATTTAACTTTTATTTTTATCGCGCCCCATAAATATTAAGAATTACTGGAGTAAACATAACATTGATGAAATCATACAGTTATTTTTAAGCTAATAACATTTTTATACAGGGTTATTTACGGTGAGTTTTCTGTTAGACGTCTATGGATAATGACTTACGGTAAATGCCTGAACTGTTGGTTACCTATGTAAGTAAATATGAGCTATCTATGTAAAATATTTTTGGCCATACGATGTTAGCAGATATATTGGTAACCTATATGAACTTTCTTTTTTAAACACCCTGTATATTATTACATTTTTAGACTCTACGAAACATTTTGGAACTTTTTTATGTATCATTCCCATCTTGTACTCACATTTTATCTAGGTAGCAGGCTCTGGCCGGCCATGGTGGCGTTTTTTGTTATCAAATTTGTGTTCGACATAATCACGTTTCATCTGGGTAGCAGACTCCAACTGGCAATGATGACGTTTCTTGTACAAAAATATAATATAAATATAAAATATAATATATATAAGTTGCATTTAAGATGGGGCAAGCAAGATGGTACATAATTCAAGAACGTGCAGAAGGTTTATTGAACAATATCCGCATTTGTCACCAGTGCATTAGAAAAAGTTTAAAAGAATTGAAGCAAATTTTCGAAATCTACGAAGAAAGGAACGTCCAAAACCTGTTACCAACTCAGAACAAAATGAAACCAACGTTTTATCATATTTTCACGCTTTCCACATGCGTCCATTGCGAACGCTAAAGATGATTTTAGCATATTTTATTCGTCCATTCAAGAGATACTGAAGAAACATAATATGGCAATAGCGCCCTTAACGAAATCTGGTCCCATTTAATGCTAGACTGTACCTACATAAAGTCAGTAGTTTTAAAGCAGGGTGTGGGATTCTTGTTCTTATAATATTGACTACCTATCAGTTTCCATTATTATACATTGGTCCATACAAAAAGCCGTATTTCTTATCTTGGAATATGGCTTCATCGCAAAAGCAAAAACCTTGCTCCAGGCAAGCTTGAAATAAGGAAGCAATGACAGATGCTATTCTTGTCACTAAAGAGAATAGAATGGGAGGTATCTAAAAGCTGCCAGATCCTTTAGCGTTCTAAAAACGACACTCACATGTTTATCTAAAAAAATAGAATTACCTCTAGGGCTAATTACAAATATTAATTCAATATAAAATTTAGAAGCAGAGTTGGTAAATTACATCCTTACCCTGGAGCAAACTCGGTTTGGTTTGAGCAGACGCAACATTAAGTCAATTGCTTGCTTATCAAGTGACAGTACGTAACAATTAAAGTAACCTGTTTTCAAGACGAAGTAATTCTACAGGCAAAATGTGGTTGAAACTGTTTCTGACTTGCAATCGCCATCCAACAGCAATAAATAAATGGAAGAGTTTAAATATCCTGCCACAATTTAGATATCGGTTTTGTTTTATCTCTAAAGGGGAAAAGCAAATAGCTGCAGTCACTTCAGTGGAACGAGTTTCAACAATAACGTGAATAATTTAAAGGAATGCAGCCGGAAAGCGAGATCATCCACTTCTAATGAATGGTGCTCCAGCTGGATCAATGCACGCTTGTCATCCCTCAGGTTGGATACAGACAGAGCTTTTCACTAAATGGTTTAACCACTTGGAAAATGTCAAACCTTCCGCTGCTTTTCTCGTGCTTCTGATATTAGATGTGTATACAAGTCAGACAAGTAATATCGAAGTACCTTACGGAGAAGACGTTTATCAGACCAATCACTCATTATGAAATAGCAAGTATTTTTGATCTTGCCTATTAGGCAGTGTTCGGAACTGGCTATCCGTGACTTTTCAACAACCTAGATTTATCCGCTTAATCCATGTGTTTTTTATGATAGTGGTTTCATTGAAACAACCCTAAACGATAAGCCAGATAACGATCATTCCACACAAGATAACGGAAATGCTACAGTAGTACCAACTAAAAATGAGACAAATCAAGAAGTTCAATCGTTCATTCTAAATCTGCTTCCAGATCATTAAGCTGCTCCCGCTCTTATTATTCCAGAAAATATTAGTCCAACGCGTCAACAGGGAAGCAAATTATAACATCTATCCATACACACTGGAATTAGGAAAATACTTTAAGGCGAAAAAAGAAATATATCCCAAGACAAGAGAGTAAAAGAAATTTTCATCTGACCAAAACTAGCTGGCAGAAAAATTATAAGTAAAGACTTGCAAATAAAGATTCTAGTGATTTTTTGCTCAAAGATAGCTTACATGAAGATCCTTATCTTAGATGACAAGAAAATGCAGCGTGTGTTTCATTTATTGTTATCACACTGGTTTTTATTGAAACAGTATGTCGTAAGAATCATTTTTGGTTTTATTAAATTCTAGGTTAGTATTATGATACTTTCTTTAAAATTTTAAATGTTTTAATGTTTTTCAGAAACTTAGCTTTTATATATTTCGGGATGTGTGCCTGACTAACCCTAGGACGTTTTTTCTTTAATTTTATTTTGAAAAATCCTTACAGTGGCCATGTTTAGAGGATCTGCTTCACTGACGTAATTGCAATACCCAAATTTTTGTGTGTTTTGTTGCAAATGCAGCGGCAGTTTAATTATCAACTACTTGTCATTAACATCGAGTAACTAAATTTGTTGCATTACATTTGGTTTTTATTTATGCTATTTTAGAAGTTCTGCTATCATTTCGTAAGGTTTTTTGCTTGGTTTAATATGTTTTAGAACTGCTGTTGACAATACTTTCACCGTCAGTGTCATTGTGGTCTCAAGTGAAGTTTCGCCAAAATTTCATCTGGCATCTTCAGATGCTGTGCGGTTGCATTTCAGTTCTCCCTTTTTGTGTTGTTTTATGTCCATTTTAAATTTTCTAAAATGCCCCTACTGACTGCTAGCGAAGCTATTCATTTCTTACAAAATAATCTCTAACAAATCCAATATTAAATCCATTACTAATTAAAACACATGCAGGATCACAACCTGTCATTTTTCTTATTTGTAAGTATTTTAGACTTTATGATCAGATATGCTAACTTTCTTCTTCTTACAAAATGATCAATTTGAATTTTTCGCGAATCTTCAATTATCTTTTGGTTAGAAACTCCTGCGATTAATTTTTCAAATTGTCTCTTGTTCAGCTTTTGATAATCTCTTGGTTCTAGTGTACCCTACACGAGTTTAAAAAAAAATGTAAGTTTTTTAAGAGACATTTTCGGTACGGAAGGTAGTACTCTAGTCTGAAAAACACTAGTTTGCACATGCAGAATTCAAAAAAATGATAAAAGCAATGTTGTCAGATTAACCACCTCTACCTTACAAGTCATAATTTTATTTTAAATGGAATGCTCTATTTATTTTTGCGCATGTCGATTTTAGTTGACTATAATGGCAAACAATTTTATCATAAATTTAACTTTGTCATAAAGTCAAATATTTATGGCATACTCTCATACACGGAGTAAAGTCCTTGCACCTTTACATTGTTGCCATAGAAGAGAACACGTTCATATTTAATAACAGCTTCTATTAAGTTTACAAATGATACAGGTTGACATAACAGTGCTTATACTCTAACAATATCCAACCACAAAGGATGATTGAGCCATGTAACAATGGAAACCGGTCCGAATTCCAAAGGATCGGGGGTCTTTTTGTTCAGCGTGAGCCGGAAATCCTTCAGGATCGTGCAATCATGCAATCCGACCTTGGTCTCCACCAGTAAAAAAGCATCCATGAAAAAATATGATGATATCGGGTATTGGGTAAGCCGATACTGTTATACTCGAAGTCGCTAATCATAGTTAAGGCATTTGGTGTTGGTTAAGGCTAACAAAAATTTAAAAAATAAATAAGAACTAAAAGTTCAGATTTTCACGAAATTATATATTATGACATGACAATTGTTTACACGACACCGTGTCTTTATCAAATGAAATATTTACCAACTACTACTATACTGCTACTATATATATATATATATATATATATATATATATATATATATATATATATATATATATATATATATATATACATATATATATATATATATATATATATATATATATATATATATATATATATATATATATTTATTCCAGAAATGAAATATTTTCAAGGTGTTTCCCATTTGAGCTCGCATTAACAGAAATAAATTTTTAGTTTGCATCCACAAGTGCTATTAAAACAACAGGGGTTCTAACATTTCCCAAATTAAGTTACAAACTTCTTTGACCATATTTCTAACCATATTAAATCTAATTCTGAAGCTAAAGTCTATAGATCTAAATTAATTCCTGTGACCAGAATAATAATTACCCGTAAGTACAAATTTAATATTGAAATTTAGCAAACGGAGTGAAAGAAGCGTGGTCAAAATTAAGAAATTGTTATTCAAAACGCACTAAAACGGAGAGACTAAATAAAGCGGTCAAGCTGCAGAGTCACAAGCCATGGCTAATCTGAAAATCAATTTACTTTTCTACATCCTAACTTACAGCTTGAACTATAAGTTGCGCAAGTGATATGTTCGACTTGTTAGGGCACATGGCAACGACCTACTAGATGACGAATCGAAGTCTAGAGATCCTTCCGACGTATTAGATGAACCTTCTCAACACATTGAGAAACAAGAAACTTATAGTGAGGTCATCGAATCTCAACAGACACAGACTCCAGAAGTGTTTGCTATATCAGTTGAATCACATCCAGTTGGAACACCAAGAAGAAATATTTCAAGACCGACACCACCTCAGCAAAAGAAACTTCTTACTCCAACTGAAAAAATAATTAAAATCATGAAAGCAAATTGTGAACAACGAAAGAGAAAATGTGAAAAACGGAAACAAATACTTTAGATGGAACGGAGATGTACACGTGCACGTGTATGGTCATAATAATAATTTCTTTCTTAGGTAAAACGAGAGCAGACACCAGCTGATCTTTAATCTTCACTGGGAATCAAAACAACATTACAAGTTATAGAGAAGCCTGGCACAGAATAACCATCAATTTTTAAAAAGAACTCAAGGCATAGTAACATACTGCCAACAACTAAAGTGCTTCTGATTTAAATTTTGTTTCGAATTTACAGTTAATGGAATTTTTGCTTTAGTTACTCTACGTATAATTAACAAGAGTTTAATGTATTATAAATGATTTTTTTTTATTGATTTCATCTTGTTTTTTGCAATTTTCAAATCAAATAATATAAAAGTTCCTTGAAAGGAGTAACACTGAAGCAACTTATGTCAGACGCCATTGTACCAAGTAAAAAATAAATATTATATTAAAAAATGCAGTATATATTTGTATTTAATTTCTTATTGCGTTTATAAGCAACAATGTATTTTGTTCTTTCCAATAAAGGCCTTATTAAATAATTCATGTATTTATTCATTTATATTTTTACATTGTGTTCGTTCTCTAATGTGCCGCTATGTCTGTGAATTTAAAAACGAGTAAATAAAACACTACATAAAATGCTATTACAAATGAAGGTACGTCGTAATTGCATAATGCACAATCTTGTCTACAAAACCAGTCTGGAGTGTGCATCTGGAAAACAATATTTCTTAAGAGGACATCTTCCTTTCAGACTTTTTCATGTGAACTTACAACTTTAAAACATCCCGAACATTTCTGGAATAAATATTATATATATATATATATATATATATATATATATATATATATATATATATATATATATATATATATATATATATATATATATATATATATATATATATATATATATAACAAATTTTAGTTAATTGGGGTATCGGTCCGATACCCCAATTAACTAAAATTTGTTGTTCAACTAGCCGGTCACGACTACCGTTTTGTGTATATATATATATATATATATATATATATATATATATATATATATATATATATATATATATATATATATATATATATATATATATATGATGACACTATACTCCGGGATATCATCCGTTCGCTCGTTGAACTCCGACTGGAATCCTGCATCCGACTGGAATCCTGCAGACGTTTCGCCAAAATCTCACTTGGCATCTTCAATGCTCGCGCTCCGAAAACACTTCGAACTTTCGGAGCTCGAGCATTGAAGATGCCAAGTGAGATTTTGGCGAAACGTCTGCAGGATTCCAGTCGGATGCAGGATTTGCAGGATTCCAGTCGGAGTTCAACGAGCGAACGGATGATATCCCGGAGTATAGTGTCATCACATTTTTCCATCCGTGAATCAATACGTGAGAATATATATATATATATATATATATATATATATATATATATATATATATATATATATATATATATATATATATATATATATATATATATATATATATATATATATATATATATATATATATATATATATATATATATATATATATATATATATATATATATATATATATATATATATATATATATATATATATATATATATATATATATATATATATATATATATATATATATATATATATATATATATATATATATATATATATATATATATATATATATATATATATATATATATATTATATTTCACTTTTCAAAAATAACTTTTTAAAAAAATATATTTATTAACTTTAAATTAAAATAAAAATCAAAATGAAATTGGACGTAATAACCTCGTGACGAGAGAATGTTATTAGACCGTTAAAATCAAACTAAAAATGGACATAATAACCTCGTGATGAGAGAATGTTATCAGACCGTTAAAATCAAACTAAAAATGGACATAATAACCTCGTGATGAGAGAATGTTATCAGACAACGTTTTACAATAGAAATTGGTATTTATAATAAATTTATGCTGACGTTGACGGGGTCGACGGCTGCGGATGTTGCGACATATCGTTGACACGACGTTTTCGCAATCGTTGCACTCTTGCAGGTCGGTGGCATTTAACCCATATGGACAATAGGATTTCCGGATATAACAGCTCCCCCATTTAGTGAAAAGGTGGAGCCTAGCTGCAGCTTTTCGTAGACTAATTAAAGCGTAGCTTCTCGGGTAGTTACTTCTGGGTGGATGCTAGTCCGTCTTTTCGGAGTTAGTGATTTGAGTTGCATCGGGAGCAGGGGTCTTCGACTTGGCTTCGGAGGTTGTTGGGGATCGTTACCATCGGCGATGCTGAGTATTGTCGGTTTCTTTCTCCGGCATTTGCAAATGAAACAGCAAAGTATTAGTTTCAGGGGTTTCAACTCTGGGGGTTGAAACTGGAATTTGAGAACAGCAATCATATGGAATCTTAACGGCGTGGCTCTTGTAGGTCACGTTCTTATATTCTTCGACACAGTGTTTAGCTCGTACTCTGGAGCTTCCAATAAATGCACTCGAATTTGTTTGCAGCTTTTTAGATCTTCAGGTATTACATAGAGTAAAGAATCGTCATCACGCGCAATATATTTTATTATTGTTGCAATTATATGAAATAAACGTGTTCGATTGTCCAAAATTGGAATAGGTAAAACACGATGCAATGTGTATATTTTAGGTTCTATTAAGGGAATTCTTGATACAAAAACAATTTTATTTTCAGTTTGAAATGCTTCTAGCTCCATAATATCTACGTACCTTGCAATGCTCGAAGTATAGGGTGGTAGTGATAAATTATTTTTTTTTGTCAAGGATTTTGAAATTTCCTGAAGAGAAATGACTAAATCTCGTGGGTAAATAATAGAGCAATGTAAAACTTTGATTCGTGTGAACGTGATTGCGTTTAATATATCGCTGAGGTAAGACTCTAGGTATACATAACCTTCCGTAAAGCTTTCGCAAAGATTAAGTGTTTTAATTTGACATTCGTAAAATGCTACGGTGTCCGAAATATCATAGAGAGATTTTTAAATTTGAGTTAGATCTTGATTAAAAGTTTCTTCGTCGATTCGGAGAGTTTAAATTGTAGAATTAAAAGATTTTGTTACTTTATTTATACATTCATTAAAGTATTCGCCGTCTGTAGAGTCTAGGTTTCCGGTAATTAATTTAAAAATAGTTCTTACACCGTTAATTAAACCGCGTTTAGTTCTAAAATTAAAATTTTCAGTGTTGATAGTAATTTCTGAAAATTTCTCGTCGACTGAGTCAGCAATTATAGTTAGAAGACTAAAATGAGTTTGGATACTTGTTTTTAAGGCTGTCGTACGAGGAAAAGAATCGTCTAACATTTTTTGTGAGAGAGGAAAGCATTTTGTTATTATGTCGTATGGTTTCTCGCAGAGGTTTTAGTTTTTTTTTTATAAACTAGCAGCTTCCATTTGTTGTTGGATACTTTTAAACTACTTTCTTCATGGTATAAGATGCCTACTGTATTATTTACTGGAGTAATGAGGATTTGGGGTGCGACCGTAGAGATCAGTCCCAAGATCTTGAAAGAAATTTAATTTAATCGTAATAAGGTTTAAACTTGTCAAAATTGAATTTTGAAACTTGTTCGGTAGTTAAATTTTTGACAGTGGCTGAAGTTTCAAATACTTCAAGAATTTCATACGGACCGTTAAATTTATTCTGAGCTTTATCGCTAATTTGAGTTTCCTTCACATAAACTTTATCTCCTACATTATATTTAGTCATATTTCTAGAGACTGCTTGATCAAATCTTATTTTGGATTTTTGTTTTTGTTGATCAGTGCGGGTACGCGCGACTCTGTAATAATGCTGCATGCGATTATTTAGGTCTCGGATGTATTTGGTGATGAGTTGTTCTTCATTATACAGAATTTCTGGAGGCCTACTAGAAGTGTGCCCAAATATTAGTTCATAAGGGGAAAAACCATGCGTTTTATTCTTTGTGTTGTTGTAGCAGATTATTGCGTATGGAAGAGCATGAAAGGGGTGTTGGATTTTCGGCTTTATGAGCTCGGATCATTTCTGTGAGCGTGGCATGGAATCTTTCTAGTGATCCATTAGATTGTGGGTGGCTAACGCTGGAGAAAGTTAACTTTATATCGTACAAAAGACAAAGATCTTTGACGAGGGAGTTATCAAATTCCCGGCCGTGGTCACAATGTATTCTAAGAGGAGTTCCAAAATGTTGGAAGTAGAGAAGAAGGGTAGTAACGATTGTAGAAGCTTTTTTGTCTTTTATTGGATATGCCTGGGTGAATTTTGTGAGTTCGTCTCTTATGGTAAGGGCGTAATTACGAACTGGGAATTCGAAAATATCGATGTTAATGCGCTCAAAAGGAGTTTTAGGAGTTTCTGTGATAACTAATGGTGTGTTGAGGTTTTTACGATAGATCTTGACTTTTTGACATATTTCGCACTTTCTAATATAGTTTTCGACATCTTTGGTCAAGGTTGGCCAATTGTATTTTTGCTTTATGCGCTTAACTGTTTCGTTGATTCCGCGATGTAAATTATTTTTTCCTGAATGGTATTGGTCTAAAATGATAGGGATTTCATCTTGATCG
The DNA here is from genome assembly GCF_029955315.1 of Cylas formicarius. NCBI lineage: Eukaryota > Metazoa > Arthropoda > Insecta > Coleoptera > Brentidae > Cylas > Cylas formicarius. The sequence continues at coordinate 2,442,111 of NW_026844341.1, read as the reverse complement.
GGAGTTCGAACTATATCTTGGCAGATTCTTAGTTTTATATCCTTTTCGGAAAATATAAAGGAGAATACTTCTAATATTGGAAGTTGTAAATTATTTTCAATACAATACAGTTTTGAAAGATCAAAGTCATTTTTAGCTGTGAATAAAATATAGAATAAATGTTGAACTACAGTTTCATTGTCATATGGAAGAGGGATTATATAATATTTCCTGCCTTTGACGGTTTTGCTAGAAAAAATGTTAATTTTGTTAAACGTAAAATTTATATCTTCTTCAAAAATATCGTCCATTATTTTGTTGTGCAAATCATCAAGTTTTGATTGCCAAAAGAAAGTGACAATATCTTTGTGGTTTTTGTCGAGAAGTTGCGAATTAGAGGTTTCTATTTTGGAATAATCTATAAGGGATGTGGTTTTGTGAAGGTATGCGAAGTTGTTGTATTCTTCTGTAACTTCAGCTGTGTCGTCTTCGATATCTGAATTATTAGAATTGTCAACGTGAACGATTTCTTCTTTACTTGTGGATGGTCGGTTGTGAATGTCATCGTTATTAGATGCAAGGATAAAAATTTTCTTTTGGAGATCAACACAATCTTGAATATGGTTAATTTTAACACGGGATAAAGCGTCTGCGTTTTTATTTATTTTACCGGGCTTATACACAATGGTATAGTCGTATTCTTCAAGCTTAAGACGCCATCGAGCTAAACGACTACCAGGATCATTTATCGAAAATAGCCAAGTTAAAGGACGATGATCAGTAACGAGAGTAAATTTTCTTCCGAACAGATAAGGGCGGAAGTGTTTAACTGCCCATACTATGGCGAGAAGTTCCCGTTCTATAGTTGAATATTTCGTCTCTGCACTACATAGAGTTCTAGAGGCATATGCTATGGGAAGGTCTTTTCCAATGGGACCTTGTGAAAGAACTGCACCAATGGCAAATGCACTGGCATCGGTGGTTAGGACAAAAGTTTCCTCGAAATTTGGATAAATGAGTATTGGGTCACGTATTAGAGCGTTTTTAAGCTCATTAAATGAATTTTTGCATTCTGAATTGAATACGAAGGGTGTGTCTTTTTGGAGAAGTCTAGTTAAAGGTTTTGAGATCTTAGCGAAATTGGGAATAAAACGTCGGTAGTAACCGGCTAAACCAAGGAAGGATTTAATGTCTTTTGGTGATTTTGGTTCTGAAATTTTTAGAATAGCGTCTATTTTCTCAGGGTTGGGTTTGACTCCATCTGGGGTCACGAGATGCCCTAAATAAGCTACTTCCTTTCGAAGAAATTCACACTTGTCAGGTTGGAGTTTGAGGTTTGCACCACGAAGGCGTTTGAAGACATCAGTTAACCTTTGTATATGTTCGTGTATGGTAGCGGAATAAACGATAATATCGTCCATGTAAACGAGACATCGTTCGTTTTGAAGACCTAAGAGAATGTTGTCCATGACACGTTGGAAAGTGGATGGAGAATTTTTTAGTCCGAAGGGTAAACGGAGAAATTCAAAATGACCATTTTCAACTGAAAATGCAGTTTTAGCAACGTCCTTGGGATCAATTTCAATTTGGTGAAACCCAGAGGCTAGGTCCAAAGTAGTGAAATATTGACATCTGCCTAACTGGTCTAAGAGATCGGAAATATTGGGAAGAGGGTATCTATCGTCGACAGAGACTTCATTTAGTTTGCGATAGTCGATGACTACGCGCCATTTTTGTTTCATAGAAGCGTCTAATTTTTTTGGGACAACCCAAACAGGGGAAGACCATGGAGAAGTGGAAGGTCGAATGATTCCTTGTTCGAGCATTTTGTTGATTTGTGACTTTACTTCTTGTTTGTGGACATGTGGGTACCTATATGATTTTGTAAAAATCGGTCTGGCGTTGTTCGTTTGAATAGTATGTTTAATTTCATTAGTAAAGCTTAAATGATCTCCTTCTAAATAGAATATATCAGAAAAATCAAGACATAATTGTGTTATTAATTCTTTTTCTTCTTCGTTTAAATGATCGGTGCGTAACTGGGATTGAATTATACCGCGCCTATCAACAGGTTGAGGATTTAAATTGAAAATATCAGTAGTAAAAAATTCACCTTTGTTATTTACTTTAACTAAAGCATTAGGTAACCTAACTTTTTCGCATTCTTGAGAGTGGAGAATAGCGTCTGTGTTTGTTAAACTACATTTTAATTTGAAAATTCTTTCGGTCCTAGGTTCGATTGAAATTCGATTTTGAATATTTTGTTCAGGTTTTTTACAAATTTTGGGAAGAACAGATTCGTGTCCTACTTTATGCAATGGCATTGTTTTGAAATTCGTTATAAGTTTTTTGGACTTTAAATCGATTATACATTGGTAGCGATCAAGAAAATCTAAACCGAGAATTCCGTCAAATTCGATATCAAGATCGTAAAGATATACTTTATGTTTGTCGTTATCGGTGAATGGAATAAGTGTGGATTCTTTAATAAAAAGTGTTTGATTTGTTATACCTTGGATGGTAATATTTTCCTTAACTCGTGTTCTGTTATTTTCAGCGGTTTTATATTTAAAGATAGAAATACCTGCGCCTGTATCTATTAATATTTTGAATTTTTGCGTAGCGTCAAAAATATAGTATAAATTTTTAGAATTTACCGTAAGAAGAGGGTTTAACAGAAGTTCTGTTCTGGAAAGTTTAGATTGGGATTCATGTTGTCTAAATTCAGGGTTTGAATTTGGGAATTGATTTCGAAAATCGGGTCTGGAGACATTTCGTCTGGTGGGATATCGTAAGCGCTTTCTTGAAAATCCTGCTCTGGTTCGCAGTTTTCTGGATGGTTAGAATAATGATTTTGAAGTTCATTATCTTCTTGAAGAGTGTAATTTTCATGTGAAAATTCCTGGGAATTTCGGGAATAACCGTCGATGTAGATCGGGTTTGAGTTTACGTGATGAGTTCGCTGCGGGTTTGGATTCATAAAATGTGGCTTAGGATAAGAGTTTGAAGATTTCATCGGTATTTGATTCGAGTTGTTGCTAATGTTGCTTTGTTAGAACCAATTAGAAGGTCGCTGTGGATATTGCGAAAAATTTGGTTTGACATGCTGATGCGTACTTCTACATTGATTTGAAGTATGGCCAATTTTATTACACAAAGTGCATTTGGGTTGCTGAAGAGGGGTTCGAATATTCGCAGAATGCGATTTAGGAGAATTTAATTTGACAGATTTTTGATTTTCAAAATATGAGAGTTGGAGTTCTCGACGAATCCTTGCTTGGGCTTCTAAAAGTGAAGTGGGATTACTAGCACGAATGAGTTGACCTAATCTAGGTTCTAAACCTGTAAGAAGTGTATTAAGGGTCATAGTCTCAATTAAAGATATCTGAGCATCCTTTTGCTCTTTGGATCCTAATGTGGTGGATTTTTGAACACATGAATGCATTTTCGCATTTAGGACTTGAAGACGATTGAAAAATGTTAATGCTGATTCATTGGGCAATTGTTTAAGACGTTGAAGGTCATGAATTAGGGAAGGTAAATCTCTAGAATCACCAAAGTGTAGAGTTAATAGTTTCTTTATTTCTAGATACGAATCAAGATTCCTAGAATTAATTAATTGAGCTGCTTTACGGCGGAGCTTATTTTTAATGTGAATCACTAAAAGAATTTTTTGTTGCGTTGTTGCCATATTATAAGCACAATCACACGCGTTTATAAAATTTCCTAAAAAGATTTGGTCGCCCTCAAATTCAGGTACGATACAGAAAATTTCCGAAAGTTTATATGGTTCAACTTCCAGCATTGTACTAGGTTCGTCTGATTGAGTTGCCATTATTTTAGGTTTTAAGAAAAAGCAAATAAATTTATAAGAAGTTCAAACACAATTATTTTTTGTTTTAAATATTGCCAAGTTAAACTTGGAGACTAAAATTTAATCAAAATAATTATCGCGGAACGATTCTACGTTGGGAAATTCAATAAATAGGTAATTTTCAACCTTGGGTAATCGAACGTAATAAATTCAACAATGTTGCAAATTAAAAATAAAATTATTCGTAACGATTCTTAACACTTACAGTACTATTTTCATTGCTGCCTTTCGAGACGGTTGATGGGTTTATCCTTGTTCCGGTACGATGGGCTGTCTTCGTTGTTCCCTAGATTTAGGGGTCGGAATCTGCCGCCACTAGTTAGAATACTCGTGTTCTAGCAACGTGAACAGATCCTACTCCGAATTCTTGCCTCTTGAAACGGTGATGGAAGGTTCCTTGTTCCGGCACGACTGGGCTGCGATGGTTCTTCTTTCCGTCTAAGGGATTGGAATCCGCCGTCACTAGTTAGAATACTCGTGTTCTAGCAACGTGAACGGATCCTACCGACTGCGCCAATTTTTATATTTCACTTTTCAAAAATAACTTTTTAAAAAAATATATTTATTAACTTTAAATTAAAATAAAAATCAAAATGAAATTGGACGTAATAACCTCGTGACGAGAGAATGTTATTAGACCGTTAAAATCAAACTAAAAATGGACATAATAACCTCGTGATGAGAGAATGTTATCAGACAACGTTTTACAATAGAAATTGGTATTTATAATAAATTTATGCTGACGTTGACGGGGTCGACGGCTGCGGATGTTGCGACATATCGTTGACACGACGTTTTCGCAATCGTTGCACTCTTGCAGGTCGGTGGCATTTAACCCATATGGACAATAGGATTTCCGGATATAACATATATATATATATATATATATATATATATATATATATATATATATATATATATATATATATATATATATATATATATATATATATATATATATATATATATATATATATATATATATATATATATATATATATATATATATATATATATATATATATATATATATATATATATATATATATATATATATATATATATATATATATATATATATATATATATTCAAAATACATACTCAATTAACGATGTGACTTCATCTACGTGGTGACTTCCGATTTCGGAAGTCACAACGTTTCCTATGTAAAACTTTGCCGGTATGATCTTGAGAAAGTAATAAATCTAAAAATGTGCCCAAAAATTAAAAAAGATTCAGAAGTTATTGCATAGTATTCGCATATAAAAAACCAAAACTTGTTGGTGCCACTTTGTTTAATTAACGGGTTCGATAGAAGTATTAGGCAAAACTTTTGATTGAATTGGAGTTCTGAAGATATTTTGTGTATATTGAAAATTTTCCTCTTCAATAATTTGGGTCATAGCTAATTCTATACAGCTTGGATTTTTAAGTCTTATAATACTTTGTAATTGTCCTGATAATCCTCTAATAAACCTCCTTAAACAAATTTGATCGTATTGACGTAAATGAATTACTTTGCTTGCATTATCCATAGTATCGGCAGGAAATGCATTAATTTTTTGAGCAAGGATACTTCTTAAAACTTGTAATCTTTTCCCAAAATCTAAAGGGTGTTCATTTTTAAAGGGGGTGGCCATAAACAAATCCTGTTCTAAACATTCTAAGTTTCGTCTATCGTCAAAACAATTTAACAAAGCTACTTTAATATTGTCCCACGTTACTAACTCCATTCTACAGCCTACTAGAATTTGTGCGCGATCAACAAGTTTCATTCGTATAGTTCTTAACAAATATTGTTTTAAAATTTCGTCGTTTCCTGGCCATATGTATCAAAAAGGAAATCTCCAGCTGATAGAAAACTATTTAAAGTGTTGGGATCACCATTATATGGCAGAATACTATCTATAAACATTTTTAACAAAGTGTAATTTACACCTGAATTCGACGATTGATTAGAATTCATTTTCAAATTGATTTGACTATTCTCTACTTTCTTTTCCACTAAATTTAACGAAGTAAAAAACGCACTTAAATTATCGACGTCTTTATCTTCGTTCATAAATTTAATTGATTTTGAAATTTCTTAAAATTGAACTTAAAACTAAGAATCCTAAAATTATTTCCACCGTCCTAACCAGGGAAGATTAAAGGAGAACAATAGGAATTTTGGGCACTAACCTTGATTTCTCTTAGTCGTCAGCCTATTCTTCCTATTGGAATTTTCCTTGCGTAGCACTGCTTGAGGGGGTGATTTCTTGCCTTCCTTGCCCTCAGTCGAACTCAATCACGGTGGGTTTGTCAGACAGTCTATCACTGGTTCGTTTTGGAGTCTAAGGGTTGAAACCCACGTTTCGCGATCAAATCGTCTCGATGACGTGGCTTTGACCGAAAACTACCCCAAATCCAACTTCCAAAATACATACTCAATTAACGATGTGACTTCATCTACAACGTGGTGACTTCCGATTTCGGAAGTCACAACGTTTCCTATGTAAAACTTTGCCAGTATGATCTTGAGGGCCTTAGCAACGTTCCTGCAAAATTTTCTAATGAAGTCCCAAGGTCGACCATTTATCCGTACATTATCAATTTTAGTTCAGGCGTAGATAGTTGGCGCTCGCATCGCAATTCGCAATGTAATCTTGGTACGTCTGTCGCATGTATTGGCTTCCCTTTGAATCTTCGCGGTAAACCATACGTTAGGACTTCACAGTATGTTTAGTTGTAGTACTTTATGGCTTCCTACGAGGGAGTAAAATGGCAACGTAGCATTTTTTGCGTATTTCAAGGACGTTATTTTAGGCGCACAATATACTGAAAAGGATTCATTTCGACCAATTATGTGACAGAATATGCTGATGAAATGCTAGGTTCAGTATTCCCAGTATCTGCGTCGCGACGCTTGCATAAAAACTTTATATATATGAGAATTTTGTACTTTGTGTTCAGTTCTCCTTGTAACGGGTTAAATAAAACCTCGTAGTTCTGTTTGTAAAACAAAAAGGTGTTTTTTAAAAACGAGATCCTTCGTTCGAAAACCTTAACTGGCGCAGTCGTGACGCATTTGGGGTAGTTTTCGGTCAAAGCCACGTCATCGAAACGATTTGATCGCGAATCGTGGGTTTCAACCCTTAGACTCCAAAACGAACCAGTGATAGACTGTCTGACAAACCCAACGTGATTGAGTTCGACTGAGGGCAACGAAGGCAAGAAATCACCCCCTCAAGCAGTGCTACGCAAGGAAAATTCCAATAGGAAGAATAGGCTGACGACTAAGAGAAATCAAGCTTAGTGCCCAAAATTCCTATTGTTCTCCTTTAATCTTCCCTGGTTAGGACGGTGGAAATAATTTTAGGATTCTTAGTTTTAAGTTCAATTTTAAGAAATTTCAAAATCAATTAAATTTATGAACGAAGATAAAGACGTCGATAATTTAAGTGCGTTTTTTACTTCGTTAAATTTAGTGGAAAAGAAAGTAGAGAATAGTCAAATCAATTTGAAAATGAATTCTAATCAATCGTCGCATTCAGGTGTAAATTACACTTTGTTAAAAATGTTTATAGATAGTATTCTGCCATATAATGGTGATCCCAACACTTTAAATAGTTTTCTATCAGCTGGAGATTTCCTTTTTGATACATATGGCCAAGGAAACGACGAAATTTTAAAACAATATTTGTTAAGAACTATACGAATGAAACTTGTTGATCGCGCACAAATTCTAGTAGGCTGTAGAATGGAGTTAGTAACGTGGGACAATATTAAAGTAGCTTTGTTAAATTGTTTTGGCGATAGACGAAACTTAGAATGTTTAGAACAGGATTTGTTTATGGCCACCCCCTTTAAAAATGAACATCCTTTAGATTTTGGGAAAAGATTACAAGTTTTAAGAAGTATCCTTGCTCAAAAAATTAATGCATTTCCTGCCGATACTATGGATAATGCAAGCAAAGTAATTCATTTACGTCAATACGATCAAATTTGTTTAAGGACGTTTATTAGAGGATTATCAGGACAATTACAAAGTATTATAAGACTTTAAAATCCAAGCTGTATAGAATTAGCTATGACCCAAATTATTGGAGAGGAAAATTTTCAATATACACAAAATATCTTCAGAACTCCAATTCAATCAAAAGTTTTGCCTAATACTTCTATCGAACCCGTTAATTAAACAAAGTGGCACCAACAAGTTTTGGTTTTTTATATGCAAATACTATGCAATAACTTCTGAATCTTTTTTAATTTTTGGGCACATTTTTAGATTTATTACTTTCTTCCGATAATTTCTGCTAAATGCAATTTAGAACGGTGTTCGAAATATTAAAAATATCGAATATAAATATTTATATTATAGAAATATTGAACATAAATGGTTGTTTAATGCAATAGGAAAAGAAGTTGTTGGAATTTGCAAATTAAAATATCATTTGCTAAATACTTATCTAAATAATTAGTTAATAAAATATTTTGCTTTTATCGTCTAATAATATTTCATTAATATTAATAGGTCGCCTATTAAAGTGTGCAACATATAAGAACTATTTTATTGAACGATTTAAGTTGTTGACTTTTGCTTTTAATCAAGCCAAAATAAATGTGAAATGTAACATTTCTATATTTTAGTAAAAATTATTATTTTGAAATGAACTTTGATAAAAGTTATTCGATAAAAGTGTTCTTTTTAATAGTTATTTTTCTTCATTGTGCCCTAAGATATAAATAAAAATGAAGTTAAACAAGGAATGTGAGGGATGAAAAGTAAAGTACAATAATGTATCACCACTGCCACTGAACAATATTTTCATATATTACTTTTTTTAATGTACCTAAACTTAAATCCTAACAATGAACCTCTGAAGTAAAGTATCTTTTTAGGTGATTTTCGACATATTCTCTATAAAGTTTTGCCTCGGGATAAAAAGTGTCTCTTTAGTTCCTTGGATACCATCTAAATTTTTTTCCCAAATTAATTTAAAAAAATCCCCCTTTTAAATTCCTGCTCTAAAATACGCATTATACAGTGTGGCTTAAAGTCGTTACGTAGGGCTGCGAGCCACGGCGGATATTTCCGGTGATATACTAGCCAGTGCTTTGGTTTGTCGATTCTGATGGTCAAGGTACACGCATATAGTATGCAACACCTTGTAAACTTCTTCAGTCACTCATTTATTAAGCACTCGCTCCATTCGTGCCAAATAAACTAATATGGCGTTTATCAAACTTGTTTAGCAAAGATTTCTGAAGAAAACTTTCACAGAATAATGTAAGACTATTTACAAATATTCTGCATTCTACCTGCGTCGGTGGTTGATAAATCGAATTTTCTGACGTTTTGCCAACCATTCTGGAGATCTCACAGCCTGTTCTGTTCATAAATTTGACCGTTACAAGAAAAATATGTTCCAGACAAGCATTTTTCAAATTTGGTTGAATATGTTTGATTCCAGATTCCCGAATTGCAATATATCTGAAAGAGCCATGTCAAAACTAACCAGAGAAACAGAACAAAAAATATACGACTATGACAAATAGAGTCATAAGCAGTTGCCTAAAACAATGACACCGAAATCTCATTCGATCAAATTAAAAATTAATCAATGTAAGTAGATGGATAAAGGGACTTCCAGGGCCCCCATAACCTCACTTTTTGGCCTCCCGGCCACGGGCCCCCCGCCCACGGGCCGCTCGGCCACCTTCTTCTTTTTGGCCACTCGCCCATAGTCCGCTCTTCTTCTGTGTTCTGGCCGTTCGTCCATTGGCAGTTCGCCCGTAGGTCGCTCGCCCATTGGCCACTCGCCCCAACCTAACCAAACCGTCGTCCGTGGTGCCAACCAAATCGTTGTCCGTGGTGCCAACCAAACCGTTGTCCGTGGTGCCAACCAAACCGTTGTCCGTGGTGCGTAGTTCGCCCGCGGGGGCCCCCGGGGGGGCGTAGCCTCCGCTGGTAGAGTCCCCGCGGGGGGGCTGCCGCTGGTATATATATATAGACACTCCGTAATTTTATTTTTTTGCGTCCGGAAGCGGCCTCGTTAACAGGCTGATAAATAAGTTACCTTTCGAACTACACCTTCCCGGTTATCAATTTTGCGGACCGGGGACGAAATTGAAAAAACGTGAATCCTTTGGACGCGGCGTGTAGGGAACACGATATTGCTTATTCGCAACACCAATCGCTTGACGGGCGCCACAAAGCGGATAAAGAGTTGGAAAAGTTTGCGTGGGAGCGAGTAAAAGCGAAAGTCGCCAAGTTTGGTGAAAAAGCGGGAGCGTTCCTTGTCACTGCCACAGTTAAGGCCAAACGCAAGCTCGGTATGGGTCAACCAAAGCAGCGGAAGCAGCAGCAGCAGCAGAAACGTCGTCACTCGGGGCTAAAAAAAAAGAAGGCGGGTGGGCGCAAGAAAATTAAAGTATCTCGCAAGCAGCGTAGCCCCGTTTCCTTTCGACAGGGGATCGTTAAAAAAATTCGCAACGCATTGAAGAAAAAACAATTGTTGCACCACGATAATCCGACAACTTTAAAGCGCGGTGCGTCGGAGGCGCTTCGGGCGGGCAGAGACGCCGTCAAAATGGCGGGCGGGCGTAAAAAAATTAAGGTGCCTCGCATTATACCGTTCGAATCGAAGAAGAAGAAGGGGGGAATTTAGCCCTTTTACCGTTATTGGGTGCCCTCGGGGCTTTGGGTTCGCTCTCGGGCGGTGCCGCTGCCATTGCCAAAACAGTCATCGATGTGCAAAACGCACGAAAGAAACTAGAGCAGGACATTCGACACGACCGCGCAATGGAAGAGATCGGGAAGACCGGTTCGGGATTATTTTTGAAAAAGAGTCGGAGCGGCGGATTCGGTCTCTACCTGAAGAAGCAAAAAAACTTCCTATAAAGCTGCCCAGAAGAGCCCTATACGATATCGATTTAGTGGCGGTGGCACGCAAGTTGAAAATACCTTATTTTAGGGGTGTCTTTATGCGAGACACCTTACCCGAACGAATCAGATCGAAAGAGTGTGGTATAGTTAATTTGGACTTGAGTCGAAATCGAGGAACTCACTGGGTAGCCTACAAGAAAATGGGGACGGATGTCGACTATTTCGACAGTTTCGGTAACCTAAAACCGCCCGTCGAATTGGTTAAATACTTCGGCGGTAATGGCGTCAACATCTACTACAATCACGACCGATATCAAAAATTTACACAGTACAATTGCGGCCATTTATGCTTGCAATTTCTCTATAAAAGCGAGGGAGCGCGCGCCTCCCCCCAAAAGAGAACTTGTCCGTCATCTTTACGTTGAAGGGACACAGTTCGGTTTTGTTCATCGACTTTGTCAATCCGCTGCATTTGGACGAAGGCGTAGAGTACGGTTTGGCTCTGATCGGATTCCACTCGTACAACAACATCCCCAACATTGAGAACGGCTCGAATAAGTTGTATTATTTCGACGAGGACAACCACGAGAACGTAGTAAACATTCCGACCGGGTCGTACGAAATTAGTGACATTGAAAACTACATTAACGAGCATCTACCGAAGAAACATCCGGTCGACAAGAATGCAAAGTTAAAAGAAGAGATCTCGATCAAGCCCAACAACAATACGATAAAATGTGAAATCTATAGCGACACGAACGGGATAAACTTTAAAGATCACGACGACAGTATCGGAAAACTGTTGGGTTTTTCGCGGAAAATTGCGGAACCCCGCAGCGTGCACTGTTCCGATTTGCCTGTGGACATAATAAAAGTGAGAACCATACATATAGATAGCAACATAACGTCCGGAGCGTTCTACAACAACAGACCTTCGCACACAATTTACGAGTTTGCCTTGTCCGTGGATCTGGGGTACGCGATCGACGAAACCCCGAAATACCTAACTTACTTGCCGGTAAACAAGCGAGAAATCTACAACATTACGCTACACGTTCTGGATCAAAATTTCGAGCCGGTCAATTTCCGAGGCGAGGAAATCATCGTCAGATTGGAGTTGAAAAAGCTATCATAAATGTTGATTTTTAACGAGGTCGTCGAATATAAAGGTCCTAACAAACCGTCGGTAGAGTCGGTCACGAGACCGAGGGGTACCTGTAAAGGACGCCTTACACCGACGAACAAGCAATTTCTTCGTTCGCTGGGCTACGATGTTATCCAATCAAATTTTCGACATACACAGAAAACCAAAATATGACGAGTCGATTCAGCGCGTGGAAAGTCGCACCTATCACCCGTTTGTGAAATCATTTCTCAACAATGACACAATCGAGATAACGATCAATCAAGGAGACGCGTGGTTGCTTATGCACGACGCCGCCATTTGTGTTAAAGGAACGCTAAAAAGGCTCACGGGGACCGACGATTTGGAGTTTGTAAACAATGCCGGAGCATTTTTTTTCGAAACTGTGACTTACGAGCTGAACGGAAAGGAAGTGGACAGCGTGCGCGATCCCGGTATAGTCAGTACGCTCCGCGGCTATCTATGTTACGACGAGAAGGATTCGAAGCATTTAGACGTCACCGGCTGGAATTTCCCGCAACGAGCTATTCTCGACAAGGACGGATCTTTTGCATGCGGATCCCATTGCGTCATTTTTTGAACATTTTCAACGATTATAATATGATAACGTGCGGAAAACAAACCGTAAGATTGGTACGGGCGAGACACAACAAAAATTGTATGGTTATTACTCCGAAGCCCGGCACCGCCGCCGTCATTTCCAGCGAGGCGACCACGGCGGAATTAAAAATTGATACGCCAGTATACCCATTATTGTATAAAAAAAAATTAAATAATTTTTTTTTTTTCAAAAAAAACTTTGTCGTTTTATTTTTGATCTGCGCAACATGTATTATTAAAAAAAAAACACGTAAATATGAATAAAAAAATCATCTCCCATGTCCCCTCTATAAAAACGCTAGTTATGATCCGCGTATATTTAGTACTGCAGTTACTTTGTTCGAGAGCGGGGGGAGACTTAAATTTACTTTTTTTCCCGATATTTTTGATTAAAAAATTGTATCCATTTTCGATAGGCATTTTTTTTTTTAATTAACTTACCAACTTCGTTAATTTTGACTAGCATTTTGTCACTCAACTCGCCCGATTTGTGCGGTGACTCCCCCCTAGGTTAAAGTTAAAGATTTTTTTTTTACAGATTGCTATTCTAATAATTCCCGACGAATTTTATGATTAACGAGGATTGGATCTGTGTGAAATGCAAAACATTTTTTTCTATACTATGTTTTTTTATTTTTCAAAAAATCTAAATATGAACTACAACTGTTGTTGGTATCCCAATCATCATCTGCTGTTGTGACTGGTCCCGTCCAATTTGTTGTCCTTTGATATGAACTACAACTGTTGTTGGTATCCCAATCATCATCATCTGCTGTTGTGACTGGTCCCGTCCAATTTGTTGTCGTTTGTTGCTGTTTTTTTTGTTGCCTTTGAGCTTGCAAGGCGTACCACTTCCGGTCCTCTTCAATTTTTTCATTAAATCTTGCTACGTGTTGATTTAGCTGCTGCTCCTTCCATGCCTGCCACTCTTGTGGGTGTTTCTTCCAGACGTGATTTGTGAGGCGCCGCTTAAGCAACAGGTGTGATTCGTCGATGGGACAGAAAGTTAAATCTTTTGAAAAGAAGAAACAAAATTAAAAAAATTAAAAAAAAATAAAATTCTTCAAAAACTTACCAGCAGCGGAGTAGCACTAATAAGAACCTTCTTTATTCATTGACATATTGAAGTTGTTCGAAGAAGTGTTTTCGGAGCACGAGTATACACACAATGTTTCGCCACGAATTGCGCCGCTCGATCAAATTTGCCTCGTATTTATTACGACAACGTTCGGACAACTTCGCTAAGCGGCCGGTGTTCCACGATGCAATCGTGAATCATGACGCAATAGGCACGCGTAATTGCAGGAAATATGTGGCACAAATTACGAGTACAACGAATTTTTTAAATAAATAGATCAACGCAGGACCCGTGGATTTCAGTCTATTAGGCATCAATTGTCCACGCGAGAAATTTTTTAAATAAATTGATCAACGCAGGACCCGTGGATTTCAGTCTATTAGGCATCAATTGTCCACGCATGAGCGTGTTTCAACAGATTAAAAATTTGTTAATGAAACTGACGACTAGGGGGTGACCACGGTGGATAAAATACTGTTGAGCCATCCGACGAACTTGAACAGCGAAGACCTGAAAGTGCTGCCGGCACAATACCTCATAGAACGGGTGAGACCCTACGAATTGTTAAATATGTGGCACAAATTTCCGGGAAAACATCAATGTAATTTTGAACTACAAACTCATCTGCCGTGTTTTGTGCATTACAACCGGCCTGACAGCAGAACCCATATCGACGGACCGGCTCCCTCGCAAAATCGGTGTTTTCATTGTTTGAGCGCTATAAAAAAGCGCTGACGACGTGGTGATCAGTGTCATTCGAGAACGCGATGGCTACGCTAAACGCCAAGTTTATTTTGTTGTCCACATTAGTGCAAAATATGTTTTATACTCACAAACCCAGCGGGGTAATTGAAGCATATGTGTGTTTCAGAAACGTCGATAATCGTAATTTTTCCTGTTCATGGCCGGACACCTGGACGATGATGCATCTGGCGGCGACGGACGGCAACCTGTTTGAGACTAAACTGCCAATGAGTGCGGTGCACCAAAATTATAAAGTTCGTTTGGTTTTCTCCGATCGCAGTTACGGGGATCAGGGAGAATGGCAAAGCATCGTAAGCAGTAGCAGCAGCAGCAGTAGCAATGACTCTTTAAACAAAAACAACTCCAGAAGCCTCCAAGGCAGTGGTGACGACGACGACAAGCACTTTTCTCCGAATCAAAAACAAACTATTTTCATTTTGTTATACCTGATCGCGTCCAGTTCGCTACTTTTGCTATCAAAGTGTTTGGTCAAGATAACTAAAACTCAATGTGCCGTCCAATTTCGACGATAGGAGGGGGATGAAATGTATAAATAGTGTGTAGGAGTTATAAAAACAATGTAAGTTTTGTGTGTGTGTTAGTTGACTGAACAACAACAACAACAACGATGGGTGGTGATTGGGATGTAACATTTAATAATCACAGAAGAATTACGCCTACGCGTATTCCGGATACTACAGTAACGATCGATGAACATATATATGTCGAGATGGATTGCGCCCAAGTACGCCTGTATGTTAATGGACAGCAGCGACTAGACTTTACCCACGAGGCATTTTTGGAGTTTTTATATTTTATTGACGAGGAAATTGGAAATCTAAAATGGAACGACGTCATCTTCCCCCTAGGAGATTGCATGCAAGCGACTTATTGGCACGAAGAAGAACGATGTGACTTAACGCTGAAAAAATTCAATCCGTTAATCGAAATATACCTTGAGCGCGAGGAAATAGTATAAACTCGTGTCTCATAAAATGAACTTGTTCAATGCTTTAGAGTCTTTCCACTATATACGTCTCGGTCAATAAAATATACATATTCTACGTATGGTTTTTTTTTTTAATTTCTAATCAGTTTCTGACGGAAACACTCGCGCGCGGGTGTACTCATCCGGCCACGTTATGTCTGGAAAATTAAAAATAAAATGCAATTTCCGGCAGCGAAGGAAACACATGCGGTAATAATATCAACGTTTCGTATTTCCTGTGTCGCAGGATGTGTGGATTACTAATCGGACCGAGTGGCTCATTAATTTGTTTTAAGCATTTTTTGCGGCGAAGGCAGGCGACGCGATGATCTCACCCGCTGCCACGCGGCGGACGATGATGTCACCCAGCCGACGAGTTTCAACTCGCAAAAACTCGTCGGCTGGGTGACGGCGCACCTTGAACCATTTCTGCGAATAAGCAATGTCGTGGGCCTTACACGCCGCGTCCAAAGGATTGATTCACGAAATATGTTGTACATATATATATATATATATATATATATATATATATATATATATATATATATATATATATATATATATATATATATATATATATATATATATGGGGGTGGTCGAATAAGGGTTGTAGTCATGCGGGTGGTGCAACAGAAACTCGCACTCCCCATCGAAAATTTAGATTTTGTTTGCGGCGAGGGCGGGGAAAATAAAAGCAAACACGGAAAACTGTTACCCAATTCGTTTAGGGCAGTGTTTTGTGGACCGAGCGGGTGCGGTAAAACTAACGCCATGTTGACGCTACTCTTCAGCCCCAATGGAGCGCGTTTCGAGAACGTTTACATCTACTCAAAGTCGCTGTATCAACCCAAATACCAACTACTGTCTCGCGTAATGAAGCAAACCAAAGGACTTGGATACTTTCCTTATAGGGATAGCGACGAGATAATCCACCCCAGCGAAGCGAAAGAGAATTCCGTGTTCATTTTCGACGACGTGTCGTGTGACAAACAAAATAAAATTCGCGAATATTTCTCAATGTGTCGACACAAGTCCATCGACGCGGCCTATCTCTGCCAGACGTACTCCAAAATACCCAAGCAACTGATACGGGACAATTGCAACGTTATAGTACTGTTTAAACAGGATGACGTGAATTTACACCACGTTTACGACGAGCACGTCTCCCCCGACGTTTCGTACGACGCGTTCAAAAATATCTGTTCCGCCTGTTGGCAGGACAAGTACGGAAGCCTCGTAATTGTCAAAGATTTTGAATTGAAAAACGGCCGTTACCGCAAGGGTTTTGACAAGTATATAAAAGTGGATGACAAGTGATCGTCGGAAACACACAGTGTCATGAAGGCGGCGCCCGTTGACATCGCCGACGCGGCGCTTAAACGGAAGGTAAACGACCTGTCCAAGTCAATTAGGAAAAAGTACTTGGCTCTAAAATTGGGCAAGAGCGAGGAGGACGCGTCCTTTCGGAAACTTTTTAAACCCGTCAGCGAGCCGCTCGAGCGTATTGCGAAGATAAAACCCCTCCAACCGGCGTTGGTAAAAGTAAAAAGCGAACATACCGGCCTCAAGCAAGAACCGAAAGCGGAAATCAAAAAGAACGACAACGTGTCGTTTTTGCCGTTGGAGGAGATTCGGGAAACGGCGACATCCTCGGCTGCCGATCGTAGTGTAGAGATGCAAGATATTCAGCAGGAGGAAGGGGAGGAGGATGAAGTGTTTGACACCTCGAATGTGGCTAACGAGTCCTTTCGATCCTATCTGGATCAGTATCCTGAGATTTTCCATCCTTATATTCAAAATTTATGGGCGAAATCGGCCGACACGGACATCGTTTATGCCCCTGTTTATGACTCGATCTCATCGAAATGGGTTCTCGGCAATAAGTGGATGGATTTTCATCGAAGATCCGGCGACATTATTGTGGACGGCACGCGTTACCCCGGCACTCTCGGCCTATATAATTTGGTGTTTTTGAAAAACCCCCAGACATACACCGAAAACGATTTGGCAGAATATAAAAAAATTATGGATGTCACGGGGGTACATAGGGACTCGCGCGGGCGTCTAAAAGGCGCATCGACGGTACCCAAGTACGTTCAGGTCATTCGACCGTTAGTAAAACCGCGTCCTTATTCGTACAGTGGACAAGGTTATTGTATGCGCTATAATAATGCGCCTATGGAATACGTGTACTGGGACGACGTCAACGAACTCGTTGAGCGCCTAAAATTACTGGTCGCGTCGAAACACGCAGGGAACACGTCCGCGGACAACGAAATTCTCTCTATCGTCGAAGAGTTAAAAGAAGCCGGTATAATACGTTAGTTTAATAATGAGTCTGGACAAGTTGGGACGTTCCAGCGGTGTCCGCTCCAAGCGAACTACCGTGATAAAGAGCTCCGCCTTCGATTATACCGCGGAGGGAAACGTCGATATGAACCATTTAAGAATTTGCAATGTCCAAATGCCTAGCGAAAACTACGACGCGGCCACCAAAAAGTACGTGGACGATGAAGTGGACGAGGCGCTTACGAAAAGGCTACGATCCAAGGACGTCATCGCATCACCACCGCTGCTAGCCCCAGAAGAACAAGCGTTCGAAAAACACGCTTTAGCGGTGGAGCGACTCTCGCGGCAAAACAGGGACATTACCCTGGCGTTGGAAGCAAACAAGAGTAGATTCGCACGTTTAGAGCAACAAGTCGGAACGTTTCGAGGTGAATTTCTAAAGTTTCGCCGCGACCTTGATCGCAAACTAGGCGAGATATGCACAAAGCAAGAGTTGGAAAATCACGCGTTAGTGACGGAACAGAGATTCGACGAGATTGTTCCCGAGGTGAATCGACTCTCCCGGGAAAATAAAGATATAACGAGGGCGTTGGAATTAAAGATTCTCAATCACCCGCCACAGCAACAGTCGTATCGGCCCAAAAAAAGAGCAGCGGACTAAATTGACGAATGAGTACTAAAGAAAAGATACAACTCGTGCGGGAACTGCACAGGTCGGCACGTAGAAATTATGCGCGTCGCAGAACTATAATACGAGGGTTAGATGATTTGTGGCAGGCCGATTTGGCCCAGCTCGATCGATATGCGAAACAAAATAAAAACTTTAAATTTATATTGGTTGTTATCGATTGTTTTTCAAAATACGTGTGGTGCGAACCGTTAAAAAGAAAAACGGGTAGTGATGTGACCAAGGCCTTCGCCAAAATTCTAAAAGAGGCACGGGATCGACACCCAAAAAACCTGCAAACGGATCTGGGCAAGGAATTTTATAATGGCAATTTTGCGAAGCTCATGACCAAGCACGAAATTAATCATTATAGTACGTACAGTAAGAAAAAGGCTGCGAGAGTCGAACGGGTAATAAGGACGCTCAAAGAAAAATTGCATCGGTATTTCTCGTTAAACGGAACGTACCGTTGGACAGACGTGCTGCCCTCTGTCGTTTAACAATACAACAACAAGAAACACAGAACGACGGGAATGAAACCTAATGCGGTGAATAAAAGTAACGCCGATTCACTTTTGAAGAGCGCTTTCAGTCACCTGAAAATATTCGGAGCTAGGAAATTGAAAGTGGGTGACGTGGTTAGAATTAGTAAAGCCAAACACGTGTTTAACAAAGGATACACACCGAATTGGACCACCGAACTATTTAAAGTGGTCAAAGTGCAGATCACGAACCCGGTGACGTATCTTCTCGAAGATATGAACGGTAGACCTATTATGGGAGGATTTTACGAAGAAGAATTGCAAAAAACGGCTAATCCTGACGTCTATCTCGTTGAAAAGGTTCTGCGCAGGCGCGGTAAAAAAGTTTTGGTACGCTGGTTGGGATTGGACAAGTCGCACAATTCGTGGATTGACGACGCGAATGTATTATAAGTCTCAGTGTCGATGTAACAGTTGTGTCGGGGCGCGCATCATGGAGCAGCAGCAAATATCGCTCCCCCCCGAAGAGTTGTAAGAATTTTTAACGAGCTACGACATACATTATACGCCGCCGCCGCCACCACCACCACCGGAAGTGCAACAACAACAAGTAAGAAAACCGTCAAAACGGCGTCGTAGTGCGACGACGCCCCCAAAGCCTCACAAAAAAAAAAGAAAAAGGGAAGAAACGGTTCAGCAGCAGCAGCAGCAGCATACCGGTTCATCCTCCTCCTCCTCCGGTTGGTTCGATACGTTTATCGACGACGAAGAAAGAAGGGTGGTATGCGAAGCGTTCCAGTTGAAAATGGTTTTAGAGTCGCAGCTGGTGCGAAACGAGGACCGGATCAAAGAGACTGAAACTAAAATTGCCCTGCTGCAGAGCGAGTTACAAGTGGCGCGCCTTCACTCCGACGAATGCAGAAAAAAACTTAAACATTTTGCAAGTCTAGCGTCCTCTCTGCCCGCATCAATCCCATAGTTTTTTTTTATTTTAAAAATATTGTCGATGTTGATGTAAATAAAAAAAAATCTTTAGTGTTTTTTTTATTTAGACACACACGCACTCCTCCAAACAACAACAACAACAACTAGAACAAAACCTGTTGAATCGGAAGTGAAAAAAAAAAGTTACATATACATTTTACATTAGAATAAAAAAAAAGACCAACATAAGCCTAATTTTTTTACAAATATTTTTTATTATTAGGTCGCAATGAATATGTTAAAACAAATCAATTATCGTCATTAAATTATTATATATTCTGGTGTGATCATCGTTTTCTGAGGGATTCTAAAAAGACTAACATAAGCCTAATTTTTACAAATATTGTTTTATTATTATTAGATCGCAATGAATATGTTAAAGCAAATCAATTATCGCCATTAAATTATTATATATTCTGGTGTGAGCTTCGCTTCGAATCTCGACCGTTGGTCGCGGTATGAATGTAAATTGCAGCGCGTTTGTGTGCGATGGCGTACCGCCGCCGTCGCGTTTGACGACTGGAAGACATCATCGCCCGCCGCGTGGCCGGTGTGCGGCAGCGGATGCATGACATCATCGTTTTGCGAAATGTTTAAACGAAACCTTGGCGGGTGAGGTCATCGCGTCGCCTGCCTTCGCAACGAGACTTTCATATTAGTCCGCTGTCAGAATACAGTATATAAAAGGTTTCGATTGTTTGTCATAATTTAAATACCGCTTGAGTTGTGTGTGTGTGATCAAGTCGCTTAATTGACCAAACGATCCGTGTTATCTCAGTGTTAGCCGCGCCACCGCACCCTCCCAAACTAACGCCAAAGTAAGTACTATTTTTTGTTTTTTTGAAAAAATTGTCAATATTGAACTGAAGGATTCTACTTTCGTTATAGATGGACTTAAAAGCATTAAATGAAAAAATTGCAGCGAATAAAGAGAATCAAAAACCAATAGTTAAGTTGGGGCAGTTAGACGTTGGTCGACCATACAAGATAGACAAGGCCAGAATAGTAAAGACCCAGTTTGGGGAGGCGGTTCTATTGGAGTTAGAATTATCGGTGGTGTTCCTGCCGAACCGGGTGACGGACAGCTTCCGGCCGAATATAGACCAATTTTCGACGGGCCGCTACAGTCTGGTGTATCGGGGCGTTAAAGAAGTCGGCAGTTGGCCCGCTCAACAATTTGAAATTGTTCAAAATTAAAAATTACGGGGGAGAGAGAGAGACAGACGGTAAGTCTTATTTTTTCAAATATTATTATTATTAATTGGTCGCAATGAATTTTACGCGAACTATTGAGGACGCTCAAAATTTAATTTTGGCTTTTCGTCAAGTGAACAAATACGTGTTCGATAATTTAACGGAAGAAGATAAAAATGTTTGGTTGGGACGTTTACGCAGAAACATCATTCGGTGCAACAAGATTGTTCGTAGTCCAAAAAAAAATATATCTATGGGGTTACAAAGAAAAATACAGACAACAATTCAACATCTTAAGACTATTAAACAAATGATTTTGAATCATCGCCACCATTTTGGAATGGGGTTGCAAAACAACAGTCCCGCAAATATAAAACAAAGGGTTTTGTGGGAGCAGATCGTGTCTTGTTTCCAGGGAAGAGTTTTAACGGGTGTAATAATCAATTTGAAACACAAAGACGAACAACAGTTTTTAAACGACTGTCTTGTCATATTTAAGAAAAAAATTTCAAAAATTTTAAAACAAGCGTCGCCAATGCTAAAAGTAAATGCCACGTTTTGCGGGGAATTTATAAAGAGAAAAAGCGACGACCAAGACGTGACCGACGTGAAATATATTTCTACCAAAAATGCTGTCATCGACTTGGGGACGGATTTAAACGAATGGTTCGTTGAAAATGTTAAAAGTCAAATTCTAAATAAATTGTCTGAATTTCAAGAACGCGATTCGGGATTTGCCTTGCAAAAAATTCTTTATTTGGAAATTAATATTAACAAATTTGAAGTGGGTAACGGCTCTTCCTACATTGAATTGCCCCCAGAAATTAAGAGAAAAAATGCATGCATTAATATTCAAAATAATGACGAAGCCTGTTTTTATTGGTCAGTGGTCTGTGCTTGTTTTCCTGTACATCGCAAACAACACTTACCAACTTCATATCCTTATTATAAGGGCGTTTTAAGAACTGAAAATTGCCCAACACCGATGGGTCTAAATCAAATTCATATATTTGAAAAATTCAACGAAATTTCCGTAAATGTGTACGTTTTAGAGTTAATTCAAAATAACAGTAAAAGTTTTTATTCAGTGTTACCGGCCCGTTTGACTAAAGAAAAACGCGAAAAACATGTCAATTTACTATTAATTCAAAATAAGTATTATCCAAAAATTAATGATTTTGATCCGGAACCGACGACGGCAGAGGAGCATAAATATGAAAAAGAAGAAAAAATTAAATATCATTATTGTTACATTAAAAATTTATCTCGACTAGTGTCGCGCCAGCTTAGTAGACATAACGATAAAAAATATATTTGCGATAGGTGTTTGAATTACTTCAGTAGCGAAACGCTCTTAAAGGATCATGAAAGGTTGTGTGTCAGTTTGAACGATTATAAAGTGTCTTTTCCCAAATGTTGAATTTCGAAACCATATATACAAACAAACCACGCCATTTGTAATCTACACCGATTTCGAAAGTCAACTTATAGATGTAAATTTGGTAATTTCAGACAAAACGCGAAAATATCAAAAGCATGAGGCATATAGTGCCGCATATTATTTTAAATTTTCTTATGACGATTCTTTGTCCTTTTTCGAATCCTATCGCGGCCCAGATTGTATGGATTGGTTCGTCCGACAAATATCTGACTTATCGAAATTTGTCCAATCCAAATTTATTGATACCCATGGAAGGGTCAATTACTTTCTCTCAAGTTTCGACACATTGTCATATTTGCGAAGAGCCTTTCTCACCGAAAGACGTCATTGTCCGCGACCACGACCATTTTACCGGGAAATTCAGAAATTTCGCCCATTAAATTTTAGAAAATTGTTCATAGTGCCCGTAGTATTCCAGAATCTCTCAGGGTACGACACCCATTTTATTCTTAGGGCCTTGGGCAATAAAGGGTCTTTAAGTTTGGTTCCGGTCAACAAGGAAAAATACATATCTTTTACCTATTACGAGCCCGTATATAAGCTAAAGTTTCGATTTATAGATTCGTTTAGATTTTTGGGGGCGTCTCTAGACAATTTGGTAAACAGCGTCGACAAAAATAAACTTTACATATTAAAAAAGGAATTTTCTCACCTTCAAGACGAATCACAACTAAATTTATTGTCACAAAAGGGTGTATTTTGTTATGATTACATAGACGATTACGACAAATTAAACGAAACGAGTTTACCGCCCATCGATGCTTTTTACAATAAATTATATGAGTCCGACATTAGTGAAGAAAAGTATGCTCATGCGCAAAAAGTCTGGTCCGCGTTTGAAATTAAAAACTTGGGCGAATATTCGGATTTATATTTGAAAACGGACGTTATTCTTTTGGCCGACATATTTCAAAATTTTCGAGAAAATTGTATGGTGACGCATATTTTGGACCCGGCATGGTATTTTAGTATGCCCGGATATACGTGGGACTTTATGCTTAGATTCACAAAATGTCGTTTAGAACTGATGCGTGACATTGATCAGATTATGTTTATCGAACAGGGTATACGGGGTGGGATTTCGGTGTGCGTTGGCAGGTACGTTGAGGCAAACAACAAGTACATCTCCAATTTCGATCCATCAAAGCAATCAAATTATCTCACATTTTTTGACGTTAACAATCTTTACGGCAAGGCTATGTCGGAGCCTCTTCCCTACGGCGGATTCACATGGTTGACTCGGAAAGAAATTGCCTCAATTAATAATGTTCCAGACACGGGCGGGGTAGGCTATATTTTGGAGGTAGATTTGCAATACCCTCAGAGTTTACACGATCTACATAAAGATTTCCCATTTTGTGCCGAGCATCGCGTGCCTCCCAATTCAAAATTACCAAAATTGATGACAACCCTTTTTAATAAAACCAATTACGTTATATACTATCGAAATTTAAAGCAAGCTTTAAAACACGGACTCGTTCTTACTAAAATACACAGAATATTAAAATTTAGGCAATCTTCTTGGCTAAAAGAATATATCGATCTAAATAATCACTTACGGACGCAAGCCACTACCACTTTTGGTAAAAATCTTTTTAAATTATTTAACAACGCGGTGTTCGGAAAAACTACGGAAAACATACGTAAGCATCGGGTCGTAACATTTGTTAGAAAGTGGGAGGGTCGTTACGGTGCTAAAAATTTAATTGCTAGTCCCCGATTTCACAATAGAACTGTACTAGATGATAATCTAATGTTGGTGGAACTGAAAAAATCGGAACTTATTTTTAACCAACCCCTTTACATTGGAATGTCAATTCTGGATCTATCTAAAATTATCATGTATTCGTTTCATTACGATTACATGCTACCCAAGTTAGGTCCGGAGAAATGTAAAATTCAGTATATGGACACGGACAGTTTCATTTACAACATCCATTGTGATGATGTATACGAAGAGGTTATTAAGTCCAATTTAAGCAAATTCGACACGTCCGACTATCCCATTGATAATCCATACAATATGCCTCGCGTCAATAAGAAAGTACTGGGTCTAATGAAGGACGAGGCCAACGGTTCAATAATTTCACACTATGCCGGACTAAGATCGAAAATGTACACTTAAACGGAAAAACTGTAAAAAAATCAAAGGGTGTAAACTACCAGATTGTTAAAAATAAAATAACTTTTGAAGATTTTGTTGATTGCTTGAAAAATTTAAAAGAAAAACATGCTACTCAACGAACCATTCGTTCTTATACGCACGAGGTGTTTAGTATCGAACAAATTAAAGTGGCGCTAAGTCCGTATGACGACAAAAGATATCTTATAGCAAACACGTTTGATACTCTTCCGTGGGGACAATACAAGGCACTGTAATTTTTTTTTCTCTGTTGTAGACAATGGCCGAATTGTTGTCGTTGAAAGATCTATGTATAAAGTCAATTAGTGAAAACGTTCATTCTGTTGCACATTTTCTGCTTGAAACGACCTTACCGAGGACGCTAACGCTACAGATAATGGAAAAATATCCCGAATATAGGTGGAAATATATTAATGCACTCGCTGTCAAATGTGAACGACCACCTCCACCAGATTTGAGTTTAATAACCCGTCAAAAGAAAGTATCGTTGGCACATCGAAATGCCATTTTAGTATGGCCAAGGTATACAGACCATCCTTTTGAGCATTATAGCTATTATTTATGGGAAAAACACTATATATTGATGACCCGAACATTTCTGTTGATGGTTTGTGAATCTTGCAAAGACGCTTTTATAACTTTTGAAAAAAAAATCAAAAATCAAATTTGACAAATTTGATTTTTGCGATTATCGGCACATACCTACAGTTGAAGCCTGTGCATTAATATATATGATATACCAGAGTCAGAGGAGTTGGTGTGAAAGTTGCTATTCCGAAATACACTTTGAATTAGAACCCGAAGAAAACGATGATCACACCAGAATATATAATAATTTAATGGCGATAATTAATTTGTTTTAACATATTCATTGCGACCTAATAATAATAAAAATATTTGTAAAAAATTAGGCTTATGATAGTCTTTTTAGAATCCCCTCAGAAAAGACGACGATCACACTAGAATATATAATAATTTAAAGACGTTTCATGGCGACCTAATAATAAAAAATATTTGTAAAAAAATTAGGCTTATGTTTGGGCGGGGACTCTACCAGCGGCACGCGGGCGAACGGAACGGTTTGGTTGGCACCACGGACAACGGTTTGGTTGGCACCACTGACAACGGTTTGGTTGGCACCACGGACGACGGTTGGAACCACGGACGACAGTTTGGTTAGGTTGGTACCACGGACGACGGTTTGGTTAGGTTGGAACCACGGACGACAGTTTGGTTAGGTCGCTACCACGGACGACGGTTTGGTTAGGTTAGGGCGAGAAGACCCATACCCGAGTGGTCCATGGGCGAGTGGCCTATATGCGAGCGGCCTATGGGCGAGGTGCCTATAGGCGAGTGGCCTATGGGCGAGTGGAAAAGAAGAGCACCCATGGCCGAGCGGCCCCGTGGGCGGGGGGCCCCGTGGCCGGGAAGCCAAAAAGTGAGGTTATGGGGGGCCTGGATGTCCCTTTATCCATCTACTAATGTTCTATACATCGAAAAAAAAAAAAACACCCATTATATATAAAGCGGCTAGCAAACCATAACCTTTTTGGTTCTGTTTGACACACAGCAGCGAATGTATCGCCCATGCCAAAGTACAAATAAAACCCCGACTTTACAATGTAACAAGTGGTTTTAGTGCTCCACAGAAGTTTCCAGTCCACTAACATTATAACAGACGTTAAAATGATTTTCATAATGCATTTTAGTTACAAATCGAATAGCATTAGGCAACAAATCTTAGAGTGAAACAGACATTGTCGATGATAAACATTGGATTTAGTTTTTTAGGTTCTCCTATATCTTAAGAATCACCAATTTTGTGTGTAGAAGATCCTTAAGCCTATCATGGAAGTCATTATCTTGACAATTTATTATTATTAACTACTTTTTCTTAAATTACATTGGCATTTAGAGATGCAGGATCAATTTTCGACTTGACATCTTTTTCTATCTGTATATATGTAGCAGTTCGATCTAGCCACTTTATCAATGAAACAGGAAAATTAATGTTATCACTGCTAGTCACAGCAGAGTAACTTTTTGCGTTTTTTCCTGTCGCAATAAAAACACGATTGCATTTACTTTCACCTTCGCCGTTCGATATATTATTCGATTTTAACAATTCCTGCTCTCGAGAAAGACACTCCTTTAATAGTACGGCTTTGTTTTTTTTTAGGACACTAATCTTATCAACAACTTTTTATTTGGCATAGCGCATACGACAAAGGAAGGTGTTCTTGTCGACATCGATAATTCTGGAAATGGACTCGAAGCATTTCACGTGGAGAACTACATCACAAGAGGGATTAATCCAATGAACGTCATTTGCAGAAGTAAACAGCACAAAATTTACACTTACCAGGAGGATCGGATGACAATCCGCCTGGCATCGCGGCTCCTTGTCCCAATGCTTTACGGCCGCTTGTACAGGTATAAGAAATAAAATAAATAAGAACTAAAAAGTTCAGAATTTCACGAAATTATATATGTTCACATCACAATTGTTTCGACAACACCGTGCCTTTATCAAATGTAATATTTACAAACTACATGCTACTATATACACCGAAAAATGGCAATAAAACCTTACTTAATGTTGTTGTGAGAATTTAAGTTTAATAATGGAGAGGTATTTAAATCTATTTGATCGTTAAGCAATACATTTGAATGTCTCATTTTGTTAATCTCCATGGCTTCCAATAAATTTAATTTTCTGCTTTTTGTGGCTGTATATAAAATATCAAAATTGTCGTCAAAAAAGTGTTTTTCTGTGTTTAAGTGTGTAACATAATTAGAATCTAGACTATTGTTTTTAAACGCTCTTTTATGTTCGTTAATGCGTTTCTTGAAAGATCTACCTTTTTGTCCAATATACATTTTAGAACAAGATCCGCACTTCAACCTGTAGACACACCTGATTTTTGAGAGTTTGGACATTTCGTTTTATTGTTTTTTAAAAATTTTCCTATGGTGATGTTAGTTCTGAAGGCTATTTTTAAACCACATTTTGACAAATGTTTTGGAACTTTTTCACTGGGTTCTCTTATGTATGTAATTGTTTTAAATTGTTCGTGTTCTGTATTAGGTTTCGAATAAATAGAGTTTACGGTTTCCTGGATTTGTTTTTTATTTATAATTTTATCGATAATGGGCGTGTTGTAGCCGTTGTTGAGCTGTTATGTATGACTGCGTCCGTCCGAATAATACATGTATCAAACACAATCCTACCGAGTTATATCAAAGACAAGTCAATGAAGTAATTACTAACTCAACACTGGTTAGTGACAAAGACAAGTATTTTTTAACAATTATGAATCCACAACCGCCCAAATTATATTCTTTAGTTAAATTACATAAACAAGATATGCCCATTAGACCAGTCGTGTCTTATGTAACAACTGCAGCAGTTAAACTCTCAAAAAAATAGTAAATATTTTAAAGTTCCACACAGATTTTAAACCAAAATTTGCAACAAAAACTTCTTTTGAATTAATCAACAAAATTAAAGATATCAAAATCCCTTCTAACGCAACACTATTGCCTTTTGATATACAAAACTTATTTCCCAGTATTCCACCTATGGATGTGATAGATTTAGTGGATTTCACCCTCACTCGGAAGCAGGTTAACCCATTGGTGAAACAAGATTTATTAGATTGCTTAATTGAATATTTAGATCAAAATTATTTTAAATTTAATGTACAGATTTACATCTCTAAGGAAGGTTTGATTATGGGAAACCCACTTAGTCCTTTGTTAGCCTAGGTTTTGATGGATCATTTGGAAAATATCATACTAAAACATCCTTTAAGTAAAAGTTTTCTGTGGTGGTATAGATACGTGGATGATGTCTTTGCTTGCTTTGTTGGAACGGACAGACAATTGAATTCTTTTTTAAATTACATTAACTTATTACCTAATCGTATAAAAGTCACTATAATTGAACATTATAAATGGACGAGAAAGAGCAATGGACTGCAAATTTTTATAAAATTGACGTTAGAAATAACGCGGCGATTCAAATAATAACATATTGATGTAACGAGGCGAAATAATGACAATCTCTTGTCTTCTTGGCCTACCTTGGGGCAGCTCTGGCCGTTGACTGGCACAATTTCGCAATACTTGACGGCACTCGAGATTTTAATTCTGGCACGCGGAAAATGCTCTCACGTTAGTTTCTATCTGAGTCGTACTAGTCCCGATCACAGCGGAGTACGACACCGGAGCGACATAGACGTTTTTTCTGGCCATATACCCAGTGAGATTGTCACCAAAATACTCGGAGAATATAACCGCAGCAATTAATTAAATGAAAACCAATTTCAATTTGCTCGATATAAAAATTCACGAATTAAAAAAATTAAAGAGGAAAAATAAAACAAAACAATTCCGATTGGACGGAACAATAACTCTATTAATTTTTTAGACTTAACTATTACGAAAACGCAAACCTTCACACACGGATACAGTCATACATAATAGCTCAAATTACCTTTATACACACAAAATGGCTGCATTTCACTCTTTTATACACACAGATTTCTTAATACGAAACTCTCAACAGAAAATTACAACAAAGATCTTAATATCATTAAACAAATTGTAGTGAACAACGGCTACAATCCGTCCATTATCGATAAAATTATAAATAGAAAACAAATCCAGACAACAGTAAACTCTATTACATTACATACATAGGAGAACCCAGTGAAAAAGTTTTAAAACATTTGTCAAAATGTGGTTTAAAAATAGCTTTCAGAACAAACAACACCATAGGAAATTTTTAAAAAACAATAAAACGAAATGTCAAAAATCTCAAAAATCAGGTGTCTAGATGTAGAAATGCGGATCTTGTTCTAAAATTTATATTGGACAAACAGGTAGATCCTACAAGAAACGCATTAACGAACATAAAAGAGCGTTTAAAAACAATAGTCTAGATTCTAATTATACTACACGCTGAAACGACAATTTTGATATACATACAAACAGTCACAAAAAGAAAATTAAATTTATTGGAAGCCATGGAGATTAACAAAATAAGACATTCAAATAATCAAGGATCAATTAGATTTAAATACCTCTCCATTATTAAACTTAAATTCTCACAGCAACATTAATTAAGGTTTTATTGTCATTTTTCGGTATATATAGTAGCAGGTAGTTTGTAAATATTACATTTGATAAAGACACGATGTTGTTGAAACATATATATAAATTCGTGAAAATCTGAACTTTTAGTTCTTATTTATTTTCTTAAATGGATTTTTATCAAGTATCAGTTCAAGTAGACGAAATACTTCCCAAAGGCCAGATTCGTTACTGTTTATAGCAGTCACCGTCGCGATAACGACTCCAGATGGCGTCGCGTGTTGACGAATCTTCCCCGTTCTAAATCATAAACGCGAAACAGAAGTAGGAGCGAAGGTAATTTCTCGAATTATAAGGCGGAAATCGGGGGACCGTGAGTAAGCCCTGCCGCTGCTGGTGCGGAGAGTGATAAGCAATTTGGGGGGGGGGGGGGTCTGATCTAATTGGTTCAGTTGTTGTCTTGTATCCGAACCAATTAATTTCGTTGTAGCGTCTGGAAACGTCCGCGTTTGATACGGTTTATACAAAGCGTCTTGTCGGAAGAATGGGGATTATTAAACCCCCCCCGTACGCTCCCTAATTTGTTTGGGGATGGAAATATGAGTTCGCTTCGGATGACGTGACGCGAAGATTTGTTTTTATTTGCTACTTCCTGTCGCGGTACGCAGTTCTGGATACGTCGATGTTTAATGTTCAGGCGCGGTAGTTTAATCTCATGATCCAACAAACAAAGATATAACAGTTCGCCGTTTTAAATTGGTCCCGGTGCGCGCATGACGTCACGCGGAGCTAAAAATTTGATTTTGACGAGGACGTTAATTATCATTGCTTAGGATAAAAAGCAAGTTGCTATTATATTTGTAGAAACGAAATATGCAGAAACATAAAAAATAGGCGGGAATTAAATTTTTGCAGTAGGATTAGGTAGCATTTTATTAATGATTAATAAAAATATAGTTTCTTTTAGGATGATCTGCGAATGTTAAGGTAATTTGTTTTTTTAAATAATTTTATGTAATATTTCATAGATAAATGTACTGGATTAAAAAAAGTAAAATGGGAATTATGAACACGGATTATAAACGTAAACACTTTTATTTTGCTAGAGTAGAGAATTTATGGGCTACTATAAATCTTAAGACTTATTGCAAAGAGGAAAGGCAGCGGTTTGCAATATACAATATCATGGTTAGGATTCGGGCAGCAATCAAACGGCATTAGGATTAACGACAATGTATTTCTCACATTTCATTGTCCAAACCTCGCTAGAGGACGATCAGTAATCTCATAACAAAGCAATAACAAAAAAATTTGAAATTTACAAAAAATTAATAAGGGAAAATAATTTTTCATAACTCATAATTAACTTATATTATTTCGAAATACCTTTTTCTTTAAAGCTTAAAAATTGAGGTGTTAAGTTATCTTGAAAATCAAATAATTTCATATAAAACAAAAAAAAAAAAAAGAAATTTAACATTAAGTGTAGAAACTACTTATCCCAGTAAAGGACTGAAGTTAATTTTTCAAAGAAAATTCCGCAGGCTACTGTAATACTTTTTACAAAACTTCTGGATTCCTCCTGCGTCGGTTTTTGCTGTTTTCAAACAGTTTCAGTCAAGCTCTGAAGAAGCCAACAGTATGATTGGCGAAACGTCAGCAATTTCGACTCAGCAAAAACCGACGCAGGAGGAATCCAGAATCCAGAATACTGTACTCATATCGAGTAAAGCTTTGACATATTCCCCTTTCATATCCCTCGATTTTTGAAATTGCAAATTAAGAAATGGTACAGCGTGTGGCTTAATTAATGGGCAATTTCGGGTGGTATAGCCCAAAAGTTCGAAACGCAGATTACGTTCGTAAGAAGATTTATCGAAATGTCGTGAACAGACCCTCGCAGTTTTCACTCAACTCTTTTGATTGTTTTCGAACCGAAACAGCATCAAATCACTCGAAAAACTGTCACAGAACACCGCATTTTGATAAAAAATAATTAATCCAAACTAGAAAAAGCGCTAAAATTTTACGAAGACTGAAAAAAACACAACACAAACAAGCTCTGCATGACGTCAGTGACCTGACCAGTTGGCTCCGTCCACATGTCATATATTTGTTTGTTGTATTATGGTTTAAACTGGTGATTTGTTCATGATTACGGAGTTATGTTTATTATACAGAATGAAAAAAGGACCCCGGTTATTGTGGGCAGACAAAACAGTTCACAGTTGTCTGTATCGTCACTAGAGTGGGTGCAGTTTGTAGCAGATAATGGTGATATTTCGCCAACAAATATTTTCTTAAAAAAACCGAGATATACGAAAAAATGTATGGGATGAACTTTTTTGTGCCACCAATTAAACTAGCCATTTAGGCGCGAGAAGCAGTGGGAGGGAATGCACTCGATTATATAACATTCTCATTTACTAACAAGATTGCTTTGGAAAAATCGTCGCTGGGCGGGGCAAGTTTGTAGCGCGTAGCCAGAAGCCGCTTGTATTAAAAAAAAGCCTCTTCGCGGTTTCTTGTCCTAAGGGGACGCATTATTTTTCTATCGTGCTACTGCGGACTACTATGCAACCTTCACAAACTCGATGCAATTTTAGTGTGCATACACTCTGTATAAAGTGTCTTTTATGCCGAACTTCAAAGGCACGACAAACTTTGTTAAATACAAAAATTTGTTCAAATAATAGCGATTTACAGTGACATTTTTCAACGTATCTCGCGCACCTTGTATCATAGATAAAACATGGAACTCTCTCGATGCAGTTTGCGATATTGTATAAACCAAATTATCGCATGTTTTATAGTTTTTCATTAACGGCTAATAATTTATCCACAAAACCCGTAATCCTCAGGATCTTTTTGAATTTTTGCCCATAATTGATACACCTCGTATATAATTGAAAAAATGCCGGAAATAGAATTTTTTCTACTCCCGCCTGTAAAATACCTATTTACACACCGATCTAGCGTGCGGGAAGCGTCACTTTACCACGTCAGTTTCGTTTCCCACGGATCCGCGCCACTTCGGACATTTCCGGGATTTTACCGCACGGGTTTGGGAGCAATCGAATGACTTCGGAGATATTTCCCACGGCTTGAATTTGACGTTTGTCAATTCTGACGGCCATGTCAGTGAATGTATTCGTGTTGTTTTGCGAAAATGTAGAAATATTATAGTATGCAACATTCGTGAGTCAAATGCCGATTACCGCACTTGTTGCATAATATACTGTTATAGCCCCGATCTCCCACGTTTCCTGGTCCAAGAATTTTTCTAATAGCCTGAAATGGTGATTTTCATTTGGATTTTTTCAAATATCTCGAACAGTGTATATGATAGACGAAAACCATAAATACAAAAATTATAACTCTGGATGCAACCTACAACACAATCCTAACTAATTAGCCATACGTTTTGATTTACGGCTAGTAATTTACTATTGAAAATAATCGAAAAAATGCATGAAACAAAAGTTATAGCCCGCATGTCTCGCGTTTCACGGTTCCAACATTTTGCCAATGGGATGAATGGTTTTGAAGGAAACCATGTTTTTCCTCATCTAACTGCTGTAAGACTTCCTTTATTGGTTGTCCCAAAATAAAACACGATACCTTAACTCCAAAGCGTGCTTGTTGGGCCCTTTCAAAATTTAAATGGTGGTTTTCTATCGATCATAACATTCGTCGGACCATATTACAAGTCTCCCACAAGAATCGCTGATTCGTATTGGTTGCAAATACCATTGGCTAAAGCGCATCCGACGCTCGGCATCGTCAGGAGGCAAATGTTGAACACTTTCAGACTTGTAAGATGATGACGCGTTGATTCTCCTTCAAATGATTTTGAAGACGTGGTTGAATAAAAGATCGGTGCCTAAGTAGATTTATTTTTAGAAGCGCAAAGATATCTGGAATCGATTGCCGTCTCTTTGTATATCTAATATAAACAAAACACATTTCTGTAACATAAAAATTATACTGACTATATCCCTTTAAAAACCTTACTTGTGGTAATAAAATTAACAAAGCCAACATACCAACATTTTGAAAAAAAATTATACACTGCCGTTTTTATAGAAAATTAATTAAAACGATATAAGGACAGAGAGAATGAATGAATAGGCAATAAAATTATTTTTTAACATATTTGTTATTTTGCTTTTAATAGATGAGTAATAGCCAACTATCTACTTTATATTATAATAACATATTATTTATCACATTAATAAGACATTGTAATTAAAAAATATATATTTTCATTCGAAATTAAGTAAAGAGTCTCTAGTATTGTAATAACTGCTTAGATATATCTTATTTTTAGTTAACTTAGTTGATTTACTATAGCCTACTGTTACAAATGAAGTAAAAAATGAAAAAAATTGAATTTCGAGTTTAATTTTTAAAACAACTTTATACTAATCTATATTTTTGATAAGCTTAAATGATTTCCAAAATAGTTATGTTTGCTTCATAATTAAAAGAGTAAGTAAAAAACAAACTACGCCACTGAATTCTATATAATCGTATTTTAAACTGTTCAATAACTCATAAGACATTGGAGATACGGGGGTGGTACGAAAATCGATTGTTTTGGACCTCACCCTGTATCTCAAAAACCAAGAGGGTCGTGACCGCCGCTCTCTATCTTTAAAAATAATTGAGAGATCTCGTAAAATTGTTCAAAGTGGGATACCTTGTAAATTTATGAAAATTATAATAATACTATATAATATATATAATACTATATTATAAAATATAAAGTGTTTTCGAGAATTGATTGTGTTCTTGGTCCCTTGCAAACGCGATTTATTTTTTTTTAAATACTGTCAGGAAAGAGATAACAAATCTTTTTGGCATAACCAAAGAGGCAGGAAGACTCTATAGGTCCCGTGTGTTTCGGTGACGGGTATCCCGAGGCTACTCCCGACTTGTATCTTCCATCTTAACGTAATTCAGCCGTTTTAACGCAAGTCCTAAGCCTAGCCTTATGCTTTTTACTTGTCGCGAGACTTTTAATTTAATTGGACTTTTCATCTGTCCCCCGTTCGTAACGCTAATACACATAAAGCCACATAAATCTCCGCTAAAGGGTTTTGCGTGGAAACTCCAACTTTAAAACAATTACAGTCTAATATTTTAGCGAACCCGATCCCTCGCCAAGCCGGGTGGCGATAACTTTAATTTCCCGTTCACCTCAATCCCCCCGATTTAAAAAGAGACGGAATATGGCGGCCGGTCCCTTTGTGTTCCCCCACCCCCGCCGTAACGACAATGACAGATTTTTGGGCGATCGGAAAAGTTGGAAACTTCCGCCGGTAGTTAAATCTTTCCGGAGTTTTAATTACTTGTTTGGGATTTCGAAGGAGTATTATTGTGTAGTTTCTTTGTCGAGAGATTTTGGAATCCTCTTGGCCGCCTAATGGACATTAAGGAAACATTGAAGAGAATTTCGTTTTAGATTTGAATTTAAAATTTTCATTTTGAATTTTATCAATGGGGGCTACATTTAATTTATTAAGTAGCAGGCTCTCGCTCAATAAAAAGTTTAATAAAAAAATAAGGAAATTGCAGTTTGTAATTCAATTAAAATAGAGGATGGTTTCTAGAAATCTTCATATGAACAAACGTTCTATGAGATACACACGGGCGTACGGACTTTCACCTGTCTATTTTGGCCGACATTGATGTTACACCACTGATTTCTCTTAAAATAAAAATTATTCTTACAATCTACCGTCATTTCGAAAGAAATTTAATTGCTTAATTTTTTTCAATCCGATGTACGGTTTTTGCTTAAAAAAATCAAAATCCCTTCTCTGCGTGGTAATAACAATATCCTTAATAGTTTTTGGATAAAAGTGCGCTTCATTCCTACTTGGACTAAGAAGTACTATTTATAATTGAGCTGACTTTTCAAATCAGAAATTTCCACAATAGCCATATTTGGGCAATGCAGTAATAGAATTTAAACGTCAATAACAGTTTTCGGTAAATGTTTGGGCTGGAATTGTTGGAAATTACTCAATTGGACTCTTTGCCAGTAGTGATAGAAGATATTTAATTATGACAGAATATGGTTCATGCATGACTGCGCGCTTGCTACCTTTGGTGTTGCAGCAGGTCGCGGTTGAGGTCGCGGCGGACCTCAACCATGGCCCCCTAGGTGCCCAGATTTAAATGGTTTGGATTTTTTCTTATTCGGAAATCTCCAAGTTTGGTTTATGCACCTCACAATGTAAAAGAGCTGAATACGTGGAAAAGGTGGAGGACACTTTCAACAACTTATCAATTTCTATGTTTTACTGTTTTTCAAAAAGGTTGTTATTAGTTAATTTTGTTACACATTATTAATAGTAAGTAATGTTTTTTTGTTAATAAGAATAGTTAATTATTTATTTTGTTGTTAAGATGTTATGATAGTTCATTAAAACTGCAAAAGTAAAAAGAACACAATTATGTTTGTTTTGATGAAGGACACTAGCTCGTAACTAAAAACTAAAAACAACGATTTAGCCAGTGCAATAGAGACTCAATTAACCAAAATGTTATTTGTTCATAAACAGTCAGTCCCACGCCACTGATTTCCTTAAAAAATAACGATATTTATATTCATTTCTGAGTAGATTTGATGCCTTATTTTTTTTAGTCGGTCGCATGCTGTCATATTAATGATATTTTTATGAGTATGCGGAAGAGTTTTTATGATTTTACGCGAAAACTGTACATCCGATTGATACAAAACCAAAAACCGCACCGTCAATTATTACAATACATTAAGATTGTTTCGTATAAAATAAGTGGGCATATTAAATTTGAAATGGCTGCTATTTTGCGTTTTTTATGAAATACACAAACCAAAAAGACCCTCAGAGAGACTAAACCACGACAGCTTTGATCAAATTGGTATATATCACATCTACTTGTGTATGACTCTCTAAAAAAGCTAAATTTGTGGCCGTAAATTGTTTTTCTGCAAATCCATGCTGTTGTTCAGCAATACGTGATTTAATGTTCTTGAATATTTTACTGTGCAATATTATTTCAAAAAATTTACCTGGTGTTCAGGTAACTGGTCGGTGATCTTTTAAATCCGTATGGTTTGCACTTTCCTCCTCAACTTTCTTCAAACATAGTATTCTTGTACTTTTAGTTAAAATTAACGAGCTGATTGATTAGAACACATAAAATTATCATTTAATATTTGAGCTATTTTAGAAATAAAAATCATCAATGGTCAAAATATATTGTTTGTTTGTCTTTTATGTCCTTTCTAAGCTTGGCTTTAAGATATTAAAATATTTGCATATCGAATTCATTATCTTATTGTGATGATATTCTTTGCGTTTCAGGTCATGTATTATGCTTTTCATAAACCATACTGGATATCGTTTGTTTGTATCTTTTGCACATATAATGCACTGTTCTATAATATTCCAAACAAATGATTCACGTCCTGTTGACCACTCAGCTCTTCCTACGATGTATTTTTTAAGCTTATTAGAAAAACTCTTACTTTCGATGCCAGATTGAGTGAATACTTTTCCAAAAGAATATAAAACATAAACTTTTAATCTATTACTACTCAAGACTAACTAACATTGCATTTCTCGCATTCAAAATATAATTATTATTATAATTTTTGCCTCTATGAACTCTTAATCTCCAAATATTAAAAATGTCAAAAAATAATTCATATTTGGTCGAATTTTGAACGAGGTGGTATATAAACAGCGCACCAAACCATATTCACTTCAATCCTATTTATTTTTATCTATACGGGAATAAATTTACATTCATATCTTTTTTTACCCTCCTATCACAACCCCACCGCCACTTTTTTATTTATGAAAGTCAACCTCGTGTCTCTTCTCTTTCTTCTTCTTATCACTGCCGTGTCCTTACGAAGGTTGGCGACCCATATAGCTAAACGAACGTTAGAAACTGCTGCTCTAAAAATGTATATCTTCGCATGTCTTTCATCCAAGAATTCTGTTATCTTGCCCTCAATAATTAAACGCAGGATTTTGCATTTTGGGCCTCTCATAAGATGTCCAAAATATTGGGTTATTCTTTTTTTTTAGTTGTTAAAAGTTCTTTTTCTTCGTTCATCCTTGTTAGTACTTCCGTTTTTCTCACTTATCCAGGGAATAGGAAGAAGATGCCTGTATATATACATTTCGAAAGCTTCGAGTGTTTTTTCGGAGCAAGGATCAAGGGTCCAACACTCACACCGATTTAAAAGCCCAGAGAACACAATCTCATTCTGAGTTCCAGAATAAGTTTAGTTTTATGGAAGAATCTATTCATATTGAGAACGTGTGACATTAGGCTTACTAAAAGGTTGTCATCGCGTGTTGCTCTTGTTTTCTTAGGTATGCAGGTCGATTTAAGCCAGTCGAGGGGAATTTGTCCAGTTATATATATCTTGTTGAATAGGACTACCCTTCACCTTTTATCTCATTGGACCAACAGCTTTTCCGTCCTTTTGCAGTTTTATGGCGCGCATAATTTCGTCAATTGTTATTTGTGGTCCGATGTCTCTGCTTTCCCTTGGCTGGATGTCTTCTTCTTCTAGTCCATGTCCATTAAACAGTTGTTCTATATATCGTACCCACGTCTTTAGCTTGCTTTCAGTGTTCAACATAATTTCATCAATTTCGTTTCTCAGAATTGTTTGTTGTCGTTTCTTAGTCTTTCCTGCTAGTTTTTTTTTTACTTTCTCATGCAGATTGAAAGTATCATGTTTCTCTTGTAGTTGCTCTATCTCTTGACATTTCGCATTTAGCCAAGCTTTTTGTGCTTCTCTAAATTTCCGACGTATCCGTCTATTTAATTCGTTTGTTTCATCCTTCGTTTTATATACATGTCTCGCATCCATTAGACCCAAAATCTCTTCCGTCATCCATTCCTGTCTCTTTCATGTTTGAGCTCTACCCAGTTCCACTTCCATTATAATTTTTAGTTCTTGTTTTATCGTCGTCCATTGTGATTCGATACTTCCGTTAGTTTTATCTGTTTGGTCTTTAAATTTCTCACCTAGCTGATCTATTTGTATTTTTATTTTGGGATCTTTTAGTTTCTTTATATCGATAGGGTTGGTTCTTTGTTGTCTAATGGTCTTTTTAAATCTATGCATTTAAAATTTCATCAGTAAAGGATTATGATCCGAATCTGCATCCGCTCCCGGATAGTTTTTACTGCTTTTAGGAATTTCTTCATGTCCTTTTTAACATGTATGAAACCTATCTGGTTTCTGGCTCTATCGCCAGGTGACCTCCATGTATAGAGTCGTCTGGGTGGAGCGCGTTGAAGAATGTGTTGCTGATGATGAGATTATTCTCTGCACAAAATTGAACGAGTCTGTCAGCTGGGGTGTTCCTTTGTCCAAGACCGCGTTGTCCGACTATTTCATTATCCGTTCCCGATCCAACTTTAGAGTTGAAATCACCCATAACGACAGTCACTTCACCCTTTTTCACCAGTTTCGTTATCTCTTCTAATTAGTCGTAGAAACTTTCTATTTCTTCTTCTGAGCTATCGCATATTGGAGCATAAACATGAATTACATTCATTGTTCCATCACTGTGAGGTATAAAGTTGATTAACGATTTATTGCTCTCGGATGACAGTAGGATAGCAACTCCATGCCGATGTTGTGACTCTCCGAGTAGTATATTTGTGCTTTATCAGCCTTTTGTTGACCAGTGTCAGTCCATCGCTTAGACCGAAGATATAGATTTTCAGATCTTTCTTTTACAACATTGGCTAGTTTCCATGTCATGTGCAATATTTGGACGTTCCATGCAACTATGTGTAGTGTTTGCAAGGTAACAGTGGCTAGCATAGGGCAGGATTGCCAATTCATGAAGTAGCCTGTCTCTTAGCGGGATCGTAATAGTGGTACTCGGTACCCCCCTGTTCTAAGTACCCTATATTTATTACAAAAAATTTTGCAAGTACTGTACTTTGTTCAATGTTTTAAACTGCATCCATTTGGCGAAAAGGAAAAGTTCTCTTCACTTTCCTGGCCTTGACGAAATCGTTTTTGTTAACCTTGATACAAATTGGGAGTTTTCAAATATTTGCTTGGATTAATATTAACATTTAGGCCTTCTCTTTCTCAAGCTTGATAACATTCACAAATTTGGGTAATATATTTAGATCAGTGCTCACAGAAAGGCAACACCCTCAGCGCTCAATACTTGAGGTTCCCGATAAGGTATGACTTGTATCGGAATGGACAAAGTGTGGGGGACACAGGAGATTATTTAGGAGCGGTATTGGAGAATTGGAGAATTGGAAAGAAATGCAAACCGCTCAATTTAATTACCTCTTTTTCGTTTTTATTAGTTGTCCTAAGAAAAAATATAAAACACCTCCACAGGTGCATTAATTCTTTAAAGAAAATTCTCTGCACTTTTCATTACAATTGTCAGACATAAATTAACTACTTTCCATTTTATGGACAGTATTTAAAAAACACATATTGGTTACTTTGAAAAATGGCGAGTTAGAAGTTGGATACGGCCGACCGTTGGCCTGAGTTTCCCTCCTCCCGGGTGAAGTTCGCTTCCACTCAATAAAAGCGAAACGATGTCACATTGAAAGAATTACACCGATACACGTAACATATAGCCCTCACTTTCCGATTCGGAGCGGTAAAATAAAAGTAAATTTTAAATTGATGACATCTATTTTCCATAATACGTAAATGGACGCCCATGCGGGGGACACTTTTTCCCTCTAAAATGGAAGAAAATGTTTGCTAATTTCATAAGCGTTGAGTGCTTCGGCTGCGGAAAAATGCTATCGATGGGATATTCCCGTGGGCTCGTATAAATGGAAGGTCCCGATTATAAGTATATTTATTTATTTATTGTTATTTACCAAGGGATTCAATTAGAAAATAATTCTTTATACTTACAAGAACTTTACCCACTAAATCAACAAATTTGAATATTTTGTACATTAGCAGAAACTTCTAAATCTTTACATGGCCAAATCTCAAAACATTTAAAAACGCAGAAACTAATACCAAAAGCATTATAATTAAGATATCAACAACTTATGATTTAACTCTATCAAATGTTATCAAAAATTCGTAGACATACTGTCCACTTGAAACTTCAACCGAACTAATAGCCTCTTGGTAATTAAAAGATCTGAAGATGCGTAATGGTAGAGCGATCCCATGGGAGCGCTCTCTGTCATCTGTCATTACCCGCCTACACTTCCATGAACCAACAATTTGAGGCATGGCTGACTTTTTTGCAGATGTTAGTGAACTAGCAACTCGCAGTTTTGTTTTAAAAGTTCTATTGTTTAAATAATTTTCCACTCTCTCCGTATTGTGGTTATCTAAAATAACCTCCACAGATCTCTAAAGACAGATGCCACATAACACCTTGGATAAACAATAATAAAGTTTTAACTCTGGCTAATAGAAGAAAATATATACGAATTTATTTACTGGATTCAAAGAAGCGGCAAGCTTTAAAAACATATTTCCATCTCAGACATGAACTCAAAAAATGGCAAACAATCAAGTATTTTAGTTGGCTAGTCATAGAATAGTAGCGTATCAGAAATCTTTTATCAATGTTGCAGGCTGTGGAAAAACCTACAAAATGTTAAAAAAAATCACAACCATACATATTTTCGAAAACTACAATACAGTACAGATTTAGATTTAGAACAGAATAAAATAACAATTTTCTTTTTTTTTGCAGACAAATTTAAGTAATAGTAGCGTTGCTGTGTATAGCTTTTCTTCAAACCAATATGTTGTTTCCGTTTCCTCTCATATGTTTTGCGCTAACTAGACCCCATTTTCGCATTTGTTTCAGGTTCAGGTTGTTCAGGCACTAAGACAGCAGTACAGGAAAACCTGAAAACTGAACTCCGCAGGCTTTGTCAAGAAAACGAACCTAGTCAGGAAATTACAGCTAATGGTATCTGAAGTAAGCTGAAAAGAAACACAATCGCAGCCACCAAAACTGTTATTGGTCGACAGAAACAAGTAAAGGCCAAGTCCTGGATGACTGATAAAATATTGAGTCTGCTGGCCGATCGTCGAATTCTTAAAAACTAACGGGATAAATATAATGAAATGAATCGGTTCAAAACGAAAATATTGGAAGCTAAAGAAAAATGGACTGAGGAAAAATGTGACGACGCTGAAAGACTCCATAGAAAGATAAAAGAAATAACTGGAACAAATAAAAGAAATACATTAAAGTCAATAAAAAGCAGACAAGGAAAACCGATTCTAGATATAAACGAACCGAAGGACACCTCAAAAAATTACGCGGAAGCACTGTTCTGGGATCAACGTAAACATAAACCCGCAAACGACTGTAGAAATATGGAAGGTCAACAAATTCTTGAATCAAAAGTCAGATACTCAATAAATTGTTTGAAGAG
Organism: Cylas formicarius; assembly: GCF_029955315.1. Taxonomy (NCBI): domain Eukaryota; kingdom Metazoa; phylum Arthropoda; class Insecta; order Coleoptera; family Brentidae; genus Cylas; species Cylas formicarius. Next base: position 2,400,106 of record NW_026844341.1, on the reverse strand, counting down.
CGGAAAAAGACCAGACCATGATAATATGTATGCTGAGTTAATAAAGCAGACCGACATTAAACAGCTCCCATATCTGTTTAACGTGATTTATGATTCTAGACAAATCTCACAGGATAGACTAAAGTTCACGTTTATCGCCATTGCAAATAAAAATACTAAAAACTGCTTAGACCATAGACTCATAAGCTTAATGAGCCACACACTTAAAGCGTTCCTTCGAGTAATCCATTCTAGAATATAGGGAAAGGGTGATGAGATGTGTGGCAAAACACAGTTCGACTTTGTCATGGGTCTTGGCCAGAGGGAAGCAAAAATACTTGCCCAAAACTGATATGATCAAAGGCAAGGAAGATGTTTTCACCTGCTTTATTGACTATCAGAGGGCCTTTGATAACTGCAGCAGTCCGCTGAGATCCGTATTGATGGTGATCGGACAACGGAGACCCTCACTGTATTGAAGGGAGTTCGGCAGGGATGTGTACTTTCAGATGGCTTTGGAAGGTGAGGCAGGAGGTGTTAAAATTAACGGCATCCCAATAAATAATATCCGCTATGCAGATGACAGCACAATTCTGGCTAACAACCTTGAAGACCTCCATACCCCCATATCAACGTCACAAAAACTAAAAAATTCTACTCAGCAGGCACCAGTCTAATCTTCTTATAGCCATGAAAAAAAAAAAAAGACCAACGATCGCCAATGTGCATGTGCATAGCATGGGACCCGAAGAAGAAGAAAAAGGTTGGTTCACTTCCTCTTAACAAACGCAAAGTTCCGCCACTCTGGCGGCTGTAAACCGTTTTGTTTTCAAAACCGCAAACCACCATCAACTAGCGAACTGTAATTAAGATGCGAAATCACGCGACCCAGTATCGGCATATCGCTTAAACCGCCAAGAAATTTGGAAACACTTGTCAGCAATCGACCAGCAGTTCGCGATCTGCACACGGCTTTTATTCCGACGACGAAGAGAAAAAGCTCGTTTACAACCAAACGTCATATTTGCCGCAAGCTTTAATTTTGGAATATTTGATGAATCGGCGCGAAAAGAGATGAAAGCGTTGGACCATCCTCGACAGACAAAGGGGACAAATTGCGTCCTCGTTGAATGAAATTGTAAAAGCGGTGTTTTTAATAGAGATCCCGCGGTCGCACGATGTCAGTTTCCGTTTATTTTCTGCGATTGGAATAAAGAGGCGGATGTTTACTGACCGGGGATTCAGTTGTGACGAGGACCATCTGTGACCTTCTTACCTCTCAATCTCAGGGTCGTGAAAAAGAAACGCATTAATTAATTAAATTCGTAATTTAATAGTGAGGTAAGACAATGCCTAGGCTAGCTCATTAACAATCAAGAAAAATTAATAAAGTAGAAAAAAATACTAAATCAAAGCCAAGTTGGAAGGCGGTGAGGGACGCCTCGGTCAGTCCCGGAAGGTGGTAGGTAGGCGCCACGTGATTCAAAAAAGGTAAACTTATCAACCCGAGGTTCCAACCCGTAAAGGAAATAAACAAGTGAATCACGAACAATAATTTATTTCCTCCAACCTGGTGGTAGGTGTGAGTGTAAAATCTCACCTTCAAGTTTTGGCGGTGCAAAAGAATGTAGACACTATAATTTAAGACTATAAGTTCCGCAAACCGTTCTTGAAGAGAACAGGCCACTTAAGCTACCCAAACCTCAAGCTGTCCCGAACGTTACACAGCTGTCTGTCACTATCCCGGGAACCAAGCCAAGATGGAATGGTGGCTCAGTGGAACAGCCGCAGTTGGGCAGTCCCAGATAACCCAGCAAAGTCCGTCCGGAAAGCCGGCTGCTCGATAGGGAAAACTCCACAACTAAACATGTACCCAAGAGACAGCATACACTTCAAGACACCAAGTCTGGTCTGGTATTCCGGTGAAAGAAGAAACCACGTGGAAGGTTTGCGGGAAACGGAGCAACAATACGTACAATACTCGATTCGAGGGTTTTCTGGAAATGTGGGGCAATGACAATTCTTTTCAAAATCCCTAGTTGAGGAAGATTCCCATTCCAAACTCCAAATAGATCCAAAAGTATGGGAAATCATAAATTAGTGACCAATTTACATATCCCCCTCTTATTGGGGTAGCACTACCGGCTCAAAAAGAAATCGATCACACAAAAGAAAACCTGCCACAACCCCAAGCTTCAAAAGCTAGCGTACAAAATGCCGGACGATTCAGACAACCAGTTTTATTAAAAGGCTAAACGGGCACAAAAAAATTAGAGGGAAAACGCCACTCTTGCCAACCTAGTCGACGGTACGCCGCCAGTAGAACGAACAACCGAACTATATCTGTGGTGATGGCCGTATGGCCCGTGCCAAAGAATCGAGGTTGCGTCAACGAGATCGAACTACCCGAACGCTATCTATGGTGGCGACCGGACGGCCAGTCACAGAAAATCGAGGAAGAATAGGTTAAGAAACAAAACAATGTTTACTAGGCTCGCCAAGGAATACCGAAGCAATGAAAAGCAAATGTGGTCCCTAGTCTCATAGGGTGACAGATGGTAACGGTTATGACTCCTTCTAATGGGCAACTAACACTCTGTTTTTTGCATTCGTATCTCTCAGTAAACCGGTGTCACTTAAGAGAAAACCAAGCGAACAAGGGGCCACGCACACAACCGTTGCAGCATAAAATATTTATGGTTCAGCAACACAATCGGCCGGGGAGTACAAGTCCGAAACTAAAGAAACCTAGTCTACAAAAGAACGTGTATTCAAATCGCAAAATCGATATGAACCTAATAAACAAGAATTTTAATTGTTAAGAAGCACTCGCCAAACAGCAAAAGGTGAAGGAAATGGACAGTACAAGTAATTCTACAAGGTACTAACAAAATAAACCCGGTACTTCGCAAATGTGCCAGCACTTGTACTTTAAAAATGCTAAATTTTACCAATGAAATACGAAACCGTCACAACCTGCTGGAACGAAAGAACAATTGGAAGAACCATCTCATTTTCATCTGCTACGAAGACATTGATGGAATGCGAAACCAAGGAAGTTAGGCATTGGTAGTGCAAACCTGAATATCTTGATATTAAAAGATACTGAAAATTAGGTGATAACATCCTGGAGCTTGCAATTAGCGGACTGTATAAATAGAATGATTGATCGTAATGAATGAAACATAGGGATGGCTAAACAAAATAACTTAACTTGCTTGAAGGTGGTAGAGAATCATTCAGTATGAATACTAAGAGGGCAGTTCAATCACCTACCCGATATCAAATAAAAACCAATTTTAAATAAATTCTAAGACTACGGAGCTTATATACATAATATATGAATTGCTTTCATGTATGTGGAATGGTCAAAAGGGTTTTTTTCAGTTGCTCCCTGCATACAATTACAAATTATTTTGTCAATGTATTCTTTAGTGTATCCATTTACCTTATTGTGATTGCTCTTTTGCAAAGTGTTGTAATTATCCCTAGTTTGGTTGCTCCAGAATAGTTCGGATATCGTGAAGTGTGTATAGGTTTCCTACATACATACATATATACATATGTGCTAATGGAGCCCTTATTTGCACTTACTAGGACGTCTAGGAACGGTAAATAGGTGCTCGTCTGTTTTTCAGTGGTGGAATGGCGTATCGAATGAAGGTGATCGAGAAAGAATTGTAACTTTTTTTTCAAAGAAGCTTTCACAGCCCGCTGTAATACTATTTACAAATCTTCTGGATTCCTCATGTGCCGGTTTTTCATAAACCAAACTTGCAGACGTTTCGCAAATCATCCCTTTGGCTTCTTAAGAACTAAACGGAAACTGGCTCGCATTATACTCTGCACTTGCTTATAGATTATTTGAGGGGCGGCGGAGCTAGAGGAGGTACATGAATATTATGTCAGATAACTGATTCCCTTGCTGGTGAAAGGTAAAGACCTGAGTCGCGGCTACGATTGTTAGGTTCCTTATAGATTTCTATAGATTCGCGGATCTTTCGTTGGTAGAAGAATTTATTACATGCAAGAATTTTAGTTTTGTCTAATAAGATTTGATGTCAGCGTTCGTGATTGTGTTCGACTGATAAGTTTATGTGTCCGCAGTCTTCAAATATTTTTTGTCCGATCTCTGCAACGTATTCTTTGCCACAGATGCATGGAATGCTGTAAACCCTGGTATCTCAAACGGAATTTTGTCTTTGACGGATCGAAGATGTTGAGAGATTTATAGAGAAGTAGTAAATCTTTTTTTGACGTTATATTTCATAAGCAGTTTTGATATATGATCAGTGATGTCTTGAACGTGGCAAGTGTGGGGTTGGTTTTGGACTCATTGTTTTTGGAAAGTTGTGTTGTGTGAGTGTATTTTGCGATGGAACGCTTAATATCTTTAATATGAAAATTATTAGAGAGAAGAGCAGATATAAGGTCTTTTATTTCTGCGTCGAGTTCAGAGAGTTTTACGGCTCTGTAAACAAGACAGTTGACGATGATGTGATGTGACAATGCATAAGAGTATCGGTCTGTTTGCGTGGATTTTCTGCAAACAGAATGATCCAACGATAGGTCTGACTTCCTATTGATAACAATATTTAAGAATGGGAGATTATTATTCGTTTCTAATTCAACGGTTAAACCTTTTTGGTTTTAGATCTAAAGTGCAGAAGGTTTTCTTCTCCAAAGCCTTCATAAATAATTATATTCGCGATGCCTGGTGACAAAGGAGAACCCACGGCTGTTCCCGACGTTTATATTTGACCGTTACAAGAAGAATATGTTCCAGACAAGTATTTTTCAATTAAGATGAGAAAGTTTGGTTGCGAGTTTCAGAGATAGGGACTACATCAAAACAGATTTCGTGTGGAACTAATGTAATGAATTTTAATTGTTCAATGAAATAAAATGAATTGAGTCTGAAACTATTAGTTTTCCTGTAAAGGGTTTTAATATAGAATCTAGATATTAGATAGAAAAAATGGTACTGACAATAAGTTTAAGGGGTAATCTCGGTTTGTGAATCTTAGGGAATTTGTAGACGAAAAATTTTAGGGTCAGAGAGCCCACACTTGTCAAAAATCTCTCGAGTCTTAGATCCGTCCAAGACAAAATTCCGTTTCGGATGCCAGGAAATTCCAGGCATATGCAGAAAAAATACTTCACTAAAAATATCAACTAGGCTCAAACACCATGACACAGCCTTAAAACTACGACAAATAATAAACTCATCTGCAGTGGCCGAAGTTCTTGCATATAATCAATTCTTTTACCAACAAAAAATCCGAGGATCCATAGAAATCTATAAGCAACCAAACAATCTTACCGGGACCCAGGTCTTTGCCTTTCACCAATATACAATGATACAATATTCATGCCAGTCCTTTAGCTCCGACATCCTCAAACATTGAATAAGCAGGTACAGAGCCTAATGCGAGCCAGTTTCAATTTAGCTCCGAAGAAGCCAACAGGGTGATTGGCGAAACGTCAGCAAACTGGATTGATAAACAAATGACGCACGAGGAATCCGGAAGTTTTGTAAATAGTAAGGAGTGTTTGCTATCTATCGGTTGCATTGCAGAAGGGATCATCAATATAGCGAAGCGAGATATTGAATTTAATAATTGCCCTATTTATGCCATAAGTTTCAGACCATTCCGTTATATATTCGCCACCACCGGAGAGAGAGGGGAATATTACATCTCCTATGTCCTTCACGTTTCACGTTGGAAGTTTATATACAATGTGCTCTTGAAGGACTAGTTAAACATTGTTGAATCTAGATTAGGGAAGATCCAAAAATTTTCAGACATAAGATAGCTACCACTTGAGGAAATGATGGAGTTCCTTAGGTGCCGTCTAGATAACTCCTCTCTCTCCATAAATCAAGGAAAAGAGTAGAGGTGCCCTGGGATCGATTTTTTAGAAAACTTGTCTTCAACTTGTTTTCGAGGTCGATTCTGAGAAGTTTGCATTTTGAAAAAGTGCTCATACATTTTTTATTTCTAAACATTCCGAGTTTTTCGAAAAGGCTTGCTTTTTAGTTTGAATCCTTCACTTGAAATACAAAGGTCAAATTGCTATTAGTTTTTTCAAGTTTTGGTTAGCTTTGTTTAATAGAATATTTTATCAATGGGTTGCGTACTATACGACCGTTAGTTTTTCGGTATATTTTTGCAAAACAATAGGTTCGAAGGTTCGAAGTGGCTCTCAACCGTAGATAACGGAACTGACGTCTTAAAAATACACTTTTATTTTGGAGTTGGTATTAAAAAAAAAACAATTTAAATATTAAAATAGCACAGCATTTATAATCACAGTACTAACTCTTTAAACTAACGGTATTTTTATTCATCAAAGACCTGGAAATTATGAAAGCCTTCAGATGAATTAATTACTCGCGGATATTTCCGATACTTTAGTCACACGTCACTTCTTGGTTGTATTTCAAATGTTTTGAAAAAATATACACGTAACGATAAAAAGTTTAGTGTGTGAAAAGTGAAACTTCTTCAGTCACTCGTTTATTAAATACAGCCCTGCACGTGACTAAATGGGCCGTTTACCAAACTATAACATAACATACTCTGTCCATATTACTGTCATCCTTTCTAAGGAATAAAAATGGCATTTAAAGCTCCGCCAAAAGTTTTGTTGGCGTTTCTTTTAATCAAAATGAAATCAAATTTGCAAAAAAATATCACCCGACATTGCTTGTGATTCTCCATATATTAACGGGCATCATGCATTACTTTTGTAGATTGTCACAGTCAGCGAGCGTCCTCCCCATATATAACATCTAAACGTCATCGAAATATGTCGCGCGCGTAGGAGAAGCCGCTGTTGGATAATACTTTGTAAGCTGTTATTGTATCACGAATATGTTTGCGGGCCGTATAGCATAAAGTTTCCTCTCTAAATAACGTGGTAAACGGATTTAACTTTGTGAACGTTGCCGGATGTGTAACTGGCTCGCTGGCTCTGGGAACGCTGGACTTGATGGTGTTAACGGGGCTTAAATTTGGATACCGGAAAGGTCGACGTTGAGTCCAAAGGGCCAGAGTGGCTCGTCAGAATTTCAACAAATCGGCATCAAGTAAATTTAAACTTTTAATGGAATTGGTTGATTTCGGTTAGTTCATGGCAAATAAGGAGGAAGTCACTTAATAAAGGGATGTTTCAAAACGATGCAACTGTTATTGAGAAACTACCTACACACATTGACATAATTATGGAATATTTTTGAATTTTTATAATTTTTTTGTTTAAAAAAATATTTATGCTATTTCATCACTATACAACGAAAAACAGTTCAAGATAGCGAATTTAGGCCGACATTCTAAATTTTTAATGGTATATTCTGAAAATTAGGCACCTAAATGCTACTTGGATAACAAATACACCCCCTTTTATTAAAACGAGCCTACTTAGTAACCAATGTTCCATGGAGCTCTAATTACTAACTTCTTTTTTTTCTTCTAAGAAGAACTTCTTCAAAAATCGAGTTCCATTTATCTTGTGCGGCAAACCGAAGCTGGTTCGTTCCCCATGGAATGGAATTTCTTGACCGTATGAGGCATTCAAGTTGATCCCACATGTGAACAGATTTAAGTCTGACCTACATTGTGGCCGATATAATCTTTGAATTTTTTGTATCCAATAGGCTTTTTCAGTGGATTTTCGATAAAAGTGACTACTCATTTGTGCAATACCACAATACCATTACCAAACAGTTTTCCTGCTCTTCTTTAGACGTGTGTATAAATTTTTTTTCCAAATCTCCATATTCCACGGAATATGTGTTCTTGCAAATTGTAACTTTGTGATTTTCGTGAAGATATGCAATGTTGGTGGCTATAAATTTACTTCTTTCAATTCTCATCTCACTATTTCTGAACTGACATGAATTTGTTAACTATCAAAAATCGGTCATCAGTTGCAGTTGTATACTTCTTACACAAGTGAACCAAGTGAATAATCACCCTACGAAATGACTAATACCAGCGTATTAGTTTTAATTTTAATTACTTTGGTTTGACATTCTCTTCTTCCCTTTGGTTTAGAGAAATGGCAGACAACTTTTTCCAAAGCGAGTCAGGCAACGGAGGCCGTATTCTCGATGCTGAGAAAGAGTAAGCTTTCCTACACACAATACAAAAAATATACCCAACAACCATACTTTTTTTTTCGGATGTTTTTCAGTATACGGACATACTTGAGCGAGTACAGACCAACTTTTTTAAAAAAATATTGTTACTTCCTAAATTAACTTCAAGTGCTTTGCTTCGCCTTGAAACATTTTCCACACACTTAATTTACCAAACCTTTAAATCTTGCCTCACCTGTCTTATAAAAGTGTTAAGAATGAACGAGGGTAATCCCTCTAGACTGTGTTTTCATCGCCAATTATCTCTTATCAATAACACAAGGCGCATAGAATTCGACTGGGCATGTCAGATTAGAGAGCTGTTTTTAAAACCATTTACCACCTTCTATTGACTTGCCATATCTAATTATAAATATTCTAAAGAGCCGCGCTTTTCTAAGAAATGAGTAAATATAAAACTATAATTTGTATCTGTCTGTTTGAAATCACATAGTTTACTATGTTTTCTATTGGTTACGAGGCGTATACCGCGTGATGCACTGTCAAACGAAACATAAGAATTCCAATGGAAATTTTTAGGAAGCCAAATATTGGATCGCGTGTCATAAATATTAAACTGAACTGAACTGAAATTTGATCATTGCCTAAAGAAAAGCATTATTTTCGTAAAAATAATAGATGGAAAAACGCAACCCAACAATGATAGTTTAAAGATAACTTGAATTCTGAAGATGATCGCTAATAAATTCGAAACGCTGCATCAGAGACCAATAATACTCATATATATATCGTTGAATTTGTCTTTGAAAGGTCTATTTAAAAATGCAATAAAATCTAGGGTGTTCTATTTAAAAAATGTAACATTGTTTTAAGACCCTGTATATAAAAAAGTGATTAGGAGAAAAAAAGCTAATTTTAATAGAAACCCTGTACATTCGCATTCGCAATAGTGTTTTGTTCATACTCGAAGTCAATAACCTCAAAAAATAAATGTTGTGGTGGAAATTTGCGGACATCATATTATTGGTCCTTTTTTTATGGACTATAAACCTCACGGCAGAACCCTATTTGAACTTATTACAAAATCAAATTGAACTCGCATTATAAGAAGTTGATCGCGAAGATGGATGGTTGTCTTGCCCATAATTCTCGTATGGTTGGGGGGTATTTGAGAAATACTTTTAACGGGAATATTATTGGCCCAAGGTGCTGAATCCTTTGGCCACCTAGGTCATCTGACCTCTCGCCGAACGTCTTGTTTCTATGCGGTCACTTGAAAAGTGTTATCTATAGAAATGTTAAACTTGAAAATCTTAACCAGTTATAAAACGCTATTTCAATATAAACTAAGCAATGTTACAAATGAATTTTATGATTGCTTTTGATATTGTTTAATTGTTAATGGAAGGTTGTTAATTAAAAAATAATGTTTATTTTAAATAGTGATTCTTTTTTGAAATGTTCTTTGGTCGAATTTTTATCATAATCATTAATTATTTTTGAGATCTGAGGGTGAAAATTATAGTTGTTTCTTGAAGCTTCCTTGTTGCTCAAACCGTCCTTTAAATGAATTTCATTCCAAGGAGGTCTTAAGAATGAGTTTAATGAGTTTATGTTCGTTGTGGCCAACTCACGCTTGGGACCCTTTGGTGTGTATTGTTTGGTCCATTGATGTTCCGCGATTCCTGACCTTTGGATATCACTATCATATATCCACATTCACAGGGTATTTGGTATATACACTATTTCTCTTGAGTCGATGTTTCTGGTTTTGTTCTTGTAAGTATGGTAGTTAATGTGGTCCCATAACTTTGTAATGTTTTGCTATTCGATTGATCAATACATTTTTGAGTGTAGCAATTATGAGGCAAATCCTTTTTATACATATACTGACTAGGACATCTAGAAACGATAGGCAGCCGTTTTTCTCTTTCTCAATGTAAAATTTAATGGTCGAAAAAAATTAAGATGATTGGGAAAGGAATTTATCTGTCTATCGGTTCTATTCCAAATGGTGAAGATATCAACACCACATATCAAAGCCAGAGAGAGGAAACCATCGGCCGGTCATCATGTTGTGCGTAAGTAAAACTTATCTTTGACTTGAAAGTAAGAGTTATACAGACTGCACTTAACGAGATCCATCACTCCCTCCAGCGGTGTTGAAGTTCTGTCTTGAAGCGTTGTATCATTCCTCAATCTAGTCTCAACAATGTCTAACGATTTCTCCAAGGGCACGCTTGTGTATAAACTTGTTTTTTTTTTAAATATCTACCAAATGCAGTTGCAAATGCAAATGGAGTTCTTTACAAATGAAGGAGCTTTTCCCGCAATTGGCTGCACGATTTGAAGGAGAAATGTACTTAATCTGCTGGCTGGCGAATACCCCGCGCTGGTGATAGATCTGTGTTATGAATTATCTTTGTGGATTTTTGGAAGTCCATAAAAATGAGGTACGAAGTTAACGAACTTCTAATATAATCCGGAATATTTGCCATCGGCAAGTGTCGATTTTGTGGTCGTAATCCTGCACATCCATGATAAGTGTGGCGTTGCCCTTGACCGCTGGCAGAATCTTGATGTTCACGTACTTTTGTCAATATTTAAGGGCTGCTTGTTCCTCTTTGGTGATGTTCGTCGCCCTTTTTCGACTCTTTTCCAAATCAGTTACAACTTTCCATCTCAGTTCATCTATAATTGTAACGTCTGAATGGAGCTTATAATTTCAAACACTGGGCACTTTCGAGGCGCATGGGAGAAGTTAAGTATTTTGCTCAATATTTGATTTTTAGTATTGGAAAGGTTTCTACAGGATACATTTATTATTGTACGTTTCATCTGCTTGTTGTTGTTTGTTGATAATTCTTTTGTGCTTCTCTGATTGTGGCACAAGCTTTATTGATCTTTTGGAATAGAGGCATGCGGTCTTCCTCACAAGTCATTTCCTTTATTTCCTTAAACCTCTGGTGGACGTCATTTAAAGAATTTGCTTCATAATGGCTACACTCAAAAATGTATTGACAAAATATTATCAAATTGTAAAGAGAAAAGAATAGCAGAACGATGTAAGGAGGAGATTTTAGCCCCAACGTATAAACCCTAAAATATGGTATTAATTTCTATAAATGTCAAAGAACGAGTGAGGCAAATAATAGAAAATATTGATAAACTATATACTAAACTTAGCTTAATTAAATAATGCACATGTTACAAAAGGTAAGACTGTATTGAAGTCCGGGACGACATTAAGGAGCACACTTACAAGAACAAAGTCAGGAATATCGACACAAGAGAAAGAGAGAAATACAAAAAGACCTTTAAAAAGTAGAGATTAAGGAAACTTTGGTTTTCAGTACGCACTTAATACTTAAACTGATGTCTGATTTTCAATTATTCTTGAAGATTCTATACGTGGGGCAATGAGCCTGGCCTTAGACTGGATTTGCTTGAAACAGATTCATTTGTATATCCGACAAAATTGTATTCCCGAAAGGGTCAATATTTACATAAAAATTGCTTATATTTGAAACGGGGATTCTAAAAGAATCGGACAAGGAAATTCCTACCACGACGAAAAGGAAATATAAATAAGATAAAGACACGAGGAAAATATATTCATTCATTCGGAGCACACTCTGTGAACGAGGTGGAAATGGATAATTACCCATTGTTGCCGCTTTTTTTTGGGAAACTGTTTCTGTTTACATCTGTTTGTATTTTGCATATCCATCTATTTTAATAAAAAATATGTTTATTTTAATGAAATTTTTGCGACAGCTCAAAAGTCAATATATTGTCTTCAGTGGACTGTTAAAAAAAATTAGGGCGGGTATGGTTTTGATATATTATTATAAAACGAAACATTGTCACACGTCAATTTATTGAAAGTGAGAGGTAGTCCTTATAATCAAAGAATAAATGAAAATTTCCTCAAAAGCCCTGACGTTCAAAATTGCAAAAAATTTCGAATTTCTGGACTTTGCAATGCGGTGGAATAAGCAGCCGACCCCGAAAATTATTACAAATCCGCGTAATTAACGGAACAAATGTTTAGTGGGCCGGAAAATGACTCACTCGCCTCCGTTAAAGAAGGTTCGCAGTTCAAAATACACTCCTAGCCGTGCAAAACGAACTTTCGATCCATTTCGCCCGAAATTACCAAATAAATTCCGCACAAATGGCTCAGAAATCTTTTCTAAATCGAAAGTTATTGTTAAGAAAAGTATTCTATTAAATTCGCCCTAGTCGGGGCAATTTTCTTTAGCGCAAAAAGTTTTTCAATTTACTTTTGAAACGCGCTGTTCATGGTATTCGTTATAAATTTGTAATCGTTCCGGCCAGATGTAGATACTGAAACATTAAAGGAGCGCTCGGGGGAGCTTTTATACGTTTAACTGGAAAAGTAGAACGCAACTAATAGAGCGAATCGAGATATTAAGTAAGTCCCAATACATCTCGAGTCAATTCCAATATTTACCGAACTACGCAGATAAATGAGATAACAGTCGTTTTTGAAGCAACATTTTTAAATTTCACACATATTAAACATTTCATTTAATGCTGTAATACTGTGATTAAGTTCGTAGCATTCTTCATTTTGTCAAGAGAAATGATTATTAATAATTTAATGTTAAAAACGCTACTTGGAAACACTGATCCTTTAAAATAATTGAATATTTTGTTGTAGTATATGTTAACTCAGCCTGCACTGTTTGTTGCGTGAACTGAGTAACTCAACAGTGGTGTTGCCGGTCTCAAGCCCGGACAAAGGAGGAGGGTTGAGCAAAAGGTTAACAACCCTTTCTTGTAAAAAAAACAGCATGTTGTGAAGACCAAACAATCGCTTAGGAAAAGGACTGATATATCTGGATTACGACCTAGGCAACGAAACAGGATAACGAATATTGGAACGTGTTCTCAGCTGGTTGGAGAAATTGAATACGGACATAACTGCAATCCAAGAAATCAGATGGATCGGTGGCGGAAATGTCAAAGTTAGTAACTCAGTTGGCAGTAAGGACAAGTTACACGAATTCGGTACTGGTTTTGTCATAAAGCAACATCTTGTTAAAAACATCATATCTTTTGAAGTGATAAACTAACGTCTAGCTTACATAAGACTACCGGATAATTGGTACAACTACTCCATTATCTCGGCCCACGCTCTCACAGAGGACAAAGATGAAGAAACTAAGGAAATATTTTACGAAGAACTAGATGCATTTATAGGACGAACACCAAAACATGATATGTTGATTCTGAGTGGTGATATGAACGCGCAAATAGGAAGAGAACCAGAACTCCGACCAACAATAGGATGTCATAGCCTGCATCAAGTGTGCAATGACAACGGACTTAGACTTGTAGAACTGGCTGCTGCCAACAATATGGTCATCAAATCCACCATGTTTGAGCATAAACAGATACACAAACAAACGTGGATATCAAACGATGGCAAAACAAGGACACAAATAGATCATGTAGTAATTGATGCGAGACATAGCAGCAACATAATTGATGACACAGACTACATACTTGTAAAAGCTAAAGTACGAATTAAAATATCAAGATGGAAAAACAAAAGAACGGAACCCTCTGTGAAATGGAACATAGAGGCACTCAAGGACGACAGAACGAGAAAATGGTTTGGAAGAGAAATAATCAAGGATAGAATACTAGAAACAACAAGAAATGTTCTGGGTGAACAGCTAAAAAATAGGAGCAGAAAGTGGTTTGACAGCGAATGCGAGGAAAAAATAAAGGAAAGAGAGAAATGAAGACACATCATCCTACAACATAACACTAAAGAGAACAACAGAAAGTATCAATAGCACAAAAAGGAAGTCAGACGGATATGCCGAAGAAAGAAAAGAGAGGAAGAAAGAAAAAAGTTTGAAGACCTCGAAGATGATAACACAACAACAGAGTAAGAGATTTCTACAAGAAATTGACAATATATAGAAAAGATTTTAAGCCAAAAACAGAAAATTTCCTTCAAAGGGATGACGGGACACTAACAACGGAGCAAAGTAGTATCCTGAATACCAGGAAGAAACATTTCGAATTCCTCCTAAATACCCAAGGCCAAGAAGAAGCAAAAACAAAAATATTTCAAACTGTTGACTGGCCAGTGGACTCACCAAGCTTGGAAGAGGTGACAGCGGAAAAGCCCCAGGCAGTGATAGTATCCCATCGGAACTAATAAAATACGGAGGAGAAATATTACACAAGAATCTACACCAATCGAGAGAAAGCTGAGGTGTTTCCAAAGAAAAATCCTAAGAATAATCTTTGGCACTGTAAAAGATACTGAAATGGGAAACTACAGACGAAGAAGCAACAATGAACTGAGAGACATATATCAGGAAGCGGACCTTGATCAGGAGACAAAATCCAGACGACTAAGATGGCTTGGACACATAGAACGTAGTCCAGAAAATAGAATTACAAAGCTAGTCTAGAGTGACAATCCAGCTGGGAGAAGACCTTTAGGCAGACCTCGTTTAAGATCGCGAGATAATATTATATCAGATCTCAGGACAATGGGATACACGTACCAACCCCAAATGACAGAAGACCGTCAGGAATGGAGGCGAATTGTAAACGCAGCCAAGACCCACCCAGGATTGTAGTGCTACTGATGATGATGATGTTGAGTATATGTTTACTCAATGATACTGCAGATGATATTCATCTGCAGTATAGAATGCGTTCTCCAATAGAAATTGTTTTATTATTTTACAAAATGTAGTGTATCACAGGTTCTTGACAATAGTTGGTAGAACATTGTAGTAATTAATGTAAAATTTATTTAACTCGGATTAGCGCAGCCTAGAATGGCCCTGGACAATTAATTCAGATCCCCTGGTGTAGTGATTGTGGTGATTACAGTGCTTAGACATATCGTTCTTTAGCTCATGTATGCGAGTGACTGTATGGTAAATAATTATTAATGGTAAGATCAAAATATTAGGCTTTGAGAAGAGCGGGCGGCAGTGATCACAAGGTTTTGCATTCGCAATCACACGTATCGTTCTTTTTTGCATAAAAAAAGCCTTGCGGGCATGCGCGGAACCACCCCAGAACACAATAGCGTACGCTAAGTGAGAATGGAACAATCCAAAATATGCAAGTCTTGACATGACAGGGATGAGTGAATTGTTTAAGTATCTAATTAAAAACATTTGACTTGACAGTTTGTTTCAAAGGTGTTCAACGTGATCCTTTCAAGAAAGAGAACCATCGATCCAGACTCCAAGTACCTTAACCGGAGCATTATTTAAATGAGGCACGTTGCTACAAGAGGAGTTCGACCCGAACCATCCAAGCGCTCTAGTCTTGTTGGTCACACTATTAATACTAACTACATATGGGTTCCTAGCTCGGGATAAAAGAATGGTATCGTCCGCGTAAAGCGTAGTTTTACATGGTATGTGGGAAGGAAAATCGTTGATGGAAACTATGAATAGCAGAGGACCGAGGGCCTGCAGCACTCCAAACGATACCGGTAAGCTAGAACTACTGAACCTTCCGTTCATTTCTACACACTGAAGTCTGCCCCTCAGGTAAGAGCTCAATAATTTGTGAGGCAAAGCCTTCGTGAGATCGCAAATTTCACCAGCGTCAAAGCTCTCGGCAATGCTCCGAACAAGATTTAGCAGACCACGCGTTGTGGGCCTTCTGCCCCTAAACGCGAACTGTTCTTTGCGCAAGAGTTTGTATTTTTCAAAATAGTTCAGTAAATGATCTTTTAAGATTATTTCGACCATCTTGTCTATTATAGGGATGATTGCCATATGTCTGTAATTTGACGGAACGTAGTGGCACAATACTGCTTATTTTTAACTGTTCCGGAAATGTCGCAGTTTCGGACATCTGGTTAATTAGATAAGCTGTATGGTTAGCTAAAAAAGTTGGGGTATATTTAAGAATTTTTGAATTTATGTTGTAAACGTTCTAAATAATTGGAATTACTTAATTGTAGAATGGTGTTATAGACCAATGCACTCGAAACCGAATCCAGGAAAAACGACCCCGTGGGACTTGATTGCATTCTCATATCATGAGAAAAATATAAGTTGAAATCATTGGGAGTAATACTACTATTGACAATGACCGCGATTAAGGTTTTTCTCACAGTTAATAAGTGTCCAGCAGCTATGTACCAAGACTGTCAGAGTTGTTTACTAACTGACCATAAGCTGCAGCTTTTGTCGGTCGAACTTCTTTGTTATAGCGTTTGTTTAATTTTTTATACTCCTGCCAATGATCCGAAATGCCATGGGCCTTGGCCATGGCCTTTAAGTGTTGTACCACTGAATTAGTATCGAACTTGTAGAGTTAACTCGTTTGGTTTTGATAATCTGGTAATGATTTATATTGCTTGTTAGAAAATTTAACAGATATTGTACCGTATCAGATGGGCTTACTGTCAAGCAATAGCAATTATCCCAAACTGTTATCTCAAGAGTCTGAGAAAACTGCTTAAGACCCCCCACTGGCCCGATTTTAATTGAAAATATATCTTCTTTCAACCTATAATCAGTTTTCACATTAATGAAAACACCGTCATGATCGGAAAAACCAGACTCAACCAGCGCTGTAAAAGGTTGTCAATGCAATTTGCTGAATGGTGAGTAATTCTAGGGTTTGTTGAAATGGTTCCATGCATTCCAAGGGAGGATAACATGTTCAGTAACTCATTCCGATCAGCGTCATCACTCAAATTAAACTTAACATTAAAATCACCAGCAATAATAATGCGTTTCTTAGTTGAGTGAATTTCAGCGAGCAAGAGTTCAAGTTTTTCTACAAATATAGCGAAATTGCAGAGAGAGCCAGAGCGATAAATATTGATTGAAATAAGATTAAGCATTGGTATTTCCACACCACAAAACTCTGCGTGACGATCCAGACAATGTTTACTTATACAGTAACAAGCCCGTACAGTATACAAGCAGAGCAATACAAAAAAAGAGAAAAATAAAACAAAACAAACTTACGTATAATAATGATGAAGAAGATAGATGCACTTAAGGCAATTCATATGCAACGACTGCCCAGCCAGTTACGAGCAGTCTTTTTGAATGTTGTAGGAGGTAAAACTTTAAAACTAATAGAAATCCTGTTATATTTTAAATAAGTCGGGTAGGGAAACAATCTCCTTTATTTTAAAAGTGTCCTATCCCCTTAACTCGGAAACTACAAACGATAGAAAAAAAGTTCGTTTATCTGGTTTATATATCATATTTGTTATTTTAAATAAATCACTTTGTATATTATTGAATATTTAAATTCCCTGGGAAATTTTAGTTATATTTCATATACTCAGTGTTTCAAATTCGACCTGATCATTAGGGTCTTGGTAAAGGTAAGAAATACAGGGTGATTTAAATTAGGGCAAAGTTGCGGACTGGTGAGTTCAACCATGTTCCAAAATTCGTTGAATTTATTTTGTCACTTCCGGAAATATGGCGAAAAATCTGAAATTTCCGGTGTTCATTTTAATTTTTTTGTCTTTATTTTAAAACTTAGCAAAAATCTGTAAATACATTTTCATTGGAACTTGTTAGGCTTCATCTTATGGTCTGGTCAAAAATCCCTTACGACTTTTCCTTTCTCTCAAACCATCATCAACTTTATTTTTTCTTACTGAATTTTTGCAGTGTTGAATAGGCCGTATTATTGCCTTTTTATTGATATATCACAAGTTGTATTTGTGTTTCCTTCGAATTCGAAATATTGAACAAAACCTTTTTGTCATGTTAAGCTATGAATTTTCAAATTTGTCGATGTCGAAATGACGAAAAACGAGACATGGTAAAACTTTATTATAAAAAGCATAGAAACGGTGTCAAGAGATCGAAATAAAACAACGTCATCGAACTTTCTTTAAATTATTGGGTTAAAATCTCGCTGACTGTGCTTCGTATAAAAGACTGCGATAAAATTATACATGTCCAATTAATGAGAAACTTCTTGCTGTCGAATTTCTCGAAATTCCCTAGGGTGGTTAATAACCCACAAAGTTTCATTGTTTCAATTGAATATTCCACAATTTGTAAAGAAGAAATCGGGTCTCCTTGGTAGCCAATACAAAATTTTAATCGTCTTTCGGGATCACATGGATGTAATTTTTTGAAATTAATTTTTTTTTGGTGTCGCGAAACACTCGTATGAGAAGCAGCACCACCGCCAGAGTAAACTTGGCATGGTAAACTTTTGTTTAATGGAATAAAATAATTTGACGTGAATCTTATCTCATTAACTAAATTTTCTTCAGTTTCCTCACCTCGCCTCCATATTTTTGTCTTTGTTTTCAGGATACATCCCCAAATACATTTTCGATGTCCTGATACCGTTGTTATTTTTTTTATAATAAGGTTTTACTATATTTTGTTTTTCTTAATTGTTAAAGATCATCTGCAACGACACAGTTATGCACTTTAATATCTAATGTCATCGACAGATTTGAAAATTCGTAGCTTACTATGGTAAAAAAGTTTTTGTTCAATTATTCGAATTTGAGGGAACACAAATGCAACTTGTGATAAATCAAAAAAAGGTAATAATATGGACTATTCAATACTGTAAAAATCCAATATGGCGACCACAAGAAAAAATAAGGTTCATGATGGTTTGAGAAAAACGAAACGCCGTAAGGGATTTTTTACCTGGCCATAAGTTGAAGCCTAAAAGTTCCAATGGGAACGTTTTACAGATTTTTGACAGGTTTTAAAATAAAGACATAAACAGTAAAGACGAAAACCCAAAATTTAAGATTTTAAGATTTTTTTAAGATTAAACTCACCAATGCGCAACTTAGCTCTAATTTAAATCACCCTGTATCTCTTATTATTACCGAGATCATAATGTTTTAAACCCAGGTTTTCGCGGAATTTTGAATATTATGTAAAAAAGTACTTAATTTTGAATGGATTTATTGTGGAAGGGGATCATCGTCAAATATTAAGTAGATATTTTGAATGTAAATTAATACAGGCTGGGCAATAGCAAAAATTGAATTATTAAAAAACACTAAAAGACATTTTTTTCAAATAGAAAGTTATCTGTTTCGAAAATTTATAGTTTCTGAAATAATTGACAATTTAATATTTTCCTATTATAATAATGCTTTAATACTGCGGTTAAATTCTGTTAATACTTTAATCATAATAAAAAATTATTAATTTTTAATAATTCGAAATCGAAGCGATGCTGTAGGGAACGTAGAAAATTGGAACTAATATATGGTGGTCCTTGTGGAATACTTTGCTGACTTTAACTTTTGAAATTTTATCTATATATTTTAAATTTGTAATGTAAATATGATAGTTACACATGCTATGTAATAATTTATGATGCTGTTTGTATCAGAGGATCTTTTTAATATTATCCCTCTTCTTATAAGCTAAAGCATCATACTCCCTCAAATTGCGTTCTATTCTTCCAAAATTGTTTTATCGGATGTTCTATATTTTGGATATTTTCTTTGATATTTTCTTATGGTTAAAGCGATGCCTTTATTGATTTTAATATAACAATCATATAGATCCAATCTTTCAGTTTCTGAATGCATTTGTATTTTGACAGAAAAAATCAGATTAATTTAATCACATAATTTCGTATCAAACAAATAGATTGTGCTTTGTAAAATTAGCTTTCTGTGTTGCCCAATTGTCTACTTTTCTAATAACAAACCCAAACAGCTATTTACAGATTTTCCTCCTGCGTCCTTTGTTTATAAATCCTTCAATTTTGGTGAATTGATTTAAATCCAATATACTATAAAACATTAAATAATTAAGGCGCCCTTACAGGAAAATTTGCTAATTATTTTAGAGCCTGCAAACTGTTAGACTTAGATATAGGACATTATAAATAAAATATATCTAGAATTTCCTGGGGAAACCAAATATTGCAATATAATACAGGATGTTTTATTAAAAAAAAAAAAAAACCGACGTCTCACTTCCATGCTTACGTAAAGCACCTGTGGGGAAGGACAAAAACTTCTGCAAATGCGGCCCTGCACCGAGTTAGGTGTCATAATTAAGCAGTTAAGAGGGCGACCCCCACTCTAAATTTATGGGTTATTACGGGACTTCGCCACACCCCAATTTGCTTGTATAACGGAAACGGGTTTACAATGTATATTTCGGCCCTAAGTGCCTACCAACTTACCCCAGACGCGTCGTAACACTCTTACGGGAGTTTAACTTTTGCGTAATCCTAGTTTGGCGAAGGAGCGGGCGTTTCGAGAAAAACGACCCTCTCGAGCGTCGACCGCAAATCAATTTAAATTTCAACGTCGGTCCATTATTATCTCGTTTACCGAATAGGGTGCCGGGTAAACTGGATAGAGGACGCACCTTATTTCAAATTTAAAAACATGAATTTTAAATCCGTTTGACGCGCCATATTTATTCATCACTCCGCGCCGTATCGACCCAGATTTTCCTCCATTTTGTATTTTTGGTATAGAAAATTGATCTATACGAATGTCCTATTAGAAGTTCTATATTCTATTTATTTATTTAAAGAAGTCTACTTCACTGGCATGAATCCGAGTAAACAGCACAAATTATTAAATAGTTAAGGAAGCGTTGCAAGTAAAGAGTAATAAAAAAACAAGAGAATAGAAAAAGACTGAAATTAATAATTATAGTTAATGGGACAGTAACTTTTTTACCTTACTAATAAATTGCGAAAAAAAGTCCAAATCGGGTCGAGCATTGTATTTGGAGAACATTGCGAAAATAGGTGAAAATTTTAAAATATTTGTTCTAGAGTAAATGTGAGGAACAAGAAAATGTAGTCTATATAATAACCAAACCTAACCAAAACTGTTTAACAATTTTGTATGCGAAATGCCTTGTGGGAATACACTTCGTCCAACTTATACAGACATTTGTATCCAGAAGACCAAACTACATACCCCAACTTAGGCCTGGGGAATTAGTTATATAATAGTTTTATCACTTCTGTATTTCTAAAGTCTCCAGTGCAATGTGTGATAAATCCACAGATTTTTGAGGCTTCTGCCAGTATCTCATTTACATGAGGAACATAGGATAGGATAACAAAAAGTGTTAGAGCGGGAGAGCTTTATTAAAAAGATTATATTCATATTTCACAGCTACACTCACTGTGGTAAATGAGACTATAGGACTATAGGGATAGATGGCGCGTCATAAATTTATAGTATTTTTCGGTGATTTTGCAATAATAAGTGATTTGTGCTATACGTACTGTTGATTAAAAGAACATTAATAAAAAAAAACTTTCAGAAAGGCTTGGATGAACTTAGGGGTGATTATTCCCGCCAAAAAAGTGTCGACCAGACCGAAACCGGTCCTGTTAATGTTTTTGAAAAGAAACTAAAATAATTCGGGATCGCCACTCGAAAGGCAATAAGGGAGCTGAAAGGCAAGTAGACACTGTAAAATTAGACGTCATTCATATTGATCAAGCGTACACTAAACTAAAAAAGAAATATAATATGAAAAACTTAATTTTCTATGGAATACCAAATGGATGGATGACGTCTGCGAGACGATTCACTCGTACCTGCAAATAAATATTTCTAAAAGCGATATCAATGCATGCTATCGAATCGGTAAAAAAAACAACAAAATAATACACGCATCGCGAGAAAACGGCAGTACACCTCGGCCCGTGGTCGTTGAATTCCTTGCGCAATGGAAACGAGATGAAGTGTTTTATAATAAAAAGAAATTTAAAAGGTCACCGCGTGTGAAGTGCCTTCTAATTCGCAGTAGAATTTATTTTTGAAAGCGCGCAAAGTCTTCAAGAACAACGTGTGGGCGCAAAAAGGTGACATTTTTGTCCTATTCGATGGACAGAAAACCATCATTAATAATATTGATGATCTGCAAAATTTTAAAAACTAATTTTCCTACATTGACACAGTTATCTTAAATTTGTGTATGACTGTTGTCTTAATTATTTCCTTTACCCTAATAATGTTGTTTTTTTTTCTATCAAAATATTAACGAAATAAAAACAGCAGCTAAATAATAACGTTGATTTTTGCAAATATTTGCATCGATAACGTCAAACAAGGCTCTTTTGACTTTTGTTGCACCTAAGGAATTGTTTTATCTCTTTTCAAGTTTTGTATATAATAAAACATACACTTATCTATTGTTTTCGATTTTTTCTGGAACTTTGCAATGTTTATTTTTTTTTCTATTATTTTGTTAACACGTTGAATAAAAAAATATATATACAAAATTTTAAACTCGCTCACTTAATGCTTTTTACAAAACTTCTGGATTCCTCCTGAGTCGGTTTTTCCTTAGTCGAAATTGCTGACGTTTCGCCAATTGGCTGTTGGCTTCTTCAGATCTTGACTGAAACTGGCTCTTATTTTACTCTGTACCTGCTTATATATTGTTTTGGGGGGGGGGCGCCAATGAGGGGTATAAACACCGTCTCGGATGACTGATTCCTAAATTGGTGACAGGTAGAGACCTGAGTCGCGATTAAAATTGTTAGGTTGTTTATAGATTTCTAGAGACTCTCGGATTTTTCGTTGGTAGAAGAACTGATTACATGCAAGAATTTTCTTCTTCTTGACGTGCCATCTCCATCAGTGGGGGTTGGATATCACAGTGGCAAATCTCTCCCTGTCTTCAGCAGATCTTATGAGCTCTTCGAAGTCCATGCCAGTCCAATGACGTATATTCCTCAGCCATGACAGTTTCTTCCGACCCAGCCCCCACTTGCCTTCGATCTTTCCCTTGACGATGAGCTGTGCGTATCCGTATTTGTCGTTTCTCAGGATGTGACCCAGGTATGCAGTCTTACGGACTTTCATAAGCTTGAATAGTTCTCGTTCAGTTCCCAGCCTGCGCAAAACTTCTTCGTTCGTGGTATGCGATGTCCATGGTATTTTAAGTATTCTGCGATATGTCCACATCTCGAAAGCTTCTAGTTTATTAATGGTTTGTGTTTTTAGTGTCCATGTTTCAACTCCGTACAAGAGAGTAGACCACACATAACATTTTGAGAGTCTTAAACGCAGTTCGAGGTTGATTCGTGAGTCGCACAGGAGCTTTCTGAGTCGTATAAAAGAGTTTCTGGATTGTTCTATTCTCGATCTTATTTCTGTGTCTGGATCTAATTTGTTATCTATCCAGCATCCCAAGTATTGAAACCTGCTCACTTCTTCTAGTATATTTCCATTTATTTGTATTGGTTGTGGGACATCCTTTGATTTTTTTATTCTTCTTCTTCTTAAAGTGCCGGTCCTCTGTGGACGTTGGCTATCACGTTGGTCCATATTACTTTGTTTACTGCGGATCTGAATAGGGCTGTTGATGTCATTCCAGTCCATGCACGTAGGTTCCGCAGCCACGATATTCGTCTGCGTCCTGCCGATCGTCGACCCTCTATTTTCCCCTGTAAGATGAGTTGGAGTAGGTGGTATTTCTCATTGCGCATAATGTGTCCAAAGTATTCCAGTTTTCGGCGTTTGGTGTTTGCTAGGAATTCCATTTCTCCTCCGATGCGCTCAATGACCGTTTCATTTGTCACATGATGTACCCACGAAATTCTGAGGATGCAGCGGTAGCACCACATCTCGAAGGCATCTATACGTTTGCACGAGGCATCGGTAAGGGTCCATGCTTCTGTCCCATAAAGGAGGACCGAGAGAACATAACAGTTCAGGACCCTTATTCTAGTGCGGACGGTTACAGAGGGATAGGTTACAGAGTATGTTTCTCATTTTGTTAAATGTGCTTGCTTTTTCGATTCGGCACTTTATTTCTCGAGAGTGGTCCCAATCTTTGTTCAAAGTACAGCCCAGGTATGTAACTGTCTCTGCTGTTTTGATGGCTTCGTTGTTTGCAGTAAACTGTAGGTTTCCAATATCGTTTTTACTGATAATTAATATTTGTGTTTTTTTACAGTTTATCTTCATACCGTATCCTTTGCATGCAGTCGCCACTCGGTCCACAAGTCTCTGAAGCCCCTCGGCAGTGTCGGCCACAAGAACGGTATCATCCGCATATCTCAAGTCCGTCCTCTGTATCATCCAATGCTTACGTGAATAGATGTTCTGAATACACGTTAAACAGGAGAGGCGGCAGTATGCAGCACTGGCGCACTCCCCTTCCAACGCTAAATTCTGCTGACGTTGTGTTTTCTACTCGAACCATAGCCTTTTGTTGTAAGTATAGTTTTGCTAGGAACTCCGTGTCTCTGTTGTCCATTCCTGATTCTCGTAGCATTGCGATGAGCTTATCGTGCCGAACCCTGTCGAAAGCCCTCTCGAAGTCTATGAAACAAGTAAAAACGTCTGTATTGACGTCCCGTGCTCGTTGGATCAGCACTTGTATGGCGAACAAGGCTTCTCTAGTGCCAAGTCCTCTCCTGAAGCCAAACTGATTAGCACTTATGTTCGACTCGTTTGTAAATTCGTGCTTGTATTATATTGAGGAAGGCCTTTAAAGCATGACTCATCAGGCTTATAATTCTGTACTCTGAGCATTTAGTTGCGTTCGCTTTCTTGGGTAGCGGGATAAATGTTGACATCAGCCAATCTTTTGGCAGTTGGTCATCTATATAGATTTTGTTAAAAAGGATGGTTATCAGTTTTATTTGTTCGGAGTCCAGTAGCTTCAGGACTTCTCCATGTATTTGATCTGGTCCAGGGCTTTTGTTGTTTTTTAACCTTTTGATAGCTGCTTCCACTTCTTCTTGTGTGATGATAGATCCTTCAGTGTTAACCGTTGCAGCCACATTGTCTACGTTTTCCTCTCCAAAGAGTTTCTGCATATATTCTTTCCATCTTGCTAGTTTTTTGTCGACTTCGGTGATGGTGTTGTTGTCTGAGTCGAGGAGAACTCCTGTATTCCGTCTTTGGAATCGTCCTGCTGCTTCTTTTATTTTCTTGTGGAGGTTAAAACTATCGTATTTTGCCTGCAGTATCTCAATTTCAGCACATTTTTCTTGCAGCCACTGTTCCTTGGTCTCTTTGATCTTTCTCAGAACTCTCTGATGCACTTCTCGGTATTTTTCCGTATCCCTGTTTCTATATTGTCTCCTTTCTTCCATAAGTTCCAGTATAGCATCCGTCATCCAATCCTGTCTCTTCGCCTGTTTATCCTGCCTCAGCTCTTCTTCCGTGACGGAGACTATGGATGTTTTTATTCTATTCGAAAGGTCTTCTATTTCTGTTCCGTGATTGCTTGTTTGTGAGATATTGCCTAGTTCGTTGTTAATTTTATCTCTGGTTCGCTGTAGTATGTTTTCTTGTTGGAGTTTCCGTACGTTAATGCGTCTTGAGTGCCTTTTTTTTGACGATTTTCTTTAATCGGAGTTTAGTGCGTGCCAACAACAGATTGTGATCTGACGGTATGTCTGCGCCTGGGTAGGTTTTACAGGATACAACTGCGTTGCGATATCTTCGGTTTATCATTATGAAGTCAATTTGGTTTCTTATGATTCTGTGGCTGCTATCCGCTGGGGATTTCCAGGTGTGCAGTCTTCTCGAGGGCAGTTTGAAAAAGGTGTTCATAATAGTAAAGTTCATTTCCTCGCAGAATTCTATTAAGCGTTCTCCAGTCTCATTTCTCACCCCCAGCCCGAATTCGCCTACCACATCCTCAACCTTTCCTTGCCCAACCTTGGCGTTCATGTCTCCCAACATCATATTAACTTCTTCTCTCCTCGTATGTTTGAGGGCAGTTCTAAGCTGTTCGTAGAATTCTTCCATCTCTTGTTCACTGCTCTCGGTCGTAGGTGCGTATGACTGTATGATATTCAAATCGAATGGTTTTGATTTGATTTTTATCAGTGCAACTCTGCTCGAGATGGGGATAAATCCTTTTACAGCTTCGTTGGTTTGCTTGTTCAGGATTATTGCTACTCCGTTTCTATTTCTAGTAGTATGGTCTCCTGAGAAATATATATGGTGTTCGTCTATAGTGCAGTGTCCCGAGTCCGGCCATCGTATCTCACTGCACCCCAGTATGTCGATTTGTAGTCGTTTCACCTCTTTCACTATATTTGCCGCCTTCCCAGCCTGGTACATGCTCTGCACATTCCATGTGCTAATTCTCTTCTCTTTGTTTATTCTTAGGACATCATTGGAAAACCGGGGGATTCTTCGCACCCTCTCCCCACTTAAGGGGTGCCCGGGACTGAGGGCCGTTGCTTGTTTTTGTATATCCATTGTGATGTCTTGGGGAATATATATGATCCAGGTAGTTTCCCGTTGCTTTCCTGGATTTTTTTATCAGCCGCCCCTAACATGGGGAACAGACACTGTTTGCAGCCGCCCATTCTGGGTCAGACGCTGCAGTTTCACCATATCTGGAGCCAAGAAGTGAGAGTTGGGTGTCTCGTGAGGACCAGTTGTCTGAGACCTTCGCCCGTCTTACGACGCTTGGAGTGACCGTCCCCAACAAAAGGTACTACCTCTCCGACATAACCCCTACACCCCATTTTTTTTTATTACCATTACCTTAGTTTTCTTAACGTTTATTTTCATATCGAACTCTTCGCAGGTATTGCTAACGCGGTGGAGGAGTCGCTGCAAACCCACATCCGAGTCGGCGATTAGCGTATCTAATGCTGTTTATGTTCACGCCATTAACTTTGACTCCCTCTGAGATGTCTGCCAGGGCTCTGTCAAATTTAAATTCTGAATAAAGGTTAAACAGCAAAGGGGACAAGACGCAGCCCTGTCTAACTCCCCTGCCAATCCCGATTTGCTCGGACTTGGATCCCTCTATTCTGATTCTAGCGCTCTGGTTCCAATATAGGTTCTGTATTAGAGTATTGTCCTTTTCATCCAGGCCCACGCCACGAAGCGATCGTGTCTCACTCTATCGAATGCTTTTTCGAAGTCTATGAAGCAGATGAAGATGTCTCGTTGTTGATCATAGCATTTTTGCGCTAGCACCAGTAGGCTAAACAAAGCCTCTCTCGTGCCCATTCCGCTCCTGAAGCCGAATTGGTCATCTCCTATGTTCGCCTCGCATTTACTAGAGATGCGGTTATGAATTATTTTCAGTAGAACTTTTACGCATGACTCATTAAACTAATTAGGCGAAAGTCTCCCCAGCCTTTGGGGTTTGTTTTCTTTGGCAATGGTACGAAAATTGATTCTAACCATTCTTGAGGTATTTTGCCAGTTTCATAAATGCGGTTATAGAGAGCGACAAGCACGTCGATGTTTTCTTTGCTTATTAGCTGTAAGATTTCGGGTAATATTTCGTCTGGCCCTGGGCTCTTGTTTGCCTTGAGTTGTTTTATCGCGTACTCTACTTCGGTTTTCAGAATACTTGGTTCTTCCGCGTTCATGTCCGTCTGATAGAGCTCTGCTCTGGCGCCTTCGAACAGATTCTTGATGTATTTTTCCCATTTTTGTAGTTTTCCCTCTGTGGAGTCTAATAATTTTCCATCCTAGCTTAATATGTTGTGGACTGCAGTTTTTCTGTTCGTCGCTGTAAAATCTTTCACTTTCTTATGTTAGCACTTTTTATTTTGGTGCGGATTATTCTGTTAAGATGTCTGTACTTATTTGTGTCATTAGCGGCTTTACATTCCCTCCGTGAGTCCATCAGATTTAAGATTTCCCCTGTCATCCACTGTCTCCTATTTCTTTTAGGAGTTGGTTTCAGATTTGCTTCAGCGGCCCCATTTAAGATGTCTTTTATAGCTTTCCACGTGCTATCCACATCAGTGGTAAGGGCAAGGTCCCGAGAGACATTTGCGAGGTGCTCGTTTAGTTCTTGACTTACTTTTTGTTTTATTGTAACGTCCCTCAGAAGTTCCACATCTGGTTTTCCTGGAGGTTTTGACCTTTTAATGATTTTCCTTTTTGGTTAGTTTTCCTTTCGCCCCTTTCGCCCCTGTCATTTCTGTTGCCCAACCCAAACTCGCCAACCAAATTCGACACTCGCCCTTGGCCTATCTTCGCATTAAAATCTCCCATGATGACTGTAAGATATTGTTCCTTAGTAACTTTTATTAACTCCTCCAATTCTGTGTACCACGCCTCAAGTTCATCTGTGGACTCATCGGCTGTGGGAGCATACGTCTGTATTATATTAATGTTCATTGGTTTTTCCGAAAGCCGAATTAGCAGGTTTCTGTCAGAGACCGGTAGTAAGTTAGTAACCGCCTGACTGTATTCTTTCTCCAAAATTACTCCTACTCCATTGTGGTGTTTGGAGTCATTGTTACCGGAGTAGTAATGTATTTTATTCATTGCTCTGGTTATTCCTGAGCCTGGCCATCTAACCTCGCTCAAGCCGAGTATTTGGATGCCCAGTCTGTCCAGTTCGTGACATGCATTTGCAAATTTTCCTGTTTCAAACAGAGTTCTCACATTCCATGTCCCTATCTTAAATTCCATCTGTAAGGTTTTCAGCGTAACCAAACCGGGGATTCTTCGCACCCCTTAGACATTTAAGTCCTGCCGGGGACTAGGGGCCATTAAATTTTGTTGTATTGCCATTGTGATTTTCTTGGGAAAGAAACACCAGAGTGGTTTCCCGTTGCTTTCTCTGGTTTTATATCAGCCGCTCCTAACATGGAGAACAGACGCTGTCTGCAGCCGCCCACTCTGGTTCAGACGCTGCGGTTTCACCATATCTAGCTACCCTCACTTGGTTTAGCCAGTGGGTCAACACAGTGTACCGGGGTGTAGCGCTTGGAGCCAACAAGTGAGAGTTGGGTGTCTCGTGAGGGCCAGTTATCTGAGGCCTCCGCCCTTCTACGAACCTTGGAGTAACCGCCCCAAACAAAAGGTACTACCTCTCCGACACACCCCGCAAGAATTTTAGTTTTATCAAATAAAATTTTATGCCCGGTTTCATGAGTGTGTTCGGCAACAGCTGATGAGTTTATTTGTCTTAGTCGTAAGGCTCTTTCGTGTTCTTTGAGCCTAGTTGATATTTTTCGTCCGGTCTCTCCAATGTATTATTTGCCGCATATGCATGGAATGCTGTGAACTCCTGGAGTCTCAAATGGAATTTTGTCTTTCACGGACCGCAGGTGTTGAGAGATTTTTGGACAAGTGGTAAATCTGGTTTTGAAATTATACTTCTTTAGAAATAGATATATGGTCAGTGATGTTTTGAATGTAAGGAAGGACCACAGTGGCAAGTGTAGGATTGCTTTCGGCCTCTTTGCTATTGAAAGGTTGTGGTGAAGTATATTTCTTGATGGAACGTTTAATATCTTTAATGGGGAAATTATTAGAGAGAAGAGCAGAGGTAAGGTGTTTTAATTCTGTTTTCAGTAACTCGAGCTGAGATAGTTTTACGGCTCTGTAAACAAGAGAGTTGATAACCGATGATTTTTGGGCCGGATGGTGATGTGACCATGGATTAAGGTATCGGTCTGTGTGCGTAGGCTTTCTGTAAACACTTTTCTGCTCACTTGAATGTAAGATCACTGTTGCCAAAATTCGGAGATTTTAAGCAGATTCTGCAATGCGGGAACTATAGTGTGGTAGCAGTGTCTGAAACGTGCCTTAACGGCGACGTTGATTGCGAATTGATCTCATTGCCTGGTAAGAGATGATAGAGTAGGTAGGGGTGGTGGTGTTGGAATTTATTTCAAAACCGCTCTTGATGCAGTTATTGACTGTATCTTCTTGGTTGCATCTATAGACCACCAAATTTTAATGTTACTACATTCTTACACAATTTTGAGAAGACTCTTTCCAAAATTATTCCTAATTATGATTATATATGTTGCGTAGGCGACTTTAATATTAATTTAGTCAATATACATTCAGCGCAAGCTACAGATTTACTCAAAATTTTGGAGTCTGCTAGCTTAAAACAAGTGGTGGATAGGTCGACTAGGGATACAGATTATTAATCTTTTTTAGATTCAATAATAAGTGAAGACCTCTATGTGACAGCCTCCGACACATTGCCTGTGCCGGTATTATAAGATCACGACCGTGTTTATTGTGAATTTTTTATCCCTAAGCTTAAAAAAGAGCCCATTATAAGAGAGTATCCTGATTATGGAGCTTTTGTGGCTCGTCAATTTTGCGCAGATCTCCAGTCAACACCGTGGGACAACATTTTTGATTTAGAAAATATAAATGATAAAGATTTTTTTTAATCATAATATTGTTTTGCTATTAGATTTACATGCTCCATTGAGGAGGGCCCCATTTACGAGACGTGGATAACTGACAACATTCGGTATTTAATTGCAACCAGGAATAAAGTCTTGCCACGCTACAAGAAAAACAGAACCTCTCAGCATGGGGAATATTATAAAAGTCTTAGAAATTTTACAACTTTATCGATACGCAGAGAAAAAAAACTTTTTTGAGTCTCAATTTCAAGTCTCAGCAACCTGAACGAACTCAATAACTTTTTTGTAAATAGTGTGGATGTTCAGTTACCAACTAGTGATGAACTTCTGAACTTCTATAGTCAAAACATTTCTGAAACCGTAATTATTACAGCAATGAAGTCCAGTCATTCCACCTTTCCTCACTCATATTATTAATTTTTGTAAAGTAAACTCAGTCTTTCCGGAATGCTGGAAAAGAGATGTAGTATCGCCATTTCCCAAAATTTCCAACCCCAAAAGTTACGAAGATACTGGAGAAATGCTAAACATCCAATTATTCGATCATATTGTAGATATCAACCATTCTTCCTGAAACTCAACCAGGCTTCAGAAAAATCATAGTTGCGCTACAGCACTGGCTAATGTAACAGACGATATATTGAGTTCAGCACACGAGGGTAATCTCACGGTGCTGACTTTATTGGATTTCTCTAGAGCATTCGATATGATAGATCATAAATTGCTTTTGGCAATTCTGCACTATGTCGGCTTTAGTAACGCATCGATAATTTTGTTTTCTAACTTTTCATCAAGTAGATCCCAGTGTGTCAGCATTGAATCTGTATTATCAGAACTATTGGACATCCTTGGAGGTGTACCGTAAAGATCAATTCTATCCCGGCTGAAAAATTCATAGAATAAGTAAGTACCAGCCACTGTATTCAGAACACATGTGCATAATTTAAATATCAGGTTTAGGGGAAAGATCACTCCACCATTTCATAGGACGGCAATGTTTGAGCGTTTTTAACATTACCCGAGCATTTTTAACATTAATTTTTAACTCACTCCCAGATGCATTCCAGGTATAGTTTCTAGTCTGTTTTCATCAATATATAGAGCTTTTTATTAATTTATTTATATATTTATATAAGTTTTTCAAAATTACTTGCTCATATCATCTGAACTTCGCCATTTTTTGAACATTTGGTATACGCTTGAGGAAGCAATGCATTCATGGGAAGAGATAGACGTACTGAGTAAGAATATAAAGAAAACAAATTAACAAGCGATTCGGAAAATCCAAAAGCACGAAGCTAATGGATCAGAATTTTGTGATCTAGGCTGTTGAAAAATCAAGATATGATTTGAGAACGTTGATCAATAGCCTCAGAAATATACTGAGACATAGTCGCTAAAATGGTAATGGTGGATCATTCTTTAAAAAATGCATGTTCTACAGTTACGATTTGGTTTTTAACAACATGAAATAGGTTGTCCTTTAGGAGAGATTCTAAAACAGACTTCCCATATCCCAGGAAGAGCTTGGTTTCTCAGACACAAATTGAAAAGAATTACAAGTTGTTTACTCAGAACACAACGACAGCCATGTATATGGAATACTAGAACTAAATCTGGACCCTTTTTAAATTTAGGTTTAGTTACATTAAAAGCTTTTTTACTTCATATTCGGAAAACTTTATAAAATACCATTAAAATTGCTGAGAGAACTAATGCTAGAGAATAACTGTCGAAAACATAGTGCAAGAGAATATCTCTTGCCGAGTATGTAACTCAGTGTCATTAAAATTCATATAACTGCGTACACCTCAGACTTCTCTTTTTGTTTTTACGACCAAAATTTTTTAGGATCTCTTTTAATGTCATATTCAATTTTCACGAGATAGTTTTTGTAGGAATCCCTAATTTCAAATTTTACTACCCATACTTCTGAATCTTTTGTGACATCCAACTTTCTTTTTAGATTGTATGTTATATTTGAATTGAACCAGGGAGGATACTTATCATTAGCTCACTTTCCAAAATGAGGAACACATATCTTAATAATTTTAGGCAGTTTATCATAAAACAAAGAGTAGGCGGATTCAACATCCGACTCATGGAAAAGAAATGACCAGTCCAAGTACAAAAACATATCGTACACGAGCAAAAAGTTAGCTTTTTTAAATTATTATTCAGTCATAGCAAAGTCTTGTTTTCTATTTAAAGATCCATGCAAGTGTGAGATAGTGTCATACAGAACTAAATCCAAAATTTTATTGTTTCTATTTCTGATAAAATTACTTTGTGAGAGGTTCATACAGTGGATGAAGTTGCTAAACAATCTAACACATTGATTTTCTCTAGCAGTATCTAGGAATTCGGAGTAAGCAGAAATATTGAATCACCCAAAATACACAAATTTTTGCCATATAAGTTCTCTAAAGATACAATAAAATCAAACAGGTTTTCCAAGGTGACTGTATTTACAGGTGAAGGCACGTAAATTACCAAAATAAAAATTGTAAAATAACCAAAACTTACCCTCACCAGTAAAATATCCACTCGAGGTAGCAGTTCACCTCTGTCGATATTTATCTTAGATAATCGATAAACATTATATTTTCTGTTAATCACCTCAAAAACTATTTACAAATCTTCTGAATTCCTCTTGCATCTGTTGCTGATGAATTGCTGATGTTTCGCCAATCATCTCAACCTTAGCACAAGTGCAACCATCAAGCTCATCCCAACCACCAAACACTGTGGTAAATGGATCTTCGTACTAATTTTCAGAAACGGAAACATCAGTTCTTACAATAGGTTCCAACTTCTTTCTTGCCTCATGTATTAGCCTAAATGTTGAGTCCACCCTAAGCAACAAACTTTCTAAATCTAATATTTCACAGGAAATTCTACTGAACTAACTATTAAGACAAAAATCATGACTTAAAAACGATTCTACGTCATCTATGGAACTCAATCTCACATCTGCTATTAAAGCCTTTTCTCTATTGGATTCCGTGAAAAATCAGTCACTTCTCACGGCTCTAAAATGCCCTAAGGTTCACAAACCTGGATTTCTTCTTCGATCTAGTGTTAGCACCGTTGGTTTTCCAACCTGCTATGTATCTAAATAAAAACTACTAATAGGGAAAAGCAATAGGTTCGAACTAATTCCCTTCACTTCATTCAACTCTCCGCATAATTCAGATATATTAAAAACTAGAACTAGAATCTAAGATCTATATAATATACTAACGACGTCTCAACATATGTATCTGATATACTATGGACGTTCCAATTAGTAACATCGTATTTCCTTAGGACGTCTTAAGGATGCCCCTTAGCTGAAACAGTGTACCCCTAGGATATACGCTGTCCCGTCAGATATCCCGAGGACGTTTTACGGACGTCCTTGTGCTATTTGGGTTTTATCGAGGTGAATGGTATACGAAAACCTTAGGTGCTCCGTTTCCTTCATGTCTATGACGAAACTGACAAAGGTCATGCATTCATTTAGACAATGACATTTCAAAATTAACAAACACAGTTTTGAAAAGTTTAGTGGTCTCGCATTTATGGTAACAAGAAAAAAAAGAAAGCCCACTGCCATTTACATGCGTAAACGAGGCCAAAGAGAATCAGACCCGTTTCAACCCTGATGATATTTGTGTTATTTGACTTCACGAACCCTCTGAGATTTTCATTTTTTACATAGAATTAGAAACTAATAATAATCTCCCGTGCTGAGATATTCTTATTAATAAAAATTCAGATTACAGTAAACCTATACACAAAGACTATTTAGGTTAAAAATCATCGATTATCAACTCTGTTGTTTTCAGAGCTGTAAAATTGTCTCAACTCGAATCACTGTACCCAAAATTAAAACACCTAACAACTCCAATAATTTTTAAATTCGAAATATTAAGCGCTCCATTACAAAATACACTTGAGCACAATTTCTTGGGGAACAGACGTCGGGATTTTGTATAGACACAGATTAGTAAGCGCTTGGTTAACAGGGTTTGGATACACCTTGCAGGCCAGTTCCAGAATCCTAGTAGTTTATACCAAGTGTTTGTTTTGTGATGAAAATTACTTATAAATCCTCTAAGTATTTCCAGATCGCTCGCGCAGTAGTGATTGTTTCGCCTATTAATAATTCATTGTCTGTTAAATTTCAATTCGTCAGTCCAAACAAAATATTGTGGAGAAACCTTAGATCTCAAGTGATTTTTCCATACATAAACTGGCAAAATTCATCTTGTCTTGCTTCATCGCCAGAATGTAATCCTTTTAGAAAACGGATGCATTTTATGTCCCCATAATATTCTGTGGATTGACGCTCTTGTAATACCTAAATCCGTCACTGCTGCTGAAGTCTAAAATTGTGGATTCACTTGAAAATAAGTGAAAATATTTACCTCGTTTTCTTCGTTGATATCTTGAACATTTTCCAGGAGATATTGGTGGTAGATGCAGATAAAAAGAATGAAATAAAACTTCTTTGTTTGTAAAAAACTCCGGGCACTTGGTAGATATTCTAAAAAACGTGAAACTAGATCCTTCAAACAAGTTTATTAGCTTTATAGTTGAAAGCCAATGTGCCCTTGGAGGAGTCGTTAAGTATTGTCGAGGCTAGACTAAGGAATCAGAGAGAACTTCGCTGCCGTTTGAGGGAGTATTGGAGCTTCTGAAGTGCTGTCTGCATAATTCTTACTTTCAAGTCAAAGATAAGTTTTACGCACAAAATGATGGTCTGCCGATGGTTTCTTCTCTCTCTCTCTCCAGTGGTAGCGAACATAAACATGGAGTGGTTTGAAACTAATGCTATAAACACTGCAACTATAAAACGTAAGATCTGGCTTCGATATGTCGACATATACCTTCATTATCTGGAGTGGAACCGATAGACAGCTAGACTCTTTTCTCAATCATCTTAATTCTTTGCGAACATCAATTAAATTTACTATTGAGAAAGAAAAGAACGGATGTCTACCGTTTCTAGACATCCTAGTAAGTAGAAATAATGGTTCTATTAACACGTCTGTATGTAGGAAACTTACCCACACAGGACAGTATCTAAATTTTGAGTCTAACCATTCTGAAGCAACCAAACTAGGAATAATCAAAAACACCATGCAAATCATAGAAATCACAATATGTAGCGACCAAGCATCTCTCGATGCCAAATTGAATAATATTAAAAAGGATTTGCTTCAGAACGGTTACTCCGAAAAATCTATAAACAAAATAATAACAAACTGTAAGCGGGAAACAACACCGGAACCATGTTAGGTAGATACTCTTTCTCTCTTGACGATCCCATACGTGAAAGGAATATAAGAAATATCAATAATATCAAGTTAAAACTGTATTTAAATCTGGATCAACATTAAGAAGTGTACTCACAAAAACAAAGCAAATATTGGCGAAACCAAACGACCTCTAAAAATAAGAGTTGAAGAACATAGGAAACAAATATCGCAGAACTTGTGTTTACCAAAAAACACATCATCTAATGGTCCAGAGCGCGAGTTGTTCACAGAGAGCAGCATTGGAGAAAACGCAAATTTAAAGAAGCAGTTTTCATCAGAAACAATTAAAACATCTTCCGCAATCCAAGCGTGGATATACCAACAATTTGGCAACCTCTAATAAAACGCACCAATGCTGGCGTTCTAGTTGAACAACTTCACGCTTAACTAAACCCAACTCCGTCATGGATGAGCGCCGTCACCTAGTATATAAACCTTGTAGCCTTAGAATGAAGTTTAGTTTACACTTGATAACGGGTAGTGATACAACTGTCCGAAACGTTGAGTAAGTTAAAAATAAACACAATGGAAGTTCGACATCCTTTTAGTATGTCAATACGTATTTCAAAAGTATAACTTCCCTGCTTAAGTTTATTGCCAATGAAACCGGGGTAAAAGGTCCACTGTCAAAAATTGGAGTAAATCTGCTAAAATTATCAAAAAATCAAGATATCTGAGAAAGTGTTCAAAATAAGTAGGAGACCTAATGAAACTCCATATAAAATGAGGATGTTAATGGTCCCTTCCGGTGTAACTGTTTTGCCTGTCTGCTGGGACACTTCCATCGCATATTATATGGCGGAATAAAGTTCGCAAGCCTGAAAGCCAAATTACAGGGTCCACCAATAGGTATCGCGAAAGGGGCGAAAAATCAATCGAAATTGATGAGAGACTGACCGCAAAAATTGACGAGGGTTTTAAAAGCATCATTTTTTAATTAGACCCAATTTTACGGTCCGCACTACGGGCTTATTGAATTTTTGTCCCCGCATGTTAATATCGGCGACAGACGTAATTGGCAGGTGATAAATTAACAAAAAATGTGCGTTTTTATTACGAAAAGAAGAGCGTTAACAAAGCTGACGTGGGCTGTTAACGAACGCGTGAGCTGAATTTTAGGCATATCAGCTCTGGGTAATTTTCATGTCGAAAAATCTATAGAAGAATATAGGAGTAATAAATACACAGGGTGTTCGAAAAATAGGCGGAAATATTCTAGAAGACGATTCCTTTTAAAGAAATATGTGTATTAAGGGACTAATTTAGCCCCAATCGAATCAAATTATCAACCAACGTAATGTATCATTTAATGGATATTGTTAATTACCACAACACGAAAATTAAATCAAATCAAACCTTAATTCCAAAAACCAAATTACAATTGGAATAGGAAAAGTGGAGCCTTTATAAAATTTTAAAAAAATAGGTAAAGTCTGTTCATAGATATAAGAAAGTGACTAACTGATACGAATTAAGGAAAGACCCGGGCAAGCTGTAAGAATGAAATATGGCCGAACAGGTCGGTACTTTGCTTCGAATTTAATTATTTGGGGTTTTGTTAGGAAAGATACTAAACAATATTTATGTATTTATGCTTAAATCTAAAATAAACAAATTATTTTTATTACCTAATTAAATTACTTAAAATTATATCAGTATCACTATCGCTATTATCGCCTGTTCCAATTATTATTTGTTTTTTATTATTTGCAATATATGTTTAACAGAATTTGCCCAACTTTGTAGAGGGATATTAAAAACTTCGGTTTCTATAAGTTTGAGGACATTGGAGTTAACACGGGGAAAAACATTGCTACGAAGAAAGGCAGATTTCAGTTGGTGCCAAATAAGTTCAATGGGATTAAATATACAGCGGTAAGGTTCAAGCCTAAATAAGATATCTAATGTAGGCACGCTTTGTTCCTCGTATATCTGGTAAATTTTACGCCGTATTATATTTTGATCACTTTCATCTACATTTTTCATCACAATTTTCCATACAGTTGGTGTTGGAATTTTCGTCAATGTGGCCGTTTCTTCTAAAGATGCTTGCTTGCTGGCACCACGTTCAATGAGAGTCAAATAAACATTGTTTATAACTTCCTTAGTCTCAATAGAATAGTGTTTTCTACATTTGGGCGGGAGCATTTTCCTGAGATACACTAGACTCGCACATATTTTGCATAATTCGCAGACGATTCAACACACGCTGTATTACACACGAAATAAGAATGATTACTAATAAACTTAAACTCAGTAGTATACCAAACCAAAAAATATTAAACACAGGTAGGTATAAAATTATTTTCTATTACGGACCGCAATTTTACCTGAATTTAAATTCCCAAACTTTAGGTAGTAATCTTGGTTCATTGTACGTGTGCGTGCGGGAACGCAATTGGGAGAATCCTTCGATGAAAATGAACTGCTTTCCTTTTGAACGATTTTATTTGCACACTTGTACAAGCCGAACAAATTTGCGTCTTAATTCGGGAGGTTTTTGAAATAGCTTCTGCACGTCGTGATAGCAAGACGGCGACTCGACAGGCTGGCGCGCGGGTGCGACGTTAATGCGCAGCGAGGTTGCCGAATGAGAACGTTAGCGTTAATCGCGAGGTTTTTTTAAACTTAAACATCCTCCCCCCCGTTGAAGCATAGTCTTCAACCTAGTCTAGAGGCAAAGGTGCGAGCTTTTTAATAGGTCGAACGAAGACTCCATCTTTCGTTTTAATTTCCGCTACTCTGACCTTATTATCAGAACCAGGC
Source organism: Cylas formicarius (assembly GCF_029955315.1). Lineage (NCBI taxonomy): Eukaryota > Metazoa > Arthropoda > Insecta > Coleoptera > Brentidae > Cylas > Cylas formicarius. The sequence goes on along the minus strand of NW_026844341.1, from coordinate 2,361,850 downwards.
ATTACCTTTAGTATTCTTGCTAAGGACCAGTAAATCGGGGGTGTGTTGTCCTCTTTTACCAAGAATAACATATTAAGTTGAAGATTCTTGCGGGGTTTAATCCATTTGGGTTTATGTTGAAGTCTGTTAAGGTATTCGACAGAAAATCTTTTCCAGAATAAATGTCTAGTCTTGGAACATTGTTGTTGTCAGGTAGAGAAGTAACGTCGAGCTTAGGAAAAGAAGTAATCGGTTGCCCAATAATAAAATGTCCTGGAGTTAGGCATGATAAATTAGTAGAATCTGTCGAGATTGGACATAAGGGTCGCGAGTTTAATATGCTCTCAATTTGAGCGAGAATTGTCGTTAGTTGCTCGAATGTTAGCACCGTCTTACCCAAAAGTCGGCGGAGATGAAATTTTGTGGATTTTATTCCTGCCTCCCAGAGCCCACCCCAGTGAGGGCCATTTGGAGGTATGAATTTCCATTCGGTAAGATAATTTTGAATTCCTTCCAAGTTCTCCTTTGACTTAAAGTATTTATAAACTTAATGGAGATAATTATTCGCTCCTCGAAAGTTTGTGGCATTGTCGCTAAAAATCGCAACAGGGTTACCACGACGAGCAGTAAATCTTTTTAATGTTAATATGAAGGCCTCCTGTGAAAGACTAGATACAAGTTCTATGTGAACCGCTTTGGTGTTCATACAAACGAACAAAGCAATAAACGCTTTTAACTTTACTGATCTTTTTAGAGAGGAGTCCTTTGTAGATGTAGGTATAGAGATCTATACCTACATTCAAGAATGGCCGTGCTATGGACACGCGTTCTGGTGGAAGTGTTCCCATAATTTGCTCGGTGCGGGTATTTTTAAAACGAAAGCAAGTAGTACACTCATGTATGACAGTTTTAATTTGATGCAAAGCATTTAGAGGCCAAAATTTTAATCTAATATTGGCTAGAACTGTATGAGCGCCGGCATGGAACAATTTTATGTGTTCATTTCTAATAAGCAACTTTACAAAATGAACTTTTCCGGGCAATAAAATAGGATGCTTCTGCTCAAAGGGTATTATGGCGTTATGCAGCCTACCTCCTACACGGATAATGCCGAAATCATCGACGAATGGGGATAAGCATTGAATTGATCTATTCTTTAAAGGTTCTTCTTTTCGAAGCTGACTAAATTCTACGTCAAAGTGAGACATTTGAATACATTTTACCATTACTGTAAGGGAATTTTGCAACTGACACTGACAATGGGCCTGAATTTTTAGAAGAATTTCCTTTGCAGTTGTTTGCAAAACGCAGAACGTATGCGAAGGTTCTTTGCAACCTGTTGAAATTTGAAAAACGAGAAAAGATGTCCGTAAATTTTGGAAATGCGTCACTATGTGCTGACACGTGTCTTTGTTCCGGCAAAGAGTCTAGTTTTAAAATTCGCGGGACAGTTTCTATTTCGAAATCTAGATCTGTTAAACAAGTAGGACCGTGCCACCACTGCGAATTCGATAATAATGAGTATGCGTCAGCTCCTCTCGACACTAGGTCCGCTGTTGTCTAGGCAATTTAAACACAACTTGTTTTGCATCAAGAATTGTTTTCTTTGAGCTGGAGTGTGTTTAGTGAACTTCATACATTTGTAAATAGTATGATTTTTCATTTTGCAATAATAACATTCAAAATTGAAATTGGTATTTTGAGGACTTTTACTTGAAACATGCGGAAATCTTTGCGGTTTTGATTTGTTGTCTACATTTGTATAACCGTCAAAGTTTCTAATGATGAACACCGTTTTTCTAAAAATTCTAAAAATTCATTTAATGTGGGAAGGTGTTCCGAATCTCTTTCGAGTTCAAATAGCTGTCGAGTGCTAAAATCTAAATGTTTGGAGTACATGAAAATTAAAAGCAAATCCCAATTTGAAGTCGATATACTTAAAGCTTGTAATGCTTTTAAATGTTTATTGATTTGAGTGATAAATTTTCTTAAAGTAAAACTGTTATTTTTAGAAATCTGTGGCACTTCTAACAAACCTTGTAAATGGGCGTTAATAATTACCAATTTTCTGTTGAACCGTTTTGTTAGCATGTCCCATGCTACTTGGTAATTTTCGTTTGTAACCGAGAGATTGCTTATTAAATCTAAAGCTTCATTTTTTAATGATGATTTTTGTACTCCAGAAAGAGAATTGTTTTTGTCAATTAGCGCTGAAAAAAGATCAATGAATGCGGGAAAATCTTCAAATTTGCCTGAGAAAATGGGAATGTCCAAATGTGGTAATCTCACTTGAACCGCAGATTGCGTACTTACATCAGACGGGGTTGAAGACCGCTGCAAGGGAGTATTTTCACTTAATTGTGCTTCTGAATTGAAATTGTGTTTTTGAATCAGTGAACGAATTTTTGCCGAGAGCGAAAAAAATCTGGTTTCAATGTCAACTCTATCCGCTTCCTGCGCTTCGTCCACCTCCTCAATCTCGTCTTGAACCGTTACATAAGAATCGTAAGCTTTATTTAGTTGTAACTCCCTTACAATGAATTCATTTACATTTTCAGAGGTTTCGCAATTTTTTACAAAATTTTCTATGCGAGTTATTATGCTTTTCGTATCGCACGTTTCCTTTTGAGAATATCAATGTCTACGCTTGGCTCCGACATTTTCCTTGTTTTTTGAGCAATGTAAATTCTAAATAAGATTGCCGACTAGTCGTAGCGAATTGACTTTCCAAATGCATTCGAACGTAAAGCAAACTAATTAAAAAATGCTTTTGAGACCGTGTCCATTCAAATGTTCTTTTTTTTTTAAAATAAATCACGTATCGCAATTTAACCGGGTAGATCAAACCTGCGTGCGTCTCCGAAACACTCCGGTGCTGCGCGACAAAGAGGCGCCGCGGTTCGAACTCTTGCTTTGATGCGCCGCCGGCTGCCGGGTTTCCCGGCGCGGCGATGCAGCTGGCGTGCGTGCTGTTTTGAGCCGGGGGAACAGCGGGCTGCTGTCTGGTCAAAACCTCGTTCCAGGCTTACCTTTCCTTTGGGATGTAAAATGCTGTGTGCTTTCCTGCGGGTTTTGTTTCGATCCTCGGGAACAGCGGGGTTGCTGTCTGGTCGAACCTCTAGTTTTGAAAGCCTTGTGCTTTCTTCCTGGGGGTTCTGAAGCCGGGTGCTTCCTTGGAAACCGGGTGCTTCCTTTCTGGGGGGTTCGAAAGCCGAGTGCTTTCTTCCTGGGCATTTCAAAGCCCAGTGCTTTCTTTCCGGGGGTTTGGAAACCAGGTGCTTCCTTCCTGGGGGTTTGAAAGCCGGGTGCTTTCTTCCTCGGGCTGTGAAAGCCGGGTGCTTTCTTCCTGGGGGTGTGAAAGCCGAGTGCTTCCTTTCCGGGAGTTTGGAAGCCGGGTGCTTCCTTTCTGGGAGCTAAGAAAGCCGGGTGCTTTCTTTCCGGGGTGTTTGAAAGCCGGCTGCTTTCTGGGGGAGTTGGAAAGCCGTCTGCTTTCCTCCGAGCCAATTTTGAGCCGCGACTTACTTCACTTGTTGCGGGGGTAATTGCACTTGCAAACACTTTCGACACAATCGACGAACGAACCGAATGAATTATCCGGCGAGAGGACCAAAAAATGTGCGTGCGGGAACGCAATTGGGAGAATCCTTCGATGAAAATGCACTGCTTTCCTTTTGAACGATTTTATTTGTACACTTGTACAAGCCGGACAAATTTGCGTCTTAATTCGGGAGGTTTTTGAAATAACTTCTGCACCTTTTGATAGCAAGACGGCGACTGGGGAAGCTGGCGCGCGGGTGCGACGTTAATGCGCAGCGAGGTTGCCGAATGAGAACTTTAGCGTTAATCGCGCGGTTTTTCTAAACTTAAACAGTATGTTAATGACCACCCTTGGATAATCCCATTCAAAAGCAATTGGCCACTTTCTTATATCTATGAACAGACCATACTAACAAAATTCTTATACAAAAAGCAGATAAGAAAGGTGCAAAATATATAACTTAACGAGCAGATCTCTAATTAATAAATTTAATATTACAGTAAAGAAACAAATTTCTATTAAAAAGGTAGGTTCTTGCTAATGTTAGAATACACCCAAAGTTTGCTCCCATTTATGTGAAAATAAGTTCCCTTGCAATGCAATAATCGCTTCAACTCCTGCATCAACATTTTTTTCCATAATAATTATTCTGCCAATTGAATTTATTTAGGATTGAATAAAAAGTTTGATAGTTTCATCGCTGAAGCGTCTAATGCATCTGCAGAACCTGGAGCTCTGATATAAATTTAAATTAGACATGTAAATAATTTACGCAGAATGGTCGCCCGCACCATTTCACATCCGAAACCACAACAATCGAATTTGTCATGTTGTCAGTGTTTACACCTCGAGTTGGATGAATAATGTGCACAATGAAATTTTATGGATATATTTTTTAATTTGGAAAAGTATTGTACCTGTACGATATTTTTCATTCGATTTTAAGCAACTCAATTTATTTAGCCCTTTCTTTTTATCCTTAAGGTTGTTGATCCATGTAACTTTTATGCACTAAGGAGCTCCTCCTGATTTTAGTACACCTGCCACAACTCATTTGAATAACACCTTTGGTGAAAATTGGGTTGAACCGGTTTGCTAGCCGCCTCGCTCTGCTGACTTAAATCCAATAGATTTTTAGTTATGCACACACACACCTTAAGATGTTGATTTAAGATACGCCCTCAGAAAAAATTAAAGAATAAAATATTAAATGTTTGCGAAGAGATAAGAAATAGACCTCGAATTTTACGGAAACGGATGGTGGACATTTACAACATTTGTTGTGGTTTATAAAGGCGACATTAACGGTACTAAATTTTAATGAAATTAGTTTTGGTTAGCTATAGGTGCTTATTTAGTTTGTAGAGCAAATTGCAGAAATATAGTTACAGTACGGTAGTTAGTCCGAGTTAGTTTCTTCTAATGAACTCCTATATTGGCGCGTTGAACTATGGAATGAAATTGAAGAGTTTTGGTCACAAACGGAAACGTTCTTTACTATTTTTTTAAAGCGGAATAAGTAGTAAACTTTTAAAGATATGTCGATTTTTATTTAAAAATGTAAAATTAATGTAAATTTAAATTTGTAAAATTTCGAAAAAATATAAATTAGTAAAAACAATTCAAACTTTATTTACCGAGAACTTTTACAAGTTAGGGTTTCGTGATCACAATAAATATTAATATACGTTAATAAATAGTGCATATCAAAGGCTATATGTTATTGTCGAGACAAAGTCAATGAAAATAAAATGTAAAACAATTAAATAGAAATACATATACATATGAATACAGAAATAATAAAATGAATATTAGCACAAAAAAAAGATAAAAGTGACTGCGGCTTAATTATTTTTGTCGAGAACAAAATTACTCTCGAGGTGTTGCCGAACTGAATAGAAGCAATAAGCAAGCAGATATTCTTTCACTGCTCTTTTAAACTTTTTGTTAGAGAGTATTTAAACAGATGTCGGCAGTCTACTGTACAGTGTGAAATTGAAATAATTGGAAGCAGACTTTGACATAATATGCAACGGGATAGTGATTAAATCGTTCCTAAAATTATGAGAGTGATTTATAGTTGCAGATGGTAAGTGTATCTTTTATGATGCATTTCAATTAAGACAAAATAAACGAAGGTTCAAGGTAAACATAATCCTGTAGCTGAAAAAAAGGGATCTGCAATGGGCACAATAATGGATATCACTCGTAAACCTAATCATTCTCTTTTGTAGTTTAACAATGATTTTTGCTGCAATATTATGAAAAATGAAAGTGCAAACTAACACGTTTTAAGAATGTCGAAATGTATTGAAAATATCAGACTCGATAAAGCTCTAGAGAGTTCATCTCCATGGTGTGATCACGACAATTTGTCTATAATGAGACCCAACAGCTTAACACTGTTACCCACCACTAGCATCGAGTTGGTCGGTATTTTCAAGATTTTAATTTTATCTTTATTTAAGAGATGACCCTCATTCCATTGTGTCAAAGGCATTGGACAAATCGCATAGTGTTATGACAATGTGCAGCTCCCAGTCGAATGCCTCGACCACACCCTTCAAGACCCTTAATAGGGCTTTCGTCGTAGAATGTCCAGTCCTAAAACCAACCTGGCCCTGATTTAGAGGTGTTAGAGGTGTTAAGCTCCGGGCCAAATTTGGCACTACCCTTAAACAATTCTATTGACCGGTCCCTGACCTAATTTGCAATATTGAAAATTCACTAACACATGTAAAAAGATAATTTAAGAATGAAATATTGTTTGTAATGCTATTTCCGAGTTTAAAAATAAAGTAAATACACATAAAAAACATCAATTAATGAAAAAAGTAAAAAAAAAAATAAAAGCTTTTTAAAGAAAAATAAAAACCTAGCGGTACTGGTATCAGATAAGTCTAATAAAACTGCTGTAATGGATGTAAGTGAATTCAATCAAAAAATGAATGAATTGCTCAGAGACGAAATTACATACAAAAAATTCAACTTTAATCCTACACAAATTTTTCAAAAAAAATCAAACGAAATAATTTCTAATTGGGAACAAAACTTTTACATTTTACCAAAAACGGAAAATGAACGAAAAATTAATAACTCTTTGCCTCCAAGAATTTACGGTTTGCCCAAACTGCACAAACCTGGCATACCGCTAAGACCAACTGCTGTATTCTGTACATAGTGGCCAACGGAAAAGTTACCAAAATGCTTAAAAGATATTCTGAAGAAAATCATGTTTTACTATCTCTTGACGTAGTCTCACTTTATACAAATGTACCCTTCGACCTCAACAAAAAAATGAGACACTATAAAACTACACACAGATATCCCTCTAGACGAGTTTGTAAATGCTGTAGATTTCACATTAAAATCCACATTTTTTCAATATAACGATGATTTTTATAAACAAATTGAAGGTTGTGCAATAGGAATGGCAATTTCAAGTGTTGTTGCACAGCTAGTTATGGAGTTTTTGGAGGAGACCGTTATAAAAAGCTTAAGTTTTGACTTACCGTTTTAATACCGTTATGTTGACGATTGTATAACTGCAGTACTAAAAAACAAAATTAAATTACTACAAGAGGCCCTCAATAACTTCATTCAAAAATTACAATTCACAATCGAAATCGAAAAGCAAAAATCAAAATCAGAAAAATAAAACCAAATATATACCACTACCATACATTCCTGGCTTATCTGAAAAAATTCAAAACATTTTAAAAGAACATGATACTAAAATAGGCCACAAAAGTTACAATTTACAAAAACAGTTTTCCGGTAAAATTAAATCAAAAATACAGGATGCAAAAAGAAGCAACATAGTGTATGAAATCATAGGGCAAACAAGACAATATTTGAAAAATCGAATAAATGGAGATAAATTTGACAAGACGAACAAAACAGCCATTCACACACATAGAAAAGAAACTAAACATGCTTTAAATTTTCAAAAAGTAAAAATACTGAATATAGAACCCAACGTTAGGAAAAGAGAATTCTACGTGGAAGATAGCGGGATCTATATAAATCATAAATATGTCAATAGAACTAAAGCAAGTAAGTAGCAAGCTTTATATTTTTATTTCAAAGAACAATAAAAAATGGTTAGTTTAATTACGAAGACTGCGAGAATATTGCAGGAAGCGTTTTAAAGGACATATAAATTGCGGTGTACTGAAGGAAACGTAATAAAACATCAAAACGTCGAACTAGAAACAAAATAAATATGTACTTAAAATATGTAGCGTACTTGCGATATGTATACAAGCTTACCCAAAAATTATACATAAGCTATTGTAGCCGATATTTTAACATGATATAAAAAATGAAAATAAACATATCAAATATTTTAGTAGTATCATGCATTTATAAAGCAGTAAAGTGATACCAACTACCTATCGTTTCTCAACTAATTATTACATATTTTGTGTTTTCTATCTGAAAATCTTTCTCTATCTTAAGATTTTGCAATTAAAAACACAATGTAATTAAATATATTACTAAACTGACACAAAATACAACTACTTTCTTTTACATAATATGTGTAACATTTTGGTATTCAAAATGAAGACCTAAAAATGTTCTACTTTGATAAAATGTGCACTGGCAGATTATTTACGACTTTCCGTTTGTGGGGGAGCCCCCGCCACGCCCTCAAATGTATGTAATATTGCAGCCAAACGGCCCCGATCTTGAATGCGATAATGGACGTATTTTCTAAAATTTATTACCTAATAACTCGTGGTCGCCGACTGGTTTAATTGAATTTAAACGGAACGCGGACAGTTTGGCGAATTTTACGTTGAAAAGCCGGCAGTTTTACGCCGATTAAAAATTCATCGGGTTCATTTAAACCATTAATTTCGTGAAAAAATATCTCATCCGTCGGACCTAATCCGCTCGAACACAACAGAACATTTTAACGCGATTGTTTTAAGTCATATTCGTGCTTGTTAGAATGAACTTAACCCCAAATTAATTTAGGTTATGTGCACTCTCTCGATTAATTCTCTTTTTGCCCGGCCCGAGCCCCCGCATAAACTTCTAGAAGATTATGTTGACGGTTTTTGCTAGGGACGAATAAAGTTCGCTCACACCGAGATTGTGATTTATTGACGGTGAGTACAGTTTTCCCATGTAATATATTAGGTGGCGGTAAGAGTACTTACTGAATTTGATTTGTGTAATTTTGGGGTTCTAAAATGTTAGCCATGTCACAAAAATAAGCTTTCTTGACCGGCTAGCTTTTAATGCCTATTGATAAATCAAACTAATGAATCTTATTACGTAGGAATAAATTACATATTATTGCAGAAAAGTGTACAGTAAAAGAATGGGAAATTAAGCCCAGATCCGTCCAGGCTAATAATTGTTTCGTCGTTTCGTTTTTGAAGAGAATTTTAGTGAAATGATAATGTTATGTTCCGACAGGTTCAGTAGTAGTTACGGATAACGCTAGCTATCATAGATGAAATCGAATATTTCGAAAGTATTTACGCTCGTATAAAAATTTTATATCTCGGTTAAGGTAGGTCCTAGCGGATTGGTACAGAAATGATCACGGTCGACAAAATTTTTTTTGTCGGTTTGTGCGTTCTCCGTTCTCCGTCCTTGTCTTTTGGTTTTTCCTAAATAACTTTCGAACCGTTGGAGCTACAAAATTAAAATTTACCTCCTTGGAAGAAATGGCCCCGATCCGACGACGGCATCTATCTTTTTTTTCACGATTTTCGACTGTTTTTTGGACATTGCTATAAAACACGATAAGTGTCCGAAATTTATAGCAGTCGACTTGATATTTGGCATATACGTGCAGCTTTGGAAAGTATTCCAAAAAAATAAAAAATCGCGTGAGCAAGGATCTATAAACTCTGATTCTTGACAATTTTTCCAAAATATACAGGGTGCTCCGCAAATTAAAAAAAAAAAACTGAAAAATGGGTCCCCTTCTATTGAAAATTGGTTATAACTGAAAGACTATGATTCCAATGGCACTTTGTTTTACATTGCGATATAGCCCGCATAGACAGCCAAAACTTTGGTATTTAAGGTTTTCACCTATTATACTGGGTGTTCCCGTTATTCCGTGCTAAATAATAAATGTGTTAATGGGCCTAAATTTGCAGATATCGACTTCAAATTTAGCAGAGAAGTAAAAATCCCTGTCTATATTTAAACAGTGGAAATTCGGTGAAATCAAATTTTACCACGCATTTTTTATTTTTTTTATTTTTTTTTTGTTACTTTTGGCTTCCAGCAAAATATGTTTTTCTCCATAATCGTTCACCCGATCGGCAAAATTCTTTAACCAACAGACGCTTAAGATCCAGTGCAATACCATTTATTTCAGGCATTTTTTCGATTATATACAGGGTTTTCAAATTATAGTTAAAATCTAAAAGACCTAGAAAATTCTTCTTTTTTGGAGTAAATTATTAACCGCCAATCAAGAATCGTAAAAAATATGGCTAATCGGTTCAAACAGTGCCATAGGCCGCATCAAGAGTTCAATTCTTGTATTTGCAGTTTTCGTCTCGTCTATCACATACCCTGCTAGGGATACATGAAAAAGTCCATTTTAAAATCGCTATTCCGGGAGTTATTGATTATTACGGCGCACTGCATGGTTTCAGAAAGGACTTAGAAAACCATTTACTATTTTGGAAAAATTCTTGGACCAGGAAACGTAGACGATCCAAGGCTATAACCTCCATTTGCGGGATTTTTTCAATTAGGTACAATTATGTTTAAAAAAATCTAAAAGACCCTGAAAATTGCCGTTGTAGTGGATAAATTATTAGGCGTAAATGAAAAACGATAAAACATGGGATAATTTGGTTTTAAACAGTCTCGAGTATTGAGTGGAGAGAGATAGTTTCAGGCTTTGTCTATCATAGAGGGTGCGCGAGATACTTGGAATATTATAATTGGAAATCGATATTACCTGAACAATTTTTTATATTTATCAAAGTTTGTCGCAACTTTGAAATTCTCAATAAGTAAAAGACGCTTTATACAGGGTGTGTACACAATATAATTACATCGATTTTGCAAAAGTTCCATAGTGGTAGGTAGGAGCACGATAGAAAGACAATGCGTCCCTCTGGGACAAGAAACTGCGAAGCGCCACCTTTTTAAAATAAAAAGCTGCTTCGCGCTACGCGCTATGAATTTGCCCCGCCCAGCTAAGATATTTCGAAAGCAATCTTGTTACTTTCGCAAAATGAATGCAATCCATGTCTTGCGCACTAGTTTTTCTTCTACTGTAACAGTCTAATTGAATTCATTCCTGAATATATATCTCCCTTTGAATTTTCCAGTTTGTTCGTTTTTGGGTTAACCGATGCCAATATTCCTCAACATCTAACTAGCGTTTTGATGATGTTCCTGTGCTTCTTTTATGTACCATTTGTTTTTTTCTTGTTATAGAAGAACATATAACCCGATTGTAGGATTGAACATTTTTCTTCTGGCAGTATGATTCCGCTCAAGTCTAGGATGTAAAATTTGATTTGCCTCAGTTCTTTTTACAGTTGCTTTAGATGTTCCTGTAATTTTAAAATTCTTATCTTAAAGATAGCGGTAAAGAGTTTCGATGTTTTCTGTTTTCCACTCTGTTTAATAGTATATTATGCAACAAGTGCGGTAAACGGCTTTTGATTCGCAAGTTTATTTAACACGAGCGTAGCGCAGCGGCGCGAGTTTACCGAACGTGTTGCATACTATACTTTTTCTACGACTGTTGGATTTTGGGTACATTTTCGCAAAACAACACAAATTCATTCACTGACATGGCCGTCAGGAATTACAAACGTCAAAATTCAAGGCGTGGGAAATATCTCCGAAAACAGCCGATTGCTCCCAAACCAGTGCGGTATTTTACAGACAGAAGCAGAAATAGTATATTATGCAACAAGTGCGGTAAACGGCATATGAATAACGAGTTTATTTGACACGAGCGGAGCGAGTGTTCAAGAAACCAATGACTTAAAAAGTTTCCCGAACGTGTTGATAACTATACGTTTTCTACGACCGTTGGTTTTTGGATACATTTTCGCAAAACAACACGAATACATTCACTGATATGTCCGTCAGAACTGACAAACGTCAAAATTCAAGGCGTGGGAAATATATCCGAAAACATCAGATTGCTCCCAAACCCGTGCGGTAATACTCCGGAAATGTCCGAAGTGGCTCGGACTGTGGGAAACGAAACTGACGTGGTTAAGTGACGCTTCCCGCACGCTAGATCGGTGTGTAATTAGGTATTTTAAATATGTGTTATTCAATTGAAGAAAAGGTATCCATAATTAGGTGGTATTGAAATGTTTTATAATTATAGCTTCGATTTTAACAATTAAACGTACTATTACCCAATTCGCGTCCAAAGGCACCGTAATAAATAATTGCAACTGCTTGTGGAAGAAAACAAAATGATTAGTACAAGGATTTTTGGACAAGCTGTAAACAAACTAACCAAACCAAGAGAACCGAGAGCTCCGCGAAGGCGACGAAGAAAGAAGAGTAGCATTTTGTTTTTAAATTTTTTTAAAAATATTTGTTTTACTGATAAATGTACATTGGCACTCAACAAAGACCAAATGTTCAAAACTGTCGGTATTGGATCCAAGGCAATGAATATCGTTTTGTTCGTACTCGTAGCCAAAATCCCCAAAAAAATAATGTTATGGTGGGAATTTGCGGACATCATATTATTGGGCCATTTTCTATGGACTATAACCTCATGGCAGGAACATATGTCAACCTATTACAAAATCAAATGGAACTCACACCAAGAAGTTGTTCGTGAACATCAGGAGATCTGTCACCCAGATAACCTGACTTCTAAATTTCAAAATCTTAACCTACTTCCTTAGAATGTGACAGGATTCACAATATCAACTAAGCAATGTTAGAAAAGAATTTCTTCTCTTCCCTTCTGTAAAATACCTAATTATATACCGATCTAGAGTGCGGGAAGCGTCACTTTACCACTTGACTTTCTTCTCCCATGGACGATCCACTTCGGACATTTCAGGGATATTAAAATAAGAACTCAAAGTTCAGATTTTCACGAAATTAATATATATATATATATATATATATATATATATATATATATATATATATATATATATATATATATATATATATATATATATATATATATATGATGACACTATATTCCGGGATATCATCCGTTCGCTCGTTGAACTCCGACTGGAATCCTGCATCCGACTGGAATCCTGCAAATCTTGCATCCGACTGGAATCCTGCAGACGTTTCGCCAAAATCTCACTTGGCATCTTCAATGCTCGCGTTCCGAAAACACTTCGAACACTGTGTTCGAAGTGTTTTCGGAACGCGAGCATTGAAGATGCCAAGTGAGATTTTGGCGAAACGTCTGCAGGATTCCAGTCGGATGCAAGATTTGCAGGATTCCAGTCGGATGCAGGATTCCAGTCGGAGTTCAACGAGCGAACGGATGATATCCCGGAATATAGTGTCATCACATTTTTCCATCCGTGAATCAATACGTGAATATATATATATATATATATATATATATATATATATATATATATATATATATATATATATATATATATATATATATATATATATATATATATATATATATATATATATATATATATATATATATATATATATATATATATGATGACACTATATTCCGGGATATCATCCGTTCGCTCGTTGAACTCCGACTGGAATCCTGCAGACTTTTCGCCAAAATCTCACTTGGCATCTTCAATGCTCGCGCTCCGAAAACACTTCGAACACGAAGTGTTTTCGGAGCGCGAGCATTGAAGATGCCAAGTGAGATTTTGGCGAAAAGTCTGCAGGATTCCAGTCGGATGCAGGATTCCAGTCGGAGTTCAACGAGCGAACGGATGATATCCCGGAATATAGTGTCATCATATTTTTCCATCCGTGAATCAATACGTGAGAATATATATATATATATATATATATATATATATATATATATATATATATATATATATATATATATATATATATATATATGTATATATATATATATATATATATATATATATATATATATATATATATATATATATATATATATATATATATATATATATAGTTGTTTCGACAACACCGTGTCCTTATCAAATGTTTTATCACATTTGATAAAGCTACGGTGTTGTCGACACAATTGTCATTTAAAAACATATAATTTTTTGAAAATCTGAACTTTTATTTCTTTTTTATTTTGATAACTGGATTTTCATCAAGTAAAAGCCACCTCCGTTCAAGTCCGGGATATTACCGCACGGGTTCGGGAGGCATCGGATGGTTTCGGAGATTTTATCCCATGGATTGACGTTTATCAATTCTGACGGTCATGTCAGTAAATATATTCTTGTTGTTTTGCAAAAATGTACCCAAAAATTAACGGTCGTAGAAAAAGTATAGTATGCAACACGTTTGGTAAACCTTTTAAGTCATTTTTTTTGTCTGTCCATTCTCCGTTCTCGTCTTTTGGTTTTTCCTGAATAAGTTTCGAACCGTTGGAGTTACAAAATTAAAATTTGCCTCCTTTTTAACCATCCACGAGGCACATAAGCTTATAAGAAATGGCCCTGATCCGACGCCTAGAAAAATCGTAAAAAATGTGGCTAATTGGTTCAAACAGTGTCATAGGCCGCATCAAGAGCTAAAATTTTGTATTTGCTGTTTAAGCTGCTCGGGATATTTGGGGGCTGTCAAAACGCGATGTCATTGATTATTATAGCGCACTGCATGGTTTTAGAAAAAACTTACTATTTACTATTTTCTAAAAATTCCAGAACCAGGAAACGTTGAAGATCAAGGGCTATAGCCTCTGCTTCGAATATTGTTTGAATCATAAAGAGGTTGTGTCGTTTATGGGCAAAAAATCTAAAAGATCCTAAAAATTTCCTTTTTTGTGGGTTAATTATTGGCGATAAATGAGAAACCGTTAAAGATGGGATAATTTTATTTGAACAGTATTGTGTCGAGAGAGAGTTTCAGGTTTTGTCAATTATACAGGGCGCGAGATATTTCAAAAAACATCATTCTACAACGCTATTATTTGTGCAAATTTTAATATGTACCGATGATTGCTGTAACTTTAAAGTTCGACGAGATGTGAAGGACATTTTATGCAGGGTGCCTGCGCAATTAAATTACATCGATCGCGAAAGTTCCATAGTGGCCCGCAGGAGCATGATAGAAAAACAATGCCTCCCTTTACCACAAGAAACCGCGAAGCTCTTTCCTTTCATAAAAAAAAACCTGCTTCGTGCTAGGCTCTACGAACTTGCCCCGCCTAGCGACGATATTTCGATAGCAACCTTGTGTAATTTTACCATCATATTTAATTCACCTTCCCCTTCAAAAAGCTATATTTCAACTTTGCTATAAAATATACAGAGGAGTCAATATTTACCAACATGGGATTTTCTGTTCCGTTCGGCATAGATCAATGATGTCCTGGCCCGATGAGGTGATTCTTCCAACGAACTGAGTCATCTTTGTTTGGCAGTTTGTAAACGCCACTGCGCCCTGTAAGCAAGTCTGTACACGTTTCAACCACGAATATCCTTCATTAACATTAATCTTGCAGCCGCTCGTTAATTTTCGGCGCTCAAGAACAGCGGCGCCACCTAATTATTTTTTCAAGGCCCCCGGCGTATGCCCACCTCGATAATAATTAATTTAGCGTAGGTACATACGAAGTTAGAGCCCCCATTCCTCCCTTGGGTTTAATTTTGTGTTTTTTTTGTGTAAGATACGCGAACACGTAAAGGGGTAACGAATTGTACCGGCTTTTTTGCTACAACGGCCGCGGGGTAAGGCGGGTAATTTTAACTTTGACGTTACGTCGGATGCGCCGTTAACGAACGTTCCACTTTTGTTTTTTGCAGTTAGCAGTTGGTGTCGCTTTTAGTTTTCGGTTTCGCTAATTACTCGGAGGAGAACTTTTCAACAAATATTATTTTTTTTTTACTGAAAACGTGTTATTTTATGTTAATACGTTTTTGAAGTCAGGCGGAAGGCGCAGTAAGTGCTTGATGTTTGAGTTTGTTTTTTTTAGTTACGTTACACGCGGCTGCACTTAACGAATTTGAATCAGCTTCTTCTGCAATCAATCCTATTCGGATTTTGGAAGTGGCTGCTTTAAAAAGTTTGGTCGTGTACACTCGTACCACTATGATATTCTCCTTCTTTCTATACTTCTGTTTCTCAGGGTCTTTTGGTTGATTATGAAACACAAAAAAAGTGTAATTGGTGCTACGATCTCCATTTTTTGTTAATTTTTCTCAAAACATAAATCAAATGGGTTCTGTACAAGATAGTTGCCAAATTTAGGGTCCATTCCGTAAAGTAATGAGACAGAGCACTTCGCCCTGGCATGACTTTTAGGTCTAAATTTTATGTCTTGCTTTATATATCTATTTCTTATATGGGGAACTTGTAGAAAAACAAAATTTCAGTGCAAGCGTTACAAATTAAGCAAAACTGTTACAAAACACTTAACACTAAAGCCAATGCTGTGTTGCCAACTCGATTCGATTGCACAGTTTGCAAGACATGTTTAGTTTAATTCTAAACCCATCCAGATATCTACAAAAAACTCACCTTTTTGAAGAACAAAACAAACATTTGAGAAGTGAGGTTATGACATCTGACATTTGGCAAGGTTTTAATAAATACCTAACTAACCAAAACTATAAGTATTTCAAAATCACATTAGGTTTTATTGCATAAGAAAAAGACACTTAAGGTAAATTTTATTAATTTTTTCAAGGTGTAATATTACTTGAAAAATCATATAAAACTTAACTTTTTACAATAGCGACCTTTAATATGGCGGCCATTGTAATTTCTTTTCGAATTCTCAAAAATACCTGCCTAAAAAATAAAGAATATCGCCTTTTAAGCAACATTCCTGAATCTCGAAGACATGTTTTTCAAAAGTATGCAACCAACAATTTTAACTTTATTCGATTTATTATGAGTTTTGTGTTATGTGACGCCAAGTATATACAAATTATCAATAATTATCTAATGAAGGACGTTTTTATTCAAAATCTAATTTTGTTTCACTCTCAGAGTTAATGTTATTTTGTATAGAAATATAAAAATCTTGAAATTTTACATTTTTTTATTAAATGTATTACACTCGAACTTATAGTAGGAAAATTTGGTTAAAGATGGAACTAACCAAGAGATTGTCGAGTTTCCATGTGCATCTGCTCGAGACGTTGTGTAAACAAAAATAGAGATAGAAGCCAGTTCGCAGTCGAGTACCGTTTCTTTTTTATACATAATTCTAATTATACATTATTTCATAGTTATTCCGTACCATAGAGTAGATATCACCAGTGCTTGATAAATTATTTTAATTATTTTTCTAGGTATGAATTCTAACAGTTGATAAAATTTATAATTCGTTTTTCTGATCTTGTTAACAGTATAATCAAGTAATCCTATTTATGAATTTTGTTGTCTAAAATAAGGTTTATTATATGGAGCAATGAATTTGACAGAGCTAATTAATTTGGCATCAAGATCTTTGCTGATAAATTATCAAGAATAGCGGACGCTTTATTTTTGAGTGACTCATTCTCAATTTTTAATTAATATTGTAGTATGTGTATGTGTGTATATGTGTATGTGTGGATAGTTCGTACGTATTGTTGTCTTAACTTTTTAGAAAGATGCGGTTTAAATAAATACCACTTCGAGGCCTAATCACGGAAAATATTTGTTTCTATATCATACTCACTGACAAGTGGAGTCTGTTCCAAAAATAATATTCATTTCCTCACAGAAAATTTCCAAATCTGAATTAGGTGGCTTAATAGGAAATTAATTGGTCTTGATTTGATTTGTAAATTCCTTTTACACAATTTTTTTAAAGATTTTTTTAAAACTAACTCCAAGAAGTTTGTCCATACTGCAGTACTTTTGCTGGTGAGTTTAAAGAAATATCTCATAACCATTAGGTTTACAATCTTGAATGTCATAAATAGGGTGCGTTTCGGAGATTATAATAATTTCAAAGCCGATCCATTAGAGTTCGATTAGTGCAACCAACTCATCAAAGTGGCAGTTTAGACCACAGAGATTAAAATAAATGTATTATGAATGAAACCTCTAAAAGATATTACTAAACACTCGACACTGCCATGACTCTTACCTATCAATAAACTATTGATTCTTGGGTTTACTCAGTAACATTAAGATATGGATGTTTTTGGGCTAGAGTCCATCAAAGTAGGCGATATACTTTGAGCTGCCCTTTATCAGTTCAAAACTGTTTAATTTTAATAATTTTAAATAATTTTCACATGTTCTCAGTGCCGTCCCATCTTAATGTCATCAAATCAAAAGCCTTATCATATCAAAAAATTCTTAATTTAAGTTAATGTAAAGGTGATTTTGTAAGCTCATATATTTAAATATTTCTCCACGAGTGATTAAACCTGATACCAGAAAATCCTAAAATAAAGCAAACGCAAAAATGGGATACTATTTTATATTACCTTTTTTATTTGATTTGATTAACTTAAATATTTTATTACTCAATAAGTGGAACATGGTGGAGCTTGAATATATTATTTTTAAAAAGAAAATACCGGGATGAACCCTGAAGTACATCAAAATACTTTCACTCTGATAGAAAATTCCCAGTCGAAGCCTCGGGACACCAGAACTGATAGAACATTGCCGGTCAAAAGTAGCCTAGGTAAAGGTAAAACGGCAATTTGATACATAATATTTTTTAGTTTTCATTATAACTTATAGATTTAGTTATATCAGACCAAAATTTTCAGTGGGTTTTAATTCATAGATAAAATATTAAAAACCAGATATCCGACTATTTCATTTTTATTTGTACCTTCATCTTCTTCCTGAATCAAGTCTTCAGATGGTATTAATTATGGCTAGTATTAAAGTCATTCAATTAGAAATTTTCCACATGTTATCACCTTCCATTATACAAAAGTCCTGGTTGATCATATTTTTTATTCGGTTAAATAGGTCAACTTCAAAAGTTGCTGTTTGCACAGCGGTATTTAATAAACATATCGCTCCACAAAACTTCCCCCTCTCTCCTGTATATGCGAGTTAGTCCGTACATAGCCGAATACGATTTATACTGCGCATGCGGACCCCGACGATTTTCCGCGAAAACCCGAAAACCAAAATTCTCCCGCGCCAACCCGAACACAACCGAACATTCACGAAGTGGCTTAGCTGCGGTACTATTGTACTGTCGAATAAATATCGAAAACGTGATTATCTCGTAAATTCGAAGGGGTGAATGTTGACAAAATGGCGGTGCTCATGTCTTTATTTTTCCCAGAAACATGGATCACTCAACCTCCACAATATTTGGTCCTACTGGGAAAACTAGAACCTTGGGCAGCAAAAGCTTTTCTCCAGAACCATCAGACACGAGAACAGTCCGCTATAAAGATCCTTTCGAACAACTTGTGAGAGCTCCCGTGCCCAATAAAAGCCCGAGCAGCTGGTTTAATGGGAAATCGAGCAAAGGTCAACCATGACAGGTATGGATTTCGTTGGACTTTTGCCTCGATCCTCTAATGGCAATACTCATCTAATGGTAGTGAGCGATCAATTCAGTAAATAAGTACTTTTATTTCCACTGCGAACAGCGACTGCTGCCTCCCTATGTAAGCAAATTCCTTCTCTTTGGAGTGCCGCAATCCATAATTTGCGACAATGGAGCCCAATTCAAAAGTAAAACTTTGCAAAGCCTGTGCACTAAGCATCATAATAAGACGAAATTTACTTTCCTTTATTACCCCAGAGCAGACCCATGAGAAAGCGTAAATCGAGTAGTCCGAACGATGATCTATTTAGATAGACTTACCACTTGGGAACAAACGGGTCTGATTTTTTTGACTTGTAAATGGCAGTGCGCTTACCATGATTGCAGGACCACTAAACTTTTCCAAATTGTGTTTGTTGTTTTCGAAATGTCATTATCAAAATGAATGGTGAATCCTCAGGGAAAATCTAAATTTTTCGAAATGACTTTTCGGCAGAGCGATTAAGAAAACAGAGCAACTAAAGTTTTCGTAATAACACCCATTCCAATAATTGAAATTCATCGTTGTTTCTTTTTTACCTTATTGTAATTGTTCGTATTTTTCACATTTTGAGGGAACTGCCATCTTCTATCGGGCATTCGCCTAGACTTTCCAATTGAGGTTACTTCCTTTTTGTTGGTGATTTTGGACCCGTGGTTTTCGATATCCTGGTTGTTTAGTCTTCGATTGACCTCCAAGACTATTTCAGAAAAGAAATTAACTTTCCAGAGCGTTTGATCTAGAAAGGTGCTTTCCTCAGAACATCGACAGCTCCCACCTGTGTCAAGTTTCTTAATCGATACATATCGATCTAGTTATCACGATCTGTCGCGTCAGTGCAGTGCACTTGGAGTTTTGAGCCTAGTCTGCACCAACGATATGGAATACCAAATTCATGGAAGGCTGGTTAGATCTTCGGGTAAAACTCCATTAAGAGCAAAGGTTGAACGCTCATTTTTTGTCAGTGACGTCACAGTGTTACCAGAATGTACTCTTTATGGCTCGAGTTGAATTCCCTAGACTCACAAGTTCCACTTACCCAATTGTTTTTTAAATCTTGTTTCCGCTCATTATTTAAAGTACGGCCAAATTATAATGCAATTATTGCTTTGACGTGATAAGTATTTTACAGTGCCTTAACCGCAGACCTTCTCAGGACCGTGGTAAAACCCATCGCAACAGATTTTATTCTGCATTAAGTAGGTCTTACCTGGGATGGACCGCAAGGAATATTTTTAGAAACTTGAAATTTTTATTTGACACGTAAATTCTGGGCATTTTCGTATTTATTTTAAAATCAGTTGATATGTATCGTTCTTTAAGACTTTAATTGCAATATGTTCGTATATATTAGGGAGGTATCTGAATATGCTCCTTCCAGTAAATACGTATTTATGTATTTGATTCTCGAGCTTTGACTCTACGAGGTTGTCTTCACTGGATAGTTCAAAGGGTGAGGGTAAGTACCTGTACTCTATTTATCTTACAAGTAAGTTTGAAAATAATCATTTTAGTCTTGTGTCCAAATCTATTAACAACATTCTTTTTCTTGTAATTTTTGTGTCTTCTACATAGTTCTTGGATTTGTAAACAACAACAGATTATATTCGCTGTAGATAAAGGTACGTCATAAGTAAACAGATAAATATTTATTACAACCTTGTAATTAAATGTTGTTTGAAGGTTCCTGTTTTTTAACACTTTAAAATGTGGAAACCGTGGATTCAAGCAGATGTTCACCTGTTAGAAGAAGACATGGAAAACAACGCAGAATTTGAAGGCGAAGTGGCGATGGTAGTTGAACCTAATGACAATTTAGAAGACGAACTACCTCAGCAAATGGAAAAACGGTTTTGGAGTAATAACAGTAGACAATATGTTAATCACGAGGTCTGCTATAAAAACACTATAATTCTAGTTCACCTACAGCTGCTCTATTTTCTTAATAGCCATGACGAAACTTACAAAGGTCATTTAGAAAAATTTGATTTTCCCTGCTCATTCACTATTCATTTAGACAATGACATTTCGAAAATAACAAGATGGCTTTCGAAAAATGGTCGGTGGGCGGGGCTGGTTCGTAGCGCGTAGCGCGAAGCAGCATTGTATTTCAAAAAGGCGGCGGTTTCTTTTCAAAAAAGGGACACATTGTTTTTCTATCGTGCTCCTGCAGCTTTCGAAAAATCGATGTAATTTTTTTATGCATGCACCGTGTATAAAGCGTCTTTCACATATCGCCGAACTTCAAAGTCACGACAAACGTTGATAAATATAAAAAATTGTACAAGTAACAACAATTTCCAATGATATTTTTTGCCAAGTATCTCTGATAGAAGAAATCTGGAACTCTCTCTCAACACAATTTGCGATACTGCTTAAACCAAATTATCCCATGGATTATAGTTTTTCATTTATGGGTAATAATTTACCCACAAAAACCGCAATTTTCAGGGACTGTTTGATTTTTTGCCCATAATCGACACACCCAGTTCATAATTGACAAAATGCGTGAGGTTATAATCCTAGATCTTCCACACTCCCTGCACAAAGAATTTTCGCAATAGAGGAAATGGTTTTCGAGAAAATATTTTTTTTCTGAAACTGTGTATTACACCGTAATAGTAATTGACGTCATGGCATAGACTGAGCCCGAGGAATAGTGATTTTCAGATGGATTTTTTCAAATATTTCGAGCAGCGTGCGTGATAGACGAAAACGGTAAATACAGAAATTGTAGCTCTTCATGCGACCTATCACACTGTCGGGACCGATTAGCCATATTTTTGCGAATTTTGATTAACCATTAGTAACTTACTTTCGAACAGAGCAATTTTCAATATCTTTCAGATTTTTATCCATAACTAAATCACCCTGTATATAATCGACAAAAAGCATAAAACGAAAGTTAGAGTCCCGGATCTTCCTCGTTTCACGGTTCCAAAATTTGCAGATCGGGTGGATGGTCATGGAGGAAAACATATTTTTTTGGAAGCCAAAATTTACCAAAAAATAAAAATTTAATTTTTTTAAAGAATATTTGGTGAAATTTGATTGTACCTAAATGTGGACACGGACCTTTACTTTTCTGCTAAGTTTGAAGTTGATTTCTGCAAATTTTAGACACGTAACACTTTTTTTATATAGCACGGAATATCGGGACCACCCTGTACAATGAGTGAAAAGCTTTAATATGCGGGCTATATCGTAATGTAAAAAAGTGACATTTGACTCGTAGTCTCTCGGTTATAGCCAATTACATGTACATGTACATTTTTGAAAAATTGTCAGGAATGAAAATTTATGGAACCGTATGTATCATCTGCGCTTTCTTGTTCGAGATTTTTTTTGGTTTTGTAAAAGGTTTTTTCATAGACCCTTATTTTTTAATACTTTCCGACCCCCCAGTCCCTCAATTTTCAGTATATGTGCAAATAGGAAGTCGATTTCATAGCAATGTCGAAAAAAGCAGTAGAGAATCGCGAAAAAAAGATGGATGCCGTCGTCAGATAGAGGTAATTCATTATAGGCTTATGTATCTCGTGAAGGATTAAAAAGGAGATAAATCTCGATTTCGTAGACCAAATGGTTACAAAGTTATTCCGGAAAGACCAAAACACGAGAACGGAGAACATCCAAACATCGACGGTCTCCTAGGACAGAGATCTAAAATTTTGATACGAGCGTAGATACTTTCGAAAAATTCGATTTCCTACCTAACAAACACAATTTTGGAGAGTTTGGTGGTCCCTCACTCGGGGTAACAAGAAATCCACTTTTGGTCCGACGAACGTAAAAAATATTATAAGATTCATTTACTCTGTATTTCGCGATTCTTGTTGCGATCTCTCAAACGCAATTTCGAACGTAATCTAGCGACACGAGAACGGGGTTTCGCGAAAACACTTCTGCGGCAGTAACCGGAAGAAAATTCTTCGGGCCCTTTCGCGTTTCAAAATTATGTTTGCCGCCGAGCGGTAGGTTTTGCGGGTATTGAAATTCATACACACTTTTCCCTAATGCATTTTCCGACGGGACGTACTTCAGCGATCCCGTCTGTCGCTGAAACATTGCCCGAAAAACTGCGTCGAAGCCCGAAAGCAAAGTGTTCGGCGGAGACTTTCAGGGAGATTCGTTCGTTGTACTGAAATGAATGGGGCGGTAAACGGATATATAAGTGGCCCGAAAAATGTTTCGCGAACTTTCGCTAATGCGGTTTTTCCGGCGACATCTGCAAGTGGTGAATTGGCGTTTCATATTGCGTTAATTTTCAAAATTTGCAGTATAACTGAAAGGAAGTTTAAAGTTTGGAATAGAATTACGAGAGAGACCATTAACACTTACGTTCTATTTAGATATTTTTCTCAAACATAGAATTTTATAAGAATAGGATGCTAACTAAACTAAAGAAATATAAAGAACAATATGAATTTGTTAAAAAGGACTAATACCTTCAATACGCAAAAAACATATGTCCTGCTGAGAACTGAATGACATGAAGGTAGACAATTGCAAAATGCTGATACTAAAAAAATGTGGCGATTTGTAAATAGCAAAGCATAAATAAAAAAGTAAACTATTTTAACGAGTTTTTTAGCACAGTGATACCTAAACTGAATGAAACTGTGACTTCCTCAATAAGATACCATCAAATACTAGATACAACATATAATTCGAATACGATGTTTCTAGCACCAACAAATGAGACAGAAGTTTATTGGACTACTAGTGGACTTAAAACAAGGCTTCATTATAAACAATCCCATGGCGCCAGCTGTTAGTTGTCTAGTTTATAAGCAAGGTCAAAAAAATTTGGTCAATAGCTATCGTCCGATTGCATTAATTTAAAATCTTGCTAAGATTTTTGAAAAAATATTTTTGGCAGGTTATTCAACTTCGTTAATAAACATAACATATTAAATTTAAGACAATTTAGTTTCCTCAAGAAGAAAGGCACAGATGATGCTATAGCTATAGCTTAGTAAATTTATCTTTGAAAAATTAGGTCTTAGCCTACCAACAGTTGTAACTTTAATAGAATACACAAAAGTTTTTGATACAGTAGATCACATTATCCAAATTGCAGAATGTGGTTATAAGGGGTGTAAGTTTGACCTTGATAGGAAGTTATCTGAAAGATTGACTCCAAGTTGTAATGGTAAATGTTATTAAGAGTCGGAAAATTAAATCTTAGAATATTGTTCATCTTATACATAAATGATTAATTGGTTTTGCAAGATACGTTAATAGCATATGCGGATAATACTGCAGTTCCAATTAATGCAAAATCATGATCCGAACTTTCAACAGCCACGTCATCAACTCTGGATATTATATACCCTGGCTCTATCAAAACAAACTGGTACTTAACACAGACAAGTCTGTTTTTGCCTTTTCTGGAAAATGTAGAGGCTCTGTTCCACAAGATCTTTAAATCAAGATTAATGGTGTGAGTCTAAAAAGTGTTATTAGTAGTAAAAATCTAGGATTAACATATGCCTGCAATATAAAATGGGATATTCACGTTGCTATATGTTTTTTATTGACTCTAAGAAATACTAACAATAAAGCTATTATTACAAATTTATTATGCTCTTTTTCATAGTGTTGCTGTGTAAGCAGTCATAGGCTGGGGAGGTCTCTACAGTTTATCGTTTGACCTATTGGATCGGCTTCAGAAGCGTATTCTTAAAATTATTAGTAAAGGAACAAGATGCAAATAGACCATTGAGTATCAAATAAGCGTTTGTAGTAAATTCTCTAGTGAATTAAAAAACGAATATATACAAGACCAAATGAACACTCGTAATAAAAGTATTATCTTACCGCGGCACCAATTGAACAAAGAATATTTTCATGAATTACCTAATAAACTGAAAAATCCCAATGTCGACAAAAAAGTGCTTAAAAAAATAAAGAAAACATTAGAATTGTTACAATCAGATAAATAAAATAAAAAAATATATAAAAAAGGTTAATATATTGTGGATAATTGTATATAACCAATAGTAAGTTAGTTGTTTTGGCAATAAATAATATTACATTATACTTAAAACAAAAAAGTTTCCAAACTAAGCGATCATTTTATGCAAAATATGGGACTTGCTGTTACTAACTGCAAAACTAATATTCCACAATCACATTAATGCACTTAAAAAATTCACAAGTTAAACAACATACAATAAAGAAATTGCATAAGAGTAAAATACCCTTATTTAAAAAAATTGAGCAAAATGTTATTAAGAAAAATTGTTCAATAATAGATATTTCATAACACAAATTTTATTGAGAAATATATTAGGCATATTCAAAAGTAGTCATTTGAATGGCAATATCTTTATTTAAATATAATAAAAAAAATAAAATCCTACTAGAATAATAGCGAATATTCACGATAGAACGAGATGAGACTTTGCATTAAACATTACTACAGTCAACATTGAATGTTATTATCAAATAATAATGGTTTGATTATTAAGAAATTGAAATTGCCTGCTCCAAAATTGTTAACATTATCTGAGAAAGCAGAGATAGTTTTAATATGTGGAAATAATTATAAACCATTGGATGATATCCAGATAAACACATTCACTATTAACTCATTTCAAACAGCAGGGTCTTTAGAATGTAAATCCAATGTAATTGAGAAATTTAACTAAAAGTACTTCAGGTAATTCTTGAATAGTGAATTTGGTAGATGGTTAGGACTAAATACCGATCCACGGTGGCCTCCCCATTCTCCAGATATTACTACATTACATATTTTCTTAGTGGGATATAACAAATTTATAGGTGTCGACCAATCAATAATCTTGAAGAACTTAAAAATTTAAAATCAAGTGAACCGGTTATGAATTTTGTGATAGTACAATTACAATTACTATCTGGATGTGGTTCTGATCAATTTGCGACAGTATTTAAAATTTCACCTACTTGTAATATGATTATGGAGCATGTACCAACTTTTGTCAATATTAGTATTTTAGTTGTGCAGTTACTAAAAAAAATCGTACATTACACTGACAACACTATATAGTAATGGATATTTATAAAGGGTTTATGAGATAACTTAGCCTTTAAAACAGTTTTTATGGTCTGTAGTATAGTGTGTTGTTGTTACAATAACGTATTTTTGGAAAGCTCATAACAATCCTAATAAAATTATCAAAAAACATAGAGTTTAACAGTTTCACAAGAAAACCAACTACGCCAATGGACCCTGCGTAAAACCCCTATCTAGACAAGTTTTTATTTTACTGATAAGCTAACGCATAATCGAGCTAAAAAGGGTATCTGATAATACAGGATTTACGAAGTCACCCTGTATATAAAAAATGCAAGATTGCTGTGACGTTTCTGTTTGTGCCATTTTTATTTTCACGGAAAAGTAGCCACGAAACCAAAGAAATAGGACACAGGGTACAGTGTGGCCTATTTTGGTTGCAATTGTGGGTTATCTTGCGGTATTCTCGAACCTGAGCGAATTTTTAGCAAAATAAAAGCAATGAAACAAAACTAGGAACAGAACCATACTGAAAATATCGCATTTTCAGATACTCCATATACCCTTTTGCATAGAAT
Source organism: Cylas formicarius (assembly GCF_029955315.1). NCBI lineage: Eukaryota > Metazoa > Arthropoda > Insecta > Coleoptera > Brentidae > Cylas > Cylas formicarius. The sequence continues at coordinate 2,335,117 of NW_026844341.1, read as the reverse complement.
GCAGTGGCATGGTCAGTATTTTTTTAACCCCTACTGTTTTTGAAATATTGATCAAAATTTGGGTGTTTCCACCTTAAATAATTTTCAAGTAATATACCAAGGGTATTATTTATTTTTTTATTTATTATAAAAAATATTAAAATTAATATTTTTTAGGTAAGAAGTAGCCAAGCAAATTTTTATTGCGTTTGGTTTATCAACAAATGATCAACAACTTCTCAAGGAGATATTAGCAAAGTCATCACACCTTTAGTCCACATCACATAGATACTAAAGTCACAGAGGCCGAAACTTATGAAGCAACTATGAAAAACTTCTAAATAAAATTTTTAGATATTCTGGGAATACGAGTTAAATGTGTGAAACTCGCTTTTTAAAAGGAAAATGGTGAAAAGTGCAGGTTAGTGGGTGAAATGTACAATTTTTACCGTAGTAGCGCCACTATACTATCTAATCACTATATGGTCCACATTAATGATCTAATAATAAAATCTTGGATAAAAATGTTTCAACAATTCTTGATTTTCCAAAATATTTGGATTGCGTGGAATATGGGTAACTCTCTGCTAAACTAGAGCACTTTGGATTCATAGATGGATCTTTTTGCAGTCATATGTACAGCGGAGACAAATAGTCTTATAATTTAGGGTGATTGAAGAGGTGATTCAGATACTGCCGCGACATAAACATTGTGTTACAAGCGTACTCTCTGGCAAAAGTTGACTCGATATGGGTACTTAGAATGGGCTGTGAAGATGCAGCAAAGAAAAAGCCTTTGAAGGTCACTGTGCGAAGATCAACAGATGTAGCTGATATAGTACGTAGAGCAAAGGAATTGAGGAAAACTGAGTACTGCAAACATATTTTTCTCTCATTCGACAGAACACCTAAGCTAATTGAAGAGCAACACTGACATCTCGTTTGCGCAATGGCAAAACCAAAGTTAATCAAAAATTTAAACTCTTGACCTTAAACTAAACCTTGACTGACCGTGTCTCCGGGTCAGGGAATTTGGTTATTTCTTGTATTTATTATAACGCTAGGGGTTTGTCGTTGTGACTCTGATATAATCGCGGTTACCTGGTTACAGGACAATATTCTGACAAGTGAACTAGTTGGTGCTAGATAGAAACCTTGCCGGAATGGGAGTGTTTAAAGGGAGCAAATCGGGACGTCAGGTATATACCGTTTAATCTACAGGATATTAGCAGAAATAACACGAAAGTAGATCTGGTTGGTTTCATATTGAATCTTAACTATTTTCCAATCTATATCTTCGTGGTTTATATACCACCTAATATTGCTCAGACAGATCTATTAGTATTAGCAAAAGCAGGTAATACTCGATAATCCGTGTAACAGAATTCTGGACTTGGTCCTTTCTACTGTAAATGGTAAAGTTTCTAGAGAGATAGAAAAAAGACATAATTAAACTTGAATATTAAGACGCAGATTAACATTGTCTATAGGAATTATTCAGCTAAAGTTGAGAATTCTGTATCTAATGTCCCAAGTGTGTTTGGGTTTCTTAGTAATTAAAAAAATTCCTCTATTGATACCTGGCAAGTTTGAACCAGGTCGGTACTAGCGGTGTTTTCGCTGCATAATCCGTGGTAAGTCACCATGTGACTTCTGGAGAGGATAGTTCATGCATTACCTTGAGCAGTCTTTCCGATAATTCAGTACTGCAAGCTATGAAAAGGTCAAATACTTCCCGTGGTCCTGATAAAATACTTAGTTTGTTATTAGAGATTGTGTAGTTGCATTGCTAAAACCCTTGTCTTATCCATTAATCTTGCACTTAAGACACATTCTTATCCTAATAGCGGGAAGGAGGCCAGAATCACTTCAGTCTGTAACCCGAACTACCATAGTACCATAGTAATTTTAACCAGGTTATAAATTTTATAGCGGAAGTTCGGCATGGTTTCTTTAACAAACGTAATACCCTTAGTACCCGACGTCCAGGTGCGAGGACAAAAGTCATGCGAGTTCATGCGTTTTTACTAATGATGTAATTACTAGTATATTGAGTAAATTTTACTATTTGCAGATGTAATCAGAGAGCTTCAAATTTTTGACTCTTGGTGTAAATTCAAGTGGTGTTAGTTTTTCGAATATGTTGGACCATATTACAGTTCTTCTTCCTACACGCTTCCATGAAAGACCTTGATTCGAGTTGTCAATTCCTAATAAAAACAATTTTTCTGGGGAAAGTCTTCCGATGAGCACTATTTATTATTTACCTAACCTTTCGTCGAATCGGGTCGCATTTTTTATCGACCATAAAAGTTTAAAATATTTCAATTCCGCCTGAAAAATCCATTACCTCCGGCGGGGCAAAACGGAGACTCTGACGAAAATAGATATTTCCTCTCGGATATTCTGTTATTGTTGACTGCCAGACGTAACATTCAAAGGGGATCAAGCAGAAAATAAATATTATATTTCGCGAACTAAAATTTACATTACAAAAGGTCTTGTTTATTTTAACCGATTATCACTCACCCCCTAAGGGATATTATATAAATTCGATATATGTATACGGCAGGGACTACCCTACAGGTGTACGTGCCATTATTTCGGCGAAGCTTTTCTCCCCATAAAATTTGAGAGGGTTACGACTTTTAGATATGAATGAGTGTTCATGTGGCTGAAGTTTGATTTGGATTAGGATTCGGATTTGCAAATATTACAGTGGATCAGTTCGTAACTTATCTTGATAAAAAAACATATTCCTGTACATGTGCTGCCAAATATTGCAAGGGCACTCCCAAAACCATATCAAATGTTGCTATATAGATAAAAAACCTTTTCCCTCGCATCACCCCAAAAAATTAATTTGATTACTATTTCGGAATATGAAAAAAACCCTGCGTTGTCAATGAGATTCAATCAGACCATTGAAGAGCCATTTAGGAGAGCTTCAAAATGATGTATTGCTTGTATTAATTTGAAACGTCCAAAAAAGAGTTACCAAAACAATGAATTATATTATATATTCAACAGAACATTACTTTTCTTATTATTCCAATTTGGTGTTCAATAAACCGAAAATACTAGATTATCGTATAGTTTTTGCTGATATTGCTTTTGTAAATAAGCTTGTTAATAGCCTTATGGACTCGCCGTTTTCTATAAGTTGTTAGCGTTTTATTGCAACTACCTACATCAGAATACAAAAGTTGCCGTTTGTTTTCACTGTGTGTAAAATGTTTTAATGATTTGTTTTGTCACGATAATAGCAATTGTGATATTTTTCAGTTAAGTTTAAACGATTTTAAGTATTTCTTGAGAAGTACGTGTACATCTGTTTCGGAAAACAAAGATATCAGGAAGAAGAAAGGAAGGAGGGGAAGGGCATGCGAGGGAAGGGGAATGAATAATTTAGCGATTTTTGTTTTTGCTTTCTTCTTGGTTTGTATGTTTGCTCTTGTATTTCATTGTAAACTAATTATAACTTAATACTGTCCTATAATAGTGTGGTGGTTTTTGACTAGAAATTTGGATAAAATCGATTCTTTTCGAAATTATACGCGCTCGTACATCGTAGCCGTTGGTACAGATGGAATCAGTATCGAAAAAAAAAAAACGTTTTTATTTTTTGTCTCTCCGTTCTCTGTTTCTCCGTTTTCTGTTCCAGGGTTTTTCGACGATGACTTCCGAACGGTTTGAGCGACACGCTTCAAATTTTGCTCCTTTTTAACCGTCCACGGGGCACCTAAGATATATAAAAATAGCTGCGTTCAAGCATCGGTGTCCATCTTTTTTTTTTTCACGATTTTTTTTTTGACACGTCCGACATGTCCGAAATTTGAAGCTATCGACTTCAAATTTGGCACACAAATAGCGTTTGGTCCCCTAACGAAAACTATTGAAATTGGGGGGGGGGGGGGGTGGTTGGAGGGTCGGGAAGGATTTAAAAAAAATTAAAAACTGCGTTTGCAAGGGTCTAAGGAACGGATCATTTCTCGAAAAGTGTTTATGGAACCGAAAAAATTCTTGAACGATAACACGTAGATGTGGCTGCGTAAACGTCTGTTCTAGACAATTTTTCAAAAATGTACAGAGTGTACCGTAAATTTAAAAAAACTGAAAAATGGGTCCCCCTATTATTGAAAATTGGCGATAACTAAATGCGTGTGTTTCAGATGTCAGTTTTTTTTACGTAGCAATAAAGCTCGCATATACAGCTAAAACTTTTGTATTTATGGTTTTCACATAATGTACAGGGTGTTCACGATTTTCCCTGCAATATTAAAAAACGTAATAGGTACATTAAATTTGCAGCTACCGACTTCAGATTTAGCAGAGAAGTAGAAGTTCAGACCAACATTTAAACTACTAAAGTCGAGCCCATTTAAGTAAGTTTTTTTTAATTTTTGATTTTTTTTTTGTAATTTTGGCTTAAAGAAAAACATTTTTTTCTCCATAACCATTCACCCGATCGACAAAATTCTTTAACTGGTAGATGCGGAGGATCCAGTGTTGTAACATTTATTTTAAACGTTTTTTCGATTGTATGGAAAGTTTTTAAATTATAGACAAAAATCTAAAAGACTTTGAAAATTGTTCTTTTCCAGAGTAAATTATTAACCGCAAATCAAAATTTGTAAAAAATATGGCTAATGGGTTCAAACAGTGTCATAGACCGCATCAAAAGCTTCAATTTTTATATTTGCGGAATTCGTCTATTACACAAACTGTTCGAAAAATTTGAAAAAATCCATATGAAAATCACTATTCCGGGGCTGTCAAGGCGCAATGAAGTCATTGATTATTACGGCGCACTGCATGGTTTCAGAAAAATTTTATTTCCTCGAAAACCATTTACCGTTTTAGAAAAATTCTCCATTTCCGAAATTTTTTCAAATATGTACAGGATGTGTTGATTATGTTAAAAAAATATATAAAAGACTCTCAAAATTGCCATTTTTGTGGATAAATTATAAACCGTAATTGAAAAACTGTAAAACACAATAACCAAGAAACACAAATATTGTGTGATACAGGGTGCGCGAGATACTTGCAATAGTATAATTGGAAGTCATTATTACTTGTACATTTTTTTATATTTATCAAAGTTTGTTGTGACTTTGAACTTCGGCAATACGTAAAAAACACTTTAAACAGCACAATAACATTAAATCGTCCCTTTACAACAAGAAACTGAAAAAAAAGCTGCTTCCTGCTAAGCGCTACGAACTTGCCCCACCCACCGAAGATTTTTCGAAAGCAATCTTGTTAAATTTAATTTTTACTTTTCATTTTAATATTTATTTAGCCGTTCATTAAAAGTTTTCGTGCACTACATTTGCGCACAAATTTGAGGTTCTGGGATTAATAACAGTCGCATATTATGTTTCATTATAAAATAATGTATTCTGTATTTGAAGCCGTTTTTTAAAGAAAAAACATTTTGAATCGTTTCCGGATTATAAGCAATAGTTATCATGCTGGTCGTACACAAGAGATAAGTATATACATTTTAATAACAAACCGTTGGAAAAAATGAATTCTTAGAATAAAATTACCTTCACAGTAAATAAGCTTTTTTCGAGATAATATTGATTAAATTTTTACTTTGATTGTCTTAACTAAAATATTTAATTCGATAATCCACAACTTTGTAAATTATAGTCTTATCAAGCCAAAGTTTTGCTGAAATTTTCTACAAAATTACATGAACATAACATATATTATATCATTTATTCCATGAATTAAACAATTCCCAACATCACATACGTTTTATATTAACTGTAAAACAAAAGTTATTGGGTGCAATAAAACGAATATTATATTAATTAGGATTAATATTATTTTAATTATAATTAAGTAAATCTGTAATTTCTGGAAGCATTATATTTTTGTTCTTCAAGTAAAAGTGGGTACATTGTTTCTATTGAAGAAAATCAATTTATAACATTTATAAACGTTTTGAATCGTTTCCGGATTATGAGCAATAGTTATCATGCTGGTTGTACAAAAGAAACAATTCATTGTCTTGACTAAAATATTTAATTCAATAATCCACAACTTTGTAAAATATATTCTTATTACACCAATAAAGTTTTACTGAAATTTTCTAGAAACCGATATGTACATAACATATATTATATCATTTATTCCACGAATTAAACAAAAGTTATTGGGTGGAATAAAGGGAATTTTATATGAATATTTCCCCAAATTATTTATTTCTTGCAAGTAAATCTGCAATTCCCGAAAGCATTATATTTTTGTTTGTTTTGTGTAAAGGTAGGTACATTGTTTCTGTTGAAGAAAATATATTAAATAATAAATAAATAAAATAATATAGAAGGCCCTATATGTACAAAAAGAGAGAAAGTAAGAAAATATAGCATAATATTACAACTTTTTTCTATTGTAGAAGCTCCCACAGTCACTAAGTTTACACTTACATTGACGGTGTTTTATATATAGTAAATTCTTTATTTAATACCGTTTTGACAATTATTGCAATTCATTTTTTGTTTTAAAGTTACCCTTGTTAGTGTAAGAATATTTGTAAATAGCAGTTTATGACGGAACGTCTAAATTTGATAACAAAAGACCGTACCTTTTTTGAATTTCATGAAATGGCTAAAAGATATTTAAGTAATTTTTAACTTTGTGTTTTTTAACTTCGTCGTAATTCTCCGTAACAATATTGCAGTGCAATGATTGTTCCCTTACATTTGTTTCAAATGATGTATTTATTGAAAAGAGAACACATGTTCATGAATTTAGTATTTTTAGAGATGAGGTTGTACCTATTGCTTTAAATCATATTCTGTTTTACGATTTCTTAAAAAACTCCTCTAACCAAATTATCGTAATGAAATACTTTATGCTCGTAATAGCAGTAATTATTGTCATGTCTCTCAGTGTAGTGTATATAACATCATTGATATTAAACAAGAATTATTTGATAAACCCCTATTCTTCATAACCCCAAAATTGGAGCTCCCAACGTTTGCTTGAATATGTCATATTTTTGTACATGAATAAATGAGTTTCTTTAATTGTAGAATTTTTTGTTTCTTAAAATACAGCTTTATTTGTAAGCGCCTAGGTTTTTCTTTTACCTGTTTCCCATCAAGCGACCCTTATACTCAGTTTTAGATTCTCTTAGAGCTCCTTAGATAATAATCTTTATACGAATTAACTAATTAAATCTAAATTTATCTAAACAATAAAAAAACGACATGAATCATATTATAGCTGGTTATGATTTGAGACAGACTGGGATAAATTGCATAATAAAGACATTATTAGGTTTTTTAACGTCTGCTTCTATCTACATCGTGTTGGCTTTCGATGGACCCCCTACAATAAAACTTGAATCATGTTGTTATCTATCGTTATTGGGTAAGGCTATTAACAAAAAAAATATTCTAACTGGGGTGACAAGGCAGGAGTGGGCCAGGTATATTTCTTTCTTTCTGATATATTTGGTGAGTGTTGACCATTTGTGGCAGTGTTGAAAAATCGTTTTTACTGTGCGTTTCGAAAAAGTTATTTTAGGAAAATATAACAATGTAAAACAGATCGTGGAAAATGTGTATGAACCTTTAATCAGTAAAGGACTTATTAAACAAGAAGCTTTAAAAGAAACCTGTCTACTTGCACAAACGCCAATATCGTCGTAGTGATTTTCAAACTCATCGCATAGCGATCACAGCGACAAGTTGAAAAGGAAACTAAAAGATGAAACGAATATAAGCCGTCCCACCCTTCATATATTTGTTTGTAAGATGGAATTTAAGTACCGCAAGATAGACAAAGGCAAGTAGCAATGGAATCACACAGATTGCGCACTTGGAGATTTAATTACCTTCAAAAAATTAAAAGATATAGATTAGACAACAGGTTATAATTTACGTTGATGAAACATGGTTCAATATGCACGACACTGTCAAACGAATGCACCGTCAGATGAAGGAAAACTGCGTGCTGCTATCTGCAAAGAATATTAATGATTCTAACTTGGATTATCATGGAAGTGTCGAATTTTTTGAAAATTGGTTTTAAAACAATATTTTAAAAAATATTCCTAATAACAGTTTATTGTCACGGATAACGCAAGCTACCACAGCCGTCTGCTAGGGAAAGCAGCAGGAATATTTGTTAAAAAATAATATTTGTTTTGAATTCAGTAACGCAAAACGCAACTTTTGGAAGTCCGAAATTGATATGAATTTAAAAAAGGGTTTGAATGCGATAATTTGGCCGAACAGGCTGGGCATACTCTTTTTCGTCTTCCTCCATATCGTTGCATGTTTAACCCGATAGAGCATTTGTTGGAACCAAATAAAATGAAAGATCAGAGAAGGAAATGTTACTCCTATTTTAAGTCCCAGTGTTATAAATTTTACAAAAAATGTAATAAATAACATACCAATTGGCAGCTGCAAAAATTCACTACAGCACATCATAAAAATTAGCGAGTCTTACAGTTCTATACAAAAAAGTCTTATGGTGCTGATCCAAAGGCCGCGAATTATATAAATCAAATCATCAAACACAGAATATTCCAGAAGAATAGAAAAATAATGTTATTATTTGGAGTAGTGTTAGAAAAATTATATTCTAGGAAATTATGTATAAAAATATTGTAAAATAACACCAAGAATACCAAAAAGTGTAAACCAACAAAAATTTAATGTAATAGATACAAAATTCGGAAACCCTTATCGTCAAAATATTCGTCTAAATTATAATAAATAAATAAGAAATAAGTAAAAACGTCTTTAGCTAATTATATTAATTTCCCAAAAATTAAAATTTAAAAATAAGCAAAAGGCGTAGAACGTAGAAAAGTCTAGCTTAAAAGTGAACGACAATGAAAAATAATAAACAAAAAATAAAAGGTGAGATAACAGTGCAAACACAAACATACACATCATCACACTGCACCTCACCTCGATTGAACATGTATCTTCAATTAATTGTTTACTTTTTTAAAGAAATTTTTTTCTTTTCATTTTCTGGCAGTGAATTGTACAATATAGTTGCATTATATACATAGCATTCCCAAAAAGGCATTTATTATACTTAATCACAAGCTGTTTCTGAAGATATTACATTATGTTGGCTTAAGTGGAGCTTTGCAAGAAATTACTCGTTTCTTTTTAATGAACAGGAATCAGCAGGTTGTTGTGAATAATATGTATTCCCAGTATGAATATATATGGTTGTCACTTCTCCACACTATATTTACGTTCCTTCTTCCAGAGTTTGTCCGCCGTTGTAAATATCACCTTTATGCAGAGTATAGTCTGTTTCAATCTTCATCGTGCTGGCTTTTGTCCGCAATTATGGAAGTTACCTGTCGACGGCAATAAAACTCGGGTCCGGTAGGTATTAACGGACAGAACATTAGGGACAAAATCACAAAGGTTTTGGTAATATTTTTTTTGTTTATATTATTAAATTTCACTAAGAAAAAACAATCACATTAAATATATACAATAAATTCATAGCTAGGAATATCTAATCTAATCTATCAAAATCTAATTCTTTTATGTTGTTTTCTATTCTTCAATAATGTGCTGAACTGAATTTTTCTGGTTCATAATTGGTATGTTTCTTATCAAATTTGTAATACTGGGACTTAAAGTAAGAGTAACAGTTTCTGCTCCAACCTTTAATTTTACTTATATCACAAAATGTTGCTGATTTTAAGAAAATCAATGAATAACCATTTGCAAAAATTGAAGCACTTCTTTTTAATAACTTATCGTTATAATTCATAAATTCTAGAGGAGTGTCGAATAAGTAACAAATATTCCAATGGATATCAATAATCAACCCCCGATACTGAGTTTAATGTTGTTCGCATTAGGTAGAAATTAGACAGAATTTGCAATTAAAATTAACACTACTAAAATCAATCTATTTCATAGTTTTGATTAGTAATTTTGGTGCTAATTAAATTGTCTCTATTTCTATCTCTCTCTATTTGACAGTGGATAAAGTTAACTTTTAATAATAGATGTTTTCTACAATTTCTTTCTATAATATTATAACTGAAATTGGTAATAATATTTAAAACTGCTAAGCGTTATTGGATGGTCGTACTAAATCATAATTAAAAATAAATTACGAATAATATTCAAATTCCAAATTCCACTTCAAACGTTTAGGTATCAAAATTTAGTTTTCTCAAAATTGTGGATATATAGTTTATTACAAGTTTAAGTCGCTTACAGTACTTAGTACCAAAAAATAGCAACCGCAATGTTAGTTCAAATCGGTGGATTTATGCAAAACAAACATAAGCCGGATGTAGAACATTATACAACAAGAGGCAGATATTTAACACTCATACACTACTAAGTTACACTATAAGTCCTAATAATGGAGTATTTGATATATCGTTTAAACTGCATCTGAGACATTGAAGAGATGTCGAGGTTAAAATTCAAGTTAAGTGTATTATACGAACTTTGCATTCTTAGCAAAAGGGAATGCTGCCCTATGTTGGTTCTACTATATGGGATTTCAAAGAGATTAGCGTATCTTAAATCTCGAGCGGGAATTCTAAAGTTAAGTTTCGACAAAAGATATGGAGAATCAATTTTGTAAAGCATACACAAGTCTGCCACATTACAACACACATTACCTTAAGTTTATCTTCCAAACTAAGTATTTTGAACCAATTTTTAATTGGGCGATAATCAGTTTCTTCTATACGAGTGTGGGTCTTAAGAGCGAGAAATTTTATTTTGCATGGTGATTCAGCAAGAAGACTTGATGCCCTGTGAGGAGAGCTTTTATTTACTGTTAATCAAGCGAAACTCATCCGAAACGAGTTAAGGGTGTAGTTTTTTTTTCTGCTCGTCACAAGCACACAGATACAACAAAATGTCAGACGGTGAAAAGTTTTTTATGCCGAGAAAACTAGGACCAAGACAAGGGATAACGCCCTCGGTCTTTGTTTAAGCGCTCGGCGGGACGAAAATCCCTTCTTTTCCTTGCGGGTTGTTTTCTTTTGTCAGGCGGTTTAACAAGATGTTTCCGGAGATTGTAATGTCGTTAATGATATCCGCATTGTGGCTCTACGTGGTGCGAGTTATAGGCAACAATGTGAGCGGGCCTTTACCACGAGACGTGGTGGGTCATAACTGGTATATTACCTTAAAATATCTTCCACGCAAATTTTCAATCAGATATTAGATAGAAATTTGGAAATAGTCCAGAATAGAAAGCTCTGGAAGACGTGTTGGTAGTTAATTTGGCATGGACAAAGTTGGAGGTGACTCATTAATCATGTCACAGGTTGTCATTTTTGTGTTGTTGGCGTAACGACCTATAGCTAAGAGGGAAATACCAAAACACACCATTAATGCTCGTTATATTACAATAGTTATTGAAGTGACCCACAAAGGCCTAGAGCTCAATGGATAATGTTTAGTTGTACTGAAGTGGCTTTTACTTTATGAAAATCAATTTTAAATAGTTAAATAAGAACAAACGTTGTTCAGAGTTTCACATAAATATATTTAAATGACAGCTGTTTAGGCATTTGATAAAGGCACGGTGTTGCCGAAACACAGCTGTCATTTAGATATATTTATGTGAAAATCTGAACAACGTTTGTTCTTATTTAACCTTGATAATGTTTAGGTTATGAGAGTTCAGAAAGCATGTGATATTATTGCATGTCCTGGGCGAAGTCTAACTAAGGGTACCCGCCGACTGAATACCGACTAACTAAAATTAAGGTTGTCATCCAGGCAGAGGGATTCAAGTAGCCTTAAGGCGGCAATATATTCTGTAATAAGAATATGCTGCAGATAAAAGGAAACTTAATTAGTTATTCGCGAGCTTGCAAGTGGTAATTTATAAAACTTTGCTCCTACAAATAAAACCTACTGTGATTTTGGAATTACCTTAAGTTTTATAAGTTACCAAAAAGGTATTTATAAAAACCTTCGTAATCGTTATAAAACTAAAAGTTGCCGCGAACCCAATTGAAGCCTTTTCAGATTGCTGTGTATTTATTCCTTCTTGAAAGAAGTATGCTTAATTTTATTATAAATATCCACATAACTCTTACAATTAAACTAAAGATGTTTTCTAAAATTGTGCAAACGATGTTGGGTGCTGTTTTGCCCCCTAACCTTAGTACAGTTGCTATAAAAGCTGCAAAAATGTTTAATATGAACATATATAACAAGATTGCTTTCGAGAAATCGTCGAGAAATCGGGCAAGTTCGTAACGCGTAGTGCGAAGCAGCTTTTTATTTGAAAAAGAAGCCACTATGGAACTTTGTCAAAATCGATGTAGTTTTATTGTGCATGCACCCTGTATAAAGTGACTTTCACGACTTGCCAAACTTCACAGACACGGCAAACTGTTAAATGTAATAAAAATTTTCCTATATTTGATAGTTTTTCATTTACCGCAAATAATTTTCCCACAAAAACGGCAGTTTTCAGGATCTTTTTGTTTTTTACCCATAATCAACACACTCTGTACATAATCCCTAAAAATGCCCAAAATATAAGTTACAGCCCTAGGTCGCCTACGTTTGCCGATATATGAATTTTTTTAATAGGATAAATAGTTTTCGAGAAAACACTTGTTTCCGAAACCATGCAGTACACCGTAATAGTAAATCGTCGTGTCTAGATTGATTGCGATTTTGATATGGATTTTTTCAAATATCGAGAGCAGCGTATGTGATAGGCGAAAACCGTAAACACAAAAATTATAGCTCTCGATGTGGCCTATAATACTGTTTGAACCAATTAGCCATATTTTTCACAAATTTTAAATTATGGCTAATAATTTAATAGCGAAAAGAACGATTTTCAGGGTCTTTTAGCATTTTGTCTATAATTGAAAAACTTTGTATATAATGGAAAAGATACCCACGAAATGCGGGAGTTTCCTGGTTTTCAAATTTTGCCGATCGGCTTAATAGTTTTCGAGAAAATATTTTTTTTTGTGGAAGTCAAAATATACCAAAAAAAATTTTCAAAAATTTATAGAAATTACTTTGCGAGATTTGGGTAAGGCCCTTTTCAACAGATGAATTTGAGAGCTGCCTATTAATTTTTGAATTTAGCACTTAATATCTTGAAGACTGTACAAGAGGTGAAACCCTTAAATACAAAAGTTTTTGCTGAGAGTGCGGGATATATCGTCATGTAAAAGAAACTGATATGCGAAACACGGTCTTTTAGCTATAGGCACTTTTCAATAATAGGGGACCCATTTTCCAGTTTTTTCGAATATGCAGCGCACCCTGTATATTTTTTGAAATTGTCAAGAAGAGAAGTTTAAGGAGTCGAATCTTCTGCGTCTTTCCGTTCAAGAGTTTTGTCACGCGATTTTTCATTTTTAAAAAATACTTCCCGATCCACCCCCCCCCCCCCCCCAATTTAATAGATTCCGTGAGAGGATTAAACGCTATTCGCTCGAAAAATCTGAAGTCGATAGCTTCAAATTTCAGGCACTGATCGTGTTTCCTAGCAATGTCGAAAAAACGTCCGAAAATCGAAAAAAAAAAAGATGGCCGCCAATTTTCGGTCGCCGCCATTTTCAAATATCTTGTGCACCTAGTGGACTTTAAAAAGGAAGCAAAAATTGAGTCACCTAGTTCAAACGGCTCGAAAGTTATTGAACTAAAATCCATGACACAGAGAACGGAGAAACAGAAAAAAAAAGTTCTTTTTTCGACGGTGATTCCATCTGTGGCAATGATCTATCGTTACCGAGATCTTTCGAAAGTAACAACAATAAAGGTCTGTATTGAATTAAGTAAATTCATATTTTATAAGAAATGTAGACATACAGGCTTAGTTCAGGTCAACAATACAGGAATGCTGACTGTTGTTACACTAAACCTACTAAAACCAACATCCTTTTGCATATAACTCTGCTATAAGTTTTATAACACTCTTTATATATATATGGTAGTTTTAGAATATTAATTCGGAGCTTTGGGATAAATTAGTGTTTAACGGCGTAAGCTATTAGAACCCCAAGAGTTTTATATCGAGGTTTTCAGTAACGTTATAAAACCAATTTAAAAAACCCAATAAAAAAAGTTTTATAAATAAAGCGAAATGTTTTGGATCCAATATTGTAAAACTGGAAATATTTTGGTATTTATTGAACAGCTTGCAACATCATACTTACAAAAACTGTTATAAAAGCTAAAACCTTTAAAAAAAAAAGTAAACAACACCAAGCGTTTTTATAAATAAAGTGACGGAAAAGTTTTGAATGAAATATTATAAAACTTAAAGTGTTTACTATGCCCCTTACAAAATATATAACCACCAATCAAATTATAAATTTCTCAAAGAAACTTCGGCAGGCTGCTGTAACACTCTTTATAAATGTTCTGGATCAATTTTGCTAACGTTTTGCCATTCACGCAGAAGATTTGCCAATAGTATCGGTTACCTTATAATAAAACTTTAAGCTGTGAAAAATATTAGTTGCGTATAAATGACATTGTCAACTTTCAACAAATTCATACAAACCATATTTAACATATATATGCATCTTGTACATTAACAAACCGATTGTAGATAAACAAGATTGCTTTCGAAAAATCGTCACTGGGCCGGGCAAGTTCGTAGCGCGTAGCGCGATGCAGCTTCTTATTATAAAAGGAAACAACTTCGCGGTTTTGTGTGGTAAAGGGACGCATTGTTTTTCTATGGGGCTCCTGCGAACCCATATGGAACTTTCGCAAAATCGATGTAATTTAATTGTGCATGCGGCCTGTCCAAATGTCCTTCATTTCTCGTCGAACTTGAAAGTTACAAAACATCGGTAAATATTAAAATTTGCACAAATAATAGCGTTTTCCAATGATATTTTTTCAAATATCTCGCGCCCTGTATAATTGACGAAAACTGAAACTCTCTCTCGACATAGTTTACGATACTCTCCAAATAAAATTATCCCATCCTTAACGGTTTTTCATTTATGGCCAATAATTTACCCACAAAAACGGAAATTTTGAGGATTTTTTAGATTTTTTGCCCATAAATGATTCAAACAATGTTCGAAGTATAGGTTATAGCCTTGGATGTTCTACGTTTCCTGGTTCAAGAATTTTTTGAAAACACTAAATGGTTTTCGAGAAAATAAATTTTTTCTGTAACTCTGCAGTGCCGAAGTAACGATTTCAATATGGACTTTTTCAAATATCCCGAGCAGCGTATGTGATAGATGAAAACCGCAAATACAAAAATTGTAACTCGTATTGCGGCCTATGACACCAATTAGCCATATGTTTTACGATTTTTGATTTGCGGCTAATAATTTTCTCTGTAAAAGAACAATTTTCTAGGTCTTTTAGATTTTTGCCTTTAATTTGAAATCCCTGTATATAATCGAAAAAATACCAGAAATAACTGTTATTGCACTGGATCTTCTGCCTCTGCTGGTTAAAGAATTTTACCTATCGGATGAACGATTATGGAGGAAAACATATTTTTCTGGAAGCTATAATTACCAAAAAAAAAAAAAATTCAAACATTTTTAAAAAATACTTGGTAAAATTTGATTGCGCACAATTTCTACCGTTTAAATGCGAACAGGGAGTTTTACTTCTCTGCTAAATTTGAAGGGAATATCTGCAAATTTAGGACACTTTTCTCTTTTCTCATTTAGCACGGAATTTCGGGAATACCCTGTACAATAGGTGAAAACCTTAAATACAAAAGTTTTTGCTGTCTATGCGGGCTATATCGCAATATAAAAGAAAGTGAGATCTGAATCATAGTCTTTCAATTATAATTTTCAATAATAGGGGGGGGACCATTTTTCAGTTTTTTTAAATTTGCGGCGCATCCTTTGTATTTTTGAAAATTGTCAAGAAAAAAAGTTTATTTCTGGCTCAAGAATTTTTTTGGTCTCGTAAACGGTTTTTGAAAAATGATGTTTTCTGTAGACCCTTGCACTCGCAATTTTTAAATTTTTTAGAATACTTCCCGTCCCCCCTGCCCCCAAATATTTTACGTCATGGGGCAAAGCTGCATATATGTGCCAAATATGAAGTCCATTGCTTCAAATTTCAGACACTTACTTATCGTCTTTCGTAGCAATATCCAAAAAACAGACGAAAATTCGCAAAAAAAAGATGGCTAACGGCGTCGGATCAGGGCCATCTCTTATAAGCTTATGTGCCTCGTGGAGGGTTAAAAAGGAGGAAAATTTTATTTTGTAGCTCCAACGGTTCGAGAGTTAATCAGGGAAAACCAAAAGACGAGAACGGAGAACAGACAAAAAAACATTTTTTTTTCGAGGCTGATCATTTCTGTACTAATGGCGATCCCATAGGTCCTACCGTTACCGAGATATAAAATCGTAGCCTAGCGTAGATACTTTCGAAAAATTCGATAAAAAGCAAGGTTTATCGGGCTTCCAATTAACGCATCGGATGCAAAAATCCTGCAAAAAAGGACGCTTCTCAAAAGTCGACACGTCCTCGCTAGAGCCCATATTAAAGACGTCAGCCGCAAAATGAAATCGGATATATTTCATATATCAATCATTCCATTGAAGGCAATATACGGGCCTCCATTCGCGCCGATCGTTTCGTGTTCAATCATCCGGGTTGTCAAAAGATCCTCTTATCTCTACGACTTTTCGGGGGTTTTTGCCCGACGACATTGATATTTCGCGCCCCTTTGGCTGCCGCGTTTTTCTTGAGCTCGGAATGATTCAATTTGACAGAAATTTCGCGAGTTTCAAGAGCGCCGTGCAGGTTGACGCGTCGCGACGCTTCTGTGGCGCCGTTTTCCGAAAAAGCGTCGGCGCAATTAAATTGGGAACGAAGATTTCACAAACTCTGGCCTAGGAGCAAAAAGGGTTTATAATTAAAAACTTTAACGGCGTATTAAGTATAACAACCATTTACAAAGGCTGTTTTTTCAAAAGCGCTAGACAAAGAAGGATTTCCTCCTGATTAAAAAACCAATAACAGTTCATACTTCTAAAAAGGGAGGAAATTAGTTCAAATCCTGAAAAATAGATACTTCTGTTGATAGTAACAAATAATATTAGTTGACTTTTAGGGGTTAAGTTTTAAATTGTTGTCTTGTGCAAATATGTTTAGTTTTTGCAAATCGTAGTTTAGCCTATTTAGTGTTTTTGTCATGTCTGTCATTTGAGGGATTGACTCCATGACAGGTAGAGGCTACCACCCCTTTTTTGAGATTAAGTGAACCCGTTTTTAGGAGGTACACGACAAGTTTTAGGAATACGATTATCGAGGATTGTACCCAATTCCTTGCTTCAGGTAATGCAAAATATTGAAACCAGTAAAAAGGTTATTAAAATAAAATTTTATTGGCAGCTTGGACAAATCAGGTGAAAGCTCGTCAATCATATTGATAAGAGGTGCTGCATTTTTTACAAATCCATTCTCATGGGATTGGCTTCCCTCCTATAAATTGTTTGCTGGATTCATCAAAGTTGTTCAGAAAAAAAAATCCTAGTAGTTTCGTGTTTTCCGCACAGTATAAACATTTTCCAATCTGCCTAAATCGATCTCTTCGCATTGCATTTTGGCACAATAGGTACGTTTAGGTATTTTTCAGTACTCCAGTACATGTCTTTTCCCAGTAGTTCATGACACCTACTTAGAATTGTGAATTTTAGAATCTGGATGATTCAAAAAGAGAGCATATTTTATACGTGGCTTAACGAGTAGGTCAAAAATTTCTTGATCGATAAACTGCTCAAAAATTTCGACGTCGGTTAGGTTTTCATATCTTGTGTAAACAGGCTCCGGAAACTTTTTTCATTTGGAATGATGTCATTCGTTATCCATGTAATTTTTTCCTGTCTTGTCCTGATCTGGTCTGATATCTTGATAATTATTGATAATAATTGATTACCACTCAGGTGTTTAACTAAGTCCTCCTTCTCCTCTTCGTCACTTGAAACTTTTACGTCTGGCGGCTCTATAAATATTTCTTCAACACCTAGGTCGTCATCATACGCCATTTGAAGAGCTTCTTCAGAGGTAAAGCCTCTCCCAGAAAAAAAAATCGAATTCTCGCCCCCTATAAAAGCTAGTGTTACCATATGGTAACGGTAGACAAAAAAGACGCTAATTACATATATAAAAATAAACTTTCGAAAATTATTAGTGGTCGCCTTATGAAGAACATTCTTGCATATAATTTTCGAATAAAGAAAAATAGTTAGGCAAGCACAACAAACCGTCGCAATAAAGACAAGCATAAAGTAGATATTTCCAATAGCAAAAATTAATCTGCCCAATGCTAGATGGCGAAACCCCCGTATGGTAACGCTAGCCGTTGAAGTTTTAAACAAATCTAACGGATTTTTTGGTGTGTGAATTTTGTCGACTACAGGGTGCTTCCGACACCCAAAAATATAAATTTCAATCGCGTGCGAACTCCGTCGCAGGAGATTGCCCTGTTGGGTGCCCGTTTCCTGTCTATTTGGTTAAGGGTGTGTGTGTGCGCCATTCCATAAGTCATTCGACGTCGCCGCCGGCAGCCATTTCGTATAAACTTCCCCGTGGCGGTGGGTAGTTTTTCTGTCCCGTCGCAATTTCGACCGCAGCCGGAACACGTACCAAAGGGGATCCCGCCGGGTGGGTGGATATCCCGTATAAGTCATCGGCTCCCTCCTGACCCATCAGCAGGAGTCCCAGCGGCAACAGGAAGTGCCCGAGACGATAAAGTTTTCCGCGAACGCGCGACTTTTCCAGACGGATTCTAATCAAATACAAAAATGCTAAGGAAGGTAAAAAAGTTAAAAATTTTCAGCCCTCCAATACTTTGAATCTTGAATCAAAAATTACTTCGTCATTTAACCGTAATAAAATAAAAACAATATTTATTTACAAGAGAGAGGGGGGGGGGGAGAGAGAGGGGTGGAGAGAGGGGGGGAGAGAGAGAGGGGGGGAGAGAGGGGAGGGGGAGAGAGGGGAGGGGGAGAGAGAGAGGGAGAGAGAGGGGGGGGGAGAGGGGGAGAGAGAGAGAGACAGGACTGTAGGAAGACTTGTGGAATGACAAGGAAGAATGGAAATTGAGAATCGGATCACGTCGACGGACGTTGGAGTTCTAATGTATTTGATTGAGAGTGGATTTCTGATGAAGCTGGTTCTGAATGTAGAAAACAAATTTCAAATATAAAAAGTAAAAGTCTCTAGCATAAGCCGCTTTTCACAATTCACAACCGCACACCGAAGTTTCCACGCTTTTTTTTACCAGAGTGGGCTGGCGTCGAAAAATCAGTGTATACGACACAGTTCTCAAAGTCATTGGATATAGGAAGATTAATATTATGGATTAAAAGACATGGGTTTGTAAGTACCAAATGTTTCTTGTGAAATCCACATTGATTTACATCTATGTCACTAGTCACTAGTGGCAAAAGACCTTGACAAAATGACATAGTAGCGAGCCTATAATTAGCTGCGTCGGTGGCATCACCAGTCTTCAGAACTTTCCAACATTTTGGAAATGTACTCTGTGCTAAACACTTATTTAGAGGTTAAATTTGAAGAAAAAAATTTTTCCTATTTTGGATCTAAAGCAATCAGTATATTTCGGACAGATTCCTCTGAAAATTTTTAAATTTCCACGATGTTATTTGAATAACTTGTGTAAGTATTTTTACAAAACTTCTGGATTCCTCCTGCGTCGGTTTTTGCTTAGTCGAAATTGCTGACGTTTCGCCAATCATCCTGTTGGCTTCTTCAGAACTTGACTGAAACTGGTTCATATTTTCCTCTGTACCTGCTTATATATTGCTTGAGGGGGCGCTAATGAGGAGTGTAAACACCGTGCCGGATGACTGATTCCCAGATTGAGGACAGAAAAGACCTGATTCGCGATTAAGATTGTTGGGTTGTTTATAGATTTCTATAGACTCTCTGATTTTTCGTTGGTAGAAGAACTGATTACCTGACGAAGAATTTTAGTTTTATCAAATAAAATTTTTATGCCCGGGTACATGAGTGTGTTGGGCAACAGCTGATGAGTTTATTTGTCTTAGTCCTAAGGCTCTTTCGTGTTCTTTGAACTTAGTTGATATTTTTCGTCCGGCCTCTACAATGTATTCTTTGCCGCATATGCATGGAATGCTGTAAACTCCTGGCGTCTCAAATGGAATTTAGTCTTTGATGGACTGCAGATGTTGAGAGATTTTTGACAAGTGGTAAATCTGGTTTTGTCGTTATACTTCTTTAGAACTTTTGATATATGGTCAGTGACGTTTTGAATACAAGGAAGGACCAAAGTGGTAAGTGTAGGATTGCTTTCGACCTCATTGCTATTGGAAGGTTGTGGTGAAGTGTATTTTTTGATGGAACGTTTAATATCTTTAATGTGGAAATTATTAGAGAGAAGAGCAGAGGAAAGGTGTTTTAATTCTGTTTTCAGTGACTCGGGCTGAGATAGTTTTTCTGCTCTGTAAACAAGAGCGTTGATAACCCATGATTTTTGGGCCGGATGGTGATGTGACCATGTATAAAACTATCGGTCTGTGTGCGTAGGTTTTCTGTAAACACAATGACCCAATGTTAGGTCTGATTTTCTATTGATAAGTATATCTAAGAAGAGCAGGTTATTATTTGCTTCCAACTCAATGGTAAAACGTATGTTAGGGTGTATCGAGTTTAAATGTCTAAGAAAATCTACTAGGGTTTCTTGACCATGAGGCTAAATAACAAATGCATCATCGACGTAGCGTTTCCATAATTTTGGTTTTAGATGAAAGGTGTCGAGAGCTTTCTTCTCAAAGGCTTCCATATATATATTCGCGATGACTGGTGATAGTGGAGAACCCATAGCTGTTCCCGACGTTAAAAAATTTGACCGTTATAAGAAAAATATGTTCCCGATAAGCATTTATCAATTAAGGTCAGAAGGTTTGATTCCAGATTCTCAGATTTTAATATATCTGAAATGATGTCGAGAGTTTCGGGAATAGGAAGTTTGGTAAAGAGGGATTATACGTCGAAACTAACTAGAATATCTTGTTTATCTAATGTAATGCTTTTAATTGTTCAATGAAGTGAAAGAAATTAAGTACGAAACTGTCAGTTTTCCCTATAAGGGGTTTTAATAAGGAAGCTAGATATTTTGCTAGAGAAAATGTTTTAGAACCAATGGTGCTGAAATAGGTCGAAAGGGTATCCTGGTTTGTGAATCTTTGGAAATCCGTAGAGACAAGGAATTTTAGAGTCGTGAGGAGTAACAGATTTTTTCACGGAGTCTGATAGAGAAGAAACCTTAATAACAGATTTAAGGTTGCGATCCATAGATGGCGTAGGATCTTTTTTAAGTTGAGGATATGATCCGTCTGTCAGAATATCTTGAATCTTTTCTGATATTCATTTGTGTCCATGACTACCGTGGCATTTCCTTTATCTGCTTTTAGGATCACGATGTCTGGATTGGATTTTAGGGATTTTATGGCTATGTATTCAGCCTTTGCAATATTGGATTTAAGAGGTTTTGATTTTTTAAGGATTTTTGTGGTTTCAAATCGAATTTCATTAGCTGTTTGAGATGGCAGTTTGTTTAGGATAGACTCGACATTTAAAATGATTTCCTCTTTTGGGATAATACTTGGCGCAAGGACGAAGTTTGGAATCTTTTGAAAGAACTAATTTTTCAGTTTCCGAAAGTTGGTGCGATGATACATTTATTACCGTGTTTGGTAGTTTAGAAGAGTTTGATGGTTTTCCTAGTGTTGATTTTAGTTTTTCAAATTTCTGAATGTGATTTTGGGTAGTAGGTAAATTAAGATTTAAAGCTTTGTCATGAATCATGCTTGAAAGGGTATAGAACTCGGATGGGGACAAAATAGAAGTAATTTCAAGGTGTAGAGACAAAACAGCCTTATTGATTTGGTCTATTTCCTTAGGGGTATGATGAATTCTTTCGCGAAGTAAAGCCAAACTAGATTTTCGAAGAATTTTATAAGCGGATGAGGTTGTAATGTGATGGGATATTTTAAGGAAATTGGGGATAACGTTATGGTCTCTACAACGTAACAAAAATGTCAGTGTACAGAGTAAAAAAAATACGAGCCAGTTTCAGTCAAGCTCTGAAGAAGCCAACAGGATGATTGGCGAAACGTCAGCAATTTCGACTAAGCAAAAACCGACGCAGGAGGAATCCAGAAGTTTTGTAAAAAGCATTACAGTAGCCTGTGCAAGTTTCTTTGAAAAATTAACTTGTGTAAGTAGTTAGAAAATCGTTGCGATATACCTTGGTAGTCCGACGCAGTTACACTATTGTAGCTTATTTTAGAGGGTATCAATTTTGTTTCGTTTCTTTTATTTATACTTAACTAAGACATTTTTGTTTTTTTTTTTAGTTATTTTCGGTTTTTAGTTTTATAGTCTATTTCTTTACTTGTTTATTATTTTTATTCATTTATTATAAATTTTATTTATTTATTATTATTATATATTATTTTACTTATTTATTGGCATTTCCACGTCAGTGAGACAGATAAACTTATCAGCTGTTGCCGAACACAATCTCGAAACCGGACATAAAATTTTATTAAATAAAACTAAAATTCTTGCATGTAGCATTCTTAGCCGCGACTCAGGTCTCTACCTGTCACCAATATGGGAATCAGTTATCCGAACAAAATCATTTAGCTCCGCCCCTTTCAAACAATATAAAAGCAGGTACAGAGTAAAATGCAAGCCAGATTCAGTCAAGTTCTGAAGAAGCCAACAGGCTGATTGGCGAAACGTTAGCTTGTTCGAGTCAACAAAAACCGACGCAGGAGGAATCCAGAAGGGTTATAAGAAGTATTACAGTATCCTGTGGAAGTTTCTTAGAAAAAACGCCCTTACAATCTATGAACATACATCCTCGTTCTGTAGGACAATTGGTGATTGTAATCGTAACTATTGTATTGTAATCGTAACTATTGTAACTATTATATTCAAGTGACCGGTAGGTATTTTTTGTATATGCCTTTTATGCGATTCAGTTGTAACGTGTGGCTGAAAATATAATATTGTCTTGAGTTTTCACGGACCCTCCCCCAAAAAGTCATTAGCAGCGGTACTGAACCTCTGCTGAAAATTGGTATGAATGTTTAATGAGAGGATCTTAAATAGCTTCCTAAACAAAAAGTTTTAAAAGAAACTTGCTTACTTACGAAAACGGCAATAACAGTTGAATGAAAGGAAAAAATCGAGTGATTTTCAGTCTCACCGTCTGGACAATAGTGAACAAAATATGATAAGAAGGACTAGATCATATTGTTGAAATGTGAGAGCAGAAAATGTTACCCCTTCTTATATCCGAGTATAATAAATTTAATTAACAATGTAATTAACAGTGGATCCAGTAAAATCAATTACGCAGGAAAAAACACAACTTTGATACCCTGTATCTCGTAAAGGAAGAATTTTAAGTTTATATTAATTTTCTAGAACATAAATATTTGACACTTTGTATTTGTTACTTTACTTTAACTTAAATTCTTTTTAAAAGACTCCTGTCTGTGTTAATCGATCAATAATAATAATAATAATAATAATAATAATGAAAATAAATAATAATAATAACCCAGACAGGCCTAATGGTATTACGACGAGAGACGAACAACGGGTAACCTATGTACAATGCTTGATTGGAAAATAAGAGCCAAAGACGTCACTGAGGCAGCTTCAAACACCCTCAACTGGAGATCACCCGATCGGAATAAATTGCAGAACTTCTGGTTCAAGCAATTTAAGTCAACACACCGGCAGCTGCCAAATTGCTACACTTTTCTCCTGGAACATCCTCAGGAAATGCATGACTTCATGGTTAACGGCGTAACTTACCTGGTCCCCAAAACATCCGACTACACACAGGACTGACTCAGCCTCCTACAGACTTATTACATGCTTGCCCTCCATCTACAAGATATTTACCTCAATATTATCTACTAAAATCTATGGACATCTCGAAAGGAATAAGTTACTCCATGAAGAGCAGAAGGGGTGTCGGAGGGGGTCTCGTGGATGTAAGGAGCAGCTCCTTATTGTATCGGTGCTGGTGGGATGTGCTGTAAAATTAAAAAAGCCTCCATATGCCGCATATATAGACTACCAAAAAGCTTTCGATAGTGTGCCTCACTCGTGGCCTACCGAGGTACTTGAACTCTATAAAATCGAGAAGCACAGCCCAAACCCTTTGCGAAAACGAAAGCGTAAAAGTATACTGGAATAAACACGGTATAGTCTTGGAATTAAAAGATAACAAAAAGCTTTCATCAGAAAGTCAATAAATACTTGCCACTAGCGGATGAAATAAAATAAACGTGGAGTCTACAGTCAGTTCGAATTATACCCATTGTTGTCGGGGTGACGAGCGAGATCCCAAAAAGCTCACACAAAGGACTTCAAACCCTGAGTTTGGGAAGCCAAAGACTTTTTAGCCCTATGCAAAAGGCAGTGCTTCTGGACACATGTAGAAATAGTGCACAGGGTTCTTGGAGAAATCTAAAACAGAAAGTGGTTGCCCAAGTTCAGCCATCTTGTCTAAGGACCGATGATGAACATATTGACCGGAGTAATCTGAGATTAGGGGAAAATAATAACAATAATAATAATAAATTTTTATTAGTATTTACATTTATCAATTAGCAGCAAACCAAAAGCACAGCGCAAAAAAAAAGGAAAGCCCAGTCCCTAATTTCATAGCTACTTATATCTTAATATATAAGTAATCTTAATATATTATGATATATACTGAATATATCAAAATCAAAAATCAAAAAAAAACTTTACAGTATCTTATGAATCGAAATCTACTTAGGCTAATTATCTTTGACTAATATATTGATTATAAGGAAAAGTTTTATAATTTTTTATAAAAGATGAAAGAACGGCGTTATACCATTTGTAGACACAGTGGGAAAACGATCTTCAAAACAATACTTTACCATGCGGGGGAGGAGAAATAAGACCCCTATATCGAAGATTCAAAGTGTGACATCAGTTCGGTGTTTTATTTTTTGAAAGAGTTATGGAGTGCAGGCATTTAAATTTATATTGTGGTAATAAACGACTGCATGAAACTGTCGAGGTTTATCCATTGATTACCAATGTGCCTCGCGGCGTTTATACGATATGCGATCACATCGCCTGATACCGTAAATCAATCGTAAAGACGACTTTTGCACTCTCTGGTTACATCTTCTTGATCCAAGCAAGGACCATAAACTGCATCTGCATAATTAGAATGAGAAAGTACTAGTGAATCCATTAATCTAATTTTAGGATTATTTTTGAAAAAGTGACGACTGGGATAAATGTTTTTTAAATTCATATAGGCATAGGAGCTTGACACGCAAATCACTATCAAAATTTAGTCCCATATAAGGTCTAATTACCTCTTTAGATTGACCAAATAACATAAAGTAGGATTTGGTTGCATTTATTTCGAGTTGATGCGAGTCTGAGAACTCTTCAACGCGCTTGATATCCTTGATATCGATAATTTCCATAGCCTGCTGGAACTTTTCCGGAAAAAAACGAAAAATATATTTGAGTATCATCAGCATGAATTTTGCAATCCTGTAAACAACTACTCCGATTGCAAAACAGCAGAACATGTCTCTTAACGTCGTTTTGTGTCACTGTAGAAAAACCAAGCAATCTATTAACTTCTTTTTTTGTATTTTGTAAATTCTTATTAGTTTTTCGTCAGGATTATTTGAAAGTTCAGAAATGTCAATTTTGTTATGTTTGTTTACAATGTTTAAATGTCTCAGTTTGCTCCATAATGGTTTTGAGTCCAATTTATTTGCATTAATGAAGTGTTCAAGATATCCTTTCTTCTCTAGCTATATTAGTTTGGTTTCTAATCTGTTTGTAATAGTCCATCGTGTCTTATTTTTAGTTGTCGTGAATTTTGAATAAGCTTTGTTTTTTAATTTAATCATCAATTTTACAGTATCTGTCAACCACGGTTGCTGTTTGTTACCGACTGTGACTTCTCTTTCCAGTGCTAATATATCAAAAATATTTAATAAAATTGTATTCAACGAATATATTTTGTTCTTCAAATATGCTCAAATGGGACTTCAAACAGAAACTGATGTAATAACACTTTTTGTTTTGGCCCAGAGACAGGTTTATTAAAAATAAAATATAAATGATCCGAGATATGTGATCCAAAATATTATGTACCGTACACAAAATTTTCTAGATTATTTTGAATTAGAATATGGTCAATAAAAGTAAAGGTTTTGTTATTAATACTTGTTTTAGGTTACACGTGTGTACGCAATCACAGTAGCTATCAGAGTAATAAGTAGGGACCATTAAATTGATATTCAAGTCACCTAAACACAAGAAAAGTCCGACAGTCTAGTTTCAAAAAGTTATGAGCAATTTTTGAACCTAGAATATCCAGGTGGCCTATAAAGTGATCCAACATTGTATATATCATTATTAATTACCAACTGAATCCCTGATAATTCTACAGTTCTGAATTTGCCCTTCGATACTTGCAAAGTGAGCCGTTAATGATCTTATATTAAACAAAGCAACTGAAAATCCCTTCACGATTAAAACAAAAAAAAAAGAACTAAACTAAAAAAGGAAAAAAACGCTTAGTAGAAATCATGTCCGCATCCGATAACTAAAATTCACAGCTCCAACGCAAAATAAAACTAAGTTGACGTTTATTAATAACAATTGACAATCTTTATGTCGGAAGCGCCATTAATGAAGCTACTCTTGCTAGCTAAACTACAAGAAGCAATTTCAAATTGCGACAATAGAATAACATTGTTTTTTTCTATACTCTAAACACTCATTTAGGTAAAACCAACTGATCTCTGACTGCTGGCGTAAAGAGAAGAAGTAATTTTTCGACCGTCGATGTTTTCTTCGGAAGCGCCTCCATCCACGTTTAAACCGAAATCGCGAATGAAGTAAAGCACGATCGGGTGACGGGATCCCGATCGTCCTCCTGCGAGGAGAGGGCAGCCACAGCAGGATAGACTGCGGAGACTCAACGCACGGACGGCCAAAGTCAACTGCTCATAAGCGTTTAACCCGTCTATTCTTTATCGGTTTAATCCATTCACAAACTCCGGGAGCAAATGAAATCGCGCTTGAAAAGAAACAAAACTACGAACGTTCAATTCAAAAACATTCACTCTTACATTCTAAATTCGTCCGCAAATTTTACAGTAATATAAACATTAAATATAAATTTCCAATGTGAACTGCGAATTTACAATATTTATTTAAGTTACTTCAGTTTTGTAAAACCCCAGCATTTTTCCTTTCGGTATATTAATTTTGCTTTAAAATTCATGTACATGACCCAAAAACCCGGTACTTTTACAGACAATTGCGAAAATTACAAATACTGTTTGAAATATTTGTTAAGTTCCTTAGTTAAATCGCTGCAAAATGAGAGGTTCCTGTAAAATGCGCAACGCCATATTAATGTTTGAACTCTATAAAGGTACTAAACGGAAATAAACATAGTGTTGTGTTAATGTTAGGGGTTGGTAAACTTGGTAAGGAAAACGAATTTTTGTTTTATAAGTTTAATATTATTTCTACGCATTTAACTGTCTTAAAAGACGAAAATATTAATTATAAGCTATAAAATATGTTTCGTTGTACATTTTGTATTCATTGATTTAAAATAATTTAAAAATACAACTCCCACCTTTACCTTTATCGGTATAATGCTAATAGATGGGGGTTTGATTGTTTGCATATGAAATGATTTTTATTTATTATTATAACTATTATTTTTATTCATTAGTAACATTTTTACTTTTAACTGCAATTTTACAACTGATTGTCACCAAAGCCAAGGTTGTTAATCTGGATACATGAAATTAGTTTATTTAATTATATGTTTGCGATTAACTTATCAGTTCCTATTTGAATGTCTATTGAGACTGCAATAATTGGTGATTCTAGCTATAAGATTATGATTTTGACTGTTAACGAAATATTCATCGATAAGCTTCGTTAAAACAATTACTGAAATTCTAAATAAGAATTTTAAAAATAATATATATTTATTTCGTTAAAAGTGATATGCTATCCCCATTCAAATTGAGGTGACTTCAAAATATGCACTTTAAAGACATAAAAAAAGCACTACAAATTTTCCTGTAGATGGAAATTCTATTCCATGTTTTTTGCTGGATATATATATATATATATATATATATATATATATATATATATATATATATATATATATATATAAATATTGTTTTCCAGTCAGACTTACAGAGAATAGAGATAAGTATAGTATTATTAAAAGAAATACAATACCTAAACTGCGTTTTGGTATAGAATTCTTAATTATAATGTTCGTTTTTTATTGCCATAATTATTTTTTGTACACTATGGCAATATATGCAGCACAAGTTTCCGTTAAAATTACGTTGTCTCTAAATCCACAATAGCTGCAATCTTAAAAATCGGTACATAAAAAAAACCTATTGAGTCGAAATATTGTCTATATAATCACAGAATGTTTCAAAAAAGCGCATGGAAATTACAATTTTACAATTACAATTTAACCAAAGAATTTGCTGTGAATTTACAGAGTTTTTTTGTATTAAATTTAGCAACTATAGCAGTAGAAACACCATAATATAAGCAGTAAATTAAAACATATTTACAAAAGTACATTACAATTACAGCAACTTTAGTAGGAAAAATTAAGATAACTCGAAGTAATATAGTTTGTAATAATTTTGCTGTAAATTTACAGACTGCCTTTAAAAATATATAAGTGTTACAGCAAATTTTATCGGTAAAATCGTCGAACAAATATGTAAATTTACTAAAAAAATCTGTAAAAACACTATAAAACGGCTAAAAAATACCATAAAAATAGCTTACATTATACAAGTGAGAGGAGTAGAACTAATTGAACAGAAATATGCCATTTTTACAGACAACAGTAAAACTATAGAAAAATATGACGTATTTTATTTGCTGTAAAATTCCGATATTTTCATTTTGAGTGTACTGGGTAGGTCACTGATGCCGAATTCTTTTACACCTCAAATTATTTAAAAATCAATTGCCATTCTTACGCTTCCATGCAAAATTTACACTCCGACGGAAAAAGTCCAAATGCCGGGTGATCTAGTTTCTTAACTCATTTGGCGTAAATAAAACGACATACATAAAACGGATCATACCGTAAACGTTATCCGGAAAGGCGAGTCCAATTTACCCGCGCCTTCCCAGTCATCCGCTGGGCCTTTAGTCCCGTTCGCGGAACTTCAGATCGTGCTTCGCACGCGTTCGATTCAGGTGACGTCGATCCTCAACCGTCCGACACTCCGATTCCGCGTTATAGAGCAAACCGTACGAGACGGGATAAGAGAACTGTTGTCGGTCGTCCAGGTCCGAAACGTCGCGAATGGCGCGGGTGTTGTTGTTGGTGTGTGGTTTGGCGTTGGCGGCGAGGGCTGCCACGGTGGTGACTCTGGGTACCGGGGAACCGCCACTCAAGGGCGATCAGCAGGGGGAAACTTGTCAGCCGGATAAGCTCACCGTTTACAAGATGGTCCTGCACACGTTCTGGAGCAGGGAGAGTTTCCCCAAACATTATCCGGACTGGAGACCGCCCGCTCAATGGTCCAAAGTTATCGGTGAGTACCTGTCGCCTTGAAATTTGATGAGCCTTATTGGTCTTAGTTTCACTATTTGCTGCCATTAATCAACTACTTCATTAAATCCCAATGACTAGGTTACGCCCTCTTAAAACGTACTCTCAGAATAAAAAAAAAAACGTTGTAAAATTCCAAAAAAAAAAAATCGCTAACGATTAATAAAATTAAATATAATTTTGCTTCATTGGTACTGCAATAAGACGCAATATGATTCTTGTTGAGATTTTTGAAGACTCGTAAATTGTACTATATGTGAATGGTCGTTCAACATCTGCATCTTTTGGACATTTTGCTATTTAAATGTTGCTGTTATTTTTATACCTTTTTTTGATTTATTGGTACTTCTGAATAATATAGGTCACATGGGTCTATGATGCATTTTTTAGGACCGCTTGTAGGTAGTTCGTTAAGATCTCTCAACGAAGCAACTGCATTGTTATTTTGTTTTAACAAACTGCACTAACATTTTTTAAATGTGTTGAATCCTTTTATTCTAAACAGTAAAACTTCAACAATCCTATAATGTCTTCTTCAACCGCGTCTGCATTTCCCTTCAAATGATAATGCCATATAGCCATAAAGCCATCATTATAAATTGTAAGGAAAATTATTTTTTTAGATAACGCTATCTTTAGAGCAGAAAGTCCTACTTTTTAGTTTCGCGCCCATAATTGTAACAGGTTTTCATGTAAGATACAATATTTTCATTGGAATTAAATTTGCACCGACTTTGTATTAATAATATCAACATTGTGTTTACGGTTTAGTGAAAGATTAACACATGAAAAAAAAAAAGAAATAAAAATCGGCTTTTCAAATAAAACGAAGAGATTTTCTTTCAATCATACCTAATTGCCTTTGATTATGTTTTGGTAATAAAATGAAAGAAAATTATTAGGAATGTTTGGGTGTGATCTTTCACCCATTCTTGGTTGCACTGTCCTGTAATGTTTAATTTAAAAAATGAACCTCTTAAAACCAACAGGAAAATGATTACAAAAAGTTGGAAACGCAGAAAATGGAAACGGCGGTCACAAGTGGACCAAACTCCAGTCAAAACTGTAGCGTTTTAATTGCTACCATAATCATAAATTAAATTTTAGAACATGTCAATTTACTACATCCAGCAATGAACTAAATAAAGATGTCATGCTATGAAGTAACATTACAATTGCTCATACTGGACTTTTCCAAGGATGAGTCTTTATCCATTTGTTTTATTGACTGGACAAAGTCACATTACATGGCATTTCTTTTTGGAATGTTCAAGAAATCCTTTGATTAATGTAGTCGTCTTATTATTATAAGAGAACGGAAAAACGTCATTTTTTAATAAGCGAGTAATAATTCGTTTTGAACATAGTTCTGTTGAATGCAAATATGAAATATATTAAATATAGCAAAAAAGAAAATCGTTGATGTTTTAATGTGACTAAAGTAGTAATTTATAAACAAATCAATATCAATCAATTTTCAAACATAACTAAAATGTTATATTTTGATTAGTTCAATTGTAGAAAAGAGTTGATTTATTACTAGATCATTTTTTCTGCATTTTATTTTTCTGAGCGTACTTACTAATTTTGAGTACTTGATACTGCCTTTTCGTATTGGTCTAATGATTGTTGTTGGAATAACAAAATTCGTCTAATATATACCAGGGAACTATCTAAAAATTGGAGGCATTTTATGATCAAAAGGATAATCAGGGTACTAGAGAGGAACCTAAACTTGAAAGGAAGTCCATTGGTCTTTTGTTTTCAAACCCTACCCAAAACCAGTACCTTACAATTTCGACTAATGTCGACTGTTTTTAAGTTAAAAAAAAAAGCTAACAAATTTTTTTTCTCGTATTTTCGTTATGACCTAAAGTTGCGTTTTTTATGCGTTCATAGTCGGCTATGAAGTAATTGAATATTTAGATATTTAATTAATTAAATAAAATGGTAAATTAATTATTTAATTTAATTAAATTTAATTTTCCACGATTTCATTGTTTATCTCGCAGGTGGGGATGTCATTCAAAATAACATGGAAAAACGTGTGGCATAACAAAACAAACTAAAAGTATCTTAGAAAGTGAGAAATGAATTATTTAGTTCGCCATGGTTTCTATAAAAAGGTTATAGAAAAAGTACTATTCTGATGGTGGTTTTAACTGGTACCCGCGTGATCGATACATAACCAGCAATAACGTTTATGGTAGAAAACAGTAAAATGTCAAAATCTATTGGTATCGTATTGTTTAATATCAACGTATTTCTTAAATTAATTTAAACAAAGAATGTCTCATGTGAACATGGAACATACGCCACTACAATGTTGATATTGTATTTTAAAACACTATACAGGGTGTTTAAAAACAAATGTGAAAAACTTAATGGGGTGGATCCTTGTTTAAAATAATTATTGGGTTGTTCGGAAAGTCATTTCGTTTTTTTAGGGGAACATGAAAGACAGTTTTCGTATAATGAATAAATATTTTATTAAATTATATATTGGCCATTCTGGTCCAACACCTTTTGCCATCTTTCTGGCAGTAACATAATTCCCCTCTCATAAAAGTTTTGGTCCTTGCTGGCAAAAAACTGGTTCAGGTGGTTTTTGACATCTTCATTTGAGGTAAAGGTTTTGCCATCCAAAAAATTTGGCAGGGACCGGAACAAATAGTAGTCAGAATTCGCCAGATCTGGAGAATATGGTGGATGTTGCAGTACGTCCCATTCAAGCTGTAAAAGTTTTTGGCGAGTGACCAAACTTGTGTGAGGTCTCGCATTATCCTGGTGGAACACTACACCCTTCCTGTTGATTAATTCGGGCCTCTTCTCTTTAAGTGAATCATTCAATTTGTCCAGTTGATGACAATAGACTTCTGAATTAATCGTTGTATTGTCTGGCAAAAGCTCAAAAAAAAACGATTCCTTTGACATCCCACCAAACGGAGAGCATCATCTTTTTTTGGTGAATGTTGGCTTTTGACACGCTTTGAGCCGGTTCATCTTTTCCGCTCCATGACCTCTTGCGTTTAACATTGTTGTATACAACCCATTTTTCGTCCCCAGTAATAATCCGCTTCAAAAATGGATCATTTTCTTGACGTTTGAGGAGCGAATCACACATGTCAACGCGACGACACAAATTTCGCTCCGTAAGGACATGGGGCACCCACACATCGAGCTTCGAGGTTAAGCCCATGCCTTTCAAATGGCCATAAACAGTCGAATTCGACAAATTTAATCTCTCACCGATCTCTCGTGTGGTTATTCGCCGATTTGCATCAACTAATGCCTTTATCGCATCTTTGTCAGCTTCGACCGGCCTTCCAGACCGTGGTGCATCTTCGACATCAAAATTGCCGGATCGAAATTTTGCAAACCAGTTCTGGCACTGGCGTACTGTTAACACGCCTTCTCCATACACATCCGTCAATTTTTTTCTCGCTTGGACAGCATTTTTACCTTTTCTGAAGTAAAAAAGTAAAATATGACGAAAATGCTGCTTATTGCTCTCCATATTTAAAAGGGCACCAACAAAAAACTACTGCGTAGAATTAATAGAACTTTTTCACACACAAGCCTTGCAATATCAGCTCTCAAGACATATAATGGTTATGCGGCTTAAGTGTAAAGTTGGTTTCGAAAAAACGTAATTAAGTCCTCTGACGGGAAAAAACGAAATGACTTTCCGAACAACTTTATAAATATTAGGGATATATATTGTAAGGGATTAAACTAGATCTATCATTCTTCTTAACTAAACTGCTCAGTGAGCTCTCTGGACCTAACAAGTCCGTTTCACAAAACGTTTGACAGCATAAGGGATAGTTTCCTCGGTTGTATTGTCCGCCTGTCCTTATAATTCTTCTTGTCCCATTATTTTATATACCTTTAAAAAAATATTTGTCTTATTTTTCCGTAAAACAGAGGACCTTAACGGCATTTTCACCACCCCGTATCATTTTAATTTAGATATTGTGTCTCATTATCACAAACGAATCAATATTTTGCGAGCACCCAGTATAATATGCGGAAAATGTAAAAATTGTAACAATTGCAGACGTTAAAACCAAATTCCGCCAATTGTCAGTTAGGGCCATTTAGTCAGAAAAATGGCAATTTTCAGTTATTTGCCCATAACTGCGACACGTTTAACTAACCAAAACTAATCAAAACTGGCTACAACCTCAGCTGTCTCAAGCAAGACAGTTTAGGAGTGTTTGCCGGAGCTTCGCAACCATCCAAATTTTAAAGGAACAAAAATATATTCCCCATAATGAAATAAGTTTCATAAGAATTTGCTATGTAGCATATCAATAAAGTCGTAAAAATTTTTTACTCAAACTGAAAACGAAAAAATAATAAACTAACTGAAAAAATCATGGCAACCGACAAAATACGGGACTATAACACATTCTCTCCCTTGAGAGGGCTTTCAATGGCGCTTGTGCAAGAGGATGATCGAAATTATATTTATTAGAAATCACATTTCTGAACATTTTTCTGCAAATTTCAGTAGAGTAGTTATCCAACCAAACAACGTTCGAGTTGCTACAGCTCTAAATTAAAAAATTAGCGGGCTACCGGACAACATTCCTCCGTTATATTAGATATTGACAATAATTTATAACAAATCATTAGAAATATAATTCTTTCCAAAATGAAACTTTTGAAACTTTCGGTTATAATCATATTTCCTCCCCATTCAATGAGTAGATCCATTGATTCTACTCTCATATGTTTTACTGAATATATTCCTGAATAAATGGATCCGCGGGTGTAGGTTGATACCATCCACACCAATATTAGCAAGGGCTTCGACAAAGTGAACCATACAATTTTGGCTGGGAGGGTTACTGATATCGCGGTTGGGTTACACATGATTGCTATTCCTTCCATTTCAGCCATCTTGGACTTTTACTTTTTAACATTGACATTAATGAAATGCTACTTTGTGCTCAGCACCGTTTTGCTGACTGTCTCAGAATCCAAGCCGGTATTGACAGATTTGTATCTTACTGTGAAAGCGAAACCTTATTTCTAAATCTTGTTCACAAAACCTCTAATTTTTACAATAAACTCATGAATACATGCTGAAACGTATCCACGGACCCCAAAATGATTTAGGACAAAAAGATTAATCACATTCTAAAATACTCGATGAGTAGCCTGGGCTACATTGCTGGGCAGTTAAAAGTTTTTGATAGGGCTTCATTACTCGCTGATTTTAAGCAAACTCAGATTTGACTCTTCTGTCTGGAACCCGCAATACAAAATAAACATGGTGATTATGACTTTTGGAAGAGGTAATAAGATAATACCCCTCAATGCCAGAAGAGGTATATCAGAATTTGTTTTTTTCAACGAGTTACTGCAAAGTTTGATAGACAGTCCAGAGATTTTATCAAGAGTTAGTTTTTGAATTTCACAAAGAGACTTGCCCCATCACCAAACTTTTTTCACCCATTCAGATCAACAAACTCCAACCCCAAAAAGTTTCCAAATTAACCGACCGCTGCAACAGAACGCCGAAAGGCTTAAACATATAGCGACATCCAACGGTGCGCCTCAGAAACCACTCTCGCGTTATTAATAACCCTTCAGCTTCAATCTAATAATCCGTTGCCTGGAAAAAAAGGCAAAGACCGTATAATGGGGGCACAAAAGCTTTATTAAAAGCACCCCCGTTAAGGACGTTTCGCTCGACGACTTCTGCTGCCAATAAAGCCGAAACCAAACTTTATCTAGTACAATGAAGATTACCAAGCTTGTGTCTCTCTTCGCTCTGGTAATGCGGCTCCAATATTGATCACGAATTTATTGTGTATTCAGGATTAAAAGCGGCCCTTTATCTCCGTTTAACTACTCCGAGCGTCTTGTTGATGTCTCGCGTGTGTGCGTTGCTGGGATGCTGGAAAAACGACGAAATCGATAGCATTACATGGTAATGGCGCCCAAGTAAATACAATTAATTCGTATTTTTTGAATTTTTATGGAAATCTTTGTTCGATCCGACAAGTAAACAACCGAGGTATTGTTAGTTCACTAGGGTAAAGAATTTCAAGCGAATGATGGTGTAGTGGAATATTTTCAGTTATTTTGAGGGATTTTGTAGAATTTCAAAATGTAGCGTTGAAATTTCTTTGAATGCATAACTAAAAATAGCAATATTAGTTCGGTAGAAATTGCTTAACTTCTGGTATCAGTATGTATATCAGTATCAAATTTTAAATGACTTTTTAGAGGCTACTAAATTCTACCACGTTGTGGTAGAAGCTGAAGTGGTTAATATAGAGGACTACTCAAACTTTTTGCAAGCTTCACGGTGGCATTTAGTTAGTATTTCCTTTTTTAAACTTGGCCTTTTCGAAAAAAATTGATCCTGATCAAGGCAACAAAGCCAAAAGTTAGGTTTTAATGTTTTTGACATTTTATAGAATGTTTTGTATTTTAGTTAATTACTTTTTAAATAGTGATACTGTTCCCGTTTTTTATGGTAACATAGGTGCGCCATATAAAACAAACTATTTAAGAATTTTTATTGTTTGGGAGTAGTTTTTGGCAACTTTTGTTTGTTTTTATTTAATCTGTTTCTATTTCTTATAATACAGGGCGTTTTTTAAATTCATCATCCACCCATCCATTACTTTAATAAAATTTGATAGAGAATAAGTTCCACTTGAATGGCTAACGTTTTTGTAACGGTTTGATAAAACATTTTTATTTTTGTCGGTATACTTATTTGCATATAAAAAATTATTAAAAAGTATGACCAGTTTTTTACTTAAATATCCTGAGCGTGCCAAACTTATCCAATTTAAACATTTTATTTGTAATTTAGTAAATATCCACAATTAATATTTTATTTACAAATCTTCCCTTCTGCGTCGGTTGTTGATTTTAGAGATTTTAGTGCTTTTCTGGAATATTAGATGTAGGAGGTTTGGATTTTTTGAGGATTTTTGCGGTTTCAAATGATGGTTTTTCAAATTTCTGAATGTGTACAGGTATGATAAATTCGTTCTTAAAGTAAAGAAAGAAACTTAGGGGTAACTTTATGATTTCAGTCGGTGATTTTCTAAATTTCTGGTTTTGCGCTTGATATTAGTTTTTCATAGAAACTTCCAAAGGTTACTGTAATACTATTTATAAATCTTCCTGTGCCGATTGTTGATAAATCAAACTTGGTTTTGTAGAGAGAACATTTGTAAATAGTATGACACTGGCCTGTGGAAGTTTCCTTGAAAACTTGATAAATATTTTACTTGCAATTCTTAATTTGAAAAGGTTTCAATTCTTCAAGAAGTGAAAATACAATCAAAATTTATTTATATGACAACAAAGGAAAATGTATAAATTTTGGGTAAAAATGTATATAATTTTTTTAAAATATGTATTTCATTAAAATATAAATATGGAAATATTACATAGCAAAAAAAATAAAAATGATATTTTTGTTTAGAAAAATCTCAATAAAAAATTTGTATTGTATTGTGTTTCCCTTGTAATTCTTAATTTTAAAAGGTATCAATTCAAAATTAAAAATTTAATTGGATTAGGATAATTTTTCTGAAAAAAAAAACAATCAAAATATTTATTATCCAATTATATATATTTGTATAATAACAAAGGAAAATTTACAAATTTTGGGTAACAGTTTATATTAATTTTTGAAAATACGTATTTAATAAAACATGATTATAGAAATACTACATGGCAAAAAATTAAAAATGAATTTTTTGTTTAGAAAAATTTCAATAAAAAATCTTCAAAATACCAAGAATTCTTATTTTAATTTTGAAAAATATGTGTTTCATTTACTCAGTGGTAGAAAAAAAAAATTAAATTTTTGTTTTGCAGATTCGTTAAATAAAATCAGTAAATTCCAAGAGGATCGTACTAATTTTAAAAAATATATACTTAATATTATTACATGAAAATAAGTAAAGCCAGAATGCTTCTTTTTTCGCAAAAAAGTTCAGAACCTATCATGTAAATTGTTTTTGACTAGTTTTTTTTTAATTCTGTGATATTGATGGTCTGAAGTTTTTCCGTGATGAAAATAGTCTTTTTCTAAATATCCGAAAATGTCAATAAATTCATTTTTTAGAAATAAATAACGCTACTCTTCCAAAAGATTATGTTCTGAATTTAAAAAAAAAATCTCGGAATGCTATCTTTTTGTAGTATAATAATTTTTTCAGTTTATTTCATTGTAAAGCGGATATATGATCCAGACAGATAACATTAACAAAAAAAATAAGAACTAGAAGTTCAGATTTTCACGGAATTATATATATTCACATGACAATTGTTTCGACAAAATCGTGTCTTTATCAAATTTAATATTTAGAAACTACCTGCTACTATATATATCGAAAAATGATAATAAAATCTTAATTAATGTTGTTGTGAGAATTTAAGGTTAATAAGGGAGAGGTATTTAAATCTAATTGATCGTTAAACAATACATCTGAATATCTCATTTTGTTAATCTCCATGGCTTCCATTAAATTTAATTTTCTACTCTTTGTGGCTGTATGTAAAATATCAAAATTGTCGTCAAAAATGTGTTTTTCTGTGTTTATAATTAGAATCTAAACTATTGTTTTTAAACGCTCTTTTATGTTCGTTGATGCGTTTCTTGAAGGATCTACCTGTTTGTCCAATATGAATTTTAGTACATGATCCGCATTTCAACCTGTAGACACCTGATTTTTGAGGATTTGGACACTTTGTTTCATTATTTTTTAAAACTTTTCCTATTGTGTTTTTAGTTCTGAAAACTATTTTTAAACCACATTTTCACAAATGTTTTGAAACTTTTTCACTGGGTTCTCCTATGTATGTAATTGTATTAAATTGTTCGTGTTCTGTATTACGTTTCGGATAAATAGAATTTACTGTTGTCTGAATTTGTTTTTAATTTATTTTATCGATATCGATCATATATTTTATCGTTGTTCAGTGCAATTTGTTTACTGATATTAAGTTTTTTGTTGTAATTTTCTGTTGAGAGTGGCGTATTAAGCAATCTGTGATTAAAATAGTGAAATGCAGCCATTCTGTGTGTATAACGATGATTTGAGCTGTTAATTATGACTGTGTCTGTGTGTGAAGGTTTATGGTAAATGGAAAAATCTAATTTGTTTTGCGTTTTCGTAAGTCTAAAAAATTAATAGAGTTATTCTGTTCAATCTCGATAGTGAATTTTATACGATTATGTAATGAGTTAATGATATTTAAAAAAGAATTCAATTGTCTGTCCGTTCCAACAAAGCAAGCAAAGACAACACCCACGTATCCATAGCACCATAGAAAACTTTTACTTAAAGGATGTTCTTTTAAGATATTTTTCAAATTATCCATAAAAATCTCGGTTAACAAAGGACTAAGTCTGTTTCCCATAATCAAACCTTCCTTAGAGATGTAAATCTCTTCATTAAATTCAAAATAATTTTGGTCTAAAGATACTATTAAGCAATCTAATAAATCTTGTTTCACGAATGGGTTAACCTGTTTCCGAATGACGATGCATTGTACTAAATATAGGTGGAATACTGGGAAATAAGTTTTGTACATCAAAAGACAATAGTCTTGCTTTAGAAGGGATTTGATATCTTTAATTTTGTTGATTAATTCAAAAGAATTTTTTATTGCAAATGTTGGTTTAAAATCTGTGTGGAAGTTTAAAATATTTACTAATTTTGTTGAGAGTTTAACTGCTGGAGCCGTTTCATAAAACACATAACATAACACATAAAGAATATAATTTCGGCGGTTGTGAATTCATAATTGTTAATAAATACTTGTCTTTGTCACTAAATAGTGTGGAGCTAGTAATTACTTCCGTGACTTGTCTTCGATATAACTCGGTAGGATCGTGTTTGATACATTGGAAAAGTTCGGGTTTAAGAAAATTTTTGGTTTTTGAAATATATTCTGGAAGGTCGATAGCTATAACTGTCTTCCCTTTATCTGCACGTGTAAACATTATGTTATTTTCAAAAACTTTGTTTTTTATAGATTTTACTAGTGACATTTGAGAAATTTCTTGGTGTTTTCTATTATGTATTAATTGAGAGTTTATTATATTCGCTAATAAACTCTCAATTAATAGATAACAACAAACACGGAGTAATTTCTCATATGTCACTAGTAAGTTAGACTTAACTATTACGAAAACGCAAAACAAATGAGATTTTTCCATTTACCATAAACCTCCACACACGGATGCAGTCATACATAACAGCTCAAATCACCCTTATACACACAAAATGATTGTGTTTGACTCTTAAAAACAGAAAAACACATTTTTGACGACAATTGTAATATTTCACATACAGCATACAAAAAGTAGAAAATTAAATTTACTGGGAGCCATAGAGATTAACAAAATGAGACCTTCAAATGTATTGCTTAACAATCAATTAGATTGAAATGCCTCTCCATTATTAAACTTTAATTCTCACAACATTAATTAAGGTTTTTATTGTTATTTTTCGGTATATGTAGTAAATATTACATTTGATAAAAACACGGTGTTGTCGAACCAATTGTCATGTGAATATACATAATTTGGTGAAAATCTGATGTTTTAGTTCTTATTTATTTTGTAAAGTGGATTTTCATAAAGTAAAAGCTACCTCAGTTCAATAGATAACATTAAACTGTCAGATATAGATAATTAATTCTTACTACAAAACACCTGAAATTCTCGTTTTGCTTCAGTTTGATATACCTCAAATCAACTCGATGTCGTCGATTTTTAGTCCTATTTCGAAGAACAAATTGTTCTCAAAATTCGCCCCTGTATGGAATATCTAAAATGGCTAATGAACTTTACAGCGAGTTTGATATTTTCTGCGTGTTAAAAAAGACCTTTGGCTTGTTAAACGAACAATTTTTGTAGTCTTGTATTTTCTTAGTTTCTAATCTATTTTTTTTAATAATTATTATGTAATTATTAACTCATTTGTTATATTATCTACTATGTAATATTTATTATTAATTAATTAATTAATTAATTAATTAATTAATTTACTAATTCATTATTTATTTTTTAAGGTTTACATTTATGAGATAAGCAATATTCTTGCTAAAAATGAATCGTGAATGCGTAGGAAGTGTTAGTAGACAAAATAAGTTCTCCTATAATCAGTTAGTTTTTTTCATATTTGGATCTATAGAGTAATGGTGGCCAAATCTGGTTAGCACTTATACTAAAACAAATTATTTTTTGATGTTTGAATTTGAGATTAGCGATCTCATTGCCAAATATTAGTGTAGTGTTAGTAGATGATAACTTACTTATTAACTAATGCAAAAATTATCGCGAGGCTAACCATTATTTTATCTCTCCGAAAGCAACTGCTATAATGTCTATTTTTAATTAAATGATTTCATTTTCATAACACTGTATATACAAAACAGGCGAAAAGCAGCCGCTTGTTAGACGTATCGATCGATCGAACTGGACTTAAAAAACGCCTGGTCCTGTACCAAAAAAATTCCCAGTGCTTTCCCGTCATCCCAATACATCGCGATTTCTCGTCACGGCGGAAAGCACCGCGTCTCGTCAAGTTAGATTTGATCTTCCATTTCGCCGCCCCTCCATCGCTCATCCCCACTCGATACAAATTGATATTTATCCCGAGGTCTCAATCTCGCGCAGCGCAAAAGGACCGCCGCAATTTAGCCGATGCGAAGAAATTTAAATTGCTTTTTCATGACCCGCGAAGGTAAATCAAACGGAACGTAGCAACAAATTAAAAAGTTTCAACGGCTCGACTAACGATAAATTGCAAATTTATTATCGCGATTCGTTTTACGCGTGTCTTAATATCGGTCGGTTACTTTTTTTCTTCTCGACGAAACATTACGAATCGTTTATTAGGGCGTTTCGCAAAATTATCTGCGCAACGGAGCTTTAACCGCTATAAGTAGAGCCACTCTCGGTCTGCGCTGCCTTCGACGGCACTCGGTGGCACTAGGAGTATATTTATGTCCCTGTATGCTGTATGGTATATTTACTTTATAATACCCGGTTTTGGATATCCGGCATGGGAATGGGGCCCCAAGAGAATGACTACGACTTTAAGAAAGAAAGAGTTCTTAGTTTAGATTGGACAGTTGAGTTGCACGGTATTAATTTGGGCGTATTGTTATGATTAAACCCGAATCGGTTAGATAAAATGTGGCTCTTTAATCTACTCGAATTTTATTTAAAACGTTAAAACTTATTGGGGTATGTGGGGTACAGTGTCTAACAAGATATGCCGTTTTAAAAACATTTTTGAGATGCAGGGTAAAACTGACAACTTCTCCAAGTCAGTTACCCTTTGTATTTGAAACACTCTGCATCGTAATGACATGTTGAATATGCATTGGTAAATATATTTTTGCGTAGAATCCAGTAGCGTACTCAGATTTTTTGGAAAAGATGTAATATTTATATTTGTCCATGATAATAAATGACCCAAAAGTATTAGCATTGTCCATTTTTCAAATAAGTTTGGTCCAGATAATTGATATTCCTGTTTTCGCTTCTCAGTTTCTAATTTCGCCTTTGATTTTCTGTTTTGATTTTCCATAATCTCTTTTTAATCCATGGTTGGAATGAAATGGTCCTTTTTTATTTAAGATTTCAATTTGTCCATGCTAGGTATTTATTTTTTTAAATATACTTAATGTGTTTTTCTTCTGAGGACAGTCTTTTCATCCTCCACTTCTCTTTGGTGACATCTTGGAATCGCGTTCAAAATACATATTTTTGAAATATATTTCTGTCCTAACCTCATTCCATTTCCATTTCAATATTGTTATTATTATTTTTATAAGCAGAATAAATTACAAGGTACAGAATACGAATGATAATAACCATCAAAATTGCTGAAACCCATTTCCATTAGCTTCCAGACATTTTTTGTTTGCAGGACACCTGGTGTTTCATCTGCTCGTAAAAGAAATCTTAGGCCCCAAAGGATTATGTGTATACAATACGAAGGGTAAATCAAATCGAGAAATTGTCTGTTTTGAAAACAGCATCTTTTGTTTGATGAAAATCGCGTACAGCATCGCGATTAATAATAATTGGGACACAAGGTAATAACAAAGAAAACTTGACATACCGTACAGGATGTCTCTTGCGGGGTGCATCCGTTATTTTTATAGATAGAAAGTTGCGGTTTTGGCGACAGTGTAGCGCTTTTTCGTCAAGTTTGAGTTGTCATTAATAAAATTCAGTTTTAGTTTTTTAGATACAGAGCTAAGTTTATTATAATTTCAGATACTCCTCGTCTCTCAACTATCAGATAACTTATCGAAAGTCTGAAACCGCTCTCTTATATAACTTTTCCTTTAGTAAGTCAAAAAATTATCTACTTCGATTTTTTCTTAGAAACAAGCAAATAAAATGCAAGTTGAATATTGATAAAACAAAATACCTTTTGAAGTTTTCTAGTATA
This sequence comes from Cylas formicarius, assembly GCF_029955315.1. Classification (NCBI taxonomy): domain Eukaryota; kingdom Metazoa; phylum Arthropoda; class Insecta; order Coleoptera; family Brentidae; genus Cylas; species Cylas formicarius. The sequence goes on along the minus strand of NW_026844341.1, from coordinate 2,291,999 downwards.
AATTAGCAATATAACAAAACAAAAAAAAAGCATTATTAACAAAAATAAAGAAACAAATTTTTATAGGCAATGTTCAAATTGACGACCATTTTCTCTAATCCAATATTGACACATTATTATAATTTTTTGAATAGCAGTAAGAACCGTTGCAACCTCCCAAATCTAAGGGTCGACATAAAAAAAAAACAAAATGCTTCTCGGGAGGATTGCCTTGCCCGACTAGCCACCCGTGCTCCCAAAAGGAATTCGTACCAATTAATATAGAAAGAATATAAAAAAAGCATACAAATTTAGACGCTATCCACGCATCTTCGGTTTACGCGCTACGAGGTAGAGTGAGAGTGGCAAAAAGAAAAAACAAGAAAAGGTACGGACAGCTTTGCTTTATTAAAGTTGAAAAAAAAACGACTAGATTATTAAAATTTGAATAAAAATACAAATGATTTTTGGGTAGCCGCTTACGAACGAAGGAAACAAAAGAAAATAATGGCAGCATTTAGTGCACTAATTTGTGGCAAATTTATTCCACTGCCGTCGTATACACGAGGAGTTCACAAATATTAGGCGTAATTAAACCTACAATGTCCGGTGATGCCGGCACAGAATCGGAGCAGATTGTAGACGACACGTGGTCCAGGAGAAAACGACCGCTTGCCACCAAGGCAGAAGAACCAAACTAACCAAACAAGAAGACGGCGAAGAAGAAAGAACACAAAAAAAAACCTACGAGCATTAAATAACCACTTAAATAAGAGCTAATAATTACCCGGAATGCATTACCTCCAATCGGGAGGGTTTTCCAAAGATAAGTGGTGGAAGGTAGAGTTAGCGGGAACGTGCTTCAACAAAATTCCACAACAGTGGACCAGGAAACCAAATACGGGCACCACAATCTGCTCAGCCACAAACAGGTCCCTAATTTATTATTTTCCAGGAAAAACAGATCCTCAACAAGAGTTTATTTCTTCCCCGGAAAACCAAAAGCACGGAAATTTCCGCTCGCTCATTATACACACGCCATCTGATAAGGGAGGACATTCCATTGACTCCTTTTATACACTTAATACGTCCCATGCACACCAGACAAAAAGCTATGAGAGTCATCATTATAGTATATTAACAAAACATCAGGCAGCACCCGGTAACAACGTCGGAACTCCGTGTGGATCGGTCAATAAGGGGAGTGAATCTGGAACGATTCTCTAGCCGGGAATTATTTTTAATGCTCAATGAAATCTTGTATCGTGTGTGTTGGGCTTAAGAAAGGCATTGAATTTCAATTCAAGTTAAAGAGGTGTAAGACATTACAAATACCTATTTAATGAAGATAGTGATTTTCGAAGTGCAACCGCACTTGGAACCTGAGACAAAGACGTTGCGCGAGCTTTGTGTCCAAAAGTAATAAATAGTTGATGATTTTATCTACTAATCAACGGTTTTGGTTATAGATCTGATAACTCCAACCAACGGTTTTAGGGGACCATTTAGGGACACACAGATACAAACTACAGAAAGCATAGCCCTATCGTAGCCCTTCACTGGTCCTAGAACGATCACAATGGCGGTACCAACCTTTGATCAAAAACGCAGAATATCGCTACACATAAGGCCCTATCTGGAAATATGTCACGGACGAGAAAAGGTTAGCACGTACCAAGTACTTTAGACAACTAATCCCACGGAAATCTTGGAGTTCGGAAAGACCCGAGGAAAGAAACGATATCTTTAAAGGAACCGACTGGTTGATTCTAAATTTGCCACGCGGATTCATCATTTATTATTATATTAATTGCTATATCCGTACTATTCGTACTAAAGTTCGAAAAATGGTGGCATTTTTACTTTCCTTTGGTATTGATGATTTTCTGTTGAATGAAATAAAGGCACTTGTCTTGCGCACCTCCGTAAAGTAAAAATTGAACTGTAACACATAATATCCAACAGGCCTGTTAGTACCTACCAATCTTTTGAGGAAAGTTATTATTAAGAAATTCCCTTAAGGGCCTAGAGCACCATTTTGCTGTAGCATTATATTGGGCTAATGGTCACTTCTGAATGGAGTAACTTAATCTAGGTATCTACGCGCAGTCAGACCTCCTTCAAAAATCCAATAAATTATTGTTTTGACTTTTCCAACATTGAATTCTCACTAGGCCAGTTCCTGGTATTGTGATTATTAAAAATATCCGAACATGAGAAAAAGCATTCGCCTTTGGAGATACCTCCCAAAAGTACCCAAAATGGGCCACCATGTACAGTGTGTTCAAGTAAGTTGTAAATGCAAGAAATCTCCGTTATTAGCAAGCATAAGGTGATGCATATTTTGCATTGAATGAAATGAATAAAGATTCATTTTTAATTATTAGCCCTATGACTGCCTATCATTTATTTGAAAACTATTAACAATATGACAGTGAATACATAAATGCAGTTTTTGAAGATTATTTCTAATGCGAAATAATTTTAATAATACTTTTTATAAAACTTCTGGATTCCACCTGTGTCGGTTTTTGTTGAGTCGAACTAACTAACGTTTCGCCACTCATCATGTTGGCTTCTTCAGAGCTTGACTGAAACTGGCTCGCATTTTACTCTGTACCTGCTTTTATATTGTTTGAGCAGCAGCTAAATGAGGGGCATAAACACCGTCTCGGATGACTGATTCCCATATTGATGGCAGGATGTATAGAACTTTAAGTTGCAATAAAACAATGATGGATTATTCGATTGACATGAATTTTATTTATCCGAAAGATAATCTTGTGGAATTACATTTCAAATATGATTTCTGGCATATGACCGCCACGGCTGGCGCCGATGTAGTCCAATCTGGACGTCCAATTTTCGATTACTTTTTCCAACGTTTGTGGCCGTATATCGGCAATAACATCGCGAATGTTGTCTTCCAAATGGTGGCTTATGCGCATAGACCAATGACTTTACATACCCCACAGAAAATAGTCTAGCGGTGTTAAATCACAAGACCTTGGAGGCCAATTCACAGGTTCAAAACGTGAAATTAGGCGATCACCAAACGTGTCTTTCAATAAATCGATTGTGGCACGAGCTGTGTGACATGTTGCGCCGTCTTGTTGAAACCACATCTCCTGGACATCATAGTTATTCAATTCAGGAACGAAAGAGTTAGTAATCATAGCTCTATACCGATCGTTTTTGAAGAAGTACGGATAAATGATTCCACCAGCCCATAAAGCGCACCAAACAGTTAGTTTTTCTGGATGTAACGGTGTTTCGACATACACTTGAGGATTAGCTCCGCTCCAAATGCGGCAGTTTTGTTTGTTGACGTAGCCATTCAACCAGAAGTGCGCTTCATCGCTAAAAAAAATTCGCTTATGAAAATCGCGAACAACGGCAATCTCGTTTTGGGCCCATTCGACGAATCTACGCCCTACTTGATGATTGTTTGGCTTCAATTCTTGCACGAGTTGGATTTTGTATGCGCGTAAACCAAGATCCTTCCGCAAAATCTTCCATAAAGTGGATGGACACAGATCCAATTCTTGTGCTCGATGGCGGATGGACTCATTCGGGTCTTCCTCAATGTTACGCTCTACAGCAGCAATAGCTTCTTCCGTACGCACCGTGCGGCGTCTCTGGGGATGCGAGTTATTAATAAAAGTAAACGTGGTGCGAAAACTGCTCTGATGGACGATTTTGTCGACGATAAAATGGACGTAGTGCACGATACGTATTCCGCACAGAACCATTATTTTCGAAATAAAATTGCACTATTTGCAAGCATTGTTCAGGCGTGAGTCTATTCATGATGAATTGCCAAACCAAACTGAGAATAAATCACTTGACAGCTGTTGAATCGGTCGCCATCTTGAACAGTAACGCCAATTTAAAGTTCTATACATCGAAAAAAAAACACCAATTAGATTTTTATAAACTCTCGGATTTTTCGTTGGTAGAAGAATGGCAAGAATTTTAGTTTTATCGAATAAAATTTTATGACCCGTTTTGTGATCGTGTTCGGCAACTGCTGATGAGTTTATTTGTCTTAGTGTTAAGGCTCCTTCATGTTTTTTGAGCCTAGTTGATATTTTCCGTCCGGTCTCTCCAATGTATTCTTTGCCGCATATGCATGGAATGCTGTAAACTCCGGATCTCAAATGGAATTGTTTCTTTGATGAATCGAAGATGTTGAGAGATTTTTGGAAAAGTGGTAAATCTTGTTTTGACTTCTTTAGAACTTTTGATATGTGGTCAGTGATGTTTTGAATATAAGGAAGGACAACAGTGGTAAGTGTGGGATTGCTTTCGGTTTTATTGCTATTTGAAGGTTGTGGTGAAGTGTATTTTGTGATATAACGCTTAATATCTTTAATGTGAAAATTATTAGAGAGAAGAGCAAAGGTAAGGTGTTTTAATTCTGGGTTCAATCACTCGGGCTGAGATAGTTTTACGGCTCTGTAAACAAGAGAGTTGATAACCGATGATTTTTGGGCCGGATGCTGATGTGACCATGTATTAAGGTATCGGTCTGTGTGCGTATGTTTTCTGTAAACACAATGACCCAATATTATGCCTGATTTTCAATTGATAAGAATATCTAAGAATGGGAGGTTGTCATTAGTTTATATTTGAATGGTAAAACGTTTGTTACGGTGTATAGAGTATACATATTTAAGAGAATCTACTTAGGATTCCTGAGCATGAGGTCAAATAACAAAAGCATCATAGATGTAATGTTTCTATAATTTTGGTTTTAGATGGAAGCTGTCGAGAGCTTTTTTTCTCAAAGGCTTTCATAAATGTATTCGCGGTGACTGGTGATAGTCGAGAACCCATAGCTCTTCCTGACGTTTATTCAAAAATTTGACGTACGTAATTACGACACTGTCGGTTTTCCCTGTAAAAGGTTTTAATAAGGAAGCTAGATATTTTGCAAGAGAATATGTTGGAGAACCAATGGTGCTGACAATCGGTCGAAGGGGTAATCCTGGTTTGTGAATCTTTGGGAGTCCGTAGAGGCGAGCAATTTTAGAGTCCTGAGGGATGACAGATTTTTTGAGGGAGTCTGATAGAGAAGAAACCTTAATGATGGATTTAAGGATGCGTTCCATAGATGACGTAGGATCTCTTTTAAGTTTACCACATGATCCGTGGCATTTCCTTCGTCTACTTTTAGAATTACGATGTCTGTATTAGATTTTAGAGAATTTAGGGCAATGCGTTCAGGCTTTGCAATATTCGATTTAGGTTTTGATTTTTTAAGGATTTTTCGGTTTCAAATCGAATTTAATTAGCTGTTTGAGATGGTAGTGTGTTTAGGATAGACTCGGCATTTGAAATGATTTCCTCTTTTGGGATAACGGGCAAGGATAAAGTTGGAATCTTTTGAAAGAACTGATTTTTACGTTTCCGAAAGTTGGTGTGATGATACATTGATCACATTATTTGGTAGTTGAGAAGAGTTTGATGGTTTCCCTAGTGTTGACATTAGTTTTTCAAATTTCTGAATGTGATTCTGGGTAGAAGATAAACTGAGATTTAAAGCTTTGTCATACTCGGATGGAAACTAGATGGAAGCAATTTCAGAATGTAGGGACAGAAGAGTCTTATTGATTAGGTCTGTTTCCTTACGGGTATGATGAATTCTTTCTCGAAGTAAAACGAAACTACATTTTCAAAGAATTTTATAAGCGGGCGAGGTTTTGACATGATGGGTGATGTGTAATCGGTCGGTGATCTTCTAACTTTCTGCTTTTGCCCTTCCTGTTCTCTCCATAAAGGCTTGTTAATTTTTTAAAGAAACTTCCACTTACTACTGGATTCCTCTCGTAGGTACAGAGTAAAATGCGAGCCTGTTTCAGTCAAGCTCTGAAGAAGCCAACAATGATTGGCGAAACGTTAGCTAGTTCGATTCAACAAAAGCCGACACAGGAGGAATCCAGAAGTTTTATTAAAAGTATTACAGTAGCCTGTGGAAGTTTCTTTGAAAAATTTATTTTAATAATCTCCGCGGGTTCTTAAAATCCAACTTTTGGAATAGTTATCCGGAGAGCTTATATTATATATGCTTAAAGTTAATTTACTTAATTTTACAATAAAGAAAATAAGGAAGTTCACAAAATATCATATAGAAAAATAGGTAACAAAATCGCGACTTTCGGAAATAGAAATAACAAGAAATGTTTCATTCAATTTGCAGCAAACTGTTCGGCAAATTCATAACAACAATATAGAGCAGAGGAGCGGAGTCCTATTTAGTTTTACGTTCATGTCTTATAACGATCCTGTATGGCGGTCTAATTGGATCTTAGCGTCCCGGCTTATAACGCGGTTCTTGTATAGTTGTTATCGCTGAGGTTATGTCAAAGGCAGCCGCTATAGTTACAAACTTATTATTTGAATGGTCTAATAGCCCCCTAACGACACCGCAATGCAAATTTGCCCAATGTGTAAAGTTAACGAATTTAGGACCGAAGTAAGTTCGGTTTGCCAGCACAACTTCGCGTGCGGCAATCGGAATAGCACAGTTATGGAGGTATTTTTAGTACAAGTTCGGCAGCATAGTTCAGAAAGTGAGAAAAGAGATTGTGGACAACTTATAGAAAGGACTCGCAGTGCTCGCCACGGTTTATAGGTAGTACCTTTCATACTACACTGTCATGGGCTCCAAATGCTACCAAAACAGTACATGTGGTATCCCAGCTATTACAACAATTTATTTTTTGTGATTCGTTCAGTCCTTTACCTTCTTATGACCACCCAGAAGATGGTCCGATTCTTCCAAATGGTGTCCAGACTATGTTCCGTTATTACCCATCTAGCAAAATGGAATTCTTAAAGAATTGGTATGTCCTATTACAGCCGTATAGCGTTGTTTAAGGACTCTTCCTTATTGTTACGCCTTTGCTACGATTGTGTTGTTTTTTAACAAAAACTGTTTCATTAATGATTTTATAGTGGGTTTTACAATATATCATATAAAGCATAATACAATAATTTCTGTTAACATTTTATAAGCAAGCTTATACAATATGAAAAAGCATTATACAATAATTTCTGTTAACATTTAATAAGCAAGCTTATACAATAAGAAAAATCAAATTTTGTATACCTATTGTATAAGGGTTCTATAATTTGACATATAGTAGTAGTTATTTAAGCATGTCTGATTAAAGCTGTTAAATGCTGTATAATAATTGTTTATAGCATTGGATTGCGCTTAAGTTTGGATACTTTCTTAAACTGCTAAATGATAAAATATTTTCATTGTACTCACAATAACACATAACAATAAATATTTTGTAATACTTTTCTAGTGCTGCTTTAATCCCATTTTACAGAGTTGAATATGTGACGCATTATAAAACCATTTTATAGTCGACATGTATAGGATAACACAGTATATATCAAAATAACACTGTGTTATAACACTGTGAAGTGAACTCAACTAACATATTTGCATTCAGATATTTAAATTTGTTTAATGAGAAATTCAATTTAAGTAATAGGCTATTATAATGAATTCTCAGTGGAAAAAATCAATAAACGTAGTTGCAATTTTAAAGTAGCTTGTAAGAAAAAATATCAGGAAATTCTTGCAAGTAATCCAGATATTTTACATTCTACTTGTAATGGAAGTAGGTCTAATACCAAAGAGCTTCAGAACATCATTCCTGCAATCACACAAGACAAACCAGACAATAATAGTCCAAAATCTGTATGTCCAAAGTCTAGAATCTGAAGAAAATTATTTCAATAATGAAAACGACAATACGATTTCAGTAACTGACAAAACAATTGAAATTAGAAAACGACTCATAGCATTAAGGGCGTTTTTTACTATATATTACTCTGAGATTCTAACATTTTAGATAATTCTGGTTTTGCTATTTGAAACGATGCAAATCTTTCTCTTTCTGTTCTGGGTGCTATCGACATCCATCTAGGGTCAGGAGCGGATTCTGGATCATGTTAGTACTTGTATGCAAATTTTTTGGGCCAAAACAATATCCCACATGGTTCCCAACTCATGGGAACGATCGTAAGTTCTTTGTTCTCTTTCTTCGCAGTTTTCACTATTTTGAACATTTTTTAAATTATACAAACCTATTTCAGACAACACAGTTCAACATTCACTTTGAGTTTAAGATGCAGCTTATAAATAAAGGTTGTACAGCACAGCCAGTCGCGCCCAACCAAATTAAACAACAGAATGATGCAATGATATCAGTTGGATATGCTAGATATCTTATCGCACCACCGCCTGTTGGTACGCCTTCTTGAAATTGTTTAGTTGGAAGAAAATTTTACATATTTTATTGTTGACACATTTATTTTAGGCGTAAAGTCTATAAAGGGTAGTTCGGTTACTTAATATTTATTTTGTATTTGTATATAAGATTTTGATTGAACGAAATTTGTATAAGTCGTCACGATAATTTCCTACATATTTCATTAAGTGTATTCTCCTTAATTTATAAAAACTATAAGATCTCTTGACTCAAACAATAAGGCGTTTATAAAATTGTTGAATTGTTTTTGAACTACCCAATAAGCTTTAGTAAGGAATGCCGTATCTGCGTTAATATAGAGGTACATTGGACATATGTGAAGATAATTAATGAATACATTAATTGCTATGAAATTATTATCATGGGTTATGAATGTTCGAATCGAATTCGAATCTCAAAATATTGTTACTCTGTCAAAATTAGTTGTATAATTCCTAAATGTTATTCGTTTATACAACAGTTTTATAGAATATCGTTTCAATTTACAATGAAACATTAATTGAGGCATTTATTTGGGATAAAATAGTTGTATTATAAATCACCACATTTAAATATCGAATTATGGAAAATGTGTTATTATTATTGTTTAGAGATTTATATAGTGAAAGGATTCTCATATACATTAATAATCTATTGAAACCTAAAAATAAAAAATAATTTTAAGAAACAAAAATCATTTTTTAATATTTCATAAAACATAATCAAAATTAGAGCGATGATTAGAGCGATTAATTTTTTTTCCAAAAATATGGATAGATAGATAGATATTTTATTGACTACTTTACAATATCATTGTTTGTAGCAAGTCATACAAAGGAAAAAAAATAAATTGAATATATGTAAGTATATGCTAACATAAAATTGTATATAACGTAATAATATACTAAATCTAGATCTTCAATGTATATAACTTCACAATAACAGGACAACAAATTAAAAAATAAATTTATATGTATATAGCACAGAACAATCATTAAAATACAATCAATGTACATACATACAGTCTATCAGCAAAATTTTCGGCGTAGCAATATTTGTGTTCTGTGAACCTTGCAAACAATTTTATAAAATATGTTTTACACCTTAGCAGCTCTGCCATTCGTACGGTTGACCCTACATAGTTCGTTGAAGTGCCTCTATTTTAAAAATTAGATCTATTATTGTTCATTAAGATAAAAGAGGATTTCTTAAACTACTAAATGAGAAAATATTTTTATTGTGCTCACAATAACAGCATTATAAAAACATAAAATGCACTACGCAAAACATTTTGTAATACTTTTTTAGTACTCCTGTAATTCCGTTGTATACAGTTGAATATGTGTTGAATTCTATAAAGTTTTAATAGAATTTTTTTGCTGCCAAACAGTCGTATAAAAATGGACCCTTCTTGGTTGTATAAGGAGTATTTAGTCATTTTGTAGAACTTTATAACAATTTCAGGACCCTATAAGATATACCTTATAGTTGTTTATACAAACCCTACAGAAATTATTATGCTACTTGGGCACAATCTTGTCAACAAAATAGTAATTATGGTAAACCCAGCAAATTTAGCAAAGCGTTAAAGCGACTAGTTTAGAAGTTTTAGATAATGGTAGAAACAATAATATAGAATGACCATTGGAACTTGCCAGAATAAACAGTTTGACCCTAAAACTGGAAAATTTGGAGACCGCTGATGTAGAATAACAGCTCCTGTTTAAGGAAAAAGAGGAAAAAAAAATCAAGCATGGTCTTTGACCAGACATCTCAGTCGTTCCAGTGTCAATCAGTGCAAAGCTCGGAAAATGAAAATTAAACTGCACCAAAACAGCAAAGGAAGAAAAGTATATATTTGTGACTCATTAGCAGAGGAAATGGGAGATAAACTGTTACGTGTGTTTTGGATCGTATAGAGCACATATGGCACAACTCAAATTAATACATTAGGTTAAAAAGTTCCCACTTTAAGTGCTGATGTTGTAGATTTCATTAGGGAAATGTGTTAATGAGACGCTTCAAGATATTTGAAAAAACTTGGTTTTCCGTGTTAATCGTTACTTATAATACCTTCCATCATATTTATTTTCAACTGTTACACCATTTTTCAAAATTAAAGGAACAGAGGTAATAAATTTTATAAAATGTTCCCACCCTCTCGGTGATGCATTTGAAGAAATGAATATTTTCAAAAGGTATGTGTGGCGTCAAATATCAGCTTCTCTACACTATACAACTTTTTATGCGATTTCAAAAAGGGAAAACCTATGGGAGATCCAAATTTTGTTTAATTTTCTAGTATATTCCTTCGCTACTGAACTATTTGTTATTTTCATCGACCATCTTGATTGTTAAGATAAATTGCTGGCTTGAAAATCTATAATTCAATTAATACTAACAAATATTGCTGCTTAACTTTTAAAAATTTTGATCATAACATGGTACCATATGATATTTAAAAAAATATATAGATAATAGATAGCTATATTCAATTTCTTCTGTGATTAATTTAAAAGCAAAACATCTCAGTCAAGTGTTCGAGTTCCATTTTAAGGACAGCATTGTAATTAATATGTCAATTTACTTTAGGATTCTCAATCAGAAATGCAATAATTCGTAAAAACCTAGACACTTTCAATCAACGGACAAATAGAATTAGAATAGAAATAGAATAAAAATAGAATTAGAAATACACCTGGAAATAAGCTTATGTAAGCACGGGCATTAAGAACTTTCATATGACTCGTAAAAGAGACTTTGGTATCAATTAATGTCTCAAGATGCCTAACTTCGTTTATTCAGTCGTTCAAGTCATTCTAGACAATGATGATGAAGATTTATTGATATTTTAAACTAAACCATTCAAGTTTGACCAACGAAAAATGGAATCCATATCAGAGTGAAGTGACTGACAGTGTGTAAATGATTATATAGGTAAAAATATCTTAAAATTTTCTGCAATTATAGAACAAGCAACAAACGTATTTACATCAAAGATAAACAAATCGAACAATATGGGTTCACAGTGCAATCACTGCGGCATGCTGGATAAAACAAGATCGCCTCATATTAGATTAGTGGTTTTAACTAATCTTTTAATCACCAAAAATAAAGACACTCATCGTCAGCGCCTTTAAGAAGTTTGTATAAATACTATCCGCATGAAGATGATTTGCAAAGGCATTCAGCTGAGTCTCCTTGTAAGTATGGAGATTTGCTGCTTTTACTGGAAGGATAAAGCAGATGTAAATAAGAAATGTAAAAGCTTGGTTTATATTGTTAAACTCATTATAATTAACAGAGGCACAGAACTGTATATAGAATAATATTAGTTTAATAAATATATTGTATTATATAAATACCAAGAAGGGCAAAAACAAAAATTGAAAACTTGTTTAATGTTTTGCATTTTATTACATTTGTCATACTAGTATGTTATTATGTTCTTTTCGCAGTACACCATTTTCAACATTTTTATTGTCAGCTCTTCTCTACACAGTGGGACTGCCACAGGTAATTTTATTTCATTCAATAAGCTAAAACCATTTCTCTGTGAAAGCATAAAAAAGGTGAAAAATCTAATCTCGACAATTATCACTCTATCAGCTAACTGAATCCTACCTCTTTTTTCGCATACAATGGTGAGCTTCCTGGGTGCATGCTGGAGTGCCTTAAAGCTCCATTTTGGGCCCTAGTTGTTCACTATCTTTATAAATGATTTTTGCTATTGGAGCAGATGATGCATTGCCGAATGGAACTTAGGAAGTCCCTGTACATTTAAACGTATTATTACCCAATTCGAGTCGAAAACACACCGTAATAAATAACCCCAAATGTTCAGCCGAAAATGTCGATAATAGAGCAGAAGACAGGGACAATAGAGATTTGAACATTTTACTACATGTGGAGGATAACAAAATTATTAGTACGAGGATTTTTGGCAAGCTGTTTGTTTTGAAATTATGAACAGAACAAATAATGATAGGGATTTTAAAAAAATATATTTGTTTCGTCACAGTCAACGACGAACCAAATTTTCAAAATTGTTCGGGGAAATACTTCTAACGTGAATATTATTGGCCCAAGATGTCGAATCCTTTGACCACCCAGCTCACCTGACCTTCCGCAGGACGACTTCTTGCTATGGGGACACTTTAAAAGTGATACCTATAAAAATGTTCAATTTTATGATCGCTTAGGATATTGTTTAACTATTAATGGAGGGTTGTTTGAACATTTACTTAAAAAATAATTTTTATTTAAAATAATGTTTCCTTTTATCAATGTTTTGTAGTAGTACTTTTATTATAGCTATTAATTATTTTTAATAAAAAACGTGAGGATCAAATTTATAATCATTTCTTGCAGCTTCCTTGTTGCTTAAACCGTTCTTTAAATGAAATTTATTCCAAGTACGTTTTAAGGGACAAGGAGGTTTTAAGAATATAGCATGAGTTGGAAACTAAGAAAAACATATTGTGATAAGTACATGGTTAATTTATTTTGAATGTGTATGTCTTTATTGTAAACCAACCTTTATTCCATATGTCATTGTCCAGCTTGACGTCGTCAAGTTTTAGAAATAGCGTCATGGAAAATATTCGCTAGTGATTGTTGTAACCTTTTGCAGTTTTGCCAAAATTTATTCAAATTCGGCAACTTTGCTATAAAATGTACAGGGGAGCCAATATTTGCGCAGCTAAACATTTACTCTGGATTTCCTATGTTTTCATTCGGCAATGCATCATCCGGTATGCGTTCAACACAGTTTGAAATGATTTGCACATGTAAGTGCATTGCGCTCAGATCTCTCTACTGTTATATATTGATATATTAAACATATACTATTTTGGGCTTTTTCACTCTAAGCTATCACTGTATGGGGTAACAGCGCAGCTGCAAAAAATTCCACTGTCAACCTGCTCTATTAAAAATCCATATTTCTTAAATTCTTAAATCTAAATTAGCCAAATGTAAGAAAAACTATCCAGACTTCAAGACAAAAACTCCCGTCTGTAAAATTCCTAATTACACACCGTTCTAGCTTCCGGGAAACGTCACTTTAAAGTGATATAAGAGATATTTCCAACGCTTTGAATTTTGACGTTTGTCAATTCTGACGGTCATGTCAGTCAATGTATTCTTGTTAGTATAGTATGCAATACGTTCGGTAAACTTTTTAAGTCACTCGCTCCGCTTGTGTCAAATAAACTCGTGAGTCAAATTCCGTTTACCGCATTTGTTGCATAATATACTATTTTCTTTCGTTGTTTTTGCAGCCTGGAAGAATACTTAAAATCTGATTTTCATATGTAACAAAGGTATAATTTCTGAATATTATAAAATACCTAAAATATTCATTTTTTTGGCTTGTGAAATTGTCAATTGCGAAATTCTGTTCTATATAGAGTTGTCTAGAAGTGGTCGTTTTTGGATAAGTGTACTACGCTTTGGATTAGTATCGTAATTATTTGAAATCATTTATGGCTTACGAGTATAAAAAAATATTCAAACAGAATGCTGTTATCCATATTAAAATTTAAAGTGAATAATATATTTTATCGTTTTTCGCAATATGAATTTTCCAACACCTCGTCGGCGCCAGATACTCCGGAAAATGCGTAAAATATTTGGGTAACGATAAATTTTGAAAATTTTTGGCTCGGACGCACACGTAAACACCACTCTTACGAATAGTACCCAGGATGTTGCTCAAGGCCAAATTCGCGAGGACCGACTACAAAACGTCTGTCGTCATAAATCGCGAAGCGTACAAGAAAATTTGCGGAACCGTAACTTTTTTTAGGGAATAATTTACACGAAATTAACCGAGCTTTCGACGTTTTTTTGGCACGCTCGTTTCGCTTTACCGCCAAATGGGTCAGTTCTGGCTCTTTTATATGTGTTGTGTACGCGACAATTTCGAGACCGTTTCAACAAATTTTATTGACCTCTGGGATAGTTATTTTGTCGTAGATTTTTTAGAAACAAATTTATTTTAGTTTTTCTTAGTAATATCGTATATATAAGTATATAAATCGCCAAACAGCGCCTGTAAAAAGCAAGGAAAAAAGTTTTCATTGAATTTTAGTGCGTTAAATAAAACTTTCTACGGGTTCATTTTGAATTTAGAACTAACCGAATGCACATTTTGTGTAAAAATTTATCAAAATAACAGCTTCAACACAATCTCAAGGAGACTTGATCAGGTGCTTCATTTAGAATTTAAAAGTATTGTTTTTAAAAAATGCCTTTTTTATTATTAGTAGAAATTAATAAATATCTACATCTTCTTCGATATGTGCCGCTTCGGAGGTAGGCTATCATCGTTCGTATTTCAATTTTGGGAGCTGTAGCCCTGAATGTTCTTCTCTTCCAAAGAAAGTTTTTTCGTACGATTTTTGATTGGATTATATGTGATATGATGTGGCTGCTATATTATAATTTTCTTATTTTTGTTTCCTGTAGGATCTCTAGGTATTTATACTTCTTAAAACTTCCCACGTTGGTCACATGTTCTGTCTATGATATCGCGAATATCCGACGCTAGGCCCACAAGCTTCTACACTCTTTCAGACTCTAAGATCGTATACCCTATATCGTATACTGTATATTATACTCTACACAGTGCCACGAATGCATAACGTTTCAGAATTCGAGTTCTTAGATAGCGTTTACAGGGCAGCATCTTAATCCTTATATAGAATGCACCGTCGGTCTCTGCACTTCAAATTGATGAGAATGCTCGGCTACCTGTGATGATATTATTTAACACATTCTCTAGGTAACTCGTATTGCTCCGATATTATTTTGCAAGGCTTTGGTTAGCTTCCCCTGAGTAGACGTTGAAGAGGAGCGGTCTAAGCATACACCCCTGTCTGACTTCTCGTTTGATTTCCACTGCTTCCGTCAGTTCAGATTAGATGCAGTAATCTTGATTAACATTAAGGCTTCGCTGCATGAAGGCATCGTAGGCAAACAGAGACTGCCTTGTGCCGAGGCAATTTCTGAATCCAAACTGAGTATCTGATAAATCTTCTTGCAGCCATAAATCTTATAAAATAGTAACTTAACAGCACTTAAATGTTGTTCTTCGATCAACCTGAGCATATCTGCAGGTAGCTTGTCAGGGACAGGTGCTTTCTCATCTTTGGTTGATTGTACATGGTACAGGAACTAAATTGTAGGTAGAAGTTTTCTTGCTGAATCTTTCGAGGCATTGTTGATAAATTGAAATTGGAGTTTAGTTAGTTGATAGCCGCTAAAATTCAGTAGAGGTTCAAATGGTGTAGAGGATATCGTGACAACTCCCTTGAAAAAATACCTTAATTTTTTTAAAACTTTATAGCCTTTTAATTAAGTATTTTACAACAGGAAGTAGGATCTTTTTTCAGGTTTATTACCCACTGAATACTGACTAGCCACTTCGGCCATTTATGGTACACGATTTTCGCAATGATCCTTTGAAGTTCGTCAGTTCTTGCTGATTTGTAAACAAATTAATACAAACAAAATACATAGAAACAACAAACGTGTAATAATAACTCTAAACAAATTTAGTTGCATTGCTACTAATCCCAAGATTTCTGAATCAATGAAAAATGCATCTATTCTCGGAGATAATAAGATTAAATATAGGTAAGACACAAAACACACAATATCCACAATATCATTTGTAAATATAATAGCAAAATAGTAAAAAGTGAATAGTAAAAATAATAGCACCTACAAAAATGTCAAATACGTACCTCAAATTCTTTAATATATATATAATAATATATATATATATATATATATATATATATATATATATATATATATATATATATATATATATATATATATATATATATGATGACACTATATTCCGGGATATCATCCGTTCGCTCGTTGAACTCCGAACACACACTGAGTGTTCGAAGTGTTTTCGGAGCGCGAGCATTGAAGATGCCAAGTGAGATTTTGGCGAAACGTCTGCAGGATTCCAGTCGGATGCAAGATTTGCAGGATCCCAGTCGGAGTTCAACGAGCGAACGGATGATATCCCGGAATATAGTGTCATCACATTTTTCCATCCGTGAATCAATACGTGAGAATATATATATATATATATATATATATATATATATATATATATATATATATATATATATATATATATATATATATATATATATATATATATATATATATATATATATATATATATATATATATATAAAGTCTGGATAGTTTTTCTTACATTTGGCTAATTTAGATTTAAGAATTTAAGAAATATGGATTTTTAATAGAGCAGGTTGACAGTGGAATTTTTTGCAGCTGCGCTGTTACCCCATACAGTGATAGCTTAGAGTGAAAAAGCCCAAAATAGTATATGTTTAATATATCAATATATAACAGTAGAGAGATCTGAGCGCAATGCACTTACATGTGCAAATCATTTCAAACTGTGTTGAACGCATACCGGATGATGCATTGCCGAATGAAAACATAGGAAATCCAGAGTAAATGTTTAGCTGCGCAAATATTGGCTCCCCTGTACATTTTATAGCAAAGTTGCCGAATTTGAATAAATTTTGGCAAAACTGCAAAAGGTTACAACAATCACTAGCGAATATTTTCCATGACGCTATTTCTAAAACTTGACGACGTCAAGCTGGACAATGACATATGGAATAAAGGTTGGTTTACAATAAAGACATACACATTCAAAATAAATTAACCATGTACTTATCACAATATGTTTTTCTTAGTTTCCAACTCATGCTATATTCTTAAAACCTCCTTGTCCCTTAAAACGTACTTGGAATAAATTTCATTTAAAGGACGGTTTAAGCAACAAGGAAGCTGCAAGAAATGATTATAAATTTGATCCTCACGTTTTTTATTAAAAATAATTAATAGCTATAATAAAAGTACTACTACAAAACATTGATAAAAGGAAACATTACTTTAAATAAAAATTATTTTTTAAGTAAATGTTCAAACAACCCTCCATTAATAGTTAAACAATATCCTAAGCGATCATAAAATTGAACATTTTTATAGGTATCACTTTTAAAGTGTCCCCATAGCAAGAAGTCGTCCTGCGGAAGGTCAGGTGAGCTGGGTGGTCAAAGGATTCGACATCTTGGGCCAATAATATTCACGTTAGAAGTATTTCCCCAAACAATTTTGAAAATTTGGTTCGTCGTTGACTGTGAATATACATTCATCAACGAAACAAATATATTTTTTTAAAATCCCTATCATTATTTGTTCTGTCCATAATTTCAAAACAAACAGCTTGCCAAAAATCCTCGTACTAATAATTTTGTTATCCTCCACATGTAGTAAAATGTTCAAATCTCTATTGTCCCTGTCTTCTGCTCTATTATCGACATTCAGCTCAAATTCTTTAATATATATATATATATATATATATATATATATATATATATATATATATATATATATATATATATATATATATATATATATATGTATATATATATATATATATATATATATATATATATATATATATATATATATATATATATATATATATATATATATATATATATATATATATATATATATATATATATATATATATATATTCTCACGTATTGATTCACGGATGGAAAAATGTGATGACACTATATTCCGGGATATCATCCATTCGCTCGTTGAACTCCGATTGGAATCCTGCATCCGACTGGAATCCTGCAGACGTTTCGCTAAAATCTCACTTGGCATCTTCAATGCTCGCGCTCCAGTGTTCGAAGTGTTTTCCACTTCTAGCATGGTGAACTTATACCAAGGCCTGCCTCTCTCCGTCTTTCCATTCAGATAGATATTTTAGTTTCGTAAGAAGCCAACCAAAACATAATTGCTTCCAATAAACTATCAATGGCGTGCATCAGGTGCTACGCCTACCAAATGCAAACAAACCCGTAATATTTTTTTTGATGACTGGCAAAAACAGGAAGTGGTGCGTCGCTTATTATATCTTAACGTGATTCCGAAAATAATCTAAATTCGGGTTAAATGAAAAGTAGTGTGGACTGGCCGGACGAGTACCATATGTCTCGGCAACTTAAATTTAGAAATATACGTATCCTGAAAAGTTTTCGGTAAGCCGCGGCGGAGTGGCTCGTTATTTAAGTAGTTTTCAAGAAAGTTTCGTGGCAAGGGAGAGACCGGAGCACATAAATTTATGGGTTAATAGTCGGCGAGATTATTTAAGAGTTTCTGAAAATGTTTTGATGTAGTCTCCGGTGCCGGTTTTCGTGCCCGTACTTCATTAGAGATAAAAACTAATAAGTCTTCGCGAAAATGGGCTCGCTCCAGATGTGACGTGGGATTTATTGCCCCTCGATTTGCTTCTGTTTATTTTATTTTTTTGCATTTTGCTTTGTCTACTACATTTTCATATGGCTGTTCAAAAAACTTGAAAAGATGCAGATACTAACAATTTTGCTTGCTTTCTTTGAGCCTCAGGAGTCCCATTTGGAGCATCTAGTTTTCAACCTCTCTATCAACTATATAAATTCTTGTTCTTTACATTTAATTAAAGTTATTCGTGAAAATTGTCGCTCTGGTTATTGTCAATGCACTCCGGGGGACCTTGACACATTGATTATGCATTTAATATAGTCTACTGGATTGTAATTGATCGGTTCAGGCGTCTGGGTGTTTTATGGAGTTCCAAATTACATCCAGTTACAATGTAAATGTCTTCTTTCCTTATGCCCCACTTTGTGACACATTCCAATTGTACAAAATTTCCTTCGAAAAAAAGAAGAACGATCTCAAACTTGCGCAATGACTGGTGGCCGTTTTTAAAAAGCTTTCTATTCTTACTGCACTAGCAACATTAATTGGGAAGCTAGTAAAATCTGAAAATATTATTTTTGCTCTAGAAAAATTGTCGTCTTCTTTAAGTTCTGAAACGTTAAACAGCATTAATTTACGCGACCTCTTTTGCCGCTCAGACACCTCATGGACGGATTGAGTTTCATGTCTGCTTGATCACTGATTTTCGTTGACGTCGCAGCAGTGGTCTGTTTAATAATAGCTAGTACCATTTTTATGTCGTTGAAACTGGTCTGAAAACTTGTTGTTAGGCTCCTTAGTTAATCTCTAATCGCGCGTATTTGTTTTTCAAGTTTCTCGATTTTCTGACTGCTAGCAATTTTCACCTCACCAAGTGTGTCCTCGAGGGCACTGACGCGATCTCTCAAGGTAAGTGCACTCCTAATCCCCGGTGTACAGTCGTTGACAAATAAGAGATTGTACGAGTGGACAGCACCAGACATATTATTTCAGTGGAACCTGCCCCTGAACAGCCGATGTACAAAATCTTCCTGCAAAAATCGCTGGGGAAGCTAAGAACCTCTTCAGTATTCTTCGGCTCTTCAAAAACGTAGCTTGTAGAACACTTGTAACATGTGGCATGTGAGGTTAGGCCACACTCTATTAAATGTTTACACAAGATGAAACAATTTCAATTAAATTCCGCTTCACCTTTGAAATTCAAACCTAATTAACAAGCATTTTAGAGACTTTTTGAGAAACCTTTTGTTTAGGTTCAAAATGTTTAAATAATTATTTTGAGTTGGCGTTGGTATTTATTGATGAAGTAGTTTTGCTCTATCCCAATTAAAGTCCAATGCTTCAGGAAATGATAGAATATCTCTTAGAATGTGCTGTCCAATAATCCTGCCTGTGTTAACACACCTTTTTAATTTTCTGCGCTATATAAAGTTGCAATAGCTTTGCCTTTAGTTAAACAAATAATTCATTATTTTGATACAAATGAACTTTTTCCAAATTGTCAGTCTGGGTTTTGTAGCAACAACATTGTTGCAAGATAGTCACTTCCTTTTCTGCGTAAAACTCTTTTATTATGGATTTAAACCCAAAACAATCAGATTAATTCGTAGTTACTTAGAAAAGAGATTCCAGATAGTAGAGATTGATAGACAGAGGTGTACTTCAAGGTTCTCTTCTGGGACCTTTATTCTTTGTTACCTTCATTTCGGATATGATTCATTTCATTGATTACATTACTATGCTGATGACACCCAATTATATGGAAAATTCCCAAGATTTGAGGCTGCGGAAGTTTTAAAGAAATTAAATAGAAGTTTAGAAAAGATAGCAATATACTCACATAATCACGGGCTAATGTTATATCCAAATAAGTCGATCATTATTTACTTCCGACCTTTTAACGATTGGGCTAGTAAGCCGCTTGACATTTAAATCAATAACGTTAAAATATCGGTTGTTTCCGAATGCAAAAACTTGGGTGTTATTTTTGATAATAAATTAGGGTTCAAGACTCCTGTTTGTAAAATTATACAAAAAGGTTATTTGACGTTTCATCTTCAATATAAATTTCAAAGACTATGTTAGTGAAAATCTGAAAGAACTAAGAATATCTGATGGAAAAAAACTACGATCCGGAGAACTGTTCATAATCGTTGTACAGGTTTTAAGAATCTTTATGAAATACCAAAAATGCACAAAGCTATGTTTCAGAATTCATTTTCTTATGTCGGCTAGGTTACTGAACCCATACCCCTGGATAAGTCTGCTCGGAAACTATCCCAGATCCTCTTTTAAACAAAATTTTAAAGAGAAACTGTGAATGGAAATTATATATATTTTACCTAATTCAACATTATTCCCTTTTTCCTACGATTATTGTTATAGTTAATCTATTGTTACTGTTAGTTCATTTACTTATTTATTTATGATATTTGTTGTAAAATTTGCCGTATATGTAAGTTGATTTATGGAATTTTCTGTTACATGGTCGGTTAAGTTAACAGCCCAGCTGCTTTTCGCCGACTGAAAAATAAGGGCGTTATTATTGATTTATTTATTTTCAATTGATTTGTGCACAAATTATTCAAATTAGCCCAGATTGGACATAAAGGCAATACATTTTTACGCAACTTTAATAGTTTTAGGTAAAATATTCCTATAGCAATTAAATCGTATCTCTAAGCTAAGTCCATTTATTTTTAAAACTAATGAAACACTCTTTACAAAACTTCTGGTCGGTTTTTGTTGAGTCGAACTAACGTTTCGCCAATCATCTGTGTACTTCTTCAGGGCTTGACTGAAACTGGCTCGCATTTTACTCTGTACCTGCTTTTATATCGTTTGAGGGGGGCGGAGCTAAATGAGGGACATAAACACCGTCTTCGATGACATATCTTGCTTTTGGCAAACCTAATTGATTTCAATGAATAAAATTTACTAATAAATTCAACAAATTCACCGGATTTGACATTATAACTAACTGAAATATTTCTCTTTTCCCCGTGTGTTCAGTATAAACTCGCAAATAGTTTTCAGCAAATTTGGTATCAGACAAAAGCCGTTTTATTCATTAGACGTGAATATTCGATGGGTCGGTGAAACGATAAACTCGAAATAATTCGCCTGCTAACGACTTTATTTCGCGTTTCAGGCCCGCGAAAAATCCAATTTCGTTCGGAAATTGGAAACGGTACCTCTCGGCGTTCACGATTTTCGAGCGAAATTTTAGTACATTAGCCTCTAAAAACTAAAAATAGTGCGACGATCGCGGCGTGGTATAAATAAAACTTATGTTATGCGAGCGCGGACAACTCCTTCGATATACTGAGTGGACCAAATTCAAATTCGACCAGTTTTCATGCTTATCAACGTTATACCGGGTATCCAATTTTAGGCACTTTTATGGGGTATCGCGGTTATTTTTCAAAATAGAAAGTTCCGTTTGCGCGACACTTTGCTACTTTTTTGCGAAAAGAAAGATGCCGTCAATAAAATTATCATGGCTCTCTTGGTTTTTGAGACACAGGATGAAATCCAAAACTATCGATTTTGGGACCACCTTCTAATCTCCGTTTTCTTTTAAGTTATTGAAAAGTTTATTAAAACATTCTAATGGGATTTTTTTTACTTGCTAACAGTTTGTCAGTTACGAAGTAAACATATATTTTTTTAAGGGGTATTTTTTGTATTAATTGGAAATCATTTAAGCTTTACAGAAATATATATTAGTATAAAGTTGTTTTGAAAATTAAGTTAACATTTTTTTTTAAATTTTATTTGGAGCAGTAGACCATGATTAATCTATTAAAAGCGATATCCAACTAAACAATTGTTAACATACAATAACAAATAAACGCTATACTCTAAAATTAAATTATTTAAATGTGTTTTATGCGCTGTGAGCTAATATTTGTAACTTATTAAAGTCCATTATTACATAAATTAATACGAAATAATATTATATTTCAAGAATATTAGCGTAATATTATACCTAAAACTGTTGTTCAAATTGGCAACCATTTTCTCGAATGTAAAACTCGCACATTTTTCTTTTTTTTATGGCATTTAAGAGAATTATTGGTCTCTTTCCTAGACTTTGTTAAGTTAAATCAATTGTCCCAGACTCGTATCTTGTTTTATCCACTTTATTTTGCGTGTATCCCCACAAAAAGAAATCTAAATCTGAAAGATAAGGAGATCGTGGACTCCACCTTACAAGTCCTTTGGTACCTATCCGTTTTTGAGGGAAGTTGTCATCTAAAAATGATCTTAAAAGTCTAGAGTTATGACTTGGGACACCATCTTGCTGAAGGTATATATCATTATAATATACTAAAGGAAAACTTTCTCAAAATAAATAAGAACTAACTTCGACAACACCGTGTCTTTATCAAATGTGATAAAGACACGGTGTTGTCGAAACAACTGTCATGTAAAAATATACAATTTCGCGGAAATCTGAACTTTTAGTTCTTATTTATTTTGATAAATGGATTTTCATCAAGTAAAAGCCACCTCACTTCAAAAATTTTCTCAAAAATGCCTAGGTACCAACGTCATGCGAGATCTTCATAAATTCGGTAGGCTATTCGTGGTCCCAAAATTAAACACGATACCCCAACCCCAAAGCGTTCTTGTTGGACCATTTTAAAAATTAAATGATGATTTTCTTTTGTGTGATGATGATTAAGAATTCCCGAACTTGAAAAGTGACATTCGTCGGATCATATTACAAGCCTCCCAAAAGAATCGTCGATTCGTATTTGTTGTAAATACCAGTGGCTAAAGTGCATCCGACGCTCGGCAAATGGTGGCAAATGTTGAACACTATTAAACTTTTATGGATGGTATTTGTATTTTTTTTTAAATTCTTTGGTGAGTCGATTTTGGTACCCCTGCTGGTTGTTCTGCTTCCTATTCTTCTTCAAACAATTTTTAGGACGTGGTTGAAAAAAGGATACATGCCGAATTGGATTTTCAGAACAGCAAACATATCTGAAAACGGTTGTCGTCTCTCTGTATATCTAATATAAACAAAACCCATTTCTATAATATAAAAATTATACTTACTTGAAAAACCTTACCTGTGGTAATATAGTTCCAAAGCTTCTTGAGAATTTTCATTACATTGTATAAAACATACCAACACATAATTTTTCCGATTTTTCGTACTCTGCCACTGTTAGAGAAAATTAAAATGCAATGAAACACAAAAAGCACGAACGGATAGGTAACAAGAATATAATTAAAAATTGACTGTCTGGTACGTTTAATTGATGTCACAGCCAAATATCATAACATTATCATAACATAATATTTACCATATTAATAACAATTATTATATTAAAAAAATATATTTTCATTGTTTTTTAAGATTAAGTAAAGAGTCTTGTGTATTGTATTAACTGTTTAGAGGTATTTTATTTTTAGTTGATTTATTATATCCTACTGCTACAAATGAAGTAAAAAATCAAAAAAGTTGAATTTTGACGTACACAGCGACAGTAAAAGGGTCCAAAATGTTTATACCCTGTACAAGGCGATCATGTTTCTCTATCGGCTTACGCAAAGCCTCCCGTACACTGCAACTACTGAGGTCTAGTTCATAGGTCATAAGGTCCTAGTCTAATTTTTTAAATGAAATATCACAGGATACGCAGTCAAAGGCATTGAACAAGTCGCGCAGTATTATTATTATTGTACATATTTCAGGTGTTTTTATTATTTTTTTGCATATGTCACTGTGGCCTACATTTCGATAACATATTTTACAAATTTAGTTGTTTAGTTTATGTGAGTACATTACCTAACGGTATAAATTGCATTGTTAAATAGGTTGTAATCTACTATGTTTATCTACATTTTCAAGTTGTGAGATGGGATGGAAGAAGCGTGTTATTTTCAACTGTTACTGGATTCTTTCAGGAAAGTTTGAGCTAAAGTAACAAAATAATTACATGTAAATGTCTCTAAATTGTTATGAATGTTATTTAGATATTGCTTTTTTTTTTGTTTCATCTACGTTGCATATATGGAGATTCCAGGGCGCATTTATATATGCGCATATTTCAAGCAAGCCTATAACACGTAAGTTATAACACTATGCGGCCTCGTTTCAAAATTCGCGACCACACCCTAGAAATTATATTATATTATTATTTAATGCTTATAAAAAGCAGTTTCAACATCGTCTGTAATGTTTCACTATCTCTGGCACTTTCACAGTCCTCCACAAATAAAAAGGGATCGTAACATGGTGGCGCAATAATAATATTATTGTTTCAACCATAAATAGACTACTAAAGAAATTATTATACGGTTCTACTTAATCTGAAGGAAATGAACATATATATCTAATTCTATTACTCAAAGATTATATTTTAAATGTACAATTAGCGTTCCTAAGAAAATAAAAGGCTGGCTATAATAATGAAATCAAATTTGGCAAACATTTACCTACATATTTCTCTAATTTGCTCTAATCTGCTCTAATTGATACATTATTTTTTCTATTCCCTTCTGTAAAATGCCCAATTATACACCGATATATCTAGAGTGCGGAAAGTGTCACTTACCGCGTCAGTTTCGTTTCTCACAGATCCGAGCCACTTCGGTCATTCCCGGGATATTACCGCACGGGTTTGGCAGCAATCGGTTGTTTTCGTTACCGTGACTCTTATAACAATGGCTTATGCAAGGACCATATGTATTTCATAGGTAAATTTTAACATTAAAGAAGCTTTTCATAGCGATATTTATTAATATGCTCCTAAATATCTCAACCCATTGCTCATTAACATACCCATTTTTTTTAACGAATGAAAGAATTTAGTTGTTATCGAAACGAAATCTCTCCTGGCAAAAATATTTGCTGCTCAATTCCTAGCATTGGCCTGCGGATATCTCGTAAGTTCTGCTTAAATGATAGTTTAGGGCTGCAACCACTTGCTTAGATTCACCGGGAAAAAAGAAATGTGGAATTGTGAACTATCTGCATACCTAATAATGGTATGAACATAACAACTTCTTCACTGTCTTCGACGCTGTATATATATATAGAGAGCCAGAAGGTAAATCAAAGTCAAATTAAATTTAACATTGAAATAAAAATTTGGTGATTAACGAGTTGAAACGCTTTGGGGTAAACCAATTACCCATTATCTGTAGCTTTAAATATGTCATCTGTTGTATGTAGTAGAGCTGTAGCACAGCTTTGTCCAGCTCCATAGGTTTATTGATTAACGCTCTAATCTTGTTATTACCTAAATGATATTATAACTGCTTATATACACGTTTCCAATATAGTTGAAAAAAATTGGTAAGATACTTATAGGGCGAACGCCGGTTAACCGCTCATCTAAAGTATGTGAGAAAACGAGGAACATTCTTTTTAGTCGTAAATATAGTGTTAACTGCCGCACTATACGATCCCCACATGCAGTCTGTTTATACAACCAATACCACCAAGTCAATGTCATAATAAGTATACAAACCTTTCAATCCAAGAGGATTTTATGAAAAGGATTTCACCATTTGCCAATACCCTTATCGGAAAAAAATATATTTGATCTTATATTCATTAAAAGTCTTTAAATGGATTTGAAGATATGGTTTCATGTTTGTCGCACTTTTCTTCATGCAATTTGATAAGAAAAATCGCAGTATTAGAGAATAATTTAAATATATGAAAATATTTTTATTAATTAAATAAAATATAATATCCCTAATAGCTATCTGGAAAATATTGAATCAGTGTTCTTACAAGTTTTGAATACTTACGTATGTTTTTGAGTTATTGAAAGTCGAGAAATTACAGTACACCTGTGGGCAATTATAATCTGTCCGAAAATTACCGACTTGTTGCAATTTTGTGCAACTTCATATCAGAAAGAAGAGGTAAATCACTGTCTATATTTGAGAGTTATTAAATTATGTACAATTATTAAAAATATCGAGAAGTTTCGGACAAAAACCATTAGGTGTGAATGATACACAAATATCCAGAAAGCGTTTGACCAAATTGATCACCAAATATTACTGTGTAGTTAACAGAATATTGGACATTGGAATGATTTATTAATTTTATTGGAGTATCTTGGCAACAAGCAACTTTTTGTTTTTGTTGTTACATCAGCAAAAATTTAAGTTCCCAAACAAAATCTACATATTATTGTTTATCCTTTTTCGTTGTTTTCATTTCCAATTTCTTTTTTTGCTTCTACTTGTTATATTGCAAAGTATATATTTTTGGTTACTGCGTGTGACTTGCTGATTATACTGTGAAACTAAGTCAATAAAATCTCGAATCTAAATAAATTTAATCAAAATAGCGAACGAGCCGGAATGGCCAAGTTTTATATAAAATTGTATGGGCTGACCCTTCCAATAAGGCACAACGCGACGGTGTCTAGAGAAACCCAAAAGACCGGACCCTCCTCCTCGGTAGGAAATCACGGAGATTTATGGCACCCAAAGCAGTTGACAGAAGGACACTAAGGATGACTTATCGTTATAAGGTGGCGAAATAGTCAGAAATGTCCAGCAGCAGCTCCCCTTCGTCATTTAATAGGGTCGTTATCTGCGCAGGATGGGCCGGCTTGGGGCCCGACACAAATTCACTTGTTATTTGATAATGCGTGGTAAGTGTGAAGAACTGAGATAACGTTAATCCTGGATTGGGGACGAAGTAAATGTCACCCCCGTCTAAACAATCAAGCAAGGGTTAGGGACATTCTCGTTAAGTTATTGGCTTAAATACGTTTAGTTGGAACAATTTGACGGTATCAGTTACATGCATTTATAATCCAACGTTATTCTTGACCTCACTGTTTTTTTACTTACTACTCAAATTATTCAAAATAAAAATAGGCGATCCCAAGAGGGGAGTAGAGAGCGGCTTGATGGTGTTATTGTATTCTTCGATGTGAATCAAAGTTAATTCATGTGATAATGTCATGACCAATGAAGATAGTGTCATTGTCAACTGTTCAAATAATTAATGTCTCACAAATTGTGGAGTTGATTCCTGTTCGTGTGTCTTTCATCTGCCTAATAAATAAATTTTTTAATTAATAAATAATCATGTTTATTAGTCCAAATTATAGTATGTACATGTCAAGTTATATAAAGCTATACAAAGGAATAATGGGCCTTCCCAAAGAAAGGTGTTGATGCCAACTAGACTTATAACAAAGAAATAATACCTATTACATTTCATGTTCGCCTTAAATACAATATTTGAAGTTTACCTAATATAGAGAACGGTGTAGAAGAATAACAGGACACAAAAGAAAAAAAAAGAGGAAGAAATAAAGAAGAAGAAAAGACTACAGGAAAAGGGAAAAAAAGATGCTTCGTTAATTAGTTAATATGTCTCTTGAATGAGAATTTTGGACTTTTTATATCCTTCTAATGTCAACAACATATATTGTGTCAGCAAAATTAAAATGTGATAATATTTAAGTTACACAGAAGTCACTTAGTTTTTTTTGAGAAAATGAATGTCGGTGCGAATTTAATAACTTTAATTCTGAAAATGCTCTCTTTATACATAAAGTTATGTGTTCTTTAAATTTTAAGTTCTAGCATCTAATTCCTTATTGAAGTCAAATTTCCAGTGTTCTGCCTCTCCATGTACAGATAATGGATTCTGGAAGCATTGGCAGATATGTTGATAATATCCGTACCAAATCTTGATATTTCAAGTCAGTCAGCACCGTCCGGAATATAGGAATTAGGATTAAACATACGTATTGAAAGTTCTCAATGAAATCTCATTTTGCATTGTATGTTACTTGTTAAAATTAGGCAATCAAACTTCTTTTTAATTAAAATGTTGTGATTTGATTCGATGGCCGCGCTTGCGACAACATGTAGAGATAAACACTGTTCTAAAAGTAACTGAAGTACGAGCAACAAGTAATTTAGCACATTGTTTCCTTTAATAATGGTTCTGATGTATGCCACCTTAACTGGTTCTCTCGCGGCGAAAGATCTTATTTTGATTTTGAAAAATAGCGCAATTTGTTGTCTAACGATCTGTCATTTGGTTTCTAGGTTATTTTTAATGATTGTAGGTAAGTGAATGATTACTTTATTCACCGATATTCGTCAATATCCATCCAAGTCGACACTGAGTTAAGCAAGATATTTACCACAACATTTATGACAAACGAGGTGCTGGAAATGTTTTCGTAGGCGTGTTTGTCCTGCGATGCCAATTATTTTTAACGAAACTGGAACGAAAAAATATATACTAGTTGTAAAGAAATCGTAAAAACATTCACCCACGAGGCTCGGCAGTCTATACGCTCGGAATATATTATTTAGGCCGATCGGAGGTCCCGAAAATGTCGACGAATGTGAGATTTTCTTCCTTTCAGCCGCAATACTTTGGATCGGAGTATTAAAAACGAAATATTTACTTAAAATAAATTGGTTCTCAAATAACGTCAAGTTCAGGAGTCAATTGAAAACAGTTTTTTTTAAATGTGCCTTTCGAATCTGCTCTATCGAACTAAAATATTTTTTATCATGCAACATTGCAGCTGCCAATTCGAAAATTTAGGATCTTAGGTCACTAATATCATTTAACAAAAATAAAATTGTAAACTTTTTCTTTTTTAAGTCGGAGTAATTAATTAATTAACACCTTCGAGTACCTTTTTCTAGATGAATCTAATAAAGACAGCTATCGCAAAGTGCAATGATAATTTCAGCTTTCTGTTAGTTTAAATGGCAGTTAATTACGTATTTCAGTGGTATCATATCCTGAAGCACGAAATTAATGCTATTTAAAAAAACAATGTTGCCGTGGTGTGAAATACCCAAATACTGTTTTAGAACAATATGAAAAAAATATTAGTGGTAGTAGAAAATGTATTTTTTTTACTCCCGTCCCGTAAAGTGATTAATTACCCACCGATCTAGCGTGCGGGAAGCGTCCTTTTACCACGTCAGTTTTGTTTCCCATGAATCCGAGCCACTTCGGACATTTACGGGATTTTACCGCACGGATTTGGAAGCAATCGGATGTTTTCGGAGATATTTCCCTCGCTTTGAATTTTGCCGGTTGTCAATTCTGACAGTCATGTCAGTGAATGTATTCGTTTTGTTCTGCGAAAATATATCCAAAAACTAACGGTCGTAGAAAAAGTATAGTAAGCAACACGTTCGGTAAACTTTTTAACGCACTCGTTTATTAAACACTCGCTCGGCTCGTGTCAAATAAACTCGTGAGTCAAATACCGTTTATCGCACTTGTTGTATAATGTACTATTATGCAATACATTGATAAACTTCTTCAGTCACTCTTTTGTTAACTAACTAAAACAATGTCAAAAAGATTATTTCCCAATGCCGACTAACAACCAATCAATATAATTGGCTTAGCTATCCGGGCATGAAGGCATCGACAAAATCGTTTTGCGATGCAGGTTAGCAGCTGACTGTATAAAAACCTATCTGCGAAACTTACCAGACTGTTATAGAGGCACCTAAATCTAATTCGAGTGTTAGTGTAAGAAGGTCAGAGCTCTATAATTACTAATAGGGTCATAATAGGTTATTTGTATGAATGGAATATTAGTAAGATCAAAAACCTTGCTAGGAAAGACTGTTCAGTGTTTCGTACTAGGTGTCCCAATAAGGGTAATTAGGCACGGTATTAGAGAAATTTGAAGAAAAAATTATTAAGGTAAGGGTTTTTAAATATGTAGTTAAGCTATTGGTTACTTCATTACTCATCATTGGGATGTCTCGAAAGTTATTGTCAAAAATGCGACAACCTCTGTTGAAGAAACAACCTAGTACCCTAAGAAGCAACGTCGATCGCCTCCCTTGATCGCGCCTTATAGACGTGACTGGCCGCCTCGACGGCGCGTGTTTTCCAGACATGCGTCGCGAAAAGCAGTCAGTCTTTCGCGACCGCCTTTGACAAGAGGCACGTGAAAATCGTCCTATCGCTAAATCTCCCTTAAGCCCTTTTGACTATTTATATCTCTATATAAGTTGGTGTCCTGTTTGAACTCGCCTCTCAAAAGATTTCTTTCGAGGAATTCAGTTCTTGTTATAACGCAAGTTGTGTGTTTGTAATAAACGCGATTTTAACCGATTTGTTTAACGTCTTAACTTTGTACGGTCGTCGCGTTGTAACTGAATATAGTTTGTGTTGTGTTAAACGGCTATCATTTAAAAATAAACCAGCCCTATAGGAATACAGTCTACACCCTCAACAAACACCCCGTTAGATGGTGGCGAAGCAAAGGAAAAAGTTTCTCTCCCAACCTCCATTTCGGAGGTTGCTATCATCATCGCTATTTTAGCTTTGGAAACTATGGCGTTAAATAATTCAGATGATGTGACATTAAACCATCTTCTCAGATTTCTGAGTCAAAATATTCTTCTTCTTCCGACAATTTTTTTTCATAATTTGTTTTACTGGACTATGAGTTGCAGGATATTATATTTAAGACCTCTCATAATGTGGCGCCGATACTGTACTTCCTGTAGGATTTCTACAACTGTCTCCATTCTTCGCAGAACCTCCACGTTGGTCACATGCTGTGTCCATAGTATTCTCAACATCCTACGGTACGCCCACATCTCGAAAGCTTCTAGTCTTCGCTCGCAGTTTGCGTTGAGTTCAAGTTTCTACATCATATAAAAGAACTCAGATCGCGGCTACTTTATTTCTTCTTCTTTATTTCGTTTATTTAGGATTTAAACTCGTTGCTCCATATTGATGACAAAAAACGTCTTGTTAAAGATGTAGAATTAATATGCAGAATATCCCAATTATTGAAAACAAAGCACTACCAGATTTAGTTTAGAAGGTTCGTGAATTCTTTACCATAGACGCAGATTGATTTACAATTAATTCTATATAAAAATAAGAGCAACATCATTGTATTTAGAACATAAGAGTCTAACGATAGGATACTATAACAGATGGAGTTTTCAGGGTAGAAAATTGGTGCCGTAGAGGACGCTTAATTTCTATGCATTTGTTCTAAAGAACATCTTCATTGGTTGAACTGAGGTGGCTTTTACTTGATGAAAATCCATTTATCAAAATAAATAAGAACTAAAAGTTCAGATTTTCACGAAATTATATATTATGACATGACAATTGTTTCGACAACACCGTGTCTTTATCAAATCGTCTTGCCATACAATCAATTTAAGAAAAACACTGGAAGCTATATGGTACTCGAGCTATTGCCAAATATGTGAACCAGGAGTCACTTAGAACTATACTATACTATACTATACTATACTTCGCCAATTTCGAATATTTTTACTAAACAGCGAACGATAGATAGATATTTAGTTGTTACACACTCCTAAAGAGAGACTTGTCGCTGCCTCGTCTAGGAAGTTTTCTAGTAGTATTTTTAGATCCATTCTTTTCTATTGCCTGTATTCTTCTGCCAATTAACGACTCCTGCTCTTCTCAATTTCTCCGAAACTATCTTGATCCGGGTCTTTCCCTTCTTTTCCCGCGTTTCACTTTACTACTTTATTATATCCCTCTCATTCAGCTTTTACAGTACTTCGTTATTGGTTGTTATCCTGTAACCAAGATCTTGCTTTCCTGCTTCCCTGCTCCGAGAACAGATGAAATAATGTTGCTGACAATGAATCTCCCTGTCTGCGATCTTTATTGGTATCAGATTCGTCGCTTTTTCCCCGCTTTGTTTTGATGCAAATTGCTGTTCTTTTCATAGTCATGGTAATCAATCTTCTTAATTTTGGAGTTAGTCCAATCTCCTTAAATGCTCCTAAAAGTTGCTCTTGTTTAATTGCTTCAAATGCCTGCCGGAAATCTCCCAATTCCGATATTTTGTACGAGTTTGGATAAAACTTTGTAATCTGTATTTAGAAGTGTTATTACTCCACTGTAAATTTTACAATATTGTTGATCTCCTTTCTTATGTATTGTCATAACTTGTCCATTTTCCCATTCTCTTGGCATTTTTTGCTTTCTTCACATTCGCATATTTTTAAGAATTGAATGTTTCCATCTTGTGGATATCGAATAGTTCATTTTAATTGCTTTATAACTACAAGAAAAGTGTATCAAGTATTTTGTTCAATTTTGTTTTTTTGTTTTTGTTCAATTTTATATTTATTGGTTATTCTCGTAAGTTTTATCATTAAAAATCGTCTAAACTAAACAGACTCAAACTTTCATTTATTTTAAAAATAAAAATATAACACGAAATTATTGTAATCATTAAGAGACATCCTGTTTAGTAAGTTTGTGAAGATATTTTGCACAAAATGTATATTATGTTAATTTTATATAGGTATTAGAATATTCAATATTTGGTTCCAAATTATTGTTTTGTATTTATTTTATTGTTTTGTTGTTTTGTATAATTTTGTGTTAATTGGTTAGTTAACACGAAATTATGAAACATCCTCTTTGGTAAATTTTCGAAGACAAAAAAATGTATATTATGCTTATATATCGTTCAATTTTATGTTTATTGGTTGTCCTCGTAAGTTAGTTTTATAATTAAAAAGCGACTAAACTAAACAGACTAAAGTTTTATTTATTTTAAAAATATGAAGATAATTTTTAACTTTTAAATAAACAACTTAAAAATAATTTGGTTTAGAAAGAATTATAACAAATTTACAAGACCATCGATCCTTATCAGTAGAGGCCCAACATTTTAACATAAAATAACATAAACATAATTTAATATACCTACTGAAAAAAATTGGATTGAAATGACTGTCATCAGAAGAATTTTACAATTTTTTTGCTTTTGCTAAAAAAACCTACCTTGAAGAAATTAACGTCTGAAATGAAATCGCCGTTCCTCCAAGGTGTAAAACTAAATTGAAATTTTTGTTACGTAAAAAATTTTTTTAAACTGTTTTGACGTTATTTCATTTCGTGTTTTATGTGAAATGAAACATTAGTTCATAATTTATTATTAGTATAATTTTTGCCAACGAAACGTTATCGCGAAATGTTCCAAAAACTTTTCTTCTGCAAAAAATGATCACTCTATTATTTCTTTGTGTGTCAGGGGAACTCAACAGAATCACAACTTTCCAACTAAATTCTGTTGCGGTTGCGCACGTGTGTCCTCGTGTATCTGTTTTGTTGATTTTTCCATGATCCACGACCCGACAAGGCCCCCGGGGCGAGTCTAGACACTGAAGATTTATAGTCGCTTGTTGCCTACGGGGACGGTCAAACCCCATCAGATTTGCGTTAAATTTATCTTAGGGGCAGGATTTCGGCTTTGTTCGTTAAATTGCTGGTCAACGCACGGCAAGGAGATTTTATTTTGGGCGGGCATGGCATGGATACTGTTTATTTTTTTTACGTAAAGAAATAACCGTGGACACTGAAAAAAAAATATCCTCACAAATATTTCTTTTTAAAGTTGTTTCGATAAACTAATTGTTGCTTGTATACGTGGTTTGTTCCAAAGGTAAGGTGACTTTTATAATTGGGCAGGCTACGTACATTCGATTTTCGATTTATTTTTTTTTTGTTATGTTGGTACACACGTGCTTAACATATGCTAACAGTTTCAGCCAGTTTGGACTTCTACTTTTTTTTTGTGAGACAGATGTATTAGACATGCTTTCTGTGCTAGGCGATTTTCTGCTGTTAAAAAGAAGAAACAAACAATTTACATAAAATTGACCCCGATGACGAACCTCGCTCTGGACGCTCCAGCACGTTAATAACTGATATCATTATTAGTGAAGTGGCTGAAGACGTTTTGGGCATGAAACGTGTAGCAGCAAAATTTGATCCGAAAATGCTTAAGAGCTGTTAAACGAGGTCAATCGTGATCGTGATAAGCTCAAAAAGGTCATAACTGGTGACGAATCATGGGTATATGGTTATGACGTCGAAACCAAACCTCAGTTGTCTCAATGGAAGAACCCAGAATCAGACAGAAAAAAGCACGTCAAGTTCGAATGTCAAGGTTTTGCTTACTGTTTTCTTTGATTATCGTGGCATAGAACATAAGGTCGTACGGTCAATAAAGATTATTACCTTGAAGGTATGCGCCGTTTGCGAGAAGCAATACGAAGAAAATTGTGGGAAAACAATTGTGTCTAACTTTTTGGCGAAAAATAAAATCACAATCATGGCTCAGCCACCATATTCACCGGATATGGCCCCTACGACTTTTTCCTGTTGCCAAAACTGAAGAAAGTCATGAAAGGAAGGAGGTTTGGAAGGACTGAGGAGATGAAAAAAATCTCTGCATCAACTCAAGGCTATAGAAAGTGCTTACCACAAATGCTTCGAGGATTGGAAAACACATTGGCACAAGTATAATACACTTCTGCTAATGTCTGAATAAATAAATACTTTGGGACTAAACTTTTTTGTTTTTATTTATGGAAAATAATTATTTATTTAATCCAAATAAAAAAAAACAGGCTTTGCCTATTTCATTATAACAAACTTCCGCTTCTTTGATTTCGATATATTTATTAAAGGCAAATCAAATGAGTTGGAAGACAAATAACTGTAATCAATTATTAAATATCCACCAACCTGACTTATGGAAACGGAAATATTTTTGATTAAATGTGACGTGGGTCGTATGTAGACTATAATGCAGGATCAGTACTTATAAATTTTATTACTTTTAAGGCAGTCATTTAAATACCAAATTAATTATAGTACTGTACTGTAAAATACCGTAATATTATAGCGTCGTGCCGTATCCTTTTAGTTTTTCATCTAATTAGAATGCCATCGGCTCTAGCTATGCAAATAAAACCTTATTTCATGTAAATTTAATAATAAAAACTACTATTTACAAATCTTCTGGATTCCTCCTAAATCCGTTTGTTGAACAGTTAACTCTGAAGAAGTCAACGGCATGATTGGCGAAACGTCATAAGTTTTGATTTATAAACAATCGACGAAAAATTAATAAAAAATAAATTTCCAGACCAAACTATTGTTCGTTCAGATTAAAATTTTTATTGATTAAAAATTAAACTAAACAAATAAACTTTCACTTCGTCGATTCAAGTCAAATAACGTTATAATGAATTATAAATTTTCTTAAATAATATTAAACAATAAAGCATACCTATAATTTCTTTTGGCAGCCATTTCATTAATATCACAAGCCCTAGCTGACCCGGCACTATCAATAGCACGACATGAAGGAATCAAAAGATATCTTAACATGGTATATTAATATTAACAGCTGATTGCAGGACTGTTGTTAGATATCCAACATTTTAACTACTGCAATGCTATATCTTCTATTCTGACACAGTTTTATTATTTCTGGACCTATACCTCAACATATATTATTTACTGCAATTGTAAAAAGCGCACAGCCAAGTGTTGATCCCTATGGGATGCAGTTTTCCAGTACTCTAGATGTAGAGTCAGTGTCACTAACCTTGAAACTTCTGTTACAGAGAAAAAACTTAATAAATAATGGAAGCCTAGTTTTTGGAGTTTTTCCAGTACTGCGCATCAAAAAATACTGAAACCAAGTGCTCCCTTTTTCTGAAAGCATCTTGTATATGATGTTTAACCAGTACTAGATGATCGATCCTCGATTGTTCCTTTGTATATCCTGCTTAGTAAGAGACCAGGCAGGCAGATGTAATCTGGTACACAGACGCCTCAACAACCAGAGAAGGGGTAGGAGGCGGAATAAGATAATTGCGGTCTATACCGACAGTCAAGAGGCAATAAAAGCTACGCAATTGTCAAAAGGCATTAAACCAGACATGAAGTCCGAATAAAGTGACACTGGCAGGGGAACCAGGGCACAAAGGCCACAATGATACTAAAATCGGTGATGAATAAGCCTTTGAAGACTCGTACCCACCAGAACCTTTCTCTGGAGTGGCCACACCCGTTCCAAAATCAGCCTTCAAGTCCAGGGAATTCCTCCCAGGCACATCGACCAAATTTACATCAGACTTGCTAAGCTACAAAACCAAGGCGCTAAGAATAATGGTAGGTGTATTGACGGTCACTGTCGGATTAAGAGACATCTAAGCCTAATGGGAGTGGAAGACAACACTGAATGCTGATTTTGCCAAGACATACACTTGTTATGTCAGTGTGAAAGCTTCTTGACAGTGCGTTTCCGTCTGCTGGGCCTAACCAAACCAGAGGGAATGAGTTACAATAAAGAGCCACTATCGAAGTTGTGAAATATGGCCAGAGAAACCTGGATAACGCCCTTTGGGAATGAAGAGGTTCACATAGATTTTCTGGGTCGCAGTAACGGACAGGCAGATTGCTAGCTATCACAATCTGAATCTTGATCTAGGTAGCTCTGAAGTCACCGTTCTCCCAAGCAGTTTGCGTATGCAGCAGATTAAGTCCGTTTAGTCGAATTTCCATTACCCATGAATTAACGGGAGAGATAAACGGCTTATAGATTTCGATTTGAACCAACATTTCATTTATGTTTGGGAGCACGGATCAACCCTATGTTCCACAACTCCAATTTAAAACTCGACTTAATCCTGTTGTTTTCGTACTAAAAGCGTCGCCGGTTATTTACTTATTTATTTTTAACGAACAAGGAACCACAAACGTTATTTCTCTGCCCATAAATATTAATAACGTTTAAATAAAGTTTAAATCGCGGTTTACGACTTCGGAGCTGGCCACGTTTATATTTTTCAGCGCCAACTCAGATTATTTATAACGGAATACCCCGAGGAGCTCCTGGTCCGTAACGAGACAATAGTTTAAGCGGACCGACGTTGAATCCAAAAAAAAAAAAAAATTTTGAGCGCGGTTAAGCTTAGAGAATCAGCAAGTATTATTAAAACAAGACCATTTGGGAAGATTCTGTCTCCCTAACCTAAGTTTTTCGCTTGCACAATTTTTAGAAAGCGTAGAACACGTTGAACATGAACTTCGTTAAGGAAAGGTATCAACTTCGAAAACCAATGAAAACGTCGAACGACTGATCTCACTCTTGTAATTTTGAGTGAACAATTAAATTTGATTAGCCGTTCATAGAACTTTCACCAAAAATTTAAACATGCTAGAGATTTATGCTCAAATAGGAATGGAATGGAATGAACACATCGATTTGCTTTATTGTAACAAGAAGAATCCACAAAGAATTTGTTGCTCTGCAATAAACTGTTATGTGCGTAAAACCAGATATTGTTGATAAATGGACGCATCATTATTGCGCACTTGCCTCGCTAACTACAAAATTTTTAATATTAAAATAAATTTCTGTGGTTCTATAGCGTTTTACCTGACCCGAAGGGAGTGTAGAGCACTAACAGTCGCCTACACAGGACATTGCAGGCTCAGGAGGCTTCTTTGCTTGCTAGGCATTGGAGACGACCCGGAGTTCAGGTGGTGCATGGAAGGAGAAGAGACCTCGTATCATCTGCTCACCGAGTGCCCTGCTTTGTCATGGGCAAGATTTTGAGTCTTCGGAACGGCCCTGATGGATCCGGACTCAGTGCACGGTATTGGGCTAAAGGAGTTGCTGACCTTCTATAGGAGAAGCGGCATTCTGGACGCCCTCTAGCGCGGTCTGGGGGCATAACGGGTTCATCTGGTGGCCTAAGTGCTTAAACGCCCGTGGGGGCGCCTATCTTTAATACCATTACCAATACCAATCTATGCCCAAACAGGAATGGAATGGAATGAACACTTCGAAAATCCAATTTATGTTGACTTGCTTTTTTGTCAAAAGTAGAATCCACAATGAATTTGTTTCTCTGTGATAAACTGTTATGTGCGTAAAACCAGAGATTGTCCATAAATTGACGCATCATCATTTCGCACTTGCCTGACTATAGCAAAATTTTTAAGATATAAATAAATTTCTGTGGTTCCATATCGTTTTAACCTGAAAAAAGTTCTCAAAGGACGTCAATTCGCGACTTTGGAAAACATCTTTGGACATACTCTCTAACAGTGGGAACCATGTTTCTATCGAGCTGTAGATGGCCAAGGGAACAAACGGTTCCCATGTATTACTTGTCATGCCAATGTTTTGGGAAATAGGATTTTAAACTTTTGAATCACAACAAAAAGGAATTATTTCGAAAAATAACTACAGTTCATAGCAATTAATAAAATCAAATAGAAAAAAATTGGTCAGTGGCAACGAAATCAGATTAAAGAGAAAAAGGGACAAAGCAATCGTACAAAGACATTTACATAAACATTATTATTATGGTTATAGTTTTCACAGTAATAATTTCAGCAACTGGAATTAAACTTGCTCAAACTCAACTCAACTCAACTCAAAATGCTTCGTTTCATTTAGAGAAATGCACAGTATGCACAATGCACAATAGTATTTTTGTTTTGATTTTGATAATACCGCTGACACAGAGGTTTTCTTAAATCATGGTCTTATCACGATTAGTGAACTTTCTCGTACTCACAGTTTAAATCAAAACCCATTAAAATTTCATGTAATGATATTTGGAAATAAAAATAAAGTTATGTTTCTAAAACAAAATATTAAAATAGTGTTAGATTAAACTCTCCGTTATTGATTCAGCAAGAAGCTTGGGAGTAATCATAAATAGTGATCTACGATTTCCTGACCATTTAAAAAATTTCTTTTATAAGCCATGCGTGTCACTAAAAATGTATAATAACAAACAAATTTTAAAATTTAAAATAAGAAAACTTTATGTTAGTCAGTTTATTATGGGTCTCCGAAAATATGGCCATGTATCTGCTGCATATCATCAGCTTAATTGGCTACATTTCAACATATTCGTTATGAAAATGTTACATAATCTCGATTTGCGACTTTGCTAAGAGAGCGACTTATTCCTAGAAGTACCATCCATCCTTGTAAACGTAGGTACAGAAACAAACTACCGAGGCCTCATCATCAAAGACCCCCCTTACATTCAACGCAATTCCTCGCTGCAATTCAATGTCAGAGAAAGTCACTGACTCAAATTTAAAAGCAGAAAAAGATGGACAAAGACCATCTGCTAGACATGCAATTTTCATATCGCCTTTTCACATTCAAAATCTTTATTACGTTTTTTGGTAATTATTTTTTATTTCTATTCTCTTCCGATTTTGCAGTTATATTATATTTTTAAAACAAACCTGCTGATTTACTAATTTGCAACTTTTTTCAACATACTCCATGGAAAAGCCTCTGAGACTCTTCACTGTCCAATTGACAGTACAAATTACTGCACCACCCGCTTTATTTATAAAACTGCTGAAAAATGAAAACTAACCAAAACCAAGCTAACCAACCATGTGATTGACTTTTTTAAAGCATCTCCTATTTTCTTGAACCAAGTCTACAATAATTTCAGATAGACAATACTATTCTTTGTAGAGTCTTGAATTTTTTTGTGTTCCTTAAAATAACTTAATTGTATTTTATTAATATATTTGAAAGCACATTAGTACATCCAGTATAACACATCTAATACGTGTTCAGTATGCCATAAGTCTGGTGATCTTGTGGGCCACGGAAGAAAGGTTATGTTAACTCGTCAGGGAAAGTTTCTTCTGTTGGATTTTGTAGTTGTATATATATTGATTTTGATCTGAATTACCACCAACTAGTGATATCTTTCCAAGCTTGGGGATTATTCCGTTTTGTTTCCTCGTAACGCCGAACTAGACCTCGATATCCATTCGAATAAGAGCAATCCATGCGTAACTCGCAATACGGCTTCTTATTGCATCAGCCCGGTCACATTTTCCTTTCAATTTGGCAAACAGGCTTGCGAGCGAGCAGCGGAGGGTCGTCGGGAAATCCAGGATAGCTAGCAACGTAAGAGGGTAACGAACAATTTACTCGAAATTCGCCAAACTCCTAATTTAAAGTTGAAATCGTGGTATGAGCGATTCTAGGGCTAGGCTTGTCGCATCGATGCACGCACAATTAAGCTCGTACAACTTTACTGCTGCGGTCGCCGTGTGGTCACGTTCACACTGGTTTAATAAAAAGAGTGACACTTCAAATGAGGTACCGTTTTTTTTTTAATGCAAAACGCTCCGTGTTTGAAGTGTAGCAAAAAGCTTTACGTTTGGTATCTGGGGAATCCCATTATAGTTACTTTTTAAAATTATTTTTGGTGCAAGTTGTCGCGAAGAGGTTAAAAGTATCAAAGTCGTTACTTTTTGGATAAGTGTGTGTTTTAAATAAATAGAGTTTTATGAAAATGAAATCTTATATCAAATACCTAATAAGCGAAATTTATACAATTCCAAAAACATTCCAAACTTGTACCAAGATATAGCTACCAATTATGTTAGATGTAATTAATTAATAATTATAATTAATTAGGCTATCCGTTTTGTCTCATTTCGTAATAGGGGTGTTATTTCTTGTAATTGTTGTATTATATAATGCGTGGTTGTATTTCTGCCGTTTCAATGAAAACGGTTTGATGTATTTGATGTATTTTAATGTTATTCTATTATATTATATAAATTTTTATTTAATTGATCTTGGAAAAATTCATATCCCAATTATCTGCCCATTTCTGTAATTATAATCATGTATAATTATAAGCACTCTGAGTAATTCGATAGTTGAAGCTTTGTGCTTAGCATAAGTTCCTCAAAATTTTGCTTTTATGTGGTTTATAGTGGCAAATATTGAATTAATTGTGCCCTGCTGAATTGGTGGAAGTATCTGAGTAAGTTACAATGTTTTCTAACGTTAAATGGTACCATAAGTGAGAAACTATAAAGAATCTTGTTACTTCGTATTAAGCGTGAACATGGATTTGTCATCGGCTGATATGAAAGACATCAAAATAGTCTTCGCTAATACGTTTAATTAGGAGATTACAGATAAAAGTGTGAGAATTATTTGAAACTAAATCTGAAAAGCTAATCTCCAAATCATTCTGAGTGGTCCCAAGGAAATACAAATTTTCTGTGTGGTACCGCAGGGCTCGATTTGGGGTCCGATGCGAATTTTTGCAAGCTTCATTCATATACTCAATTGTATTGTTGTTTTGATTTTGATAATACCGCTGATGCGTGGTTTAAAATTAAACCCATTAAAATAGCATGTAATAATATTTTGAAATAAGTTATGTTCCTAAAACAAAATATTAAAATAGTGTTAGACTAAACTCTCAGCAGGAAGTTTGGGAGTAATCATAAATAGTGATGTACGATTTCGTGGCCATTTAAAAAATGTCTTTCAAAAGCCATGCATATCACTAAAAATGTTACATAGTAACAAGCATATTTTAAATTTTAAAATAAGGGGACTTTATGTTGATTAAGGGTCTCCGAAATTATGACCATGTATCTGCTATTCGTTATGAAAATTTTACAGAATCTCGATTTGCGATTTTGCTAAGAAAGACACTTATTCCTAGAAGTACCATCCATCCCGCAAACGTAGGTACAGAAACAAGCTACCGATGCCTCATCGTCAGAGTGCCTTGTTTCAGAGATCCTTTGAATTCAACGCAAGGTCTAGCTGCAAGTCAGTGCCACAGGAAGTTAGTGACTGAAATTTAATAGTATTAAAAAAATGGACCAGGACCATCTGCTAGAAATGCAATTTTCATATCGCTTTTTCACATTGAAAATCGTCATTTCTTTTTCTTCTTTTTTTTTTTCTTTTCCGATTTTGTAGTTATGTTCCATAGTTTCAGTAATAAATTATTATAAATTTTTATATATCTTTCAATACACAACAATTTAAAAATATTTTGATATATACAATGGGAAATCTTATATTTTTTCAATATATAACTATATACGCTATATTGTATAACAATATATAACAATTTGGTACAGTCATTTAAGTCATGAAGTTAATTCGAATTGTTTATAGACATTTTTTCACAAAATTATTTATTTTTATTTTTCTTGGCTTATTGCGATAATTTGACTAATTACAAATTCTAAGTTTTAGTATAGGGAAGGCTTAATAAAACTGAAGCAGCATTGATAGGAGCAATTAATTAATTGTAATATGCAGGGAGTTTAATTTGATTTTTTCACGGATAGTAATCACCATAATTTTCATCACCATGTATAAACGATAAGTATAGAGTAAATGACTATACTACTTTACAAAACTGTTAGCATAATAAAATTACAGCTGTCGGAAATGGTATCAAACATATAGAGTATTTAAGACAGCATTTTTGTCGGAAAAATGGCCATAAAGCCGAAAACACTCACTGTAGATCATAACAACTTTTCATTGGGTGATTGAATATGGGAGTATCTGCTAATGCAGTAATATACAGTGTGCATCACTTAAAAAACTAAAAGTTTGGTTTCCCACAAATGTTTGAATCGCCCCGTATATTTGCAAATAATTTTATATTGTTTCTTTTAGTATATTCTATTACTTTTGTATTTAATATAATGGTTGAGTAAAGTGGTTATTAAAAGCTAAACTACGCCACTACGATCTCTCGAGTTAGTTTAAATTGTTGTAAAATGTTGTTTTTTTTTTAATAAGGGCTATTTGTTTTTATTATAATTATCATGTTTATTATTCCAATTGTCTTAAAAACTTTAAGTTCATCATCAATTCCAGTTTGGTATTTTGAAAAAAAAAATCCTTCACGGAGCGTGCAAGTGAGCGATGAATAATTTTGGTCATTCCGAATTAGTCGCTACACTTTTAACCTAAAAATTTCCCGATGCGAGTTTTCCCACAGACCGCGGTTTATCTTATTGCGTGGGATCGATTGGCCGGGGGTTCCGGTTCGGCGTTTTTCCTAGTTTCCGAAAAAGCCTCCGACGATTAATCTGATTATTTGCTCGCGAACGAAAGGAAGATTGCGAAATATCTGTAGCAAATAATTGGACGATCTTCCTCGATAAATAACTCCGACGTTTCCTTTTTTTTCCATCCGCGTTCGGGTTTTTCTGTACGCAGTTTTTAATTCGAAAACGAGATTATTAATAGATGTTGCCGCTTTTAGTGAGAACGCGTTTTATTGAATTTTGCGTGATTCGGGATTAGTGCCCCGGTTAATGTTTTGGAGAACTAAAGGACACCTATTTCGTTTTTAGCGCATTTATCCCCAAAAACCTGTACAGCGTGAGTCAACGAGAGAGTAAAATTGTAAAAATGTAAAGATTGTTGGGATGCACAATTTAAAATATTTTTAAGTACACAGGATGGCTCAAAAAATCGTGAATAATAAAATATGTATTTTTTGAAAATGGAATACCCTGTGTGAAAATGTTGCTTTGTATTGCTTTTAAAATTCTTCACCTTTTTTATTAATAATAATGCATACCGAATTTTTTCCAATATTTTAATTTTTCTAAAAAAATACTACTTTCCACACTTGCAAACAAATTACGATAGCACCATTACTTTTAAAGGTCACTCGTATTTGATATTAGCCTTATTCGAAGATGACGTAAAAGAAATATGGAACGGAATTTGAGTTAGCTGCTACAGGGTGTTCAAAATAAACGAATATATTTGGATCATTTTAAATTTAAATATCTCGATTTTCCTAAATAGCACACCACATATATTATTATTATTTCTTTTCCTTATCTTTTTATTTTCACTTTGGCAATATTGACCCTTCTTTCTGTCTTACCTGATAACTGAGTAAATAAATTCGTAAAATTTATTGCGGTACTAGTAAATCAAGAAAAATTGAACGAACTTTCGATCATGTGACTTAACACCACTAGATTTCTTTTTGTCGGGATATGTTAAAGGTCGCGTTTATTTGAATACCCAACAATTCGGAAAGATATGGAAAGTAGGATGCGCGCAGAAGAATAATATCGTTTATGCTAAGGAACGCCTAAGAAAATAGATGAAAAAGGCTAAACATGAGGACCTCATATTTTTTAAACATTTATTTCGCCCTAATAATTAAAAATAAGATAAGTTAATTTGGAGTAATCTGTATTTAATATTAATTACTTTTTCTGTGAATTTAAAATTAAACACAATTACTAATAATTGTCTGATGCTTTATGTACGGCTTCAACAAAGTTGTTTATCCTGTTCATTTTCTAATCTTGACAGGGCCCTGTTGACTAATGGCGTTATAGTAATAGTCTGAGAGAAAAGGGTAAATATAGGGGTAAATCGCAAAGAATTA
This sequence comes from Cylas formicarius, assembly GCF_029955315.1. Taxonomy (NCBI): domain Eukaryota; kingdom Metazoa; phylum Arthropoda; class Insecta; order Coleoptera; family Brentidae; genus Cylas; species Cylas formicarius. Next base: position 2,247,360 of record NW_026844341.1, on the reverse strand, counting down.
AAAATAAGTATATAACAGACTTAATAAAACCAGTTTTTTGAATGATCTTTCAGAAAAAATAATAATATATATAGTGTGCCACTTATTTTATTATTTATATGGAACACGCTAGGAGTATTATACTATTAGGTTTTTTGAATAACAATAATAATAATAATAAATAACTTTTATTTCAGACAGTGGTATAACAAACATACAATACAGAAAAAAATCAGTTGTGGCGGCGACTGGCGCAGTTTAGCTCAGAATTCACTACTCTACTGAACCAGTGCGTGGCACAATGGTACACAACAAAATTAAAAAAAAGAAGTCCATGATGACGCCCTAGCTACGAATTTTAATTTTATCATATTAAAGTTTTTCTATTCAAATAGTCTTCCGTAGGTTGTGGAATTTGTAGGTACCCTCCTAGTAAATGGGCATTTCATAGAAGGGAGTAGAAAGTAGTATGTTATGCAACAAGTGTGGTAAACGCCATTTAAATCTACTCCCTTCTGTAAAATAAGTAATTATACACCGATCTAGCATGTGGGACGAGTCACTTTACCACGTGAGTTTGGTTTGGGAGGAACCGTATATTTTCGGAGATTTTACCGCACGGCTTGAATTTTGACGTTTGTCAATTCTGACGGCCATGTCAGTAAATGTATTCGTGTTGTTTTGCAAAAATGTACCGAAAAACTAACGGTCGTAGACAAAGTATAATATGCAACACGTTTGCAAAACTTTTTATGACAGTGCCGCTTCTCACAATGTTGTGCAAGTTAAAAGTTTTCTTAATATGGAATATCGCAGGGGTGGGATAGGAAACGGCGGAACTATGGATTATTCAGCCAACAGCTCCGACCTAACGTTAATGGACTTTTTCTTTTGGGAACACATAAGAAATCAGTGCAGAACTCCTTATAATAATGTAGTGGAACTTTGGCAAAGGAATTTTAGAGGCAATCAATCAGTTAAGAAACAATCCGGAAACTTTACTAAATGCAAGACATCATATTAGAGTATATGAGAAATGTGTTCAGGAAAATGGTGGTCAGATACAGCAGTATTTACAATAGAATTTTTTACTTTAGTGTGTCTTGTAATTTTTAGTGTCAGTCACGGCACTCTTTGAAATTACATAAAAATTCCCAATTTTTGCTGATTTGTCAAAATCGAGTAGACTAAAATATAAAATGTATTACGTCATTGTCATCGGAATAAGATATTATATTAAACACATATATAATATACAGTGTGTTCCATTAAAATATATATATATGTTGACCTATTTGTCAGAAAATTGATAGTGTTTTGTTTTATAAGTAATTTGGAAAAAAACTTGGCTACTAACCCTATATCTTGTTATTTTTTATAAAACTTCTGGATTCCCCCTACGTCGGTTTTTGTTGACTGGAACTAGCTAGCGTTTCGCCAATCATCCTGTTAGCTTCTTCAGAGCTTGAATGAAACTGGACTGCATTTTACTCTGTACCTGCTTTTATATTGTTTGAGAGGCGCGGAGCTAAATGAGGGGCATAAACACCATCTCGGATGATTCCCATATTGGTGACAGGCAGATACCTGAGTCGCAGTTAAGATTATTAGGTTGCTTATAGATTTCTGGAACTAGCTAGCGTTTCGCCAATCATCCTGTTGGCTTCTTCAGTGCTTGACTACAACTGGCTCGCATTTTACTCTGTACCTGCTTTATCAACTATTTTGTTTCCAGAGCCGTAAAACTATCTCAGTACCAGTCATTCCATGCATGTGCGGCAAATAATACATTGGAGATACCGGACGAAAAATATCAGCTATGCTCAAAGAACATGAAAGAACCTTAAGACTAAGACAAATAAACTCATCAGCAGTTGCTGAACACAATCACGAAACTGGTCACAAAATTTTATTGGATAAAACTATAATTATTGCATGTAATCAATTCTTCTATTAACGAAAAATCCGAGAATCTATAGAAATCTATAAGCAACCTAATAATCTTAACCGCGACTCAGGTCTCTGCCTGTCACCAATATGGGAATCAGTCATCCGAGATGGTGTTTATGCCCTCGCCTCTCAAACAATATAAAAGCAGGTACAGTGTAAAATGCAGTCCAGTTTCATTCAACCTCTGAAGAAGCCAACAGGATGATCGGCGAAACGTTAGCTAGTTCGAGTCAACAAAAATCGACGCAGGAGGAATTCAGAAGTTTTATAAAAAGTATTACAGTAGCTTGTGGAAGTTTCTTTGAAAACCTACTTTTTTTTGTTTTCCTTGATATCTCTAAAAACAAAAAAGTTAGTCTTTAAGTCAGCCTCATATTCGTTTAAACTTCCTGTTGGTTTTAACAATATCTGAGACTGTAGATTTTCCTATGTTAAATTTACTGGTTGTAAATTCAGCAAGTAAAAAAATGAATGCACGCCTTGTTAAAAAGAAGCGTCCGGATTAGGAACGCTTCGCTTTAGGAACCTCTAGATCACTAGATGTCCGGAATGAAGTAGGTCCGGATTATAGAGGTTATACTGCATAACTGCGACAATTTAGCTTTCCAATAGACCTCGTTACCTGCTAGAAGTTGGAAAGTTCGATATTTCGAACCGGTAGTAAACCACGACATTTTTTGAAAACTACGCCAAAACTCCAACTACGAAATAAAGCCCCGCCGCACCACCTACCCCGCGCCCACCTGGAACTTTTGCAATAAAATCGCACTACCACATCAGAAGGTTACGGCCCGGGAGGTGAATACTTTGCCACCTCCGTTTTCCTAAATACGTGACGGTTAAACTTCCGACACGTAATGTTCGTTTCGAAAATTTATCCCCTATCCGAACTTTGGAAAAGTGCAGCGTCGTCGTTAAATTATTAGAATGTTTTCCGCGAGATATGGGGAAACGGCTTCGTGCACCATGGTGACAGCGAAAATGGTTTCGCTTGTAAAAATCCTCGAACGCTATAGAAAATTTTTATTGTTCAAACTTTTCCCGTTGGCGAATGCTAAACAATCCAATAAATGAACTCGTCTACTATCGAACATCGTGGTGCCGTGGTCAGTAAAAGTGCAATTCCGTTAGTTTTTGGGTACATTTTTGCAAAACAACACGACTACATTCACTGACATGACCGTCAGAATTGACAAACGTCAAAATTAAAAATATCTCCGAAATCATCCGATTGCTCCCAAACTCGTGCGGTAAAATCCCGGAAATGTCCGAAGTGGCTCGGATCCGTGAGAAATAAAACACGTGTTAAAGTGACGCTTCCCGCACGCTAGATCGGTAGGTAATTAGGAATTTTACAGATGGGAGTAGAAAAAAGGATTTATTAAATATCTAAAATAGTTACCTTATTTATTACTGACAATGCTTACCCAATAATATTGATAGTTTGCATGAAGCCAAGCCAAGTTGGTTTAATATTAATATTTTATTTGTAACATGTCACATAGATTTATGACCTATATATTATTAAAAAATATAAACTAAAACAAGAACCTGGAAACTAAAATAATTATTTGGAATGATAAGGAACATAAAAATTATTAAATATTAGCTATAGCTAAGGATCAACCTACACACAGTTTTAATCCTCTCCAAATCTTTCAGAATAACAAGAGGATGCATTCGCAAACTTTGAAAAGCTGCTTCAGTGGCTGCTAGGAGCTCTCCGATATTATTGTGGCGATTGACATTTATTTTACTTTTTAAATGTGACAGCAAAAAAAAATAAACGCTTAAATAAGGAGACCCCGCAGGCCATCTGTTAGACCCATCAGTCATTATCCAATTATCTTTAAAATTGTTCTCTAAACAGAATTATGGGAGGGTGTCCCATCTTCTTAAAAAAATATGGAATTTATGTGCGCCAACGGCAAATTACCTAATAATTCTGGTATAACATTTTGCAATGTTTCCATATACAGCTCAGCAGTCAAAACACCTTAAAAAATACGATATACGATTTTAGTGAAACAGGCCGCACTGAGACCAAAACGTCCTTGTTGTTCTTGCTCAAATATAATATTTTGGTTTTCTAGATACCAATGCCGAGCGCTTTGTTTACTTAATTATATTTAAGTATATTTTAGTAGATATTTAGTTAATCCTTTTTCTAAGATCTGCTGTAAATACCGTAATGAAAATTAAAAAATCATTTTTCTGAGATCATTTATACAAATAACCCATACTGTTATATATTTTTGAAAAGCTCATACCAAGCGAAATAAAATTGGCCTATAAGATACACGGTGTTCCATTAAAAAAATAAAATAAACTTTTTTTTTTCAAAAAGCCTTAGGTCATTTAGAAAAAAACGACTACACCACTGAATTCTAAATAAAAATCTATATCGGATGCGCTTTCACCTTTCCTGCATTTGATAGGATACCCCAGATAGGATGGGTGCCCCGAAACTTCAAATTTCCAAAATCGTATTAATCGTATTCGTAGAATTTACGTTCAGGGGGGGGAATTTTTGTGGTGGGGTACATTAATAAATGCGAGTGTGTGAACGGCAATTTTTTAAATTTGAATCCAAGTTGACTTATTTAACTCAATGACGATATCCAATTGATTGATTTATATTGATTAAATACTGCAAATCAATTTGCTTAGTGGCTTTCTCTTATGCAGCTACCAAATACAATGCAATACCTAAGGGAAATCATGACATGAAAGAGAAAGGCGAAAATTTTCTGGAAAACAAAGGTCGTAGTGGCTGAATCTGATTTGCGAATTGAAATTCAAGTTTTGTCAAGTTTTTTTATTAATCTTCAAGTCAAGTTTATGATAAAGATATTCAGTTGCGGTTTTCACTGAGTTACGCCATCCAGAAATAAAAAATGTTTTTTTCTACTCCTGTCTGAAAAATACCTAATTATCCACCGATCTAGCGTTCAGGAAGCGTCACTTTGCTAAGTTAATTTCGTTTCCCACGGATCCGAGCCACTTCAGACATTTTCGGAATTTTACCGCACGGATTTGGAAGCAATCGGATGTTTTCATAGATTTTACCGCACGGTTTAAATTTTGACATTCGTCAAATGTATTCGTGTTGTTTTGCAAAAATGTACCCAAAAACTAATACACATAAAAATGTGCAACACAGCAGACAATTTAAATAAGCTATAAGCTACAATTAAAATCTAGTCGACTAGTCGATAAGTAAAGTAACATTTATAATTTAAGTTTCCAACAGAAATTTTCCATACCGTTTGGTCTTTACGGTTTTTAAATTAATATCTTGCCAAGACCAATTGTACAATTTTCAAATATCCATGTGTCAGTACAAACAAAACAAATTTGTAGGTTAGGAGCTGCTTTTTCTTGCTTATACGATGTTAAACATTTCATCCTCTTAAAAGCTCTATCATTGGATGATTTTTCTTCCAATTACAGTCTTTTTCTTTAAATAAACTACTTAATGATCAATTGTAAAAGTTAAATAAACAACATAACGTTTTAAAATTGTATTTATTCCGTTGTTTATATGACATATCCAACAATACATTTGTCTCGGTCTAACGTACACAGTTAAAAAGAGACAACAATAGTAGAACAAATGGAAACGATAAACGAACTAGTAAACACTTTGTTTGAATTGTTATTATTTTTAATTTGTTAAATTGTGATTTTTTCGTGACGGTCGTAGAAAAAGTATAGTATGCAACACGTTTGGTAAATTCTTTATCTCACTCGTTTATTAAGCACTCGCACCGCTGCGCTCCTTTCGTGTCAAATAAACTCGTGAGTTAGATGCCGTGACCTGTACTTGTTGCATAATATAGTATTCTTTTCAAATTGCTGGGATCCTTCGTTTCCTTAATTCGTACCTCCATACACATCGCTGAATAAGGTACCACTATACTTTTTTTAGTTAAAAAAATCTCTACATCATAATGAGGTTTGCAGTTTTAAAACAATTATTTGATAGTTAATAAAATAATAACAATTTAGGCTACAAATACAATACAGCATTTTAAAGTCGCGACCTGCAAACTTACCGTAATATTTTTGGCAACAAAACAAAATTACGTGACACAAAATGAGTGTTCGTGGCGGCGTCGTCGGTATTTTTGGCAAATTAGAACCCAGGAAATTTGCAGCGACCTTTACAATGCAAAAGAACGTTAGTCATAGTGTACAATAGATTATTGATTCTTAGAATTTATTGATATTAAACAGACTTGAATATTATGACAAAAGCAAATAACATCTACTAGTACTTAGATGGAGAAACTGAAAAGCAATATTAGATTTTAACTGTGAAAAAAAAATTATATAGGTACGAATATTATTAAATGAAAAGCGTGTATTCAATTTATGGTGACATTATAGGAAACATTAATAGAAATTTTCTAGATTCCTTAGAATATCCCAAAAAAATTGGTAGTGACGTTAATAAGCACTTTATAACTGTAATCTCTCACCTTTTGACGTCGTCCTTTGCAAAACAATATCAAAGGAAATGAGTAGTCTTAAAGGACGAATATATCAGCCATTATGACCAAATTCCAGCTAATATAGAATATGTAATAAATAAATAATATATAAATTGGTCTTTATTTTCCATCCCAATTCAGCAAAACAAAAAAATATATTTCTTTTACTAACTAAACTAAAAAATCACATAGAGTTCCAGAAAAATTCCGAAAATCAGTTAACTATTTTACAAGTAAAACAGGCCCTGTTGTTCAATTTAAGCGGAGAAAATATAAACTATTTATTAAAATTCTAATATCTTAAATACCTGATAGAATATATGAATAGAAAAATATAATAATTGTTTATTAAACAAATAGGTTTGAATTATGGACTTTTATTCATTTTTGAAGGATTCAAATTTGCTTTTTAGTACTGAGTTTTATTTTAATGTTTGTTTTTTTAAATTACTAATTGCTGTTCTGTAGTTGATAAACACTGTTCTGGTAAGAGAGAGTCTTTTAAGGATCTTTTCAATTGTTAGAAAGTTTTTTTACTGATTTGAAACGAAAATGATGTTTTAAAAAAATCTGTTTTCTGTCTAGGAATTTTGAACCCTCGAAGATGTCTTATTGGCGAGGCAAAATCATGTTATACAGATAGGTTAGCTTTTCTTAATACGATACCAAAAATGAGTCTTAGAAATGAATTTTACACTTCGTTCTACGTGTTTGTGTGAAGAGTCTATGCAGGTTCCATAAATAACATCTTCGTAGTTAAATCTTCACAATACTAAAGATTCGCAGACATTTTTAATTTTTTTTTACTTAAAAATTGCCGTACCCGACATATTTGCTTCAGATTCATGTAGGCCGTTTTAACGTAATTGTTTATTTGTGGTTTAAATCCTAAGGAGCTGTCAAATGTCAATCCAAGGTTATCAACTTTTATGAAAAAGTGTTGTTCGCGCAGTTTTTTTAAATTTTTCCTTGTTCTAAACATCACTAAATTAGTTTTTTTGGCATATACTACAAGTATTATGTTATTTAGTAATTAACTCCATGAAGCAACCTGTCTTTCTAGAGCAGTTAGTTGCAAATGTGTCCCAGATTAATTGAAATTGTGAACAAGTGTCAATGATTTTCTCCCATATTTGAAAAATGGGTCAACTAGCACCTCCATTTTTCAGTTTACTAAAGTAATTCTGTACCAATTTCAGAAAAAGCTTAGTCACTGATCTATTTTTAGATTTGAGTGAAGCCATAATTTTTGTTGTGTAAAATGAAGAAACTTGAATAAAATCATACCTTTCCAATTGTCCAAAACAAGAAAAGAAAACACATTCGAGGTAATAGATAAAAGCAAAAGTGGTTTGTTTTTTTCGGCAAAACACTAATATTTAATAGCAGTAGAATGATAATGAATTTATTTCGAAAATCAATCAAACACTCTTGATTGTATAGAGCGAAATTACAAATGTGACAAATTCTGAGTACATAGAAAATACAAATTTCATAGGTGTTCACATAAATGAATATCTAGATTAGGACTCTCCTATAGAAAATGCATATAAACAGGGTATATTATGCTATCAGAGTAATAGGTAGTTAAAAGAAAAGACCATATGATCAATATAAGAAATTAAGAACAAAGCTCTTGTACAGGAAGGTTTAAGCAATTGCAAGTAATGATTGCGAATGTGTGTATTTAAATATTGAAATGTGTTACAGACTGTAGGGAACTGAGAATGGACATCATTTTAAGTGGATTAAGAGACATCTCGATCTACCAAATTCTGTGAAATGTATCGACACAATCAGAAACTTAAAGAATCATATTCACTTGAATAACACTTTGTCTAATTATATGCATTAATTTTTATCGTCGACGTTAATTTGTAATTTTTTTTGTTAAGGCGAATTGAAATGAAGTTTCTTATTCTTCGTCATCATTTTTCTTTACGGGTTCGCCTTTTTTATCCTCCACAGTTCTCTTACATTCCAGTCCCCTACTCTCAGATATCTGTGTTCTGGCATTCCTTGTACGTGTGCCAAAAACAAAACGATCCACTATACGATCGGGAAACCCATAGAAGATACGAAAACACGTTTCATACAAAAGTTTCTTGGACGCTGCTGAAGATTAAAAATATTATTTTTTTTTTATACTGGGTGTCCCAAAAGGGCCCCTCCCTGACATTTTTGGACTATTTGGTTAATATAGCGGTCACTTTCTTAAGAAATTCCTATTAAAATTTTGCATAGTTTAGGCAGAAATTGAGAGTATGTTTTTTTTTTCATATTTTGAGTGCCTCATATAAAATTTTGTTGTGACGCTACTGATCGATTGCAACGAAAATTTGCGTAGATGATGCACTACTCAATCAGTTTGACAAATGCGCCTAAAGGGTTCCGAAATAGGTGGCGCCGTTTTGGCGAATTCAATTAACAAAATCTCAAGTCAAGTCACAAGAACTGACAAAATGAGATCTGCAGAAATTTGGCAACGTAGGAATAGAATGCACAATAACAAGGAAATTGGAAAACAGAGCATTACAATAGTATGGTTACGTACATCGTGTGCCAAATAAAACGATCCACTACACGATATGAAAACCCATAGGACATACGAAAAAAAGTTTCGTACAAAAGTTTTCTGGATTCTCCTGAAGGAAATATTATAATTTTGTTGATACAGGGTGTTCCAAAAGTCCCCCCTCCATCCGACATCTAACTTTGTTATTTTATTATATATTTCGACATTTTTGAAATCCTTGGTAAACTTTTTTTCGTATCTCTTATGGGTTTCCAGATCGTGTAGTGGATCGTTTTATTTGGCACACGATGTACGTGACCATAGCATCGTAATGCTCTGTTTTCCAATTTCCTTGTTATCGTGCATTCTATTCCTACGTTGCCAAATTTCTGCAGTTTTTATTTTGTCAGTTCTGGTAACTTGCAGTAAAGTCCAAAATATTTTATATTATGATTTGGAAGACTCTTTCTTGTTTTATTTAGTAAGAGTAGTGTTCCATATCAGTCCACGAAGTGCTCTTGTGACTTGTTTTACTCGTGCTATTTTTGTCTCTATATCCCTTAAACATCTACCATCTCGGTGTATTGTCAATCCTAGATACTTGAAATAATTTCGATTAATGCTATGCACAGGCCGAACTACTAGAACGACCAATGTGGAAGTACTACAGTGGATACCCTCTCCCAGATAACGAACACAACAAAAATCAAAAAAATAACCTATTTCGGTCACATAATGTGGTCACAGCTAGAGCTAACATTGCAAGGGAAGATTGAAGGAAGAAAAAAGAAATCATGGTTGAGCAAAATACGTGACTGGACAGACACAGATGATAAAACCTTGAATTTGCTTCTACAGAGACAGCACCTAGGAGGCGGAATAATTTCGTCCTCTAAAAACCAATAGTCGTAACCAGTACTCATAATAAAAGGACTAAAACAAGGATGCGGCATATCACCCATATATATAACCATCATTTCATTATATTCATCCATATTTGTCCAACGTCCATTCCTTTTATAGCTTCCCATAATTGTTTCCTGGGTCTACTATCATACGCTTTTTCTGTCATATGTGTTTCAATGTTCTTGGATTTAGTCTTGTCTGTGACCTGCCTCACGAGATTGTCCAGGCATGATCTACTTTTCCGGAATCCTGATTGTTCTTCGTTTAAATCATCCATATGTTGTCCTACTTTTTCTTTTATTATTGTTGTGAAAAGTCTTGCGATTAAGGAAATGACACTAATTCCTCTATAATTGTTGCTTGACTACTTATTTCATTTTTTATATATGGAAGACATGTATGACAAATTCCATTCTCTCGGAATTTTTTTAAATAATACTTGATGAAAGATACGAGTAGTGTTCTTTACAGTCAGTAGATATAATCATTTATACAATATTTCTGTATTTATTGTTGCTTCCAATATATTTTTTTTCTACTCCCATCTGTCACTTTACCACGTCAGTTTCATTTCCCACGGATCCGAGCCACTTCGGACATTTCCGGGATTTTACCGTACGGGTTTGGAAGCAATCGGATGTTTTCGGAGATATTTCCCACGCTTTGAATTTTGACGTTTGTCATTTCTGACGGTCATGTTGGTGAATATATTTTTGTTGTTTTGCGAAAATGTACCCACAAGCTAACGGTCATAGCAAAAGTATAGTTTGCAACACGTTCGGTAAACTTTTTAACTCGCTCGTTTATTGAACACTCGCTCGTGTCAAATAAAGTGGAAAGTCAAATGTCGTTTACCGCACTTGTTGCCTAATATACTAATTTGGTTCAATTCCAAGTGCTTCTATTGCTGCATTCGTTATTGCTTGTTTCAGATGTTGATACATTTATGAAGAAGTTTTATTGTTAATATTATTAAGACGCCGCCTCAGACATCAGTCGCAATGTGATACAAGCTCGGGGTTAACTCTGCTAATGCAGCCCCAACCGCCCCAAACAACGACGGCAAAACGCACAGGGGTCAAAATATGATTTAATAAAGCCCCGATCATCAGAGAGGGCGCCCCCATTCAATATACGTTCCGAGGGACTATCCACTTTGATAATTCGAGGGTGTGTTATAGCCACTCGCCGTAACCCTCTTTCAAACATAAAAAAAGGTTTTTATACAAAATCCGTTTATTTCTAGCGTTTTCGGAACAATTTCTATTAATATTCGCCGTACGCATTCTAGAGCAAACCGATGTCGGCAACTTTAAAGGGGGTTCGGGAGGGGGCAGTTTCTTCGTCAAAGTTGAAACTTCGTAAAGTGTTCCTTTCATCGGATCGAGGGCAATGAGAGAATTCCAACGCCGCGCCCTCCGGGTCCAAAATTGAAAATTTCTCCCCGCATAGTCGTGAAACGGACCAGCATGCAGAGACCTTCTCTAAAAGGAGGATTTGCAACGATAATGGCGTCGCCTGGAGCGAAAATAATAGCGTGTTGTTTTTCCGCTGGAGTGGTAAATATTTTAAGTTGACCAAACTTTTCAAAGAAACTTCCACAGGCTAGTGTAGTACTTTTTATAAAAAACTCTCGAACTTGCTGACGTTTCGAAAAATCATCCTCTTTTCTTCTTCAGAACATAACTGAAGCTAGCTCGCATCTTACTCTGTACATGATTATATACCGTCTCGGATGACTGATTCCTATATAGATAGTCTCGAATTTTTCGTTGATAGAAGAATGCAACAATTTTGGTTTTATCGAATAAAATTTTATGTCCGTTTTCGTGATTGTGTTCGGCAATTGCTGATGAGTTTATTTGTCTTAGTGATGTTCTTTGAGCCTAGTTGATATTTTACGTCCGAAATGCTTTAAACTTCTGGCATCTCAAATGGAGTTTTGTCTTAGACGGATCGAAGTTGTTGAGAGATTTTTGGACAAGTGAGAAATCTGGTTTTGAAGTTATATTTCTTTAGAACTTTTGATATGTGGTCAGTGATGTTTTGAATGTAAGGAAGGACAACAGCGGCAAGTGTGGGACTGCTTTCGGCTGCATTGCTATTGGAAGGTTGTGGTGAAGTGTTTTCTGTGATTGAACACTTAATATCCTTAATGTGCAAATTATTAGAGAGAGTGAAGGTGTTTTAATTCTGATGTATCGGTCTGTCTGCGTAGATTTTCTGTAAACACAATGTTAGGTCTAATTTTCTATTGATAAGAATATCTAAGAATGGGAGGTTGTTATTAGTTTCTAATTCAATGTAAAACGTATGTCAAAGTTAGAAACAGAAGTATTGACCAGAATCAACACGGATTTTTTCATAAAAGATCAATCTTACGCAATTTGGTAGAATTTGTTCAATCATTGAGTGACAATATGGAGCAGTGGTTCGAGACTTGTGCCCTTTACAACGATTTCTCCAAAGTTTTTGATAAAACATGCCACCCAACTCTTGCAGTGAAAGTGGAGAATTTCGTTGTATAGGCCATATGTTTTTGTAAATGGCTTAAAACCAAAGAGTACAATTATAACTTCGGGCGTACCTCAGCGGTTGCATTTCGGTACCTTATTGTTTGCCATTTTTCTGGATAATGTTGGCCAATGTGTTTTACATAGTAATGACTGGGTTCACTTGGCGGCAGACTATATCTTGTTGCAGAGAGATTTGTCAATTTTTTAAGAATATTGTTATCTGAACAGATTTTGTATTTTGTTTGTCAAAAAATTACCACAACTGCAAATTAAAAGTGATTTCTACCTAGGTAATTACAAACTAAACAGTGAATTCTGTTCTAAAGAGTGTTGGATTTATTTTACGGGTGGCTAATGGGATTAATAATAATAATACTTTTTTGCAGTCTTGTCGGAAGAAATGTATTTTAAATATATCGAATGGTTGCAGGTTGTACAACGAGAACGAGTTAATATTTTTGGTTATAGTGGAAACCCTAATTTCTATTGTATGGAGTCTTTGGAAAATCGTAGAATACATTTTGATGTATTATTTCTTTATAAAGTTGTAAACAATTTGATTGAATCTACTTTCGTTTTGAAAAAAAAAAGCATAATTTAATGCAGTTTGAGCACCCCTTGTTTGTCATTTTCTGTATTTTCTTAATCAATAATTAAACATTTGTAAACCATTAACTTCTTTTTATTTTCAAATTATATTTTAGTTTGATGCATACAAGTATACTATTGAAAACTGGCCAGATTATCTTGTTCATTAATCAACAGTACAAGTTTTGGTGTGTAATCGGATCCCAAGCAATACCAAATGTAAGCAAAATATAAACAATCAAATATCTAAACTGTTTTACAAGTTTTTTTATATAATATTTTGTTATATTTTGCAAAGGAAACCGACTACTCTCTCGTACGTCTTAGCAAATTGAAAAAATCGTAAACTCACCAATAGGCCAACAAACTTGTCGTCCAAATTAGAAATGTCAAAAGTTATGCGCATTTAGAATGTGAATAGGGTGTCGGTCTTGTAGGGCTTGTAAGGTTTGTTTGGTTCACCAGAACTTTACCGGGCGATCTTTAGGATATATATTTTTTTCTCATTAAAGAATTTCAAAAAATTGCGATTTTTCCACCTTTATCTGAAGCAACCAACATGAATATGGGAAATCGGGTGTGTAACAGAAAAATAAATTGGCTTCTACTGACAAGAATTAGAAAAAAAAAACTCAGATTTAGCCTGTTTGATTTTCACATCATTTTTTTTTCGGATGAATAGATATTCATTCTGTTAAAACCTATATTATATAATTGTTTTACATTCTTTTACGAATCTTCAAATCTTATCTCTCTTCTTGTACCTTAAAACACCATGCTCCGTCATTTATGCTCAAATCACTTACAATTCTTGCATAAATTGTTTTATCGGAAGTTTTTCTTTGTGGATAACCTCTTGAGGTTAAAGCTATGCTTTTGTAGTTTTCAATACAGCAATTATTTTGATCCAATCTTTTAGTTTCTTTTATTAAAATGATGTAAATAGAAGGTTTTTGTATTATAATAGCGGAATGTTAAATTGTCAATTATTTCGGAAAATAAAATTTTTGTGGAATACAAAAACTTTTAAATCACCTCAATTTTTAATTCCAATTTGGATAAAATTGCAATTATAAGGGGTCTCCATTCGAAAAAATTCTCTTTATCTTTGCTATAATTTATTTTTGCTCACCCTCCATGAGATTAAATAAAAAAATCTCTCCACTCCACGACCCCTTCAACAAGTAAAATTTATGCCAGATCGGAACACCTATATATATATATATATATATATATATATATATATATATATATATATATATATATATATATATATATATATATATATATATATATATATATATATATATATATATATATATATATATATATATATATATATATATATATATATATATATATATATATATATATATATATATATATATATATATATATATATATATATATATATATATATATATATATATATATATATATATATATATATATATATATATATATATATATATATATATATATATATATATATATATATATATATATATATATATATATATATATATATATATATATATATATATATATATATATATATATATATATATATATATATATATATATATATATATATATATATATATATATATATATATAATATATATATATATATTATATATATATATATATATATATATATATATATATATATATATATATATATATATATATATATATATATATATATATATATATATATATATATATATATATATATATATATATATATATATATATATATATATATATATATATATATATATATATATATATATATATATATATATATATATATATATATTCTCACGTATTGATTCACGGATGGAAAAATGTAATGACACGATATTCCGGGATATCATCCGTTCGCTCGTTGAACTCCGACTGGAATCCTACATCCGACTGGAATCCTGCAGACGTTTCGCCAAAATCTCACTTGGCATCTTCAATGCTCGCGCTCCGAAAACACTTCGAACACTGAGTGTCTGATAACTAACCAAAACTAACGCTGAGGCACGCACAACAAATGATACATACACCATAATTACCCTGTATATTGACACTTCATTTATTAGTATTAGAATCAGAAACATGTATATTCCGGAGTGAAATTAGAAATTTGTAAAAACCGTATTTTTTGTCTTTTGTGTATTTAGAGAAAATCTGTTGCTATTAAACCACAAGTTTAAAATTTGTAGCACAAATAGCGTTGATTCTGATCAATCTATCAAGAACCGATCCCTGTGCGACGCCACACGTTTCTCTTTGTTCTTGTTATGTCTCATTTGTTCACGCGTTGTACTCTTTCATTTTGAAAAATAATTTATTAAGTTTATACTGGAATTATCAAAAATTAAAATGTTTCAACTTTTTCAAACGTGTAGTGAAAAGCCTCTGTCTGTGGCCTTTCACAATAGCCTTGATTAAGTAAATAAAGGGTATCAACGCAACATGTTTTAACTCTGAAAGGAAAAATCGATTAGGGTGAAACATTTTATGGTCTTTTAATATTAATAAGAATATTAATAAGAAACGTGAATCGTTCTGTTTCACTTCAGCGCCTAGTGAAAATTTAAGCATTTTGATACAGTTTTTTTCACATTAAACCGTCGACGAATCTGGCTGGCTGGAAAATGCAAAATCTCATCGGCATGTTGAGTGTGCTAATGGTTTTCGCGTTAATCAGTCGTTTCGCTGGATTCGGTTGTTTTGCTCGTTACGTTCTAAACGAAATAAAATACCCGGCGTTTATTAATGAATTAAGGTATCATGTAGCGAGTTCGGGTACGAACCGACGACAGCGTGAAAGGGTTTTCCGGATCAATAACGTGGACCTTTTCGACATTAAATATTACCGATCTGGCAAAAGCTATGGTTGGCATTTAATTAGATATCGTTGGGATTTGACACCGGAATAGTTCATTAAATTACTTGACTTTATTTTTGACAGTAATTACTTCAAATTTAACAGTATATTATGCAATAACTGCGGTAAACGGCATTTGACAATATTAAAAGTAATTTAAAAAGAAGAAATAATAAAAAATATTGGCTGATTTGAACAAGAACTCATCAACAGCGTAGTACAATAATTTCCGGACCTTAATTTTAATCACCAAATGCAAAAATGAGACACAATTTGTGAAAACATATAAAGTTCGTGGAAATAATAATTCGATAAATCAGGAACGGCTGAATATGCTTAAAAATTTAACAGTATATTATGCTACAAGTGCGGTAAGCGGCATTTGACTCACGAGCTTATTTGACCCGAGCGGAGAGCAACGAAGCGAGTGTTTAATAAATGAGTGACTAAAAGAGTTTACCGAACGTGTTGCATACTATACTTTTTCTACGACCGTTAGTTTTTGGACATGATAGTCAGAATTAACAAACGTCAAAAATCAAGGCGTTGGACATATCTCCGAAAACATCCCATTGTTCCCAAACTCGTGCGGTAAAATCCCGGATATGTCCGAAGTGACTCGTATCCGTGGGAAACTGATGTGGTAAAGTGACGCCTCCCGCATGCTAGGTCGGTGTGTAATTAGGTATTTTACACACGCGACTATATAAAAGTTAATTTGATCATAGAAAGAAATTTAAAAAACTCGAAAATCTAGTAAGAGTAAGTAAGATAAAAATAAAGTCAATAATATCAAAAAACGCTCAAGATGAAGCCAACGATATACAATAAATAGATAATGAGGTTTTATCTTTATATTTTTTATTTGTTTGTTTTTTATTTATTAATTTATATTAATTTTTAATTTATTTTTTTGTCATCTAATGTATTTGAAACATTATAAATTATAAATAACATTATAAATAACTTAACGACGAGAGCAGCAAAACTACCTCTTCCAAAATTCCACCAGAAAATCTTTGAAAAAAAAACTATTCACACGGAATAATTTAAGAAGTTCTAAAGGGCTAACAATTACGATAGCATTGTACGAAATATCCAGATTCCATATGTTAGGAACCTTTCAAAGTGAGAGCAAAAGTGACACAAACTTAAAAATTGATTGATTTTAAAAACGAAACTTCAAAATCTACAAAGTTGATTTTGAATGGAACGGGCTATATCTTATTGCTTTCTTGAATTTAGTGGTTAAAATGAAGGTAATTTTCAACTGACCGACCTACTTCATTTTCGCACGGTTAAGAAAATATTTAAGGCTATGTGACTGTTAGTGGAAAATCAGCATATTAAGAAAAGTCCACAAAATATATATTGGGCTACAAGACTTAAGTTTCAAAAATTTTCGAGTTTAAAATTATACTAGGTGTCTTTTTTACTGTATATGTATGTACTATATATATAAAATAAAATGTTTCCTTGAATTGTTTATCATCAAAGTATTTTTTTTAATTTTACGATATTGTTAGAGCTGTTTGTTTTAGATAAACATTTCTAATTTAGTTTTTTCAGGAATGAAATACTCAGTGTATTATGTTAGTTTTTAAACTAGTTTATTGAACACTCGCTCCATTCGTGCCAAATAAATTCGTGACTCAAATGCCACACTTACAGCATCATATACCAATTGACAACTGTCTCGATCGTGCTGTAACACAACTTTTCATTAGCTTTGCTAATTTTCTCCATTTTTCCACCAATCTCTATCCAATTAGCCCATTTTGTTGCGGAGACCAGGTCTCTAACTGTAATTGCGAAGATGCATTTTAATTGTAGTTTGATTTTTTTGAATGATTGATTAGGAAAGGTTTAAGATGATGATGATAAATGATTGCAGCACGGTGAAATTTGGCATGCTCGTATATAATTAAAATATTTTCATTTTCATTTCATTTTCATCGGTCCATCATCTTACATTTTATCACATTGGATTCGCCATATATCACAATAGCTTCAGTTATTTGCTCCAATAGCCGCGCACAAACCATTTTGAAAAAACAAGATCCAATAACTAACTTAAAACTGCCGATACATTCAACCTTACAATTACAATTATCATTTAGTTGCATTAAATTAAATTGCAATTAAAAATGCATTTACTTAATTTTTTGTCTTGCGAAAACTAACTAATCAAACGTTTTCAAGATTGGTATGCGAAGTATTACATGAACCTTTTGATCATAAAAAAATACTTAAAATGGCGCCCTGTTGTCGTTTTTTAGCATTTTGAGATATTCTCTTTATGCGAAAAATTACCAGGTTTACGACCCCCTGTACATTTTCGTATAGAAAAAAAAACGATCGATCTAATCCGCAAAACGTATCTTCCCTTGTAAGCGTCTCCGTCATTATCCGTCGTTCTTAATAAACAGGCCGTCAGAAAAAGATGTCGTCACGACGCAACCAACCGTGAGAGACAACGAAAATATCTAACCGACGAGGAGCGAGCTGAAAAAAAATATATAAACATTATATCTGTACAGCGAGTGCCATCATAATCCGTTTTGTTTTGTATCTTTCCATTCCGAGACGCTAAGTTTGCAGATGACAGCCCTCCTCCGCCCCACAGATTATACAAAAGCGAATGATTGCGGAGATGGAATACGATTCTTTTTTATAACTGGGTTTTTTTTCCTATGGTTTCACACGTGGGGTTTGAAAGACAAAACTTACATGTCGATCCAGTTAGCAACGACGTGGTGCCTGGCTTTTAGGGGAAGGGTCTTAGAAAGTATCACAATATTTAGCTTTATGCTGGTAAAAAACAAATTGAAGACAATTACAAAAAGTTCAAATTTAACTTAATAAAAACGAAAAAGTTTTGGACTTTGACTTGGGATCCTTTGTATTCTGTCACACAAGTCCAAGCATGAGCCATATACAATACAATACAGTACAATAAAGGGAAAGAATTATTATACACGAGCAGCATGTGTGCGTAGTGTGTGCGTGTCGGCTCCATATTTTTAATCCAGCTTAGTGGTATTTTGTTTCAATTAATTACTGCAAATACCTCACAGTGTGCCATATCTTCATCCTTCTTGTTGAAGAATTCTTGTGTTTGGAAGTGACTTCAAGTAAAACATCATCTAACCTCAAACTTGCTATGCTAGATCGATGGTGTCAATAAAGTGATAACTAAGGCTGACGGATCAAAGACCCGTAACGCATCTTCTAGTGAGACTGGATCTAGAGATGATATGAAGAAATTGATTACTAAAGTCTGTACTAACTTCTACAAGCAGATTGAGGTAAATCTTTCTCAGCGTTTTGATAGTATTGATTTCCAACTTTCGAATTTGAGTGATGAGCTGAGTTGATGATGAGTTGATGAACTTGAAATCTCTTCAACTTACTGTTGGAATCATTTCTGTGGACTTGCGTAAATTAAAGGCTGCAGTCGACCGAAATAATCAGATGATCAAAAAGAACTCGCTTCATTTCCACGACATTGATGAAAGTGAGAATGAGGACTCAGTTGAAGTCCTTGTGTCGTTTCTGAATGATAAACTAGGAGTTTCCTGTAGCAAGGAAGAATTGGACTGCGCCTTTAGAATAGGGCAAGGCGGCGGGGATAAACCTCGTATTTTGCTCCATGGGTGGAAAAGAAATGCTATTTTCAGCGCCAAAAATCACTTAAAAATACTGGTTATTCCATCTTTGAGGATCTGACCAAAATCACGTATGACTTGCTAATGTTGGCAAAAAAGAAGTTTGGTAAAGGTCTGGATATCTGGAGGAAAAATATATCCCTGGAATGGCCAGACACGTGAAACAGAGGACGATCTAAAGTAAGACTGGTAAAGTTTTTTTAGAGTGCGCCTTTTTGTTTTTTTGGGCCTGCTGCTGTATCGATGCGATACGTCTATTTGTATATAGGTCAGGCGATACTTTTTAGTGTGATTCATACATATTTTTTTGTTTTTCTTTATGTTTTCCTTTTTGCTAAACGGGTGATTAACAATAAACAGTATGGTTTTTGGTTTGGGAAATTGTTTGTTTTGTTTTTAAGTTGCATAATATTTTTTGGAGCAGAAAACGCATAATTATACTGGACAAGCGCAGCTTGAGTATTATCATTTTAATGTTTGATCTCTATGTACTTCTTTTGATCTTTTTTATTGGTTTATCCGAAACTTGGCTTAGTCCAAATATTTCTAGTGTACCATTTAATATTGAAAATTATAAATTGTTAAGGTGTGAATTATAAAAAATGTTTTTTTTCACAATTTAGCTCTACCATTTTGAACGAATGTCTATGTAATTTATATGGTATATTTTATTTTATAAATAGTGTCATTTGCTCGTTTTAGGGTGTTGAATAAAGCCCCTTTATTATTATTATTATTTATACACAAAAATTTAATTGACTGAAAATCATTTTTATATTTTTAATGACTTTCACAACAAATGTCTATTTGGATATAACATTGTTAGCTTGCCATATGCAGTGCACTATCAGGAGGTTTAAAATGAAGATTAATATCGAAATCTAGTCCCAAATTTCTACCAGTGTTGGAACATTTTACTTCTTCAACTTGAATTTTTATACGAAAATTGCATAGTGTCACAATGTTTACAAAATATTATTAATATTTGTGCCTTACTGTGCGATGATAGAAAAAATGAAAGATACAGTTCTGTATCATTTGCGTTAAGGTGTATATAGACAAATATACCCGTAAAGAGTAAATAGAAGAGGCTCGAGGATCGAACCTTGTGGAACACTACACGTTAGTAACTCAACTCAACATAGTAGTCTGTTACTGAAATAATTGCGTAATAGACTGAAAAACCATAAAAATGTTAAATTGCAAATAACAGCGTGGTTTAATCTATCGAAAACTTTAGAATAATCAAGTTTTTTTTGTGTTGATATTTAGATCTATATGTTTTTTTCCCAGAGCTTTGGAATGTCTTAAATTACTATTCACGCAGTGTTCCAGATTTTTTTTTTGCGCGGCTATGGCTATACTTGTTTGGTTTCGTATTTGTTTGTACAAGTTTCGGTCTGCGTCACTGTTAATTTTTTGCAAATTTATTGAAATCGTTTTTTCTATGCGAAAAGTTAACCAAGGAGGTTTTTTGTTTTTGATTTTTACTTCCTTTAAATGTGACAATCCATAAAAATATTTACTTTAACTTTTTGGGTGACATCCCTAACTGAAATTATATCCTCAAATTTTTTTTTTGGATGAAATTAAGTTAAAATGTGAATTATTTGGTAAAAATGGAGATAGTGTTAGTTTCCAACTATAGTTTGTAATTCTGGAAAATTTTCTCTTGTTCATGAGTCGTAAATCAAACGATTTAGGTATAGGGATATCATTCGAAAGGAAATTTACCATTTTTATATCTGGTAAGCAAATCATTAGTTTTCACTAACCCTGTATAGTGCAGAACTAATTTCGACATTAAGAAAAAAGTTAATAATAAACTGTCCCCGAGGCTTTGTGAACAATAATAACAGAATAAATCAATATAATATTCTCGTTAAAATAAATATGGTAATTTGTCAATATCAGTTTACATTCTATATTTTCTTATAAAGTCCTTATGACACATTTCCTTTAACCCTTTAATACAGTTTGTGGTATATATGGGCAAACTGGTAACTTCCCAACTTCTTAGGAGTAGTTACCAGTTTGCAGAACATTATTGGTAAGTTCTACAATTCTTGGTCCAATGTTGTTGATTAGTGTTTGCACATCTTTTTTTGCCACACCATGAATGCCTGAGGCACAATCATTTTTTAATGAGTTAATCGTTTCCTTTATTTATTTTTATTTTATTTATTGGTTCCAAAAATACGTTATCTTCAAGCTCCTCTTCTTTAAAATT
The DNA here is from genome assembly GCF_029955315.1 of Cylas formicarius. NCBI lineage: Eukaryota > Metazoa > Arthropoda > Insecta > Coleoptera > Brentidae > Cylas > Cylas formicarius. The sequence goes on along the minus strand of NW_026844341.1, from coordinate 2,225,628 downwards.
GATATCCGAATGTTGCTTCGTTTTGTTGGCTAAAGATTCTCCAATTTTTGAAAAGTGTATATTAAATCTTTTAGCTATTTCTTTATGGTCTTTAGTCAGTTGTCCAGCTGCATTAATTATTTGATGATTTCTTTTGATTTGTCTTCCTTGGTGTTAAAAATTTTCCAGGTCTTCATAGCTATATTTTGCTTCGTCAAACTTTTCAGCGTACTGTTTCTGGAGCTTTTTTCTTAAGCTATGTAATTCATTTCTTGCTTTTTATTTTTGTTTGTGCAGTATTCGTTGTTAATAGTTTTCCACCTAACATATATCTTGTCTTTTTCATTAAGTTTGGTGAGATATTGTTTAGTTATCCAATAATTATTTGGTTTTATTTCCACTGTGTATATTTTTGTACAAGTTTTTTTGATGCTCGTTATTATTTCAGCTAGTTGTTGAAACATTTTTGGTCCATTTTGCTGCATTTTATCTTCATTTAGATAACTTCTTATTAATTTTTCCTTCTTCCTTGTAATTATCGCGTTCTTCAATTCTGCGTACATTAATTTGTGATCCAATTTGAGTGTGCAGGTTAAGTCTTTGTTATTATCCATTTTTATTACATTTTTATGATTATTGATAGCTGGTGAGTGCTTCTAGAGGTCTAAGTTCATATCCCCGACAATAACTCATGCAATTTTTGTTGTTCTAGTAGTTTGTCAAGTTCATTGGCAAAAATTTCGCAAGAACTTTACTAGCTATAACAGGGCACCTCTCTTTTGGTAGATAAAGCAAGTTTAACATTGCATACCTCAATTTGCACTTTCTGCTTACCGTTTTGCGTTAGTTTATTTCCTTTCTCATATATATACTACTTCCTCTTCCTCTCGTGTTTCTGCCGTGTAGTTGTTTGTGCTATAAATAATATTTTTTCCATTTGGGAATATAAAGCTCTTCGCCACAACTATTACATGTATGAATTTGTTTTGATTTACAATAATGTCATTTGAATCCTTATTTGCAATGCTCCTTATGTTTAGGTATAGTACATTAAGTTTTTAGTCCATTTCTGGTTTTAAAGTCTTACTACATCACAATTAGTATATACTTTTCTAGGTTGTATTTGGAATTTATTTTAGATTTAAGTCAGTCTCACTTCTTATTCTGATCGCTATCCTATACTTCAAGGTATATTTTTCCGTTTACCACATACTCTGGACTTAATTTGTTTGTTTTTTTGTAATCCTTGGTTTGTTTAACGCGATATTGGTTTTGCTTCTTTAGATCACTATTAAAGTAGATGTTTTTATTCTGTCTGACTAATCCACATACCACTTAATATTTTAACACGTTGGACAACTGTTTGTTGACTTTGTGTGACTTTAAACTTTACAAGTAGTGGAGCATCTTTCTTGATACTTATGGGGATCCCGGTGACTACCAGATTTCGTTTTCCTTCTGTTCGGAATTTATTTTTCTTTGTAACTTTTCTAATTTTTGTTTTAAGTTGCAGTTTTCATCTTTTAGCTGCTTCATTTCACACAGCGTACTCAAAATAACTTTTTTTATTCGTCGAAATCTTCAGATATATACTGGACGGATATTTTGAAATCTTTCACTTCCTGCTTGAAGCTTCAAAATCCACCTTAGGCAACCGTTTATAACGCTTTAAATCTTCTTTTCATCAATTTCTTTTTATTTCTCAACTTTGTACTATGCTATAACCTCACTTTAAACACGCGTGCTGCAAGAATTGATTTTGTTTTCCTTATATGCGACTCTGGTCTGCGCAGCACTCAGGTGGAAACTTGCCAAACAATTTTCACAGTCCAGTGATGTTACAACTTTTTTAGGCAATATTTGCACTTTTTTCCATCTGTATTGGACATAACCCAAAACCTCGATACCTCCCTAAGCTATCTCCAAAATTTTAACTTTCTATGAGCGCTCCAGTCTCGTAGTAATAGAAACGTAATTCAAGCTTTGTTTTGATCGGAAAAATGAATAAAATAATTATTTTCTCGAAAACTCCTAAAGATAGGTATAATGACGCATTCTTCAAAAACAATCATAAAGTATTGGCGGATCGGAAAATGTAGGGTTTTCCATTAAATTCTTTTTATAATTTAATATTTTAGATCGATAGAGCATCGCCGTATTGATGAATGGAGAGCTGAGTGAAAGAGGCGAAAATGTGACGTAGAGAAATAAGAGAAATGCGATATATCGGATGATAAAAATAATTGTGCTTTAGAACTTTATTGGTGAAAGTATAAAGAATTGCGAAGTTTTGGTGTCAAAATGGAAAAGTAAGAAAGTTATTCATAGAACATATGTCGAGAAAAGAGATGGAATAGATGCAAGGAGTAGTATTACTTTGGTTCGTAAACGGGAGTCAAAATGTCGTAGGTTAATTTAAGCCGACTACATATCAGCCAATTATACCTAACAAAGCGCTAAAGGATAATGGATATGTTACATTAAAAAGTTTTAATTCAACGGAGTAGCCGATTAAGCAAAAATTAACTCCGACTCAAGCTACGGAATCGATTTTCAACGGACCGGTTGACTCCACTCGAACCGGCAACTTTTAAAACCGGTAATCCATAGAGTAAGTGTCCCTAATTACAATTTTCAACCGAACCGTGTATCTATGTAAAACGGACGACGGTATTCGGACGCGAAAGGGCTCGGTTAATTTTACACCTCCAAAGTTTTAATAACCTAATCCACTACGGGCTTGCCAATCCTGCAGACTGGCATTAATTTCACGGGGCCCGCAAAGCGGGTTGGATTCGGTATCGGCTTTTGTCTAGTTTTTATTTTATTTTTGTTTTCCATTTTGGAAATGAAAATTTTTAAGAAAGCAAATTTATTTACATTAAAATTAATGCTCGGTGCTTTCTTATTAAGATGCAATATTTTTCAGGATCGATAGAGTATCCAGTATAGCTGGATGTAAAATGATATCATACTCAATTCAATTTGAATGGTCAATTTTGAGGTAAAGTCTGTTCATAGATATAAGAAAGTTACCAATTGCTTTTGAATGGGATTATCCAAGGGTGGTCATTAACATACAATGCAATAAGATTATTACCTAAAGTTTCGGAATTTAAATTCAGGTAAAATTGTGGTCCGTAATTAAAAAATAATTTTATACCTACCTGTGGTTAGCATTCTTCGGTTTGTTATACTACTTAGTTTAAGTTTATTAGTAATCATTCTTATTTCGTGTGTAATACAGCGTGTGTTGAATCGTGTGCGAATTATGAAAAAAATAGTGTATCTCAGGAGATGCTCCAGCCCAAATATAGCAAACACTATTCTATTGAGACTAAGGAAGTTATAAACAATGTTCATTTGTGCCGGTGTTAAATGTGGCAGAGCTACCTTATGGAAGTGTATTCAACACATGGGTTTTAGATTTAAAAAAATTGACAATATCTAAAAATAATTAGGAACTATAAAGAACAACAAAGGCCAATTATTTACTTGGATGAAACCTGGTTCGATGCTTATGATACCCCGGAAAAGAGTTGTGTTAACTCAACTTATAAGTGTAAAACAAACGCGCCATCAAAAAGAGGTAAAAGAATAACTATTTTTCATGCTGGCTCTAGAGATGGTTGGATTTCGAATGGACTTTCTCTGTCTGCGAAAAATATTAAAGATTCTTTTCTGGATTTCCATGAAGACACCACCGCTGATTTATTTGAAAGTTGGTTTAAAAACAAACTAGTTCCAAATATTCCTCTTAATAGCGATATTGTAATGGATAATGCAACTTATCACAGTAGACAGTTGACTAAAACCCCTTCCTCATATGACACAAAAGCAACAATCCAAAACTGCATGTATAATAACGACATTTATTTTCACGAAGATTATACCAAAAAGCAATTATTTGAGGTTCTACAAAGCTTGAACCTAAAAAAGGAATACGTCTGTCATAATTATGCAAAAAATGTAGGGCATACAGTTTTAAAGCTTCCACCTTACCACTGTATATTTAGTCCCATTGAACATGTTTGGCACCAACTGAAATCTGCCATTCGTCGTAACAATGTTTTCCCCATGTTAACTCCAAGGTCCTCAAACTTATAGAAACCGAAGTTTTTAACATCCCCCCACAAAGTTAGGCAGATTCTGTTAAACATATAAAAAAGCAGAACAATCGTATATAAATATTGCAACGATGATCGCTATAGTGATACTGATATATTATGTGAATAATTTCAATACATACATAGATACATAAATACATAAATATAATATATATAACAAAACCCCAAATAATTAAATTCTAAGCAAAGTACGGACCTGTTCGGCTATATTTCATTCTTACAGCTTGCCCAGGTCTTTCCTTAATTCGAATCAGTTAGTCACTTTCTTATATCTATGAACAGACTTTAACCAATATTCTAACGGACCATCGCCATCCTGTAGGTCAATTTAAGATGCTCCTATTCCTTATCTTAATGTGAAATACAAAATTTGTGTAAAAATAAGTTTTTTTTTTGTAATATTTGTATGTATACAGGGTTTTTGTTATGCCAGGAAAGTAACCAACTTTATTCTTTTAATTGAAATGTTCTGGATATTTTTAAAAATTCTAATTATTTGCTTGATTTTGAGTATTTTTTGTCATTACGTACCACACATAATTTTGGATAGTTTTTGAGAAAAACGAACTTTTCCATTTTTCTTTTGCGGAAAAACAGGTATTTGAAAAAATGTGTACTTTTACACTTAAACTAAAATTGGGAATTTTTATTATGGAACTATGGAAGTGGTTAATATTTAATGTTTGCACCTATCAATGGCGAAAATATATTATACAGAGTAGTCACAAATGATCATTTCAAAAATTGTTTTTCTAATAAATATAAATAAAAATAAATAAATAATAAAAAAAACTCATTTTTTAATGGAACATCTTGTATTTAGCACTTTTTATGGGTTTGGGATTTAATTCTGTATCATTTCATATATATAGCTGTTATTAAAAAAATTGGTAGCTTAGAAGTTTAAAATATGGGGTACACTTAAAAATAAAATTTATGTGCTGGGTGAATATCAACATCACTAGAGGGTTTGGGAGACCAAGTGGACGAAAAATGCATTAAATGTATACTATTTTGACAGTGATATTAAACTCCATGGGAAAACTTGAACATTGGGTCATAAAAAATTAAACATATTAACCGCGTGGATATGCAGATTTTTATCAAAAAATTCATAAATATATTTGACAAAAAATTGACCGTGAGTTAAATGTAAATATAAAAACGAATATTTAGTCTTTACGTTGGCAGCCAAGGAATACGATGACTATTTAGAATTTCTTTCCAATTTATGTGAAAAAATTGGGTACTGTTGTTTTGTTTTTATGTTTTTTGATTATCAAATAATTAAAATGTTTAGATAAAAGTGGATTGAAAAGTCAAAAATTTATTAAATAAATGCACTAACCACTATAATATAAAAATAATTAATGAGAAATATATAATGACAGCACATAATAAGCTGCTTCAAATGCAGAGTTAATACGACAGACAGCTAACGACAGATTTAAAACTTATATTCTCAATTTTTGTTGGTTAGGTTTGATTAGTTTTGCTTTCTTTTGTATTTAATAGAGCTCTATATTTGTAAACACGTGTTGAGTCAAAAAATTAGGACAGAAACATCGAAACTAAATCTAAGGAAGCGCTTAGAATGCATGTTGCAGTTGTTTACACTTTTAAACCAAAAAGTTATTTGCTTTTTAGATTAATAAGAAAAATCATAAAATATTTAAATATAATACTAACTACGTTTTGCAAATTTTGTATAAGAACATACTTGAAATATTTCACAAAAATATTGTCCTATCAGAGCCTGAAATTTGGCGGCTGTGGAGACCATCAGGGAATACACTTTTTTAGAGCAACGCCCACGAAAAAGTAAAGCAGATACGCAAGCCGGGAAACCCTAATATAAATTTTTACGTCGTGACTTAATGTCTGTTTCTTGTCGCAATTTAATTCTACCCCCGTAGGGACTAATTAACAAAAAAGTCGTAACGTTTTTGTTAGCGTTTCCCATTCTGCAGGGAGGACCAAACCGGATCAAACAAAGCGAAAGTGAGCATCGTTTCCAAAACTAACCCTGTACGGTATTTTCGAGCACTCGTGATTTAATCTGGTCTCCAATATACTGAAATTCTGCCTTTCCTAATCACTACGTGATACAAAACAAAATAATAGTTTAGAGAATTTTGCCGCACGCAACTAATTAGTAGGAAGATTGTATAAAGTATTGCATAGGTACCTTATCATAAAATGTACGTAGCCATCTGCCACTTCCAACCGGTTCAAGAAGAAAAAACAAAACGTATGTAACTCAACCAGATTATGTTGATTTAACCTTATAACCTGAGACTCAGTATTTTTACAACAAAAACAGGTGGATGTAGCTTCACCATTCATGCCATCTCCCAATATTTTTCGCTTCGTTTTATGAAGATCTTTCCACATTTAGAAAATAGGGCATGTCATAATAATGTGTTCCTACCACCTTCATATATGGTCACATGATTCTTCTCCGGAATTCGTACTCGAATATTCCCTCCTCTATTTTCAAAACATTTTCCTTTATTTGGTTCATGCCTTTTTCACCCGTTCTGTTCTTTTGGGTCATTTTTTCACCCAAAACACTTAAATTCATTACCCTGCTCAATTTTTTCCTCCTCCCATTTCCATTCACTTCCGTTCACTTTTCAAAAGAATATATGGTAAGGGAGGAATCTAAAAGCTTTACGCAAATTGAAGTGTGTGCAAGTATGCTGGACTCAAAACTTCTTAAAGATTCCAAGTACCTTGACGTGGCGGACTTTAGAGCCACGATAAAGTCAATCCTCTAAGAACGAAGTAAAAACGCTTCCGACATCACGCAATGAATCGAAATTAACTCTAAAAACTCTTTTTTCATATTTTAGCCTCTGCACACATTTCCAAAATCCGGTGGACACGGTCTCTTTCCCACAACGGAAACAAGTCTACAAGGTGACTCGTGACTCAAATGCAGTTTATCGCACTTGTTGCATAATATACTATTACAGTTTCATAATTTAATAGATAAAGCACGGTAAAAATTATAGGAAAAACATTAGTTTGGCTACAGTTTACTTGTCGTAGTTTTAAGACTCTTTCATGTTTCATTTTTGTTTTTGTTTAACCTATGTCAACTGACAGAGACAATTTTTTTTAAAGAAAATCATTGTCGTTTCTTTATAACAGTCAATGACGGTTTTGGCTATGTGTCTTTCAACATATACTCCACAAAATTATAGATAGCACAGCAATCACAGATAATAGTTTTTAATATCTTGGCTTTCTTCAATTAGAAAAAGATCAAGCTAAAAATGTAATCTTTCCTTCCTAAAAATATATTTGATCCAGCTACCACACATACCGATACCATTTTCATTGGCATCACTGATCACATATCAAAATATAACGTCAAAACCAGATTTACCACTTGTCCAAAAATCTTTCAACATCTTCGATCCGTCAAAGACAAAATTCCATTTGAGATTCCCGGAGTTTTTTCCATAAATATACGGCAATCAATACATCGGAGAGAACGGACTAAAAATATCAACTATACTCAAAGAACATGAAAGCGCCTTAAAACTAAGGCAAATAAACTCATCACAAAATTTTATTCGGCAAAACTATAATTCTTGCATGTGATAAGTTCTATAAGCAACCAAACAATCTTAATCGCGACTCTCACCAATATGGGAACCAGTCATGCGAGACAATGTTCACGCCCCTTCTTTAGCTTCGTCCGTCAAACAATTTATAAAAGCTGGTGCAGGGTAGAATGTTAGTCAGTTCCATTTAAGCTCTGGAGAAGTCAACAGGATGATTGACGAAACATCAGCAAGTTCGATTTAACAACAAACGACGCAGGACGAATCCAATAGTTTCGTATATAGTGTTACAGTAACCTGTGACAGTTTCTTTGAAAAATTATAGTTGATATTATTCTCGTAGTACCTCAAACAAAATTTTGCCTTTGATAGATTAAAGATGCTCAGCTAGTTTTAACATTATAATTCTGTTGATATATGGTCAGTAATGTTTTGAATGTAAAGGATCGCGCCAGTAAGTGTGGGGTTGCTTTCGGACTTTCTTTGGGTCGTTGTGGTGAAGGGTACTTTGTAATGGAACTCTTAAAAGGAGCGTTACGTTAGGTGTTTTCAGTCTGGGTGAAGTGATTCGGATTGAGATAATTTTTGGGCTCTGTAAACAAAAGAGTTGATAACCGATGATTTCTGAGCGGGAGAGTGATTTGACAATGCCTTAAGTTATCATTTTGCATGCATGGAAAAACTTATGTTAGGCTGTATAGAGTTCAAGCGGTTCGGCCCTGCCTCCTACGAACATGATATAAGTAGGTACAGACTAGAATGAAAACCAGTATCAGTTAAGGGCTGAAGAAATAATTGTCAGGATATGGCGAAAGTCGGCAAGTTCTATTTACAAACAACCGACGCTGGATTAATCTAGAAGATTTGTAAATAGTACAATAGTGAGTTGGGGAAGGTTTTTGAAAAATTAACAGAAATCTCATTCCCCAAGTCGGTTTGCTAATGAAAGCCCGATTGAAATAGAATTTCATTGTGTACGTCCTTTCTTGCTCCCGTTCTCGTTACGGTCATGGAACCGCTGGAGAAAAACCATTGTAAGTGCATCTAATACGCGTTGCGAAGCCACTAGTCGCTTACATTTGGCTCCCTGTTTCCATCCTAATAGCATTTCCTTAAACTTTTATACAAAACGAGAACTTTTAACAAGCTGCAGCTTGTATAGCCCTGCGTTGTTCGTGCAAATTTTGTTATTTTTATTCAATCGCATTTGTAAGTTAAATGGAAGTTTCCTGCGGAAACTCTGTCTCCGAAGCATTTATTTTTTTTATAGGTTTGTCCACCATTTTTTGTTTTCAATTAAAAACGATAGATTTATGAGTAAAATAAAAATAAAATAAAATAATTCAAAATGATATCCGACGTTTCTCTGGTGCAATGTTGTAGGGAGGGTTAAATCCCGATTAAATCTTTATAGACCTTCGAAGCAAACTGTAACCCGAAATTTAGCTATTCAGAAAAACGTACAGGTAAAACCGAAACGCAGTGGATCCTATCTGCAGACCATTCGGTTGCGTCGTTCCGCCGCCGGATGGATCTGGCTTGTGCCGTTCGGAAAGTTACTCAATTCAGAAAACTTGTTTTCCGACGAGAGGAAAATAAGGACCAGGGAAACTATGTCGACGATAAAACTAACAGCACACACAAAATTATTGGCAGTTTATTTAGTGTTCGGTAGAGGGCGCAGCAACCACGGTGCTACTCCCCAGAATAAAAACTTTTCCTAATATTTTATATATTATATTATAACTTAAAATAGATAAGAAGTGGAATAAACATGTAAATTTATAAATGACTTTTTTGTTAACCAATTAAAAATAAATTAACTTAGACAAAAAAATTGTTACAAGTTACAAATGTAGGTAAACCTGGTTTTAAAAATTTAAAAAAGAAAAGTTTTGATGCGGAACAGAGATATAAAAAACTTCATCAAAAAATTTATCAGAACTGTTATAATTAGAGAATTCTTCCATATCTAAACCTAAATTGTTATAACTTAAATTTTTGTCATCCTTTTCATCAGACTGTCCATTTTTTTTTTGTTAGTTATGTTTCTTTTAGATGCAATGAAAGGATCTGAACTGAGAAGAACTATGCGCATTAAATCCTTATGTGATGCTAACCTAGAGAATTTCCTGGTGTCAGGCAATCAATCTATCTATGTCTTCTTACCTCCTTGTGTCTAGCTTCGAGAGCGTCATCAGAATGTTCACCGATTGGTAATGAGAAGGCATTGATTATCTCACAACCATGTACAAGAACTTTGTGTACAGTGTTTGGCATATTGTACCAATTGTAAAGATTTAAATACATAATTCTAGTTTCGATTAGTAATATTTTAAATTTATCTTAGTCAATTACACCACCACTGACTAACACCCGTAATATAATTGAAAACTTTTCTATTAACATTCGGTGAACATCTGTAATTTCTGAGCTGATTTGTGAGTTTCTGAAGAACTTTCTGGCGGTATTGCCGTCATTTGAGGAGCCATCTCTTTGCTTTGATTTGTCCACTGTAAGAGTCATTTTAGCCTTAAACTCTGTCTGGATTAGTTTTTTGTTGGCTTCTACAATGGCCTTGTTTTCGGTGCCTCGAACTTGCCACGACTTTATTGGCATTCGCTATCCGATATGAATAAGGCATTCAAAAAACGAATCCAGCAATGCAAAGTGGACAAACCAAAGCGGTAGTTATCTGAGTTGGATGAGCGATCAATTACAGTTAAAGTGTTCATTTCTTTAGGCGTGGCTCCGCAAATGAAGCATTTTGTTGTCGAATTTGTTTCTGATAAAATGTTTGTGACACTACGGTCCATCATTGTTAGCCACCAATCAGCTCGGATATTACATTTTATACCATCCCTACTTTGTATTGCAAACTCTTGTAAATTTTGAATTTTTCCCTTTAAATCTTTTTCTACAATGCGTACTAGATTAGCATTTTCTTTTTGAAATAAAAATTCGTTCTTGCCCTGTTTGCTCATCAATTAATCTTAGAGGCACCATCGCAATAAGGAGTAAAAACTCGTCTGTGCTTTTAGGGCTATTGAAGTTTTGTTTATATTGGCTATGCCCAGAACTACCGTCAAAGCCATACTTGCATATAAGTTTTAGTTTCGTTGAACCATGTAAATTAGTTAAATTTAAAATGCTTTCTATTGTTTTGTGTAAAAGATCCTGCAGATCTACTTCCGCAGAAATATCAGATACAATTATATTGGAAGGCAAAATTTCTTTTTTGGCTTCTTCTGGTTGATATATCCAAATCTAACATAAGTGCCAAAGGTTCAATGGGAGTAAAACTTGCAGTAGATTGAACCTGATTACTCGTACTTCCCGAAGCTACAATTTGTGAAGCAAACTGTAGTTCCTCTGGACTTCTGTCCGCTAATTCGGCTGCGCGTCTTTTTTTTTGTTTTAATTGAAGCCTCTTCAAAAAGAACCCGGGGTCTTCCACTCCGATTTAAACTGGTTTAATTTAATGACACGAACAAAACGGAAAAGTTATTTAGGAAAATACTGAAAAATGTACATTCCTTAACAATCGGTCCTGCTAGGAACGGATTTTTTTTGTTAAGTAATATCCATTTTAGTTAAAAAGTGGTAACATGGTGGCAAAGAAATGGTGTTTTATGCCAACGAAAATATATATTAAAGGAGTTCAAAGAGAAATAACATTAAGAAAAGCGTGGTTTATATTGCTGAGATGTTCATTTTAATGTGTGTTTTATCTAGACTTCTGAATAGAAAGCATAACAAATGAAAGAATAGACGCGCAGTCACACTGACTTAGCAGCCAGACGTCTTGTAGCAACTCGAACTGAAATGTTTGTCAATTATAGAAGTAAAAGTATTTAAATTTTATTAACCTGAATGACAATGTACTCGGTGTTTTTTAATTGAATATCAATAATTCAGGCGGCGATTTTAAAAAGAAAACATCTTATGAACATATGTCCTAAACGTCTAAACTTTTAAGATACAAAATTTTCAAAAATGAAGTATATATTTTTAATATCTGTAATACCACTTTAGATATTTTAATGAAATTGTATACAATAGTGGCGGGCGTACAGAATTTCAAATATCCATATTATTGATAGTACGCTACGGATTTCTCTTAAAATAAAACTTATTCTTACAATTTTCAATCATTTCTAAAGAAATTTAATTTGTTGATTTTTTCATCCGATGTAAAGTTTTCGCTTAAAAAATATAAAAACCCCTTCTCTGCATGGTGATAACAATGTCATTAATGTGGCACCATGCAGAGAATTATTATCATTACTGTTTCTTACTAAAGTAATTGTCTATCTGTTTAACAAAAAGAATTGAAAAATCGAAGAACGAATACGAAGTACGTAAAGTTAAAAAAATAAAATAAATTTAAAAAAGAATCGTTTATTACTTTTGTTGTTGCCTGCTTAAAACTGTAAAAGTAAAAAGAACAGTTTTCTATGTTTTTTTTTTTCTGAATGGTAACTAAAAACTAGATATTTTGTTTTGGGAGAGATATTTTATTTTTCACGAGAAAAAGTTCAAATTAACCAGAATATTATTTGTTCAGTCACTGGCACGCCATTGATTTTATTTAAAAAAATAATGACATTTGATTTCATTTATGAGCAGATTTGATCTCTTATTTTTTTTAGACCCTCGAACTGTTATCACTTAAGAAAAAGTAATTCATCTGTATGCTGTCATATTAACGATATTGTTATGATCATTCAGAGAAAAGGTCTTTATTTTTTTAAACGAAAACCGATAGAGCGGAGGCTTCCAATTCAGGGAATGCCAATCGGTCCACAATAGTCGATATTTACCTACAATAAACAAAATCTTTATTTAATCTATATAATAGAGAAAGGTAAGGTAACTGCCGTAAAGACAAGCACTTAGGAAGTTTATTCTTACGTCGAAGAAAGTCCAGCAAATCGTTTAACTTCAAAGGCCGCTTTTGTACTTTGGAATGATTTTTTAAAAGCAGATTTGATTTTATATTACTTTTACTGTAAATTTGTTTATGGCCCTCTAATGAGGCCAAGACACACCTATAAGAAAAAACAAATAAAATAATTCAAAAATAATAAGCGAAAGCGTTCCAAACTTCGGAAATATGCTCTCCAGGAATTACTGATGCGTTGTGAAATGGCAAATTACATAATATTTTTTCTCAATGAAGCCAAAATGTGATCGCTAAGCAATGAAGGACTTTTACTGTATTTTAAGAATTGTTTTGGTCTCGAGGGATTAGTGAGTTCTTAATTCAACCAATAAGGTAAATACAGTCCCATTCCTGCATTTTTTCTGTACCGTGTATTTCCAAAAATGTCATCTGTCTACTTTATTGATAGTAGTGATAATATTTATTAAATAAATTTTACCTCGGCAAAATAGGCGGAGTTGGCTGAAAAAAAAATAGGAAAACTAATCAAAAGTTGCTTTACGGCACGATAAAAACGCTCATAACAGATAAAAAAAAATGCATGTCGCAGAGGTATTTACAACAGACAATGAAATGATGCAGAGGTGGAGAGATTTTTTCCTGGAACTATTACCAGAAAACGAAAATAATGATAGACAGCAATTGCAAGAAAAACCCACGCCAGTATGGTAAAGAGATAAACAAGATAATTAGTATATAACAAGAGAAGAAATTCAACAAGTAATAAAAAAAAATCAAAAATGGAAAACCACTGGGATGCGATAAAGTAACAAAATATATGATCAAACACGTCGATAGAAAATACTCTATAAGAATCTCAAAGTGGATTCGGCAACGGAAGAAGTATACAAAATACATTCGCAGTAAAACAAATAGTTGAGCTGAGCTCCATTGACTTGCAGAAGGCGTTTGTTTTTATTAAGTACCAAGAGACAAACTAGGGAAAATCCTACTTGAAAGAGGAATCGAAACAAAATGACCACTGTGTTGAAAATATATACAAAGAAGATATTAACTATATGATATACCAAAGTAAAGTTGCAGAGCCATTCTCAACGAAAGCAAACGAGGAGGAGGACTAAGCCCTTTGCTCTTTAAAACGTCTGGTGATGTATGATATATTGATAACATGAGCTATAGATAAATGCAAAATGTAAAAGTATCTGAAGGAGCTTTTTAGACGATCTACTAGTAACATCCGGAAAAGAGATAGATTTACAGAATGACGGTCTGGAACAATGCTCTGGTGGATTTTGGAATGTAACTAAATAAAACTACGATGAAAGTAATATAATATATATATATATATATATATATATATATATATATATATATATATATATATATATATATATATATATATATATATATATATATATATATATATATATATATATATATATATATATATATATATATATATATATATGCATTGATACAGCATACTTAGGAAAATATTAAAAATACAAATTTAATGTAATAACAAAATACCATGTAACGCATGCAACGTATTGTTTTTCTATCGTGCTCCTGCGGACCACTATGGAACTTTCGCAAAATCGATGTAATTTTATTCTGCATTGACCCTGTATAAAGTGTCTTTTACCTCTAGTTCACAATTTTCAGGATCCTTCAGATATTTTGCCCATTACACCCTGTTTACATAATCCAAAAAATGGTAAATGTTAAGGTTTTCAGACTTGTCTTGGTATATGAATTTCTTGAATGGAGCTAATGGTTCTCCAGAAAATACTTGTTTTCTGAAGATGCAATAGGTCGTAATAGTAAGTGACGTCATTGCACGTGGATTCAGCGTGAGATATAGCGACTTGCACATGTAGTGTTTCAAATATCTTGAGAAGGGTGTGTTGTAGATAAAAACTGTAAATATAAAATTGGAACTCTCGGACTGTCTAAACCAAATGGATTTTGATTTTTGTTCATAATTGACAAACTCTTTCTATAATCGAAAAAATGCTTGAAATGAAAGTTTTAGTTCCAGATCTCTCTTGTTCCTCTATTCAAGAATTTGGCGGATCGAGTTTTGGAGAAAATATTTTTTTTGTGAAATCCAAAAGAAACCAAAAACCCGGCTTCTAAAATTTACATGTGGGCTTGGACCTCTACCTCTCTGCCAAATCTGAAGTCGATAGCTGAAAATTTAAGACACCTTCTATATTTTATAATATAGCACACTATTATATGTTAAAACGTTAAATAGAAAAGTTATAGCAGTCTAAGGGGGTTATACAATCATGTAAAAATAACAACAACTCGTACATCATCGTCTTGTTATGGCCAATTTTCATTATAAGATTAACCCATGTTTTAGATTTTAGGTTATATTTTTAAAAAATAGTCAAGCATAAAGGTTTTTGGCCTGGATCTCGCCCGTCTTTTCGTTCAAGAATTTTTTGGATAATGTATTCCAGTTTTAAAAAATGATTTTTTTCTCGAGACTTTGCAAATGCGGTTTTTTACATTAATAAAGTCTCCTGTTCCTGCATTGGGGTAATGCAGGATAAGGTTAGATCTTCCAGCTGTGGAGATTGAATTTACACAAAGATACATCCTGGAAAGTCTTCGAGGGAGTAAGGGAAACATAATTGGAAAAACTGGTTCTGTAGCGGCCCTATTAATGGCAACACCTATTTAAAAAAAGATTTTTTCTACTCCCGTCTGTAAAATACTTAATTACCCACCTATCTAACGTGCGGGAAGCGTCACTTTACCATATCAGTTTCGTTTCCCATGAATCCGAGCCACTTCGGACATTTTCGGGATTTTACCGCACCGATTTTGGAGAAATCGGATGTTTTCGGAGATATTTCCCACGCTTGGAATTTTGACGTTTGTCAATTCTGACGGTCATGTCAGTGAATGTATTCGTGTTGTTTTGCGAAAATGTACCCAAAAATAAGCGGTCGTAGAAAAAGTATAGTATGCAACACGTTCGGTAAACTTTTTAACTCACTCATTTGTTAAAAGCTCGCTCCGCTGCGCTCCGCTTGTGTCAAATGCCGTTTTCCGCACTTAGATAAGACTAATGTCATTAACTAGGCAAGACTCAGAAGAGTGACCTTTCTAGGTCCTTCAATTGCGATTACTCTAAACAGGCATGCCACAAATAGAACCTTAACTGCCACAAGAAGTGTGTTACTGAAGGAGCAAAGATACATTGCATTGTTGACAATTTTATTTTTGTTATTATAATTAAAGCAGTTAAAGTTAAAATTCTGGTTAACCCTAAGAACTTCAACTTTACGAATTAGCCCAGTGGCACCACTGGGTATCAAGCATCTTACATTTGAGTCCACAGTTGCAGTTTATAAATTGAGCTAGCCCATATTTCCTGTGGGTAATAAGCCAAGCTAGTTTGCTAAAAGGAGAACTTTCAGGTTTGAATATGTTTTCAGATGTAAGTTGGACTTCTGTAATGGAAACAGCCGAGTAAGATTTTTCCCCATGTTGATTTGTAAAAGTTGTTGATTCAGGCTGACAGATTGATAGATAGATTATTTATTTGACTGTGTTAATATACAAACATAGCAAAAATGTATACGATTAGATGAAATCTGGAATAAATAGGTCCGAAATCGTAATAACATATCATATAAAAACAAATAGGCTTTAAAAAAAGCAAAAGAAATTGATAGATGTCGACCACTATCAATAGAATAAGAAGAATCATATCTTTTATCACTTGTTTGTATTGTTCTACAGAATAAACACAATGTTCCATAAAAAATATTTTATTTTTCCTTTGATATTCGTAAATTTCAAATTTATGACCTGATAAGAGATTAGGTTACAAGTTTAGGTCAAGGGAATTTTTCACCCTGTTAGTTCGAAGCAAATTTGAGGAGGAAGCGGGATATTTATGATTATTTCTATCATACGAACAATTTTTATGGAATCTGTTGTGCTTCCTCACAGCATTTACTATATAAGCAATATAGTCCTTTTATGATCGAGGACCATACCATTTAATTTTAGGCGATTGACTGTAATCCACCGATTGATTATTTATTATCATGATTATTATTATTAATAGTAGAAGGAATATATATCTATTAATAGATGCTGCAATAGTCTTCTAAGGAGGTGATTAGTATAGTAGCCTGAACCCTTGGTTTTGGACAAAATATCGGTGTCTACATCTCTTCGTCTCACCCCTAACGCGACTTAATTAAATTTTAAATTCCAATCAACGCGAGTTCGATCGAAAAATCAAAACCTCCATTCGCTTCCAATTTTCGAAAATCATCCCGCCCGTTAATCAGTCGATCTCGATTAAAATCGATATCGGGACGATATTGGATTAGAGCTCCATCCGTGGCTAATAAACTGTAAGGTTTATCACCCCCAGCGTATGATTATCGTAATTTAGGTTGGGGGGAGTGTCGACCCCTTCGCACAGGGGCTCGGATATGCATTTACCTGGGCGTATCCTGCTCTCAATACGCCCGAGGTAATTGCCACGTCTGAGAGACATTTCACGGTGGACAGGTCGATGAGATTGCGCTCGTGATAACATGGTCCGCGGGGTGTAAAAATTTTAATTATAATCTTAACGAGATTTATCTTTGAGCGATACAGAAGCGAGCATCGCTTATGGGATGATGATAGTCCGCATTTGAAAAATATTTTTGCTAGTACATCAGAACAATTTCAAAAGTGAGAAAATTCTAAATACAAAAGTGGCACAGATTGTTACGATGCGCAATTTAAAAATATTTTAAAGTATAGAGAGTGGTTAAAAAAAGCGCAACAAGTAAAACATACACTATCTTTAATAGAATGGAAATTGTTTTTTATTGATTATAAATCATACCTAAAACTAATAGTTTTTCCAATACTTTAATTTTTCTAAAATAATACTAGTTTTCACACTTTATTTTGATTACACTGTAGCAACTAATTCAAATTCTGTGCATATATTTTTTTCGTCATCTTCCAATAACGTTAAAATCAAATATGAGTGGCAAAAATAATGGCGCTATAGTATTTTTTGTGTGTGAAAAAAATATTTAAAAAAAGGTTTAATTTCAAAAGGAATTCCAAACAAATTTAAAAATGTACTTTACGATTTTTTGAGCCACCCTGTATTCATTGAAATAATTCGAAACCAATGATATAATGAACTTTACGCTGTCGTTGACTCAACCTGTACATCGGCAGTTCCTAGATACGAGATGTATCCGTGTGTGTCAAAGATTGGACAAAAAATACTATCCCTGAACTAGTATAAGGTTGTTCGGAAAGTCATTTCGTTTTTTCCCGTCAGAGGACTTAATTACGTTTTTTCGAAACCAACTTCACACTTAAGCCGCATAACCATTATATGTCTTGAGAGCTGATATTGCAAGGCTTGTGTGTGAAAAAGTTCTATTAATTCTACGCAGTAGTTTTTGGTTGGTACCCTTTTAAATATGGAGAGCAATAAGCAAATTGACGGATGTGTATGGAGAAGGCGTGTTAACAGTACGCCAGTGCCAGAACTGGTTTGCAAAATTTGGATCCGGCAGTTTTGATGTCGAAGATGCACCACGGTCTGGAAGGCCGGTCGAAGCTGACAAAGATGCGATAAAGGCATTAGTTGATGCAAATCGGCGAATAACCACACGAGAGATCGGTGAGAGATTAGAAGAAGCTCGATGTGTGAGTGCCCCATGTCCTTACGAAGCGAAATTTGTGTCGTCGCGTTGACGTGTATGATTCGCTCCTCAAACGTCAAGAAAATGATCCATTTTTGAAGCGGATTATTACTGGGGACGAAAAATGGGTTGTATACAACAATGTTAAACGCAAGAGGTCATGGAGCAGAAAAGATGAACCGGCTCAAAGCGTGTCAAAAGCCAACATTCACCAAAAAAAGGTGATGCTCTCCGTTTGGTGGGATGTCAAAGGAATCGTTTTTTTTTGAGCTTTTGCCGGACAATACAACGATTAATTCAGAAGTCTATTGTCATCAACTGGACAAATTGAATGATTCACTTAAAGAGAAGAGGCCCGAATTAATCAACAGGAAGGGTGTAGTGTTCCACCAGGATAATGCGAGACCTCACACAAATTTGGTCACTCGCCAAAAACTTTTACAGCTTGAATGGGACGTACTGCAACATCCACCATATTCTCCAGATCTGGCGCCTTCCGACTACTATTTGTTCCGGTCCCTGCAAAATTTTTTGGATGGCAGAACCTTTACCTCAAATGAAGATGTCAAAAACCACCTGAACCAGTTTTTGCCAGCAAGGACCAAAACTTTTATGAGAGGGGAATTATGTTACTGCCAGAAAGATGGCAAAAGGTGTTGGACCAGAATGGCCAATATATAATTTAATAAAATATTTATTCATTATACGAAAACTGTCTTTCATGTTCCCCAAAAAAAACGAAATGACTTTCCGAACAACCAATATATATAGAGCTTTTTTTTAAAATAATTGTTATTAAAAAGGGGGAAAGTTTTTGTAAGATTTTTAAAGAGAAATGTATTCATATAAAATAGTAGACTGTCTAGGCAGATGAAATTATTTTTTCTAAAGTCTTGATTAGAGAAATCTTTTTTTGTTATATAATTTAGAACAAATGCATAAATAAAATTTCTTTTTCTACTCCCATCTGTAAAATACCTAATTAAACACCGATCTAGCGTGCGGGAAGCGTCACTTTACCAAGTCAGTTTCTTTTCTCACGGATCCGAGCCACTTCGGACAATTCCGAGATTTTACCGCACGAGTTTGAGAGCAATCGGGGGTTTTCGGAGATATTTCCCACGCCTTGAATTTTGACGTTTGTTACTCTGACGGTCATGTCAGTGAATGTATTCGTGTTGTTTTGCGAAAATGTACCCAAAAACTAACGGTCTTAGAAAAAGTATAGTATAGTAGTATGCAACACCTTCAGTAAACTTTTTAAATCACTCGTTTATTAAACATTCGCTCCGCTCGTGTCAAATAAACTCATGAGTCAAATGCCGTTTACCAGCACTTGTATATTATACTATTAAGTTATTCATTTCATGGTTTTGTAAACATTTTCTTTATTATGGGGTTTTGCACTACTTTAAGATTTTAAAGGTTGTTTCCATATGTTTCAACCCATAATAATATTCCATATCTTAACAGAGGTTCAATTAGATTTGATAGAAATTCCCATCTTAAGTTTTTGTTAATTTGTACTTCCACATATTTAGTAAAACTCGCTTCTTCAAGTAGAGACAGTAGACAATATTGTTAACACTTATATTTTAATATCTCGGTGTAATTGCGTCATTTATTAGAATAGTATATTATGCAACAAGTGCGGTAAACGGCATTTGACTCACGTGTTTATTTGACACGAGCGGAGCGCAGCGGAGAGAGTGTTTAATAAACGAGTGACTTCAAAATTTTACCGAACGTGTTGCATTCTATGCTTTTTCTATGACCGTTAGTTTTTGGGTACATTTTCGCAAAACAACACGAATGCATTCACTGACATGACATCCGATTGCTCAGAAACCCGTGCGGTTAAATCCCGGAAATGTCCGAAGTGGCTCGGGGGTAAAAATTTATTACTTTGATTTTATTTGATTTGATTTTATTCACGGTCAATAATAATTTAAACGAATGCAAAACATGTTATATTCGAGATAAATCCTCTTGTAATGTGGTTGTTGCTTCTTGCCAAGTAGCACCTACAGATACCATGGCTGTATAGTCTGCATACGACAATATTCTACTTTAAAGGTTTTAATCATTTATTGTGTTCATAATAGACGTTAAAAATCAGTAGGCTAAATACTGTACCTCGCGTTATTCCAATTCTTACAATATTTGGTTCGCTAATAGCATTTTCTATTTAAGTTTACTGTACCCGATCTGTTAGGTAATTTTGTAAAACCTTAGATATATTTCCTCTGATACCATTCTTCTCCCATAACTGGAACAAATTATTGAGTGAAAGAAAAAAACTTAGTGATGATTGATATCAATGAAAACTTATTCTGTAACCGATGACGTCATAAGCCTTAAAATGTTATTACGTATAATTTTGTTTCTAATTATTTTAGAAGGCGCCAGAAAACTATGCCAATCGGACAGTCCCCTTCTTTGTTTGTCGTCTTGGATATACCAAGAAGTATACCAAGCAGTGAATATGATAAATGGAGACTTAGTAATTATTTTAATGGTTTTCAAAGCACATAAATTAGTACTTAATGGCAAAAAATATTTGGCATCATTAGAGAAAAACTCTATAACGACCTGTGGTATATAATATATTTGAATGGTAGTGCATTAAAGATGGCAGTGTCGTGTAGACATGAGATTGCCAGCACATGTTTCTTCACTTATCTATCTATCTATCTATATATAAGGACATCCTTGAAACTGGTTAGTTTTGGCTAGTTCCTAACTAAGACTAACACGTTGCATACTGTGTTTGTTTGCCCTTTATTGCAAAAAGATAGAAATAGTCTTAAAAAGCTTTAGAATGCTTGCTCCAAATATTTTCATTTCTACAACTATCCGGATGGCTCACTTTAAACGAGAGATACACTTTGCATGTGACGTCTTCAATTCTCTAACGTTCGACGTCAGACCAGACACAAACAGAAGCATATTTAAAAAGAAATTAAACAAGCATCTTTTGCACCATCACTAGCTAGATCTCTAAATTTTCATAATACTATTGCAATTATTTATGTTTTATTGAAACTCTTTCTTATATGTAAGAAGTTATATCTTTATTAAAAATCTGCGCAAAACAATTTGGAAGTTTCAAACGCACGAAAAATACCATTCGTATTGCCCTCTACAATTTGCCCCGAAATTATTCACGAAAATGGATTTCTCATGTCAAAAAACTCCAATTTGCCAAGTTTTGTGCAAAAAGCTAGATTATTTCAGAAAATTTTGCACTAAGACAAGTTTCGTTAAATCGTAATAATTTTACCTAAAGAATTTCCTATTTTTCTATGTAACATTACTAATGGGAGCTTAATTAATTGGTAAATAGGAGCAAAATATTTAATTATTTGAATTTATGCATTCTTAGATAATATGTAGGAATTTTATATTATCGTATATTTATATATTTAGGTAGAAAAATTTAGAAATAATATTATTACAGATATTTGCCATTAGTATTAACGTGTCCGACAAACCTCCGTTTCACACTAAGTAAAATTTGCCGATATTGAGAACATAACCAGTGCGATAAATGGAATTTACTGCTTCTAGATTATTAGATACTAATTATTGAGAGCGGACGATTGATATAAATAGGAAAAATTTTGACAAATAATACGGGATATTCCTCTTCTATTGAACGAAACTGAATTTCTTCAAAAAAATAACTCCCATTTTTTAACAAAATTTTCGTAACACTGCGTTATATCATGGGCTGCATAACGAATACAGTAGGAGAATATATTTCAGTTGAAGTTATAATTCCTCACTCAACGTACTGTATATCAATTACGTCATTACATCATTAAAAAGGATGCAATATCGCACTTTGAAGTTCGCCATTTTGATTTTCGAAATCATGAACTGTTGATTCATGAAAACGATCTTAACAATTCATACCTTATTTTTACCATTCTAACAGATTGCTATTATATTGTTTCAGGTGAGTTTCCAATTTATGGTATTATCGGCACACCATCTTAAGAATCTAGTAAGTAATTGCATGTAAAACACAAAAGTTTACCTTTGTCCCTTCTTTGACGTATACAGTCATGGTAGGATTAGGAGCTTTAAGGTTAAATTTAATGAAAAAATCGAAGAAATCACTTGCAGTTAATCGAATTCATTTTTCTTTAAATAACCTGCTTGTTTCAACTCTTTTCCCATAAAATAAATAAGGACCTTAAAAAGTAATTTAAACTACATGTATTTACATAGTGTTAGTTTAAGTTTTTAGTTACGCCAATGAAATAAAGCAAAACTTATATGTGGATATGTGCTGATGAAAATATAGTCTACAGTGAACGTGTTCATGTTCAGTAAGCCTAGCAACCCACAGAAGTCAAAAAATTGTATTCGTAATAATTACCTAAAGAAATTATCTTTCATGGCGGCCGTGAAGTAAAATATGTATCTTAGATTTGTTGAAATCCAGTATTTCGGTCTTATCTTTCTTAATTCTGAGGGATACTACTCACAACTTGCAGATCTTGATGTATTTTGTCAAGAACTACTTCAATTTCTGAGTTTTCAAAGGTAAAGTAGTCTGCTGAAGTCCAAAGTGTAGATAGAGAAAGTCAGAGGACCAATAATGCTACCTTGCGCAACCTCTTTGTTGGAAGTAGTGTAGGTATTGTTAAAATGTACCCCTTGGGATCTGATTTCAAAGTAGCTTTCGAAAAATTCGATAGCGTTGTCACCTTACCCAAAGAATTTAAGTTTATATTAGGGAAGAAGTTCGCGACTTGAAGTGTCAAATGCTTTACTATTATCTAGGAGTGCCAAGTAGGTATTGTCTTCTCTATCAGTAGGTCAGAATGTAAAAATGGAAATTGTAATATCTTTTTTCTACTCCCGTCTGTAAAATACGTAATTACACACCGATCTAGAGTGAGACAAGCGTCATTTTACCACGTCAGTTTCGTTTCCCGCGGATCTGAGCCACTTCGAACATTCCCGGGATTTTACTGCACGGTTTTAGTAGCAATCGGATGTTTTCGGAGATATTTCCCACGCCATGAATTTTGACGTTTGTCAGTTCTGACGGTCATATCAGTGAACGTATTCGCTTTTGCGAAACACGTTCGGTAAACTTTTTAAGCCACTCGTTTATTGAACACTTGCTCCGTTGCGCTCGTGTCAAACTCGTGAGTTAAATTCCGTTTTCCGCACTTGTTGCATAATATGCTATTATTTGTCAAATCCTGCTCACATTTGCTTTATAGACGTGACTAAAACATTTGTGTCAGATTAAGCTACGTTTTAAAACTACTAAAAAAGAAAACAAGCCCAGCAAAATGGTGAAGATAATTAAAGATATTAACACTAACAACAAAATGAATATTAAAGTCTAAAATGAATTAACATCGGAAGTATACGCTAGCGAAATTGCCAAAGGAACCTGAAATATCCAGTTTACGGAGGCCTAAAAGAAAGTGTAATATGAGATTGGGTGGTAAAGTACGTAAATATAAGTCATGTATTAGACCATACTCAATAGAAACGAGAACCGACACACCAGAAACACAAAGGATACTTAGAACAACAGAAATGAGAATATTGAGATCAATAGCGGGGAAAAAACAGATTTTCGAACAGTCATATAAGATACTTCTGTAGGGTACCTGATATCTTCCGGTGGGGTAGACGGAAAAGAAGGGAGTGAAACCAGCATGTAGCACGAATGAACCACGATAGACTAGTCCGAACGGCAAAGGATTCAATACCAGCGGGCACCAGACCACTAGGAAGGCCCTTTAAAAAATAGAGAAAGAGTATGGCGTATAACATGGCCGAATGGGAGTTTACTCCGGAACAACCTGTGAAACAGATTACAAAAAAATAGAAATAACTATTAAAATTTATTATAATTATTTTAAAAGCAAATTTTGTTATGTATGTAGCTTATATGTTAATGTTAATTTTTTTATCCAACTGGTAGGATGATTCCAGATCTTTATTGCCACATACGTTAAAGATCTCTGAAATGCTGACGTTGTACAACGAGGAAGTAGTTGGAACCTCTCATTTAGATAAGCTCGTTATAAATGATTTTTATAAGATTTGGAATTTCTAAGCTTAGATGACTAAAAATATTCTACGGCTCTGCTTTTGCAGAATTTTGAAGGTATGTCTATTTGATGCTGCAATGTTCTGGCCAAGTGTGCGCTGCTAGACAAGATTTATTTTGCTATTCTAATATCCAGTGGTCGCTTCGTTTCGCCTACATAATCTTTTCGGAAACTCCTTCAATATAGGGAATCGTCATTAGTTGGTTTTCACTGGATTTATGTGCTGCTTGATAATGACGTCTTCAGTCAGTCTCTTTGAATAACCGTTCTGCATTAGATCTCCTTTAATTCGTTCCACTTCGTCGTTAAGTAGAACTTCGTTGCTGCAGATCGTTTTTGCTCTTTATGCCTCCTTTAGTTGTTGTTGAGTAGTTGGATGATACATTTAGGTATTCGCCTATACATGTGGGTTTTCTGTACACACAGAGGTTAATATAACCTGAATCCGATCTCGTGGCCAAGATTTCGAGGTATGGTATTCCCAGTCTTTGTCCCATATTATGAAGGTGTCCTCGACATATTTTAACCAACATGGTAGTTGTTGGAACCGTTCCATGTTCCATGTAAATATTTGCTCCTACCGGAGACAGTAGTGATCCCATCGGTAAACCATCGTCGTGTGCGTAGAAATGGTTTTCAATTGAAAATACGAATTACGTAGACAGCAATCTAATAGTTCCATGATGTCGTCCAGTGGTAGTGTGGTTTTGTCTGACAATGTTGAATCTTCTTGAAGCTCGGTCATAATAATCGCTAGGGAAACGTCCAAAGGTACGTTGGTGTATAGACTTCCTACGTCGAAACTCACAAAATAATCTCCCTGATCATTTCAACAAATTGGGCAAAGTTACAAATTACTGCGATTTTCCTTGTAACGGGTTGGTTATCCCCAACAGATATCGATCCAGCTCACTTGTTGGCGACTTCCTGGAATATGTAAGGTCTGAGCGGCACGTCAGTTTTGTGGATCTTTGGCAAGCCGTAGCAGGTTTGCTGTGGTGTGGTGTTAGCCATACTCTGGTGCTTTCCATAAGATAGTCCTCGTATTTACAAATTATTATGTAAATTCTCCTTTTCCAGTGACGGTGTTGGGTCCTTGGTTGGTAGCTTATATTTTCCGTCTCTTAATACTTTGTCCATTTTGTCATCGGTTTACGGTAGCATTTCCTTTATCAGCTGGAAGTACCTTGTTGTTGTCTTGTTTCAGGTGCTTTATTGATTGATGAGTGTTTTTGCGAAATTCAGTCCTTTATAAAGGAGGTTTCCTTTTACCACCGTCAATGTTTTTGAGGCTTTATTAACGCTGGTTCTGCTGGGTCGAAGTAACTGATAATAATTTCTGTCGATTTGCCTGAAGCCTCTGTTATTTAGTTAATTTTGTTGAAAATAGCCGAGAATAGCCGAAACGTTGTTTTCAAAAATATTCACAAGAATCAGTCCTTGTCGATCTTTAGAGCATCACCAAAACTTTTCGCTGTATTTACAACTAGAATAACATTATTTTTAATGACTTTTATTGATCCTAGTAATTGGAAAGCCAAGGTTTGCAAAATACTTATTGGACTTCCGTAGGGTTGGCTCAGTGTCACATTTCAAAGACCATTTATATTATACTGTCACGACTGTTTTTTTAATTTGATAAAACCTACATCTGTTATAATTCTCATCGCTCGTGACGAGATTCGCATCGATGGCGATCCTTTTTGGGCGAATGAAAAAAATTTTTTTTACATATTACTTTCATCCCCGACAGCGTCGCGAAAAGAAAATTACGTTAATACGAGCGTTTTTTTTTTCAGTCCTGCCTCGCGCGTCCTTGCCGAGCTTTCAACTTTCACCCCCACCCCCCTCCCAAACTCACGCCCCATCCCTATCGCCGTTTCCCCATTATATCTGTTTACATTTTCCGCCGTTGCGGGAAAATTGACGTAAATATTTAAAACGCAATCAAGTCGTCGGGTGCCTTGGTTTCTCTTCGGGGAGTTTCTTTTGAAAAATGGTCGCCGCCGAATAACGACCCCCCGCGCTCCCCTTTCCGTTCGTTTACGTTTACGACGGAATCGCATGTTAATGACGTGCGTTTAATGTACGGTTTTTCATCGGGACGATTTTGTCGACAGCGTTCTATACGGTATCACAAATCTGGTTCGCAAGATTAGGACGTAGTTTTTAAGAATATCGAACTTGAATAGAAAGTGAAGTTTTTAACCAACGGCAGCTCTAATTGCATTTTGTGACATTCGACGCATAAGGCCTTGCGGCTTCCAACAACCAACATGGCCGCTGGCAGGTCGTTAATGTTTGGACGCTACATTTTTAGGGCAGTAATTTTCAGGCAAAAATTGAATTAAGGTATAGAAAGTGTTGTTAAAAAAGTGCAGAGTATAATAATTATAATTCTGTAAGTATTTTATCGTTTTGGTTCTTTAAGCGCTATTGACACGATACCAGCTAATTCCTCCCGAATTTGTGGCCTTAAATCGGCCCAAACAGTTTGTTTTTATAAACTTACTGGTTTAACTTCTATTGAAAATGTAAATACAGTCGAATTCACGAAATGTGACTATAAAAACCACTTTTGAATCTTTTAAATTAACTTGTACAAAAGGCAACACTTACCCGTATATAGGCACATTCTTTTCTTTACAGTTTTGAGCACAAGCACAAGAAATTTTTCGCAAAAACAAGAAAAAGGTACGGAGAGAATCATAACCACCCAAAATGTAAACAACAATGGCACAGACTATTAGTAGTCTCTGGCAATAGCAGTTCCTAGTTCGGCGTTGCCAGTTATATTCGGATTTCATATACTGATTTTGCGTTCTTATGAAAATTAGTCAATTTTTTCAGAAAAATTACGGAAATGTGGCAACTCAGTTAGTTGGAGCATGACCCATGCGCAAACGATCCACACCTTCTCTACGAAAATACCATAGCCACCTGCGGCGCATCACTTTTCACCGTAGTAGGGACACTATATTATCTTATAGTTATATGGTTACAACGGATGACAATGCATGCTTTGGCTTTGACAATTTTTTTTTGTATTAAGAATCCACATTAACAAATTTACAATAGTAAATAAATATTTCCAATTTCAAGTAACCAGAACGATTTGAATACATTTCCACATTCGCTTATTGAAATGCCGTTTTTGTTCTTTATTCCAAATGGCATCTACTTCTTCATAAATCTTCTGTGGAAGATATTTGCAATATGATTACTACCTTAGAGCTAAGTCTTTCAAGTGACCCCAAAAGTTAAAATCCAAGAGGTTGAGGTCGGGGCTACGAGCCACGACTTATTCATCCATGGGGGCACTTTCATCTAGACACCCTCGAACCAATGAACGAATGTCTTCTAATAGAATGCGCAAAATGTTTTTCACAAATTCCAAAGAAATTCTGGAGAAGAGTGAAATGGTATGAGGGATGTTCTCTCATTTCAAAATGAATGATAAAATTGATATAACAACAACGGAACAAGTGCTTCTGTAAATTTTGACATTTACTGTTGTTGAAAGTCATAGGTTTCATTTGGTCACAATTGCGCCGCCATCTTAGTTCAAAGTCTACTTTGATTAGTAAAGAATAATGCCGGTTGTCGAAATCATGAAGGTTTGGTTTCATCACAAAGCGGTTTATCGACATTAAAAAGAATACTATTTGACCTTTAATTAATCAGTATTCCATTGATAGGTTCGTAACTTGCGCCCTCTACAAATAATCTATAAACTAAGTTCAGATTCAAACTTCTTACCCCCAAAAACCCCTTAAAATTTAAAATTAAGCTGACACGCCTCTTTGAAGCGAGCAACATGAACAACATAATAATAATAATAAAGTATCGTTTCCAAATATATTTACAGTTTCTCTATTATTCCCGAAAATTTAATCGGGTTCACGTTTTATTGAAAGTTGTCCCGAGACGAGAAGCTGTTGAAATATCCACTTACTAATCTTGCAGGCATCAATTTTCAACTTAAAATTAATAAAACTTGTCAATCAATTCTGGTTGATTAGAAAGTACTGGTGTAAAATTTTTGGTAAAAATTCTCTATGATAAACTTGTTTTTTTGTCAACAAGACTTTTTATGACTTATACCTAATGGGGGCTATACACATGCAGGCAAGTTCGCGTGCAAGTGTGTCCAGGTAAGTCCACGAGCAAGTGCGAAACAAATTTCGGTCACACACTATTCAGGTAAAGCTTGAGGTTCACCAGTGGAACCTGCTGCAGTGAGAAAAATAATGTTGGCCTTCGCACTTGTTCTAAAAATCAGACAGAATCTGATTCGCTTCGAGCCGCGCTTGGAACTGAACGCGCCTTGAGTTTTGACACATACACATTCGCACTTACTCGCGCATCTCAACCTGTACAGGCAAGTCTTAACACTTGCCTGCATGTGTACAGGCCGCTTAAGAAAACCTTAGAAGTTTGAAATTCTGGGACTTTCGCAACGCTAACCAATTTATCGAAAACTTAAAATTAATAAAAACTGTTCAATTTTCCTTGCGAGGCTATAGTAAAATCTAGTCGGTTGTAAACTGACTGGGACAAAAATTACATCATAATCCATTTGGCAAAGGAATAGTCCGGTCCCTTTCATTACCTTCCTAAATCCGTCTTCTCATTCCGAAATTAGTTGTTTAACGCTTAAAACAAAAAACGTTTCGTCTGGCGAAGGCCTAACCTTACTCAAGGTGGCGTCTCTTGAATGGGAATGAGCCAAATTAAACCCCTTCCCCGCCCCGAAGGAGATGCTATGTAAATGAGCGAAGCGAATCGATACCCTTCATTTTCTACAATTTCGGGAGAGTTTTCGCAGCGATTACAGGAAACGGTTTAACTTTATTGGGGTATTGGGAAGTTTACTTCTCTTGGGACTCTTCTATCGGCCCCATTATTATCCCCTTCCTGTTGTTTTTCAGCGGGGAGCCAGCTGAAACGAAGAAAACAAAATTCCGGAGGTATAATGAAACAAACTAAAGAAAATAACCAATGTTTAGTGATATTTTCGAGGGAATAAAAAGCTCGAAATAATTTGCATATAAAAATATTGTATGCTTACCCTTGTCCAATAAAACAACTTATGTGACGAAATTTCAGGGTTTCTTCCATTTTTGTCCAAAATCACCAACACAACAAATTCTTTCTCCCTCCATCCAAAAAAAGTCGATCTACCTTCCTCTTCAAATTTATATACCTGTCACTTAAGAAATTGTCCCTTTGAAACTCCTAAATTTAAATTAACCAAATGTAAAAAAAAACAATGCAGATTTCAAGACAAATAAAAAAATACATGGATTTTAAAACATTTTTTCTCTACAGCCTGGAAGAATATTTAAGGTATACGATATTTTAAAATACTTGTTTGTCCATTTTATTCTATTCTGTTAACTTAGCTTCTCACTATGGTCTTATTTATGATCGCTGCGCCATAAAAATAAAATTTAAAATTATAAAAAGCGAAATTGCATGGATATAAGACATTATTCACCTGATAATAATTGAAGGAAACAAAGTAAAGCAAATGATGTCTAGTTCTAATATTGGCTCTAACCTCTATATGTTATAACAAGCAGTTACTTTGCAAATAAATAGCAGCTTACCTAAATTAATGTATTTTAATTTTCTTTAATTGTGTTAATTTACGGATAGAATTATTTTTACGTTTTACGCACCTTGAATCGTTATTAATTTAGTAGTTAGATCAACTATAGATCTTTCTTATATTTCTTTCTTAGTCTTTCTTGCAAAAGGGTTATTTTAATGGTAGCTGGCGTTATTGATGGCTGTAATAGACCTTGTAAGTATATGATTTACCATTTGCTTGAGGTCGTCTTCAAAAACATCAATGTCAATGTTCAAAAACATTAATGTCTTCATTGCCTCCAATCCGTTTTGATTGTCACTACCGACAAATCTATTTTTGCTGCCCATGTGAGTAGTTATTATATAAAGGTTTGATGGTATAATAATCATTTTATTAACGATTAATAAATAATTTAGGTGCTTTTAAGATGATCTGTGAATGTTAAGGTAATTTTTTTTTGAGATTTGTTTTGTAAAATAGTTTGAATATTATATAGATACATTATAAATGTATAGTTCGAAAAGGGAATACAATGAAAATGTTGAACAAGAGTCTTAAAATTAAACACTTTTTTTTGCTAAAATAGAGAGTTTATGAGCTAAAATGAATCTTAGTAGTTATTGCAAAAAAGAAAGGCAGCTGTTTGCAATAAACTATGATATACAACAAACATGTATTATAGTTACGACTGAGGGGAAAATCAAACCACTTTTATGGCATTTGGATTAACGATAATGTATTTCTCACATTTCATTGTCCAAACCTCGCTACAAGAGTCTTAGTAATCCTATAACAAAGCAACAGCAATTTACAAAATATTAATAAGGAACGTTTCATAACTCAGAAATAGGTTTTAAGTGATATGTATTTAACTTATATTCTTTTTGAAATATCTTTTCTTCTTACTTCTTAAAAAACGATGATGGCCAGAACGTTACAGTCAATGGTGATGGGTATAGAGCTATGATTACTAACTCTTTCATTCCTGAATTGAATAACCATGATGTCCAGGAGATGTGGTTTCAACAAGACGGCGCAACATGTCACACAGCTCGTGCCACAATCGATTTATTGAAAGAGACGTTTGGTGACCGCCTAATTTCACGTTTTGGACCTGTGAATTGGCCTCCAAGATCTTGTGATTTAACACCGCTAGACTACTTTTTGTGGGGCTATGTAAAGTCATTGGTCTATGCGGATAAGCCACAAACGCTTGACCATTTGGAAGACAACATTCGCCGTGTTATTGCCGATATACGACCACAAATGTTGGAAAAAGTCATCGAAAATTGGACGTCCAGATTGGACTACATCCGCGCCAGCCGTGGCGGTCATATTCCAGAAACCATATTTAAAATGTAATGCCACAAGATTATCTTTCGGATAAATAAAATTTATGTCAATCGAATAATCCATCGTTGTTTTATTGCAACTTAAAATTCTATATATCGAAAAAAAAAACACCCCTTACATCTTTGTTGCATCATGAGAGAATGGACGACAGACTGAGTCTTTTTGTAAAGATAAAACTGTAACAATATAGTAAATATTGTAAAACTGTATTGAGCCGACCTGTGGAGGTGAATTGAAATATATATCTACATATTTGTGAGTAACCCGATTATTTATCCCAACAATACGTGACTCAATTATTACTATCGAGTCTTTTCAGTTGTATATAACCTTCATTTAATCACATATCATCAAGTAAAAAGAAATGGAGCGAAACTAGTGGGAATTTCTTTATACTATTGTGAAATAAGTATTTGATAAATATTTTCGACGCTCTACGTCTCAAAACTTGTATATTTCGCATTTCCTTCCTGCCAGCAAAATACAGGGCTTGCATTTTTATGGGTTCGTAAAATTCGCCATACCTGAACCACGCGCTCGACACTCCCTCGCATATCTCCAAGGACATACAGCAGCACGCGGCTTGCGAAAAGCAAACAAAACAAAAGGGCAGGGAAATATATGAAATATTGTCACGTGCCTCCAACGCTGACAAATCGCTGGCGAGCATCGTCGGCAATAACAAAAGAATCTCTCAATCTGAAATTCTTTCTGTATTACTGCGACCCGTGTCTATCCACTTTGTTGTCTCACGCTAAAAATGAGTTTCGAATTTAAAAGCTAACCAAAGGAAAAAATATTATTCAGGATTTTTAACAGGTTTTTGCGGACAAACTTTAAATCAGAGAAGGAGAAAAAATATATATTTTTTTCTTTTTCATAATTTTAATATTACTTTGAATTTTTTATCAAATTTGATACCACATAAAGGGCATTTTTTAGTGCACACGTTGTTTGTTTTTTGTATGTAAAGTGCATGAAATGATTAAAAATAGAAAGATACAAATTTAGACGGTATAATGAAAAATATCAAAAACAAAGTGGAAATAAGAAAGGAGGCAAATGTGTGAATACATACTTTTTTTTTATTTTATTGATATTCAGCAGAAAGAAGAAAATATAATATTGATTTTGAGTATTTCATTTGAACTGAAATCGATATGAATGGTTGGGCTTAAGTAGATAAAAAATAGAGGTTTCTTATTGATGCACAATATCTCAGAACGCCGTGCTCTACTAATCACAATACTTATTTGCAATATTTATAGTCTTCAAAATATTGGGCGCGCCTCTAGCGGTAATTCTAAAAACTTTAATTAACAGAATACCCGTTTTTAGGCATCCATAGTGAGAGAAAGATCTTTTCTCGCACTGCAAGTCTTGTCGGTGTTTGTTCCATCAAGACAGAACGATTATGCCCCCGGTATGTGTTTGATTTATTCATTTATATTTTTTTTTCGTGCTAAAGATAGCCTGCCATCAAACACAACAACTTGAGAATTCGTAATATTAAAATTTCAAATTTTAAATTGTGTGGGTGTAGGTGAATTGTTCGGACTGTTATTTGTACCCCGGACAAAATTAAATAGAATTTTCGTTGCTTTGCATACACCTGCTCTGCATACACCTTACCGAAATCCTAAACGGGCGACAGGTAGAAACCTGTTGTAAAATATTTGATGATTTCTATAATAATGATTTTTTTTCAATTCGCTTTTACAAAATTAAAAGTCTAAATGATCATGTGAGTGAGTGGGATATTGTTAACATATATTTATTTATTTATTAATTTGTTTGTCAAGCTATATATTATTTTTAACAATCCACAATTAGTGAATAACAATAAGAGTGACAAAAAAGATTGCACCTCGATTATTTATAAAAACCGTTCGCACAAGCTTCAAGCATGTACGAACCCTGCATTTATATGAAAACAGATCAGCCTCACTCATATCTGCTAAATAAAGGTCCCAAAATTGAACATTGGGACCCTCCAGTAGTGATTGGGGTATAGTTAGATTTTCCTAGATTAGATTGCTTTCTAACTCCAAGAAAATGCGATCTGTTGTTCAAATATTGCTCCATTAACTTAACAGATCCAGCTAAGGAGCCGAAATAATGAAGTTTTAATTAATCTTGTGCAAAGCTTTACTAAAATCCGAAAAAGCCAAACAGGAAGCTTCCCTTCTACCTTCATTGTGACGAATGTCATTCAATAACTTGGCTAGACTGGTAGTTGTACTAAAATGTGGTCTAAACCCTGATTGATAGTCTTGAATGATTTTGTTCAAATTTAGAAAAGCAGACGTTTATTGGTAGATGCGCTTCTCTATTATTTTTGAAAAAACTGGGAGTATACTGAATAGTATTTGATCTTTTGGCTCACTGGGATTCGATGTTTTAGCAACTGGGAAACAGTGGGACTTATACATTCTGGAAGACAGAGCTTGATATCTTTTACAGAAATGCCGTCCTCTCCAGTCGCGTTTGTGGATATTCTGTTTATAACCTATTAATTAATTATTTAGCTAATTAAGCTAAAATTTAGATTGTATGTAATATTTGGATGGACATTGGAGTTGTAACACTTCATTTTATCAATTTAAACACTGTGAACCACTTATTTTTCAAATACGCGGGAGTCAAAAAATAATTTGTTTATAAATTATATATATAATTGGTCGATGCTTGTCTAAATCTTTCAGATTTCTTTTTTGCACTGGTTGCACTTTTACCGATCGTAAATGGTGGGAAATTTTAGGAGAAGTAAAGAATCTAGTTTTTTGGCAATTTTTAGTATTTGATAGGGGCTTTACTGGTTAATAGAAGGCCAATTGCGCAGTAACTTTGCTTGCGTGGTTCTGATTAGGTATATTTTTTAATCGAACCTGTAATATCTTGTATAATATCGATAGGTATCAAGGTATATGCAGACCAATCGACACTCAATTTCAGACAGCGCTTTGAGGAAGTCAGCAGCGTGTTTGGCTAACATTGGGCAGTGGGTATTAACCCGATAAGTAAATTCATAAATACCCAAAAGATATTTACCCTTATGAACATTGGATATTTTCCTTTAAAACGTATAATTGTTTCATAAAAATCATAAGAAACAATACAAGTCCGAAATCAAATACAAAGTCGTCAATGGCAACCGTGCACTCGCTGCAAGAGCAAGAGGAATCCCCAAACGGGTAACTTGTGTTTTTTTTTGTTCTTATTTTTGTGATTTGAGTGTTGTAACTCTTTGTATTGTAGTAAGTGTTGTGTCGTAAATATGCCGCGTAAGAGTTCTGTGTGAAACTTGTCGTAAATTAATAACAATAAATGCGTATACTGTCAATTTTGTCAGAAACGATACGAATTTTCGACGATAGACAAAATGACCAACCATATTAGAAACTGTGTTAAGTGTCCAAGGGGACCGAACGGGATTGAAAATGAAAACTAAAGCGTATTGATAACATGGAGTTGCTAATATTACTATTGTTGACTTGCAAATACAAGATAGGGAAAGCATTTCAAGCGCAAGCATCATTGCCAGTGTTACTCAAGCTCGAGATACCATAATCATGCCTGTCCGAATTCCAACAAAAAAAAACGCGTTAACGTCTTTTATGGATACAATCAGCGCCAAAGAAAACGTATGGGGCATTCAGGAGTTGGGACTCCGCCCTAATTGTAATAATAATAATTTCTATACTTACATTTTTTTTTTGGTTCGGGTTACAATAGCCTACAGTTCAGTTAAAGCGATTTTTGTTGTTAAATCAACATTATCTTTATTAGAGCATCCATTATGGATTCAGTGCATGAGAAAACTCAGAACTTTAATATATTTATTTATATATTTATCTACAACTCTTTTAGATTCGCAATACAATGAGATGCAAGCTGATTTACATCTCAGATAGTAGATGAAAAAAATTTACATTTAGATTTGCAATATGACGGTTAGAGCAACATTGGGAATCAGAATAATAAATTTTGTTATTTCTAAACCCGAACCATTATTTTTAAAATTTATAGTTACCGAAGCGAACAAACATACCGCAGAAGATTGATGTCAAAAAGTCGCAGATATTATTGAAAAACACAACCCAAAGAAAATTTTTGTTGACATTGGCGACAACGTTGCAAATTTGAAAGACGCGTTTGCATAATTAAAGGACTCCCTCGGATGTATCTGCCGTGCAAGTCGTCAAATCAATTCCTAAATTCCTGTCGTCAGATAATTAAAACTACAAAAAATGTTCATGTCCTAAATGCGTTTTTTACAAAAATAAATGAGAAGAAAAATATTAAAACTACTTTAAAAAAGCCGGTTAAAACGTGCTAGGGTAGTTACATAGTAGTAGTAGTTGCTTACTTGCAAAAGTATACTACAGACATTATCTGTAAATGAACAAGTCGCGGATTCGTTCTCAAAAGAACTGATAGGTCGTATTTTAGATGATAACATTTTTTGGGAATGAGTAGAGAAACTGGTACCAATTTTACCACCGATCGTTAATTAAAAAGTTTTAAAGTAATACAGATCACTCACAAAAAAGAAGAAAAAACAATTATTGATTCAATGAAATGAATCTAACACGTTTGGCTGCAGCGTCGCTACATCCTTCTTCTCATAGTTGCAATCCTAAGTCCCGATAAAAATGCAGATGCGATCTGGTTTATCCATAAAGTCTAAGCCGACATGAATATTGAAGAGCTAGTGTCCAACGGTCTAGCTAGTTACTGTGCTATGAATGGTTTATTGGCTAAACCGTTCGTATGGCCATCCTTTGCAAAGTATCCTTTGGTATAGTGGAACGATATTTGTAGAGAGTCCCCTTTCAGATGTCGCGGTGTGACGCTAGTTGAATATTTAAGCACCATGTGAGTTGTTTGGAGTAGGACCTCGCTCGTGCTTGACAGACGGAGCTGTATTCCCTAACCTACTAAAGGATCCCCTTCCCCTTTACAGGCAACCCTCCGCAACCATAAATTCGAAAAAAACTAAAACAAGTTGCTCTAGGAGGGAGGAAATTTAATTAGTAACGATAACTTAAATTTACAATAAACTTTTATAACAACATTCATAATAACGGCATTCGATCAATAAGTACAGGGTGTCTAGTAATGATAGATATCCTAAGCATAATATTATATATCTGATAGAAAACTTGAAGATTTAGCTTAAGTTCAACTTATCAATTTTCACAAGTCAACCAGACGCACACAGGCGAATTTTCCTCAAAAACTGTCCAGAAGTCAGAAACTCCAACTTAAAAATCTTGAGCTAAATCCATTATATTTCAGTGATCTAGTTACCTGGCTATTATAAATAAACAATCTTTTGTTTTGATTCGCGTTGCTACGCGTCATATTGTTATTGAAACTTGAAAGTTTATTAATTTGTATTCATTTAATCAGAGTGCAGAGTGTGTATTTAAACATTTTTTCGAAAGTTGGTGATTGAAAAATAATAAAATTATAGTATGGAGCCTATTGCTAGTGGTAAGTACAAGCATATAATTATTATTATCTATGCAATTATTATCATCTATGAATTGTTTTAATGTCACAATGGCGTCCCTTCTTAAAATACATAAATGTTTCGTTTTCTTTGGAGAAAAAGTACATTTCCCCACGTTTCCCCATCTTCAAATTAGCAGAGAACTCTTATTTAATATGTCCTTAAAAGGACATATTTTCTTATTTATGCGATAATTTGCGATCTTAATGGGTATCTATTTTTTAAGAAGTGCTGTCAGTGCTGGTATATATTTTTAATTTTGGTAAAATTTACTATTGTAGGGTTTTTGAACATGCAAAATTCAAAAATGCTAATGGCAATATTGCCAGATTTACAGCTTTTTGAGAAGAAATATTTATATCCTAGACTATTAAGTGTTTTTTGACTAATGGATTACATATAGCATACATGACAGTCTAAAACCTGTTTGCCCTATGTCATTTTAAAAATTTGTGACACAGAAAGTTATTAGGTAACTAATCAGATTTTTTTTTATAATAGACCAGGAATTTTGAGATATGTTTTTGTACTAGATTTTCATAGACGCAACTGTACAAATTTCAATAGTCCATAAAAAGACTTGGCATTTATTGCCTTAAATAATAAGATTATACTTGCGAAATTCTTAATACTCAAAGTACTCAAATATCAATATCTCATCTTCGTTTTTACCCCTTTTCTCTAAAATATTTATGATTATCTTTTTGTAATTACATATACATTATCATAATTCAAGGTTAAAATTAGAACTGTTTTATGTTTTTCTTCAATAATATACACATTGTTGGTGTTGTTAAAAAAAGTTTTAATAACTGTCACTGAAAAATGAATAAATTACGTAAAAATGTGAACAAGAAACTAAATTAAAAATGTTCTAACGTCATTCTAAAAAAAAAAATATTAATCAGTATTTAATTTAGGTTCGAATCTTCGAATATTTTTACGTGTGACGGAATAATAAAGTACTGTATTATCATTAAAATTTATACTTTTCTTAAATAAATTCGTTATTCATCATTTTTAGATATTTTTTTTAAATAAATAATATTGGCCAGCATTTTGATCAAATTCGCCTGTGTGGGACGTATCGAGGTACCCCACGCATAAAATCTTAAATATAAACGACTCCAACTCGCGCAGACTACGCGGAGCAGATATATGAGAGTACAATTGGAGGTTATGATTCGAGATTATGCAACCCATTGCGTTCGGGGTGTCACAGGGATTTAATTAGAGTCTAACACGGACATTCAATACCTTACTACGGTTAATTGCTTCCAGTTGCGCGAAATTTACGCCATATCAATAGGGAACTGGTGTTCGAGTTTTTGGCAAATAACGCAAATTTAAACGAACCTCGGAGCATTGATGTTAAAGTAGTTCGGTAAGTAGATAATATGTACATATAAAACTGTCCTACGTCTACATTTTCTTGTTTAGCATTAATGGGTAAAATTTAATTCTGCTTTATTTTAGTTCATTAGAACTTTATGATATTAAAACACGATACATATGCCGGGTACTAACAATTATGGAATTTTTTGTTTTGCCTTGAATATTCTGTTTTGTATGCAGTAACGGAAAAAAAAAGAATTCTCTGGCATATTCATATTCGTTTTATTCGCTTCTACAATCTACAAAATATATTTTTTGAGGAAACGACGTTCTCTCTTGCATTGGCTAAGCGATTAGGCAATAAAACTGGAGAATGTCTCTCATATTCCGAAAATATCAAAAATAAGTGAATTTCGTCTTCATGAGAACATAGCGTTACTTTCAATATTTTAAAGAAAATGAATACATATGGTAGATTTCAAATATGGGCTAATAGAAATGTATGAAGCATCGTACTTACCTATACTTCATTATTAGCCAAGTCAATTTTCATAAAAACTAATTTTGATTTGTTCTAGGATTACCAAGTAAAATTATTAGGCAAGTACACAATAAAAGATTTGATTTTTGGCTCCTTGTTTTGTATAACTTGCTTAGACTTTTAAAACTCGAAATTAATGTGCAATGAAAATTATGAAAATGATGTGATGTTTTAAATGAAAGAAGTTCTAGGAGAACGACCAGTCTCGTAAATATTATCTCATAATCTCGTTTTTTTGGAGTCCACTTGGAAAACATATATTTGAATTTAGGGAGAATTTTCGATTGATCACTCGCTATTTTGTAGAGATTAAATGTCTGTGCGGCTGACATGCAAATTTATGTGGTACAACCTCAGGTTTCATCAGGGCTCGAACGGTGCTCAACTTATATTCTAGGTAGTATTTCATATCATTTTCCAGGTCGAAATAATCTTCGCGGTAGTATCTAGTCAACATGGAAAAAACTGATTTCAGATCTCACGGAGCTTTGTAAAACCATATGTACGTTGTAGAGGAGCTTGTAGAACATTCACAAATTTTTGTTTTTATGTTGTACTGTACGTATTTGTAAATTTTAGAACATAACAGCACTTTCTATTTGACATTTTTAATTCCGATAAAGTTCACAGAATTTAACAGTAAATCCGTACCCGATTAAACTAGATACTCTAAACCCAACAACGATGCACTGTGGTCCCGCCCGCGGCCATGTACCCAAAAAGGTCAATATTTTATTTTGCCCTAAAAACTCGTGAAGTTTCTCAGAAATGTCTAATTATGATTATTATAAAAGAAAATCCGGTATTAACTAGTCCCTCACTAAGATTTCGTTCGTCAAAGTGAGAACTTCGTCAAACGTAATTGTGCACCTTTTGTATTACGATGGTCAGTGAACTTTTTCGTGTGTGTTTCTATCTGGATTTATATAGTTTCGCACTAAAAGCTGTGAAAACAAGTGGAGCCATAATGGATATTGCTGTTCAAGGTAATATCTCG
The DNA here is from genome assembly GCF_029955315.1 of Cylas formicarius. NCBI lineage: Eukaryota > Metazoa > Arthropoda > Insecta > Coleoptera > Brentidae > Cylas > Cylas formicarius. Next base: position 2,185,916 of record NW_026844341.1, on the reverse strand, counting down.
CAAGTTATATACCTTGATGAAATGCTTGGAACCTCTACTTGAAAACCGAGTAAGATGCGATGTCGCCAAATATCTCCGTATGTGTCGAAAACAGTTATATTCTTATACCCGAATGGCTACCTTTAAGTGCACATATTTTCCAATAGCAACATCAACGTAATGTTTTGTAAAAAAAAATATTTATATCTTTTTTTGTTATAGTGCATTATATATCTAGTATTCTAAGAGCCAGTGGGCGGCTACCTGCACGTATTTGACCAGGCCTGGGTTTTTGTACATTGAGGTCCCTATACCTATTATACATGAGGTGGGGACCCACTAAGTCCAAAGCGGTAGACCCAGGTACTGCGCAGGTGAGACACGCATTGATTTTTGACGAATTTTAAATATGTTCGAGCACGGCTGCCGTTCTCGAATTATCGAAAAATAATAGTGGCAGACCATTAGCATGCGGTTAACATTATAGCAGACAGTTTTGGAAATGCTCAAAAAAATAAAATTTTTAAAGTATTTGACCAGATCTGCCATTGAGATATATTATTCGTTATAGTATTAAGAGCTTATATTAATAACGGCAGATGTTTTTATTGAGTACACTCCTCACTAGATAACAAGATCTTTACTATTACCCGGTCAGATGTATATGTATTACGATCGCTGTTTTACATAAATTTAACTCACTTATAATTAATTTTATCACTATATGTATAGAAATTAATACTTTTTTTGTACTTTATATACTAAACTTTATAAGATTGATGATAAATGAAGTAGATATATTACGAAATAATCTGAAATCTTGGGGTATAATGCAAGTAAAAAAAAAGCAATTGAATTCTGAATTTCAATTTTTTTTTTATTTATTTAAGACAAAATTTGAAAAGTTTGTGGTAGTTTCTTCACCATCCATTGAATCGGAGTATGTAAAAATAAACCGTAAATTTTAAAATATAAATAATTAGTAAATTGATCCGAATATATTTGATAAAAAAATAATTTTTATCAACTTACCAGGGACTTTAGTAATTAAGTCGCTAATAAAAGATGGAAGGTGATATCTCCATCGAACCATTTAAAGACAAATGTGTTGTCCTTCTCAAACCAACCATACTCCAATGGATCCAAGGTTGAAGGTTGCTTTTTGTAAGCGTTTTTCCAAATAGTTGAAATGTAATGGGCTTTCAGAAGTTGTTGGTAGAGTAGAGTAGAGTATTGAGATTGCGTCAAAATTGTCTATTTTTTTACTAAAATTTTCGTTCACATCCGAAGCTTTGTAACTACTCACGGTACTATAGAGGGTTATTTCTCCAACAACTGATCTAATTCAGCGCCAATATCTTTTTCTACGACTTCATCTGTCTCAGAAACGTTTACGTCTTTTACAAGATTATCAAGTACTATTGTATCATCAGTTATTGAGCTATCAACTAATGTTGATGGTTGCTCAGTTGCACACGACGACGTAGTGGGTTGTAATACAGCTTCGTTGTTGGGATCGGTTGCATTTTTTTTTAAACCGTAAACGCTTTGTAACAACTACTGTGATATACAGAATCAAAAATTTCGTCCGGTAGAATTATTTCGTTGTATTTTAATTTATAATGTTTTCTTATCCTCAAAATTTTTCGACATTTTTCCATCTCTCTCTTTTTTGAAAATGTCAATAATTTCTCAGTCTTTGCTGTGGCAGAAAAACCATACTTCGTTAGTTCTTTTTCACTCTACATAATGTCAGAGATATTTAACGAATAATAGTTTAGTTAAAGAAAAATAACATAAAGCAACACTGTGTATTTTATTAAATTCACTAAACACGAGGCATCTGTATAGAGATTCACAAACATACTGAAAACATTTGACAAAAACTAATTATTTAAGTGGTAGTAGCTATAAAATAAAATACTATAACCTGGAATGTGTAGAATAGTAATACAAAGGAGAAAGAAAAAAGGTAGCTATATGCAGTGTACGTCCGGGTAGTAGTAAGGATTTTGTTATCTACTAAGGAGTGTACTCACCTGCGCAGTACCTGGATCCACCGCTTTGGGCTTAGTGGGTCCCCACATCATATAGTAGGTATAGGGGCCTCAACGTACACTGCCCAGGTCTGGTCAACTACATGCAGGTAGCCGCCCACTGGCTCTTAGACTATAGGGACGGTGTATCACGGTGTACCCGAGGCGAAATATTTGTAGCCCGAGCCTAGCGTGGGCTACAATGCGCCGAGAGACAAAACAAACTTCCGTCACCTGGTATATATGCTATTTTTGTGCCCTGATTTATTAAAGTTGTTTACCAATCTTTTTTTATCAATTTTACACTTAAAAAATACATAAAAGAAAATGTACACAAAAAAAAAAACGTAGTTATTTTTTTTCTTTTGTTGCAGATTAAATAGTCAAATGCATCTTCACGATGATGTACCTTTTTAATACTTGGTTAGCTAATAAAACAGACAAAAATTCACAAAAAATCCGTGAAATCTTAGCCGAGTTGACAGCTACTTTGCCCAATACAGAGATCGAGACTACCAACTTGGAAAACCGTGTCTCCTATCTCTGTAGGAAGTTCAGTGAGTATTGGAGGCAAACTTCTAGTTCTAGATCCTAAGCACCAGGAATGGCTTAACATGACAGAAATTTGTGAACTTCCACACTCCCAACCTATTCTGCTTGATGAAGAGGCAGAAATCCAGCAGGTCCCCGACGATCAAGAGCCGTCACCAAGCAAGCCAAAAAATTTTTTGAAAGAGTTTCAAGAATGTAGTGAACGATCTAAACGCCAAATATTGTCGGAGTTATCTAAAGTAGATTTAGACGAAATACTCTCGCTTTTTGTTGAAGTTAAGATGACCAGGCATCAATATACATTAATTAAAGATTTTGTTAATTGAAAAATTGCCTTAAATGTCTTTCCTTCCTATCACAAAGTTCTGGACGCAAAGAAAAAGACCTACTCTTCGAATGAAAAAGTGTCAGAGACATCTGCAAAAGTTGAACTGCAGTCACTTCTGGATCACTCTGCTAACCTTGAGTCACCAAAAGGCTTTTGTCCTCGAATGCTTTTAAATTCCTACCCTTTTATTTCTAGTTTAAGAAAATTACCTAAAAGCAGTAAGTCCATTTTATTACCTGAAGTCTTTGATTTATTAGAATAAGAACAACAGTTAAATTAAGCAACCCGACAACTCATTATAAAATGGTAATCCCATACCCGTCTTTTTAATGATATGAAAGATCTTTTTATAGTGAATTTTACTTTTGAAATTAACGGCCATTAATGATTGTAATGAGACTTCCACCTATATTACAAGATTCATAAAATGATGAATTCTATTTAGTTTCAATTCTGGAGTAATTAGCCATAGGCATAGCCATAATTGTACCATATTAGTTTAGTTTTCACTTTTATGTGTTTTATTAAAATAATATGATTTTTTTTAGAAGGTATGTTTCCTGCTGTTATTTAACTTTTACTTTTTAAAAATAAATAGCTTTTTTATTTATATTAAAATCTTAAAATATATATTTGTCTTGGAAAAGTTGAAATATGCACAAAAATCCTATATTTAAAATATCCCATTAGCGCGAGAATTACAAGACCCATGTCCCATAAGACGGGACCACTGCGCAACGCAGCATATAAATTTTTAAATACTCCCGCATTATTACACAAAAATATATACGTAAAACCGTTTCTCGGGGCCTGTTAAAAACTCCAAAGTAAAATTCCCTAACAATATTAGTACTTAGGTGGTCCCGGGCACCCGGATCGTTCGGCCAAACACCATGAAGAGCATCCAATGAATAGTCTTACGCGGAAACGGAACCGTGACAAAGTATAAACTAATATGATCTACAATATGGCATTTTTGTGTGTTTTTTTTTTTTTAATTTTCGCTGATGTTGAGTATGTTTTTACTGTTTTCTAACAAATTTTTTAATAAAACGGGTACTTAAACTTTTTATTTCCTACAAGGGGTAAATACCCGGGTATTTCCGGAAATATATTTACCTGATATTTGACCATCACTATGTTCGGCGAAATGGCTTGAAGTCAATCATGGAAAGGAGTTTATACTTCTCCCACGATATACCTTTCTTACGACATAATCCGGTATTTAATTTATGTAAATTTTCATAACAGTCAACACGGCACAGTTCTTGTACACGTGTTAAAAAGAATGGTCTCAATCAAAACCGTCACAAGGTTGTAAAAACGGTATATATTTTGGAGAACTCTACCTACACTCTCACTTTTGTGGCTAATATCAATTTTCCAACCGTTGACGATCAGCGACTTCCGGCGACTGGCCAACGTATTCACCATCCAAACTTACATAATAACGTTCTGTATTAAATCGTCCTCAAGGGGACAGCTTAACGGGGGCGGGGCGACTGGCGGAACATTCATTAAGCCGAATCATAAGAGAGTCGGATGGGACATAATTGGCGCAACCCGGTTAGTTAGCGCTTTAATTACGGACGAACTTAATTTTAATCTGGCAACGGTGCACGTAATAACCGGCCGGGAATTGCCTGTCGATGATTTTTTTAACGCGCCGCCGCCCCCGCGTCGTAACAGGTAACGGGGGCGGCTCGGGATTTGCGCGCCGAGATTATCAAGGGGAATTCGAAATTATTTTTGTCGCTTTCAGCGCGAAGATTGGGTTTTAACGAGTGAAAAATTACAGGATCCGGAAGGAATTTTATATCCGCCTCCCTCTTCTGCACACAAATTGGATTGTCGAACGAGTGCGGGGAATGTTTTCGAAAGCGCAATTTCTTTTTCATTTCGCGAAAAGTTTCTTTTTTTTTCAATTTGCAAATTTGCTAAAGAAGAAAAAACTGGCAACGTTTCTCTATACTGTCGACGAATACTAAGAGATTGTCGAACTTCCTACTTCGTTCAAGCGCAGACTAATTTTAATTCTATGGCTACGAGGTTTATATACTAGGACGTCAACATTAGTATGTAAATGCACAAACACATCATTGTGATTTACAATACTCTGTATATTCTTCAAAAGATTTTAATAATTATTTTCTCTATTTTCGGTCTCTTTCTCTATTCCATCTACGACTTTATCTAGTTTAGTTAATCTATACAACTAGTTATACGTTTTTCTCCCTTACAGAATGGCGACCAAGAGTAATTAAAATATATTTTTAAAATGTGCATTTTTTTTTACTTTTTTTATTTTTACAACATTCATTCTCGTTCCCCAGCCCTTGAGGATGTCCTTAAAACGTCAACCACTTTTTCGCCAAAAAGATTGAATTAATGATTAATGATTTTCGAAAGCCATAAAAAATGCATCTTTTTTCTAATTTAACCAGCTTCATCAATAATCGCCAAACGATATTTAAGAGTTTTCCTAAATCTTAAGTTTTGAAGGAGCAGCTTTCTGATTAACTTCGAGCCATCAAAGTGACAGACATAGCGGATTATATAAAATTTTTAACTTTACACCTTGCTTAAGTTTTGCCAGTGAAAATATTATGAAAACGTAGGCGACTTCGACTTATAAAACCTAACGTTCTAGACGTTGATGTCATCAACTATTCAACATGAAGTACGTACCTGGAATCGAAAACAACAAATAAATCTTTAATTGGACTCAACCGGTTTAGTACATAATTAAATATGTTAATGTTAAGCTTTCTGGAACAGCTAAGCACATTACGCTGACAAAAGTTAGTAGCCCCCAATTAATCAGACACCAATCTCATAGAATATGAATATTACTCTGAATTAGCAGCAATGTTTGTTAGAATCAATTCAATAATATATTTTTAAGTCGTTAGCGAATATTGGCTTATTGCATTTTATAGCTTACACAGAATGATATTTGATGCCGCATATACCTTCTGACAATATTCACTTCACCAAATGCACCAACCGGTTGGGAACATTATAGGGTAATTTTGAAACTCATTTTTATTTTGAGAAAAAGTAGTCTCGTATGTAATATTTATCTAAAAATAAAGTCCGAGATAACAAAGTTATGATAAAAATTGATTTCTTTTTTGACACTCAAAGACTGTTAAAAATTAAACGGTTTTTGGTCAAAGTTCAAATAATTGTTTTTCAGCCTTAAGTTTTTTCTTTGTCTATTTATATTTTAACTAGGCATTAAGATATTAAGATGCCGTTTTTACCCCTGTCCTAACTACCTGGCCATCTACAAAAATCTTATATTTTTCTCTGGTGTCACTTCTACAATAGCTTGCTCAAGCAAAAGCTTTAGGTTTTTAATTGTCGTGATTTTGCTGTATGTAATATTCATGGATAGTACAATTAGGGGGTGGCAATCGCTTCATGAACAAAATCGGGGAAGTGGGAGAACAAGTTCAAGTACCTCGGTAGTGTCGTCACAGAAAATCTGTAGCAGCAAAATTTGTTCCGAAATTGCTTAATTTTCAACAAAAGGACCGTCGAATTAGAATCGCTCAGGAGTTGTTAAACGAGGTCAAACATAATCCTGATATGCTCAAAAAATTCATAACTGCTGACGAATCATGGGTATATGGTTAAGACGTCGAAACCTAAGAACAGTCGTCCCAATAAAAGAACCCAGAACCCCGAAGATTGACAAAAACACGTGAAGTTCGATCAAATTTCAGGGTTTTGCTTACAGTTTTCTTTGATTATCGTGGCGTATTACATCAAGAGTACTTACCACCGAGAAGCAATACGAAGAAAGCGCCCTGAATTGTGGGAAAACAGCTCAGAGATTTTGCATCACGATAATGCACCTGCTCACTCATCGTTGCTTGTATCTAACTTTGCCAAAAACAAAATCAGAATCATGCCTGAGCCACCATATTCACCGGATGTGCCCCCCTTCCTGTTCTCAAAACTTAAGAGACCCCCGAAAGGAAGGAGGCTTTGAACGACCGAGGAGATAAAGGAAAAATCGCTGAAAGATCTCAAGGCCAGAAAGTGCTTACCAGAAGTGCTTCGAGGTTTGGAAAACGTTGGCACAATATTATATCTGGGGTCATTTCTTATCATAAATTTTGATGAGTAAGTAAATACTTTTTGATTAAACTTAAAAGTCACCTTACTTTTTGAACACACCTCGTATATTCTAAGGGGTAACAAGAGTCACTTCCTTCAGCTATTACTCAAGGACAAGATTGAGGGACGACGCGGAGTGCGAAGAAAACAACACTCGATAACCAGTAGATAATTTCTTGTTTCTTCCAAAACGAAGTTAGTTGTTCGTCAATGACACGAAAACTGTTTTCAAAAACATCCAAGTTTTGCAAACCTTCCCTTTAAGTGACCACTGGTTATATTTTTAACTTGAGATATTTGCCTACATCTCATCCAAATAAAGGATTTTCTTCTGGTCTCTTATTGGACCACCCGGTACTAAACACCGCATATCGATAGGTAATCCACAGAATATCGATTCGATTAACCATTTCTAGATGGTTTTAATCTTTTTCGCGGATGCAAATTAACAGCGTACCGCCGGTTCAGATGTTTTATTAGACTTGCCGAATTGATTTAGTAGGGTTCTTGAGTTAATTTTCCGGCAGATTTATGGCCCGCCGACGGGCGGCGTCACCATGATCATCACACGCGACCTTGGCTGTTGCGGCTCGACCGGATTTTTATGCTCCAAATGTCCGAAACAAACGGGCGCCATAATTTACTGCTTCGCGAGGCTCGGATCCTACCGCTACTGCGGCGCTTAATGGGCTCGATATGTTTTCTACTTACAAGCGATAAATAATTCAACGTTTCATAAAGTGGCGACTAGTTTCAAAACTATAGAGCGTGTTCAGTAATCAAATAAGTTAATGAATAAAATGTGAACCCCACCTCATACAATTTACAAATCTTCTGGATTCGTCCTGCGTCGGTTGTTGATCAATAGAATTTTAACGCAACTTTAAATGTGTTTTATATCAGAATCCGTGAAAAAGTGTGTTATCCCTTATGACTGTAAAATTCCTCGTTTCCACGGACTCATTAAGATTCAGAAATCAGTCAGAACCGTTGGTCCTCCAACATATTAAAACCTTTTACAGGGAAAACTGATAGTTTCGCACTTGATTGTTTCCATTTCATTGTACAATTGAAAATGACATTCGGGTTAGTTTCGACGTAGCATCCCTCTTTGCTAAAATTCCTATTCCTGAAACAATATTTCAGACATTTTAAGATCCAAGAACATGTTTTTCTGGAACATATTTTTTTGTAACTTTATGAACAAACGTCAGGAACAGCTATGGGTTCTCCATTATCAGCAATATATTTATGGAAGCTTTTGATAAGAAAACTCTCGACACCTTCCATGTACAACCAAAATTATGAAAACCCTACGTTGAAAGATAATTTTGTCATTTGGCCTCATGGTCAATAATCCATCCGAGATGTGTTTAGCCACTTAAGCTTCTGTACGTCCGTTTTGTCATTCAATTAGAAACAATAATCTCCTATTCTTCTTATTAATAGAAAACATTGGGTCATTTTGTTTACAGAAAACCAATGCACACAATGCATTGTGACATCACCATCCGGCCCAAAAATCATCGGTTATGAAATTTTTTGTTTACAGAGCCTTAAAACTATCGCAGCTTGAGTCACTGAATTCTGCACCATATGCTTGCAAAGACAATGAGTTCGAAAGCAACCCCACACTTGCCACTGTTGTCATTGCTTGCATTTAAAACACCACTGACATATCAAAAGATCTTAAGAAAGATAAAGTTAAAACCAGATTAACTACGTATCCAGAAATCTCTCAACATCTTCGGTCAGTCGGTGCCAAAATGTTGTTTAAGATTTGTGCCTATGTTATCCATTTACCAACACTGGTAATAATGTACTATAGGCGTCCGAATAGTATACTCGTAAAAAGGAAGACATTATGAATTATAATACTAGTCTTGGTAATAATTAACAGGAGGTATGGCATGACTGAAATGTTACAGAAAATTCTTTTAAAAATCGTGCGCACTAATTATATATTTTTTTATTATGTGATGATATGATCAGCTAATACTAACACTGAAGAAAATTGGCCACCATACCCAAACAGGTAATCTTCGCACTAACAGCTCACTACAGACGGGCAATATTAAAATAGCTAAGAGAGTGAGACGAGAGTGCATTCTCTCGTTGCCTCTTTTTAATATATACTTAGAGAATATATACTAACTAGCCCTCGACAACGTTCGAATGAGTATAAAAATAACTAGCATCTCTATTAATGATCTAATATATTCTTATTTAATAACTACCATCCAGCTGGGACAGGTACGACCTTAGAATAATCATCACTAAAATCAAGCTAATGGCCATTCGCCGACAATATTATAATGTAACCATATTACAATACTATAACTTTCCATAATATTGCCATAACAATAAATCTCTAACACAAGCCTCCTACCCCCCAGAACTTCGTTTACATGGGACAGAAACATGGTCCCTCAACATTAAGTCTCTAGAATTGTGGCATTGGAAGTGTCGGTCTTAAAAAGATTACAAAATATATCATGGAAGTGCTTTTAACAAATAAAATGTACGGCAAAGAGCGAATACTGAGAGACAACTACTAAATAGCATAAAACATCGTAAAGTCTCGTAATAAAACAAAGACGGCAGAAAGATTAAAATTAAACAAAGAGATGGAAAAGTATAAAATTACAGAATTAAAAACATAAAGAGATTAAATAATCAATCACTTTCTATTTATCAATTTTCATAAAAGCTTCAAACTCTTTGAGTGTGTAGAATTTATCTCTATAAAGTACTTCCTTTGACTTAAAACTTAATCTATTTGATAGTAGGTTTATTTATTGTTCTCGATTCACAAATCCGACTTTTCTAGGCAGCTAAGTAAATGTTCTTCTCATCAGTATGCTGAATGATATGCAAATATACTTATCATTTCACCTTTCAATGGCATTAATGAGGATTTTGAAGTGATTTCTAGAATCTTCTTCAGGTTGTTCTTTTTAGCAATAAAAAGAGAAAATTATTCACTATAATGATCTGGAACTTTCCTTGAATGGTACTCCGCTTGAATTTGTCGACAAATGTGAAAACTGAGGGGTCTTTTGCTAGCTGCTTTTTGATTCTCACTTGCCTTATTTACTGCAGAAGTCCACGGTAAACTGGAAGTACTTTACATGTGTACATGTGTACTTTACATCAGTAGATCTACTGAGATTAGACTTAAATTGTGTTACTCTCTTAGACTCTCTCTATTGGGTAATGTGGACATTTTAGACTGGCCGGCTCTATGATGGTAAGACCAATACAGCTAACAAAAAAATAAAAATTCCTCTATAAAATGCAGCAATGGTTTGCGTAAATTTGTTCACGTAACGCCGGCGCTCAAGGATTCTGAGTAGTTAAATCTACCTGAGAGACATTTTATGCAACTGTTTGTTGGTGCATAAAATTACCAGGTAGGAAAAGCGTCGGTATCTCTATGATAGATTGGTCAGGAGTAGTTATATACATAACAGGGCGACTCGCCACCGTAACCAGTTCTACGTTCCCAAACATAGTAAGGCTATTTAATATTATTATTATTCACAATTTCACAGGTTTCCTGGTGCTCCAAGTTGCCACATGGGTCTGTTGATAAGATCGTGAGCTTTCCGATCGCGTTGAAAATGTCTTTAGTCTTGCATTCCAAGGATTCTCCTCACAATAGTGCATGTGTCTAATATAACTAAAATAATAATAATAATAATAATAATAATAATAATAATAATATATTATTATTATTATTGTTGTTGTTGTTGTAGTTGTTATTATTATTATTATTATTATTATTGTTGTTATTATTATTGAAGGGAGATTTCATGTAATACTCATGATTAAGCTTATGTAATAGTATGTTGCTTCTGCGTCCAGTGTTGTAGTAGTGATGATCGCCTAGTGATTCTAGTTTACTTTTATTTTTAAGGTATTTTATATGGAAAAGGTGAAGCAACATTTAAAATTACAGAGACTGTCGATATGCTTTGTCCAGTCTAAATTCTTATTAATTTTAACACCCAGAAAATTATCAAAATCAAACATATTAGTAAGTGGTTCAACATTAATTTAGTAGCTTTACAATATATAGATATAGATTTAGACCCATTGATGACCTTTTTTTCTCAATTCTTTATACGTGCACGCAACTGCTATGTGTATCGATATTGTCGATATGTGATCCAGCTGTTCTACATCTGCTTTTACTATACTCAACCAGATGCGAGACTCCCGTTAGATCGGGTTAAACGAACTGTCATTTGAAAATTTGCAAATTTAGCCAATTGACGGGCCATTAATTTGCAATTATTGGCTTGGCCCGACATGTGGACCATTTACTTTCGGTTAACCGCAACATGTTTATTCATCATTTTGATCCGAAAAGCAGCGATAACTTCTTAAAAATTAAAATTTCTGAACACAGAAGCTGAATATTTAGTCAACCTGAATGTAAATTCGTATCAGGGGAGAAAAGCGTTTTGAGTCAAAAATAAGCTGTTTTAAAAATAAAGTATTACTTTGTGTTTTGCCAAACAGATGTCTTCGAAAAACTTAAAGAGGCTCTTCAAGAAACCTTCCAACAAACCACGAGATGAAAATCTTCTCCCAGCTGGAGAATTACATACTCACCCCCACGCAGGAAAACCCTTCTTGGAGCTAGTTCTCAACTTATGAAGTGAGGTTTTAAACTGATAACTGCACGTTTGAAGTAGTTTTGGTTAGTTATTGATTTTTTGATTTTTATATTATCTAAACCGCCTAGGATCATAGAGTTGTACCCTTTGCTTGAAAGTAGTAGACAACTAAACGATTGTCAAACTTTCGTTACCTTTATTTTACACTAATTTAAACAACGTTATCAAGTGGAGATAATATACGACGAAAAAACCACTAAAGATGAGCAAAACTCCACTTTTTCTAGTCGGTTTCGATAAAACTCTAGTCAAAATCAGCTTAGCTTTTACATCAATTTTTGTATTGCAAACTACTTCAGAGATGCGCAGTCATCAACCTAAATCCTCCTTTTCTGGGAGCTACAAGGAGGATTTTTGACCAGAAAGTAACTAAAAATAATTGGAACTCTAGAATCATAGGAGGTAGTCTTGTGAGGTTTTAGCTAGATAACGGCCACGTTTCGTAGTTTTCGTTACAAAAACTGACAGCTGAAATCCCGAAGACGATGTGTAAAATTGAGGACGTTTTTATTTCTGAAGACCTCTGCGAAACACGGCGGCAGGTCTCTAAATATTAATAGCTCTCCGAAGAACAAACTGTAACGGTTTACCGCGAAATGAGATTTTGTCTCGATTAATATTGAGGGCAGATTAAACTTTGTCATATTCTTTTTTGGTAAGCAATATTCACTCCCTTCCGCGAGTCATCAAGAAACTCTAAGAGCAGGCAAAGACATTTTTTAAGTTCAGATTTTCGTACTACTTTTTTATGATTAGATAAATATTATGGGCCAAGTTTAGAACCCCCACGGCTCCCTACAATACCATATATATATATATATATATATATATATATATATATATATATATATATATATATATATATATATATATATATATATATATATATATATGTATATATATATATATATATATATATATATATATATATATATATATATATATATATATATATATATATATATATATACAATACCAAACATCTTACGAATAACGAAATCTTTTTGCTTACATTTTTAATACAAAATAATTTTTGCCACATTTCATTTTATTTATTTTTTTTTAATATAATTAAATATAAATTAATAATACATAATAATAATAAACTCAAAAATATTTATTTCAAACTTCATTAGTACCAAAAATTTTTTATTTCAACTTTAATTTTCTTTTACCAAAACAAATCATTATATTCAATATAAAAATATTATGTTCAACCGTTAGTCACGAGCGGAGCGCAGCAAATGAAAAGTGGTTTTTCCTATTAACGTTCGGCTCTCATTTTTGGATTTCAATTGGCAATTAAAAAAATGAGAATAAAATATTTGTCACCTTAAATGATTTAATTTTTTAAAGATATGTAGTCCAATGACTTAAAGTTTACTTATAGCCTTGCAATCACCACTAAGCTGGAAATTTCCTAATAACTATCACGTTGAAAGATACATTATAACATACAAAGCATTGCCTTTTGGTTCTTTTTAAAAAAATTATGAAAACATATTATTTTGTTTGCGTGTAGGTTATGAGAACAGTCAGTGTTCTAACATTGCTGGAGAAAAAAAATTTATTTAAAAAAAAACGAAATAATATACTACTGTAATATTTTATTTTATTTTATTTTATTTTATTCATTTATTTAAAGGAGTAAGTTGAAAAAGAAAAAAAAGTACATGAAAGATACTAGAAATAAATTAGATTTCGTTTCGACGAACGACTTTTACTGCTTGATTGATAAACGACTTGAGCAACAAAGCAAAAATGTCTATGTGCAAAAAGTAATTGGTATAAGGGGTGTTTTTTTTTCGATGTATAGAACTTTAAGTTGCAATAAAACAACGATGGATTATTCGATTGACATGAATTTTATGTATCCGAAAGATAATCTTGTGGCATTACATTTCTGGCATATGAACGCCACAGCTGGCGCGGATGTAGTCCAATCTGGACGTCCAATTTTCGATGACTTTTTCCAGCATTTGTGGCCGTATATCGGCAATAACACGGCGAATCTTGTTTTCCAAATGGTCAAGCGTTTGTAGCTTATCCGCATAGACCAATCACTTAACATAGCCCCACAGAAAGTAGTCTAGCGGTGTTAAATCACAATATCTTGGAGGCCAATTCACAGTTCCAAAACGTGAAATTAGGCGGTCTTTCAATAAATCGATTGTGGCACGAGCTGTGTGACACGTTGCACCGTCTTGTTGAAACCACATCTCCTGGACATCATGGTTATTCATTTCAGGAATGAAAGAGTTAGTAATCATAGCTCTATACCGATCACCATTGACTGTAACGTTCTGGCCATCATCGTTTTTGAAGAAGTACGGACCAATGATTCCACCAACCCATAAAGCGCACCAAACAGTCAGTTTTTCTGGTGTTTCGATATACACTTGAGGATTAGCTTCGCTCCAAATGCTGCAGTTTTGTTTGTTGATGTAGCCATTCAACCAGAAGTGCGCTTCATCGCTAAACAAAATTCGCTTATGAAAATCGGGAAAAATGGCAATCTCGTTTTGGGCCCATTCGACGAATCTGCGCCTTACTAGATGATCGTTTGGCTTCAATTCTTGTACGAGTTGGATTTTGTAAGCACGTAAACCAAGATCTTTCCGCAAAATCTTCCACAGATCCAATTCCTGTACTCGATGGCGGATGGACTCATTCGGGTCTTCCTCAATGCTACGCTCTACAGCAGCAATAGCTTCTTCTATACGCACCGTACGGCGTCTCTCGGGGATGCGAGTTATCAATAAGAGTAAACGTGGTGCGAAAACGTTCCATGGTTAATCGAATTAACCATTATTGTCGAAATAAAATTGCACTATTTGCAAGCGTTGTTCAGGCGTGAGTATTCATGATGAATTGCCAAACCAAACTGAGAATAAATCACTTGACAGTTGTTAAATCGGTCCCCATCTTGAACAGTAGTGCCAACTTAAAGTTCTATACATTGAAAAAAAACACCCATTATTTTCTTTCCAAAAGAGATACTGGCGGGTTTCGTAAATTTGTATTATGTCTATTTGGATAGAACAAAAAAAGGTGTTCTAGTCATTTCCACCCTAGCATGGAAAGATAAATTTATATCAATTTTAGAAACTTGTTTTTTATGTTTTCAACGCGGATTACATACTCATAATATTGGATGGAACTGCATATGCATATGCATGTTATAGAGCATCATTAGCGACTTTCGATCTTCACATTCTTTGCTAACCCTTAAAATAAAACCCAAGTTTTTATATTCTTTTTTTTTCACTTTTTTCAAAAATATGATTTGAAAACTAAGCTTTTTATTATTATTATTACTAAGAATAAAGTGCAGAGGAAAACCTATTATGCACCTTGATAGTTAGTAACGCAACACATATAACAAACATTTAGTTATTGCTGTGAAACAATACACTGTCCAAGCGACGTTTTAATAGAGACAAGTTCGGCGCACACACGACTTCTGGGGGTAAACTGTTCCAATAATTGAAAGTCCTGTTACTTATAAAATGCATTCGGTGTGAAGTCCTGAATTGTTCCTTCCTTATTTTAAATGGATGACCACGTAGGCGTTCATCATTGCTTAAGACCACAAGGGGCACGTCAGATGGAAATTGGTCATGCGCAAACCTATACATTTGAATGAGATCCCCTCGCAGCCGACGCAGACTTAATGTTGGCAGATTAAGTATTTTTAGACAGCCATCGTAAGGTGTATGTCTAAGCTGAAGTGGCCAGCGCGTAGCGGCTCGTTTCGCAAATTCCAGGATGGGGCGAATGTAAGTGGTGAAAAGCCTGCAAGCGATGCGAGGACTAGGGACTTTTAAAAGTCTTTTTTAACAAAAATAACGCGCACTTTGCTTTCTTTGCAATATTTGATACATGTGCAGACCACGCAAGATCAATAGTTACTGTCACACCTAGGTCCATCTGAGAATCGACACTTGACACAAAGTTTCCATCGATATAATAATTCAAACCGGGATTGTTCTTGCCAACATGCATCACAGAGCACTTTTGAGCATTCAGCGGCAATAGCCAAGTTCAACACCACTTGGAAATAGTATTCAAGTCTCTCTGCAATACGTCCGCATGTATTGAAGGATTTCCAAATAATTTAGTGTCATCAGCATAAGCGCTCACATGAGAATCAATGCTGGAGAGCAAATCCACGGTGTACACTAAGAATAGCACTGGTCCAAGCACCGATCCCTGGGGAACACCATCACATGAGAATCAATGCTGGAGAGCAAATCCACGGTGTACACTAAGAATAGCACTGGTCCCAGCACCGATCCCTGGGGAACACCACTAGGCACGTTTTGTGGCAGTGAAAAAGCGTTACCAATTCCAACTCTGAACGACCGGTGGCTTAAGAACGCCGCTATCCACTTTAACAGTTTACCCCTCACTCCAACCTTTTCAAGTTTGAATAACAAGCGGCGATGTGGCACTTTGTCGAAGGCTTTGCTGAAATCGAGGTAAATAATATCCACCGGATCACCTGAGTCAAGAAATGATGTCCAGTGATTCAAGCATGTCAATGTATTTGATATGACAGATCTGCCGGGTACAAAGCCATGCTGCGATGTACGTATAATATGGCAGTCGATCAAAAACGGTAGCAGCTGATTTACTATAAGGCGTTCAAGAACCTTACATAATACACACTAGGCTGATAGGGCCGTAATTTGAAACATCGAGCTTATCACCCTTTTTATAAATCGGTGTTACATTTGTGGATAACCAGTGGGTTGGGAGTGTGGCAGAGTCCAAAGATTTTCTCAAAATAATATAAATAGGCTCTGCAAGCACAGGGGCACACGCTTTTAAGATTATGCTGGAAATCAGGTCCGGGAGCAGAATATTATTTTAACTCAGAAAGAGTTTTCTTCACGTCCTCTTGGTCAAAGTGAATGTCTTCTAATAAATCTGAATTTATGGGACCCTCGTAGTGAGCAAAGACACTAGCAAAATATGAAGCAAATTCATTTGAAATGAAGTCCTGGTTATAGGAGACCTCTCCCGAGGTATCTCTAATGACAGGAAGGGATGCCTTAGGCGATACGTGTTGTCTGACATAAGAATAAAACGCTGTTGGCCGATTGAGGAGGTCATTTTCGAATGCTGTCTTCGCCACTCTAATCTCCAAGGATAAACTATTAGAAACTCTTCTATGCAAATCATAATCGAAAGCAGAGCCAGAGACCTTAAATCTACGCCACAGAGTTCTCTTATGTTTTATTTGTTTGAACAGATGTCCAGTTAACCAAGGTTTCTCAGAATTGAACTTAACAAAATGAGTGTTGGAGCTTGTGTCTATGTAATGATCCAGAGTAGACATAAAATATGTCCACGCATCATTAACGTCGTTATCAGGAAAGTTCCATGTGTTTTGGGAAAGGTCTGCAGCTAATCTTGCATAATTTGTCCTGCATAACATTTTGCGATTATTGACCTGCTTGGGATAACATAAGGCTTGAATACAAAACTCAATAACGACATGATCAGATTTTCCAATTGGGGAATCAAGCTCCAATTTGTCAAGTAAATTGGGATCCGGAGTAATTACAAGATCAAGAGTTGACGGAGCGTGTGCTCTTCAACAAGTTGACTAAGATTACAATGTTTGTTTTTTACAAATCCATGGAATGTTTGTCTATGTTATTCTAGGATCCTTATATGCTGCACTTTTTTAATTCTTACTACTACTATATCATTTTATAATTTCCTAAACTTGTCAACATTTAAAAATAATCCATTACGTACCCAGTAATCATAAAATGTATGAAGATCCTCCTGAAACTCCGCAACAGCAGGTATGCCATACGTGATACTGAGTCTTAGAACTAATGCATGATTGAGAAATTTTGTAAAGATGGCCGTGCACGTCTCGGATGTATCCTGAACATACAGTGAGAGATTAGTAGCTATAGACCTACTACCCCTAACCTGCGTTTCACCAAGAACGTACCTAAATTTAAAAATTACAATAGGTCCATAGTTTATAATATCAATCCTTTGCCGCTCTTATAAACAGATACTACTTTAGCACATTTCTAAATAGTCTCGAAATGCCCCTCTGAAAAACTTTTATTAAAGATTAAAAATAGCGGCAGCAGCAGAGAGTTAGAAAGGGCCTTTATTCATATAAAGTTTATTTAATTGAATCCTAATATGCTATTCAGAAATAGGGTTTAAAGTAAGTTTAAAGTTTCTTCTGCTGTCTTCTAACATTCAATATTGCAATAGAAATATTTTTCATTTGAGAAAAGAACGAAATAATATGCTACTCTAATACTAATAATCAGTAAAATAGATAAGTTAAAACTAAAGCCGATCGTCGGTGTTCCAGCTTTCAGCTGTTT
Source organism: Cylas formicarius (assembly GCF_029955315.1). Taxonomy (NCBI): domain Eukaryota; kingdom Metazoa; phylum Arthropoda; class Insecta; order Coleoptera; family Brentidae; genus Cylas; species Cylas formicarius. The sequence goes on along the minus strand of NW_026844341.1, from coordinate 2,167,840 downwards.
TGGGCTTTATGGTACAAACTTCCGATAAAACCGAAAACGAACAACAAAATCCCCGAACCCGTAGGACGCGGCAAAATGCCGCAGGACCATAAAAAGCGTCAAGATTAACGGTCAAATATTGCCCTTTTTACGCACCGTCCCCCTTGGTGGTTATTTAATATTTATCATCCAATTCTGTTTCAGGGGTCACAAGGGACCACGACAATGTTGTTTTTTTTTTCGGAGAAACGCGTATTTCGTTGGCGAACGTGAAATACAGCCAATTTACGTGTGCGTATGTCATTGGGTGGGACCTTCCTTCGGTGGTTCTCTTTAATTTGGGCCTGCCGAGGTTCGATTTACTGCCCGCTGAAACAAAGGGACATGTTAAATATTTCATCCTGCGGAACAGTAAAAGCCGGGGGGTTGCGTCAGGTGTGGGGGATGGAGAAAAATGGCAGCTAATTCGGTCAAAGATTATTTCCGTAGCCCCTAGCTTAATATCTAAGGTTAATTAAAAGCAAAAATATATTTGTACCCGTCAAAAAATCTTCTAACTAATGTGTCTGCGGGTATTAAAAGAAAAAAGTAGCATCCATTCAAGATCAAATTACTACAGGAGCTGAACGAAAATGATCCTGACCGCAAACTACAGTTGTGTAAAACAGCGATGGAAACTTTTCAAAGAAACTTCCGCACTGCTATTATTTACAAACCTTTCTGGATTCTTCCTGTGCCGGTTGTTTAAAAATCAAACTTGCTGGCATCATCCTGTTGACTTCTTCAGAGCGTAACTGAAACTGACTCGCATTCTACCTGCTTATATACTGTTTGAGGGTGGAGGAGCTAAAGGAGGGGTTAAGCTTGTTTGGTTGCTTATCTCTACTCTATGGATTCTCGCATTTTTCTTTGGTTGAAGAATTGATTACATGTAAGAATTTTAGTTTCATCATTTGATATCAGGTTGGTTTCATGTGTTTGGCAACTGCAGATGAGTATATTTATCGTAGCCTTAAAGCTCTTTCATGTTCATATTGGGAATATCTAAGAATGGAAGATTGTTACTACTTTATAATTCAAATGTAAAACGTATGTTAGGGTGTATAGAGTTTAAATGGTTAAGAAAATCTCAGAGGGATTCTTGACCAAAAGTATCATCAACCGCAATTTTAGTTTCAGATGGAAGGTGTCGAGAAATTTCTTCTCAAAGGCTTATAATATAATAATAATGGAGAACCCATAGCTGTTCCTAACATTTGTCTATAAATTTGACAGTTACAAGAAAAATATATAGACGAAAGGGTTTGGTTAAACATTCTCTGCTTCTAATACCTCTAAAATAATGTTGAGAGTTTCAGGAATAAGAACTTTAGTAAATAGGACTTCTGGATCGTAATGTTTTACGTTTTAGGTTTTAAATGTTTAACAAAGTGAAAGGAATTAAGAACGTTTTAAATGTAGAAGCTAGATATATGTTTGAGAACCAATAGTGCTGAAAATAGGTCGAAGGGGTAACCCTGGTTTGTGAATCCTAGGGATTCCGTAGAGACAAGGAATTTTATAGTCGTGAGGGGTGACAGACTTTTTCACGGATAGAGAAGAAGTTTTAATACAGATTTAGGGCGGCGTTCCATACATGGCGAAGGATCTATAGAAACCGTCTGTAGGAATATCTTGAATTTTTTGCTGATAGTCGTCATTATAATAATATAAATAGGCTCTGCAAGCACAGGGGCACACGCTTTTAAGATTATGCTGGAAATCAGGTCCGGGAGCAGAATATTATTTTAACTCAGAAAGAGTTTTCTTCACGTCCTCTTGGTCAAAGTGAATGTCTTCTAATAAATCTGAATTTATGGGACCCTCGTAGTGAGCAAAGACACTAGCAAAATATGAAGCAAATTCATTTGAAATGAAGTCCTGGTTATAGGAGACCTCTCCCGAGGTATCTCTAATGACAGGAAGGGATGCCTTAGGCGATACGTGTTGTCTGACATAAGAATAAAACGCTGTTGGCCGATTGAGGAGGTCATTTTCGAATGCTGTCTTCGCCACTCTAATCTCCAAGGATAAACTATTAGAAACTCTTCTATGCAAATCATAATCGAAAGCAGAGCCAGAGACCTTAAATCTACGCCACAGAGTTCTCTTATGTTTTATTTGTTTGAACAGATGTCCAGTTAACCAAGGTTTCTCAGAATTGAACTTAACAAAATGAGTGTTGGAGCTTGTGTCTATGTAATGATCCAGAGTAGACATAAAATATGTCCACGCATCATTAACGTCGTTATCAGGAAAGTTCCATGTGTTTTGGGAAAGGTCTGCAGCTAATCTTGCATAATTTGTCCTGCATAACATTTTGCGATTATTGACCTGCTTGGGATAACATAAGGCTTGAATACAAAACTCAATAACGACATGATCAGATTTTCCAATTGGGGAATCAAGCTCCAATTTGTCAAGTAAATTGGGATCCGGAGTAATTACAAGATCAAGAGTTGACGGAGCGTGTGCTCTTCAACAAGTTGACTAAGATTACAATGTTTGTTTTTTACAAATCCATGGAATGTTTGTCTATGTTATTCTAGGATCCTTATATGCTGCACTTTTTTAATTCTTACTACTACTATATCATTTTATAATTTCCTAAACTTGTCAACATTTAAAAATAATCCATTACGTACCCAGTAATCATAAAATGTATGAAGATCCTCCTGAAACTCCGCAACAGCAGGTATGCCATACGTGATACTGAGTCTTAGAACTAATGCATGATTGAGAAATTTTGTAAAGATGGCCGTGCACGTCTCGGATGTATCCTGAACATACAGTGAGAGATTAGTAGCTATAGACCTACTACCCCTAACCTGCGTTTCACCAAGAACGTACCTAAATTTAAAAATTACAATAGGTCCATAGTTTATAATATCAATCCTTTGCCGCTCTTATAAACAGATACTACTTTAGCACATTTCTAAATAGTCTCGAAATGCCCCTCTGAAAAACTTTTATTAAAGATTAAAAATAGCGGCAGCAGCAGAGAGTTAGAAAGGGCCTTTATTCATATAAAGTTTATTTAATTGAATCCTAATATGCTATTCAGAAATAGGGTTTAAAGTAAGTTTAAAGTTTCTTCTGCTGTCTTCTAACATTCAATATTGCAATAGAAATATTTTTCATTTGAGAAAAGAACGAAATAATATGCTACTCTAATACTAATAATCAGTAAAATAGATAAGTTAAAACTAAAGCCGATCGTCGGTGTTCCAGCTTTCAGCTGTTTTGGGCTTTATGGTACAAACTTCCGATAAAACCGAAAACGAACAACAAAATCCCCGAACCCGTAGGACGCGGCAAAATGCCGCAGGACCATAAAAAGCGTCAAGATTAACGGTCAAATATTGCCCTTTTTACGCACCGTCCCCCTTGGTGGTTATTTAATATTTATCATCCAATTCTGTTTCAGGGGTCACAAGGGACCACGACAATGTTGTTTTTTTTTTCGGAGAAACGCGTATTTCGTTGGCGAACGTGAAATACAGCCAATTTACGTGTGCGTATGTCATTGGGTGGGACCTTCCTTCGGTGGTTCTCTTTAATTTGGGCCTGCCGAGGTTCGATTTACTGCCCGCTGAAACAAAGGGACATGTTAAATATTTCATCCTGCGGAACAGTAAAAGCCGGGGGGTTGCGTCAGGTGTGGGGGATGGAGAAAAATGGCAGCTAATTCGGTCAAAGATTATTTCCGTAGCCCCTAGCTTAATATCTAAGGTTAATTAAAAGCAAAAATATATTTGTACCCGTCAAAAAATCTTCTAACTAATGTGTCTGCGGGTATTAAAAGAAAAAAGTAGCATCCATTCAAGATCAAATTACTACAGGAGCTGAACGAAAATGATCCTGACCGCAAACTACAGTTGTGTAAAACAGCGATGGAAACTTTTCAAAGAAACTTCCGCACTGCTATTATTTACAAACCTTTCTGGATTCTTCCTGTGCCGGTTGTTTAAAAATCAAACTTGCTGGCATCATCCTGTTGACTTCTTCAGAGCGTAACTGAAACTGACTCGCATTCTACCTGCTTATATACTGTTTGAGGGTGGAGGAGCTAAAGGAGGGGTTAAGCTTGTTTGGTTGCTTATCTCTACTCTATGGATTCTCGCATTTTTCTTTGGTTGAAGAATTGATTACATGTAAGAATTTTAGTTTCATCATTTGATATCAGGTTGGTTTCATGTGTTTGGCAACTGCAGATGAGTATATTTATCGTAGCCTTAAAGCTCTTTCATGTTCATATTGGGAATATCTAAGAATGGAAGATTGTTACTACTTTATAATTCAAATGTAAAACGTATGTTAGGGTGTATAGAGTTTAAATGGTTAAGAAAATCTCAGAGGGATTCTTGACCAAAAGTATCATCAACCGCAATTTTAGTTTCAGATGGAAGGTGTCGAGAAATTTCTTCTCAAAGGCTTATAATATAATAATAATGGAGAACCCATAGCTGTTCCTAACATTTGTCTATAAATTTGACAGTTACAAGAAAAATATATAGACGAAAGGGTTTGGTTAAACATTCTCTGCTTCTAATACCTCTAAAATAATGTTGAGAGTTTCAGGAATAAGAACTTTAGTAAATAGGACTTCTGGATCGTAATGTTTTACGTTTTAGGTTTTAAATGTTTAACAAAGTGAAAGGAATTAAGAACGTTTTAAATGTAGAAGCTAGATATATGTTTGAGAACCAATAGTGCTGAAAATAGGTCGAAGGGGTAACCCTGGTTTGTGAATCCTAGGGATTCCGTAGAGACAAGGAATTTTATAGTCGTGAGGGGTGACAGACTTTTTCACGGATAGAGAAGAAGTTTTAATACAGATTTAGGGCGGCGTTCCATACATGGCGAAGGATCTATAGAAACCGTCTGTAGGAATATCTTGAATTTTTTGCTGATAGTCGTCTGCTTATCGAATTGCAGTGATGAAGCCAGATTTTGGATAAATGATACAAAATCAAAATTGTAGATATTGAAGCACAAATATTCCCCGATGGAATAGAATTTAGTGGAATGTAAGGACACAATTATTGAATCTTATTTCTTCGATCATACAATATCTACAATTTCTTCAAAATGATTTAATTCCCACTCTGGCTGTTTCATTTGCAAACCCAGATCAACTGATATGCCAGACAGACAGATTTCTTTCCAACAGGATGGTGCTCCGCTCCATTTTGCTGGTGTGTAAATTTTGGATTTTTTTCCCTTTGGAATATTGAAAATCAAAAGTGTATAAGGAAAAAACACAAAATTTAGATGATTTGAAATTTAAAATTAGTTTCGAAATGATGCAAATTAATGAAAGTACCCTGAATTATGCTTTGGAAGGGCTTTTAAACTGATTGTCATATTGTTAAGATGTTAATGGTGGGCATTTTTAACACCTAACAAAATAATTTCTTTGACATGCCCTATTTGTATAAGCTTTTTCTCAATTTTACTCACTGTTGTAATGTATATGACAGTCTTAACATGACTTGATAATAATAAATAATTATGTTCTTATGATACCATAATTTGAATATGTGTATTCCTGAAACCACATAAATTTGATATATAGTACCAAAACTGATAAAATTAGAATATAACCAGTTAAGCTGTTAATTTTTCAAGAAATGCTGGCCGAATGAAAGGGAAGGGAAGGAAGGATAATTTTGCATTGGAAACAAAGATAGAATGGTAGAAGAGTTTTTATTATTAGTTCATCTTAGAAGAAATACGAGGTTATCGACAGACTTATCGACAAACCTACGACATTTGGGGGCAACACTTTTTTTAAAATTTACTATGAAACATTGATGAAAGACATATTGACAAACAACTGATATGGGCACAATTAAAAGAATTTGTCGGTTATGTTACCATGGAGAACGAAATAATATTTTGATTTTATTAGATAAAATACTTGTTCTACTCCCTTCACTCGTGCCAAATTAAATTCGTGACTATAAGCGCTATTTCAGAAAAATGTAGAGAAATACAATTTGAAATTCCGTCCATAATTGCAAAAGAATATCTTCCAATTTAATTCAATTCCATTTAAATTTCGATCAAAATTAATAGGAACTTCATATGATCCCACACCAAAAAAATTATAGTCCTTGCATTTAACCAACTTGACGTTTTCTAGGGATTTCTGTAGCACAATAACTCCCATTTTGTTCCATTAAACATGTGCTAAATGTTGCTTCATTTGTGAATAATATTTTCAATATAAAATCTGAAAGGTACCTTGACAGCCTTTTCAGGTCGGCAGTTATTTACGTGGAGTATCCAATGTCTGTTTGACATTTTGTGCGTGGTATATGTTGATTTATTAGAATTTTTGATTTATGAATTTAATGAACTATCTATAGTGTCATTTTCATTTCTTACACAATGTCTTCTCAAGTTCTAGCAGCCTCAAATTTTCTAATGAAACACTGTGTTGTATTTGTCAATAGTACTCGTCTCGCTGGATTAATCTGTCCAAATCATCGATGAACTAACGATTTGCTATTAAAATTAGAGCAACAAAGTCGCACTCCTGAATAAGTTATTAACAAGATTGAGAGGAAACTTACAAACAATGATGATGGATATCTAAATATCGGAGACCACCGGTATACAGGTTTTATTTAAGTTTTAGTAATTTCACTTAAAATTTAAACGCGAATATTGGAACAACAGCGAAAGACAACATATGAAAACTATATATTCGTGAAATCAGACAGAAAAATTCTTTTCTAATAAATAAAAAAAATCGGGCTGTTATATTTGAAACAGTGTAAGTGGAACTGATTTTTTTCTATTCTATAACCACCAAAAGTTAATATATAATAAACCCTAGATATTTTGTATTTCAAATTTTTTCTCAACTCTCCATGAATTGGATGTAAGAATTTTGGAAAATATAAACGAACATAATGCCTACTTTTTTCTGTTAAAATAAAATACTTGTTCTACTCCCTTCTGTAAAATAGCCAATTATACACCGATCTAGCCTGCGGGAAGCTTCACTCTATCACGTGAGTTTCTTGTCCCACGGATTCGAGCCACTTCGGACATTTCCGGGATATTACCTCAGTCATTTGGGAGCAATCGGAAGTTTTCGGAGATTTTACCGCACGACTTGAATTTTGACGTTTATTTGACGAATTATTTTGCAAAACTGTACCTAAAAACTATGGGTCCTAGGAAAAGTACAGTATGCAACATGTTTGGTAACCTTTTTAAGTCACTCGTTCATTAAACACCCGCTCGCTCGTGTCAAATAAACTCGTGACTCAAATGGCTTTTACCACACTTGTTGTATAACATTATGGGTATGGGTGTTGGTGAATGGATAGCATTAAGTATTCGATGGGTCGCCCTATATTTTTTTTGCATACCCATGACGTTTTATTACTCTACACATTGCAGAAATAGATAATAAAGTGGCGTTTATCAAACTTATTGCATAAGATTTTGTAACGGTTAACAATGGACAAATTATTATTGAAGTGAAATACAGTGAGTTAGGTTTATTGGAGTTACTTAAATTATTCATTAAGAAAATTCGTAAAGGATTGCATAATATATGTGAACAATGCATCTTTGAAACCGAGTTTGGAATTAGAGACTCCATGGGAACCAGAGAGGCCCTATTCAGTATTCAAGTTATGATGGAGAGGATCTCTTGCGTAGACCATGTGACAAGTGAAGAAATGGTTCGTAGACTGCAAAAAGGGACGGAAATAATGAATAGCATAAAAGCAAAAGCTCAATCCACATCATGCGGATCAAGACATTATACAGATTACTTCAAGACACATTACAAAGAAATAATCCACGAAAACAAGGAACTATTTCTTGGTTAAACGACTTTAGAAATTCGTTGTCTTCAACAACAGCAAGACGAACAAAATTGTTATCGCTGTTATACAAAAAACTTCCAACCTTAAATCAATCAAAATATTGAGATATTCGTAAATGAACTTTTTTCTAAGTAAGAAACTCTGCAGCCAACGCATACAAAACTAAATACAAAATATGTAGCTGAGTACAAGAATCATCTTACTTTCCAGTATAACAGATTTTTTTTTTTTAACACCAAAAATTTTGTGGCTTGGTGGGATTTTGCAAAATGAAAAAAAGCAATAGGAATTATTAACATATTATTATATTAAAGAATAATAAAGAAAAAATATAAAATTTGATAACTTAAGCTTCAACATTGAAATCTAGCTCCTTCATGTCGAATCTATCTACATCGTTTAAGTTCTTAGGTTTCTCTTCAGAGATTGGTTTACCATTTGGTTGCAAAGGCACCAGAGATGTGAAAGGTCAACCAATGGTTGTGAATGGTCTTCCTCTTAGATTTTTTTTATTTATTTTTTATTTTTATATATATTTTTTATTTATTCTTTAACTAACATTAAAAACGGGTCATTCATTTGTAATTTAATCTATGAAATATGTAACCAGTTTCTTTTTTCTCCTGTTTCGGTTTGTCGTCTGTTTACGCATTCTACATCGCTGAAACCCGAGTCGGTCGGTAAGAAGCTGTGTTTCGAGATTAGAAAATTTTGGACTAATTGTTTCGAGATTTGGGATATTTTGTAAAACATAAATAAGGAAAATAGTCATTTTAATATTTATCTTTTGACCTAAACACCGAATAAGATGTTTCACTTCTGAGGAAATGTATGGGAATTCCAGCATTACTTACCCAGAGCAGCCTTTTATAGAACACAATATTTGTTGGTATTCGTGGTAAAGGTAATGTTTTTTGAAGATCAAAAGTCAAGCACTCATATTCACCATTGCCTTTAGCTTTTTCATAATTTTTTTTGCGCAGTGTTCGAACTTCAGTGGCTAACTCTCGTCCGTTGTTGAGGCGTTTCGCCAAGCATCCTGTTGACTTCTTCAGCACTTGACAGTTTTAGTTAAGCTACAATTCCACTTGGATGTTATACGCAGATCCTAAATTATATAATCTAGTGTGTCGACCAAGTGCGTTGAAAGTTCTGTGCTAAAATGAAGAGTATGTATTTTTATTCTGTTTTTTTTACGAATGGAAATTTTCAAGGTCTAGGGTCGACATTGGGTTGTAAAGATTTTTCAGAATAAAGAGGTATTAATTATTGACCAGATTACACGTTTATCATTTTTTTTTCATATAATGTTGTTGGTAGCTTTTTGCATAGCAGGGCGCAATTACGCTTAATACCCTCAAATATACCGCACTTACCAAACTACGAAACTTACTTAGCAACCCCTCCCTGCGGTCGGTACGGATGGTTTGTTTATATAGTTTTTTCGTATTGCTGCGGCGAAAACTATAAATCCGACACTGCGAATCGGTTAAAGACAACGACGATCCGGAGGGTAGTTATAATTGGATAAGTTCGAATTAGTTATGCCGTAACGGCGAAATAGGTCGAGGCACCGACGCGAGGTAGCGGGGAAAGTGGCGGTGAGGGCGTGCGAGCTTTCGAAGCCCGAGGTTGCCGTCGCGGAAATTGATTAACGTTTGTCCTGTCACACACGTCTGCATCTTGTTGCGAGCTAATTTAATGCGACCCAATTAGTGTCGCACACGCCCGTGACACGCGTTTTACGTACGCGAACATCGTCCGGGGGTGGATCCGAAGGGGGAGGGCTGGGTCGGACCGTTCGAGTCTCGATGTTACATCGATCGACTCGGGTGGCTCAACAAAACTCCTGTTGCCGTTAAGTGATGCCACTGTGGCGAGGAAGGGGGATCTTAAAAAAAGACGGTAAAGCTTTTGTTAAACAGTGAAAAACAGCTCTCCCTTTGTATTTAGAAACTGCAGCGTAGAGTGAGGCAATATTAATATCACACAATATTATTGACGTTACCATCATATGGGTCCTGCCTCTTATGTATTACGACTGATAATTGTGCCAAAAAGGACGTTTCTGGTCAAGCACGAGCATAGTAGGCGCATTACATCTTACGTCATCCGTCCATGGAATGTTCTAGCACAAACAAGGCCGATCCAAAGTGGCCTAGAGTCCAAGTCACATTGAGACTACAGTGTACCGCGCGTTCAATATATATTGATAACATTTTAATTGGCAGTCCCTTTTTTGTTTTTAGAGATATCAAGGTGAGTTAGTAGCCAAGTTTCTTTCCAAGTGACTATAAAAAAAACACTATCAATTAACTTATTAAATGCTGAAAAGGTATGCCTGAATCATAATGTTTTAAATGAAGAAAGTAAGGCCAACATATTGGGATTTTATGAAGCACATCAAGTTTCCTTTATTACTACAGTATATGAAGGTATTTCTCTCACTCAGTTTTGAAAGAATATAAATAAAACGCATCTTAATTTCGTAATACTCAAAAACTACGTGCAGAACAATGTTTTGTTTGGATTTTTTAAATAGACATAATGAGAATAATAATTTTTTGAAAAACATTTTATGGACTGATGAAAGTTCAGTTCAAGAAAGAGTTGTGATAGACGAAATACGCGATATTGGTCTTTAAATAATCCCAGACAAATACAGGAAATAAGAACCCGGGGATACGAATCAATTAATGTATGGTGTGATGGCATAGATGGGCATATTTTTGGGTCCGATATTTATAGATCAAAAGTTAACTGGAGATCATTATTTGCAATTCTTAGAGCAACAAATAGAGCAATATATAGAAGATTTACCCCTAAATATATCGGCGCTGACGATATGGCAGCAAGACAGTGCCCCTCCTAGCATTGTTGTGCAAGGTAAAATGTTTCTTAACATGGTTGGATAGGGAACGGCGGACTATGGATTGGCCAGCCAACAATCCTGACTTAAATTTAACGGATTATTTCTTTGAGGACACATAAAAAATCACGTGCACAGAACTCCTTGTAATAATGTCTTGGAACTTCGGCGAATCATTTCAGAGGCCATCAGTCAGTTAAGTGACAATCCGGAAACGTTACTAAATGTATGACATCATACAATTTGAGAAATGTGTTTAGGAAAATGGTGGTCACATACAGTATTTAGAATAGTTAAATAGTTTTTTACTTTAGTATATCTTGTCATTTTTAGTGCTTTTGTTCTACTTTACTTTGTAAATAATTATTGTTGTTGCCCTCAGTCACGGCACTCTTTGAAATTTTATAAAAAATTTCTTATTGGTAGGTAGAGGTTTAGCCAAGTGAAATTCGATTAAAACGTTGATTGCCAAAAATAATCGCCTCAACAGTCCGCTGTGGATTTAAACTGCCCAAACATACTCAAAACATCCAGATATACAAATGCCGCATAGGAACATTTGACATTTCCAACAGCGCCTTCTTGACAGGAGTTCTCTTACGGTCAGGTCAATATTGGTTCAATATTGGTTCGCATCAGCCAATGGAATATTAACAGTTTTATAAAACATCTTAGTCTAACTAACCAATCTAACCCCTTTGCTTTACTTTACCTGCTGATGACTGGCCATTGCAAACGCGAACTATGCAAATCTAGCGGGATGTCAAACAACACAACCAAAGATGTTTTCGAAAGATGAAAGATGAAAATTGATAATTATTTCAATTAGATCGTCTTATAAAAATACACTCATTTGCAAGAGATATACGAGGCGAGTTGAAAGTCGACTCCACATAAGGCATGAGTAGATTTTTATTTTGTTTATTTCTGATTTTAGGTTTAGAACTGGGGAGAATCTAAGTATATAAATGAGCCGTTACCTCTTTGAAACAGTATGATTAACATTTCCATGGATTGCCAAGTAGTTTTATTCCATTTTTTCAAAAGAAATAAACAGGAATATTTCGTAGGAATGAAAAATTAACAAATAGAAAATTTTTAAACATGAAACTTGAGCGCTTTTTTTTGGAGTAGGATTTTTTAATTCTCCATTGTTCTGTTCCGCTTCTTTTTTATTTAAAAAATTGTTTTTTCGCTAACTCCACTGAACGTGACACTCGCAGCTGCGTTACTGCGCTTAAACTAAACTTTCATCCTTCCCTAAATATTAATCCACTATACCTACCCTTAAACACTGAGACTATTCAGGTTTTATTACCTATTTCAATCTTTGTATGAGTAATCCATTTAATAGGTTTATATGTATTTAAAGTATTGTTATCTATGTTCGTGACAGACATATCTCTTGGGTTGAAACCATTCTGGGTCCACTGGGCAATGCTGAGCCGCTTTTTCTCTTTTGCAATGCATTGCCTATGCTACTCAGATTGTATTCTCAGTGTGACTTGGACTAGATACAGTTGATTTGGTTTCTTGCACACAGCCTTTGAAAAAGCTCGAGTCAGCCTCGACATCCACGGGGCTATTGTATTTTATATTTTAATGTTTCCATGCATTTTTTGAATCAGAATATTATTTACTTGTATCAGTTAATTAATCGCACGGATCACTTCGTCGGAATCCCAAACCCTACCCTTAAAATTATCAAAACGATTAGCATAATTTCCGCATTAAGCGTTCCATCACAAAATACACTTCACCACATCCTTCAAATAGCAATGAGGTCGAAAGCAATCCCACACTTGCCACTGTCGTGCTTCCTTACATTCAAAACATTACCGACCACATATCAAAAGTTCTAAAGAAATATAGCGTCAAAACCAGATTTACCACTTTTCAACATCTTCGATCAGTCAAATACAAAATTCCATTTCATATGCCAGGAGTTTACAGCATTCTATGCATGTGCGGCAAAGAAAAATATCAACTAGGCTCAAAGAACATGAAAAACCCGAGAGTCTATAGAGATCTATAAGCAACCTAACAATCATAACGACAACTCAGGTCTTTGTCACCAATATGGGAGTCAGTCATCCGACTCGGTGTTTATGTCTATCATTTAGCTCCGCCCCCTCAAACAATATATAAGCACACGCGTTAGCAAGTTCGCCTCAACAAAAACCGACGCAGGAGAAATCCAGAAATATTGTAAAAAGTACTCTTGATGAAAATATCCATATAACTAAAAATTATCTTAGTAAATAGGTGACTATATTATAGATAATATTCCAATTTACTCCTTATAAACATTGCGTAAAAAGTTTAAGAGTATATCTGTTGAACAAAATTAAGTTAGTGTCAAATACAATATCCAGATCTCTGAGCGTATCAAACTAAACTTGAATGTGTAGTCAAACGGTATGGGGTTATTATTATTGAAATCAAAAAGGAAGTTGTATTTGATAACAATAAGCTGCAGAGGGTTCCTAGATAAATCAGTTTGTTCAGTGATGTCCGGAATTATTTTTAGGACATCCACCAACAAGTAATGTAAATTTAATGTACCAACATAATCTTCATGTTCAACAAAGGGTTTGGTATGTAGATTCCATATAATTTCCTGTTTTTGAAGCAGTAATATTTGGTGACCAATTTGGTGAAAAGCCTTTTAGATCTTTTTTATACCAATAGCAACATCTAGATTTTTTTCAAAATGTCTGAGATTCTGAGAAACAAACAATATTCCAATAGTACCAACATTACCTTGCCGCTATCAATGATTTTTAGGAACAATTTTTGTGTATCAGACATCAAAATAATGGCCCATAGTCGCTGCGTTCTCTGGCGTTCACCCTTTTGGGCATGTAAGTGAAGGTCGACATTAACGATTCCTTAGGTATAATATTGTAACTTGTAAATTTGATTATAGAGTTTCAACATTGTGTCTAAATTCTCGTTTTATATTACTTTCAGCACATCAGTAGGGAGTTTATTAACTTCAATTATTTTCACATTCTTTGTTGTCTTTAATGCATTCTTTCTTTGTGCTTTTCTGGACAGTTTTATTTGGGACGAAATCTGCTTTTTGTAACTAATCCTTTTTATAGGCAAACAGTTCCCCGATGTATTCCTTCCAGCATTGTAGTTGGTCTCCCGTTTGTAATATAGTGTTTCCATTTGTGTCTAGAAGTGTATTAGTAAGAGATTAAACGTCTTCGCTCCCTTTGCATTTCTCGGTGAAATATACTTTACTTTCGATAAAATCGAATTTTTCGAAAGCATACGCGCTTGGCGATGAAACTTATATCTCGGCAACGGTGGATCCTATTAGATACAGACTTAAAAGCCACGTTTGCAGGGGTCTAAAAAAAAAATTAGTTCTCGAAAATCGTTTACACGATCGAAGAAATTCTCGGGGAGGAGTATCCAGGAAGTCCAATACTATAAACATTTATTCTTGATGATTTTCACAGAGTGTGCGCGGTATTAGCAAAAAACTAAAAATTGAATTCTCTTTATAAAGATAATAACTAGAATGCAGTGTTTCAATAGTCAGCTTCTTATACATGGCCATATAGCCCGTACAGACAGCAAAAACATTTGTATTTAAGGTTTTCACATATTGTACAGGGAGTTCGGGATATTCTGTGCTATATTCAAAAATGTAATAAATGTGTCAAATTTGTAGCCATCGACTTCAAATTTACCAGAAAAATTGAAACTCTAGAAATTGAGCTCAGTGACACCTCACCAAATACTTTCTTTAATTATGGACAAAATTCTAAAAGACACTGAAAATTGTTCTTTTCGGGAGTAAATTATTAGGTGTAAATCAAAATTCGCAAAAAATATGGCCAATTTCTTCAAACTGTAGAATAGGTAAAAGTATAGGTAAGAGCTACATTTTTTGTATTTACGGTTTTTATCTATCATATACGCTGTTCGAAATATTTGAAAAAATCCAAATAAAAATCACCACTTCTCGCTCTCAATCTAGACCCGATGACGTCATTTAATACTACAACGTGCTGAATGGTTTCAGAAAAGAATTATTTACCCTATTGAAAAAATTCATATACCAGGCAATGTGGAAGATCTAGGGCTATTAATTTTACTTCGGACATTTTTTAGAATATGTACATGGTCTGTCGATTATGAGCAAAAAAATCTAAAAGATCGTGAAAATTGCGTTTTTCCTGGGTAAATTATTAAAACTATAAAACATGGGATCATTTGGTTTAAACGGTATCGTAAATTGGGTTGAGCGAGAGAGAGTTTCAGGTTTTGTCTGTCATACAGGGTTGGCGAAATATTTGGCAAAATATCACTTTAAATCGCAATGAACAGTACAAATTTTAATATTTTTCAAAATTTTTCCGTAACTTCGAAGTTCGACGATTTTGCGAAGGTCCCATAATGGTCCGCAGGAGCACGATATAAAAACAGTGCGTCCGTTTAGGATGAGAAACCCCAAAGAAGCTTCTTGTTGTATTTGTTCTTAAACTGTCTTCGTTGTTCCATCATGTTTAATGTTTCGTCATTCGTCCAATACAAGGAAAGCCTTGCTTTAATGATTTTTCATTTTCAAACGTCTGCCTTTTGTGTGTTCAGTTTATCAGAACGATAATTGGTATTAAATACCTCATATATTTGCAACAAAAGAAGTAAAAATCAAGGGTTCCTTGGATCACCACGATAACTGTCAATCATTCGCTCCCGAGGGACAATACAATACGGAATTATTATAATATCGAGAAAATTACGCGTCCCGAGATATTCCGGGTTGTCACGTCCCGCTGGAGGACTCGGAGGCAGTCGGTTGCCTGCACGTTAACAATCTGTTACGTTTTGCAGCAGAGAAATGTCTCGTTTCGACGCAGCGCCGTTTTCCACTGACGGGACTTACGCGGAATAAAAATGGATTTGCATCAAAATGAAAAGCGGACTGTTTTCGTCGCCAGGGTTTCACGTGTATATATTTCATACGGCGTAAAGAGGAATTGTGTTCGCTGGAGACATAAAGAGAAAGACGTGTATATTTATCATAAAGTGCAAGCAACAGAATGACGGGTCTCGTCATATTTCAGCGAGGTTTGTCGCAGTATATTTCGGGGACGGTGAGACGGTCGTGTCTATTAAATATATTCAACGCTGGCCGCGAGCAAAATAGGTGATTGCACCAGGCGCCAGGTGCCAACAAGTAAACCACTTTCTGAAAATAAGGACAACGCGCGCAGCTTTTTGCCTGGAAGGAGGCGCTTCGCGCTCAATACTTCGAGCACCCTGTATAAAATAAATAAATAAATAAAAACGCCATTACTTTTTACTTGGCGAAGAGCAACTTAACCGAGCATGTAAAAACAAATTCCATAAATCAACTTACAATAAGTTAAATTTTACTCCAAATATCATAAATAAATAAGTAAATGAGCTAACAATAATACTTTGACAATAACAAAAAGGTAATACTATTGAAATAGGCAAAAACAAAAATTTAAATAATAATTAAAGCAATAAAATTGACAAGGCTAATCTGTATTTAACAAAAGTACGAAAATCAACTTATGTAATTTCCATTAACAGTTTCCTTTGAAATATTTTTTTAACAAACGATTTGCATGAGTTTCCGATCAGGTTTATTTCGGGTTATCAGTTCAGCACCTTAGCAGACACATAAGAAAATGAATTCTGAGACATAACTTTGTGCATTTTTGGTATCTCATAACTCATAAAGATTTTTGAAACGTGTGCAACGTATATGAACAGTACTCCGGCTCGTAATTGTTTCGATCAAATATTCCGCGTATGCAGTTTTGAGCATCTTATGTAAAAAGGAGGCTAGATAAAGTTTTTATCTATTGGCGATATTAAGCCTGCATAAATTCTTTGTGGCACGAGCTGTGTGACATGTTGCGCCGTCTTGTTGAAACCACATCTCCTGGACATCTTGGTTATTCAATTCAGGAATGAAAGAGTTAGTAATCATAGCTCTATACCGATCACCATTGACTGTAACGTTCTGGCCATCATCGTTTTTGAGGAAGTACGGACCAATGATTCCACCAGCCCATAAAGCGCACCAAACAGTGAGTTTTTCTGGATGTAACGGTGTTTCGACATACACTTGAGGATTGACTTCGCTCCAAATGCGGCAGTTCTGTTTGTTGACGTAGCCATTCAACCAGAAGTGCGCTTCATCGCTAAACAAAATTCGCTTATGAAAATCGGGAACAACGGCAATCTCGTTTTGGGCCCATTCGACGAATCTACGCCTTATTTGATGATCGTTTGGCTTCAATTCTTGCACGAGTTGGATTTTGTAACCACGTAAACCAAGATCCTTCCGCAAAATCTTCCATAAAGTGGATGGACACAGATCCAATTCTTGTGCTCGATGGCGGATGGACTCATTCGGGTCTTCCTCAATGTTACGCTCTACAGCAGCAATAGTTTCTTCTGTATGCACCGTACGGCGTCTCTGGGGATGCGAGTTATCAATAAGAGTAAACGTGGTGCGAAAACGTTCCACGGTTAATTGAATTAACTGCTCTGATGGACGATTTTGTCGACTAAAAATGGACGTAGTGCGCGATACGTATTCCGCACAGAACCATTATTTTCGAAATAAAATTGCGCTATTTGCAAGCGTTGTTCAGGCGTGAGTCTATTCAAGATGAATTGCCAAACCAAACTGAGAATAAATCACTTGACAGCTGTTAAATCGGTCCCTATCTTGAACAGTAATGCCAACTTAAAGCTCTATACATCGAAAAAGAACACCCTAAGTTACAATAAGCATTTGTATAATTTTAGTAACATGACTCATGAACCCTAATTTATTATCAAAAATAACACCCAAGTTTTTTTGGTTTAAAGCCATAATAAACGAGTTTTGCATAGAAAAGGGATTGAGTGAGAGCGTCAAATGCCTTACTATAGTCCAGTAATACTAAAGCTGTCAATTCTCCCTTATCAACATCTAGCAGAACGTCATCGAGCGCTTTCAACAGAGCTGTTGAGATGCTGAACCCCTCTTACGAAACCCAGACAGAGTCTACAAAATGCATGGTAATTAAGTTTGGATTTGGTATCTCAATGGAATTCTTCGACCTTTTGTAAACATTTAAATAAACGAGAGTTTCAGAATAAATTAGAACTAAAAGTTCAGATTTTCAAGAAATTATATATTATGACATGACAATTGTTTCGACAAAACTCTGTCTTTATCAAATGTTTTTATTTTAGTTCTTATTTATTTTGATGAATGGATTTTCATCAAGTAAAAGCCACCTCAGTTCACCTCATTTTTTTAAATTCTCTGTGCGATTAGTGAAGCCAGATGGTTTTTTTTTTGTGGCACATCTTCCCAATCTTGTAAAGTTTTGAATTTTTTATATTTATAATAAAGTTGGTTTCTTAGTGGTATAATATCGGAAACCTTAAATACACAAATTTCAGTTCTCGATACGGCCTATAATTTCACACGGAAGAAACTGGCAATTTTAATTCCAAGAGCTTTAAATTTTCAGTTTTTTTGCGAATAACTGACACACCCGAAGAAATGCTCATGTCATGTTTCCTAAATTACCTTTGTTCACTGCCACATTAAAAATCATGAAAAACTATCGTAATACACTATTCATTAAATATGGTTCTGCTGTTGGCTGGACAGCATAAAAAGAGGTAAGAAAGTTATTTACTCAGGTAGTTCGGAATGAATAAACGCCTTATATCGAAAGTACGGTTCAAACTAAACAACCAAAATCCATCTGGTGCATCTGGAAAACTCTTGCCAAATTGAATATATATCATAAATCAAAAAATAATTACAAAATACCGAGCTCATTAAGTAACCCACGTTGCACAAATAATTTGTTCATTGAATCGGTTGAAAGTATCGCTCCCCTTATAGAAGATAATACATTAGGTTTTTATCAAAATAATCTCATATCTGTAAATACATTTTCGTTGCAACTGATCAAGGACGCCGATACTTTGGAAGCTCTTGAACATGTAAGGTCTAACTCTACTGGATTCGATGGACTGTCACTAGAACTGCTTTATGTATTCTGTCCTGTTATTGTAACGCTCCTCACGCACATCTATCATTATTTTAAAGATAGTTCTGTTTTCCCGAACAATTTAAGACTGCTATAATTTTGCCTCTTCCAAAGATAGCTAACATAAGGGAGTTGAGACTTAACTGAGCTCTACTGAATTCGATGGACTGTCTCTAGAACTGTTTTATGTATGCTGTCCTATTATTGCAGTTAGTTCTGTTTTCCCGATCAGTTTAAGACTTCTGTCATTTTGCTTAACAGAAACCTGTAAAAACAAATTGCATAAATCAACTTACAATAAGGCAAGTGAGTTGCCCACTGTCTCAGTTGTTTGAGAAAATTATAAATATCCAAATAGTTAACTTTTTCCTGTCTAATGATCTGTTTCCCGACTCTCAATCAGGGTTTCCAAATCGGTACTGTACGGTTCTGGCTGACGTTATTTTGGCTGCTTTAAACTATCGACTCCTATGTGCGAAACTTCGTAATTATATATATATATATATATATTCTCACGTATTGATTCACGGATGGAAAAATGTGATGACACTATATTCCGGGATATCATCCGTTCGCTCGGTGAACTCCGACTGGAATCCTGCATCCGACTGGAATCCTGCAAATCTTGCATCCGACTGGAAGCCTGCAGACGTTTCGCCAAAATCTCACTTGGCATCTTCAATGCTCGCGCTCCGCAAACACCCAGTGTTCGAAGTGTTTTCGGAGCGCGAGCATTGAAGATGCCAAGTGAGGTTTTGGCGAAACGTCTGCAGGATTCCAGTCGGATGCAGGATTCCAGTCGGAGTTCACCGAGCGAACGGATGATATCCCGGAATATAGGGTCATCATATATATATATATATATATATATATATATATATATATATATATATATATATATATATATATATATATATATATATATATATATATATATATATATATATATATATATATATATATATATATATATATATATATATATTTATATGAAATAGCTATGGCTCTTAAAAGAATGAATTCATGCTTAAATTAAATTTTCCATAAATCTACTGAAAATGGATTATGGTTCTTGTCTTTATTTTCAGTCTAAAAAAGATTGCAGACTCAGCATGCATGCGCTTTATTAAACCAAGGGACCATGTGAGTCACAAAATACTGACATACCGCTACACCGAACAGCATTGTTTCAAAGGGTCCTTTTCTTATGTGACTCCCAATCTAACTCTGAATTACGTAATTGATTTTTGAACTTTACATGTGAAGCCTTCAAAAAGAGATTTAAAGATTATCTGTTCGATCAGAGCTGAGTTTTGGGTTTTCTTGGTAATTAGTGGGTTTATATTTATATGTATTCAATTGCATAGTTTTAGCCTTAGTTTATGTAAAAACTATATTTGATTCTAGCTTTGGTGTGCTTTGTACTTTGAAACTTATTATTATTGCTAATTTTAGTCTCTTACGACGTGGCGTTGTAATTAATGTAATATTTGTTAATCATTTTTCTTACTTACTTACTTATGAATGAAATTGTAATTTGTAGCCTGGATCTCATGCGACTTTTGGTTTATTCCTTTCCCCGATAGGCATAACGGTTTTCGAAAAAAAACATATATTTCTTAAAACACTAAAAACCGATTTTCCGATTAAAAAAAACTTTTCATTCTCTGATCCCGCCCGATGTCAGTGGTGAATTTTAAAAAATGGGTCAAAAATTACAAGTACCGTAGCCGAACTGTACTCATATTTTGTTGGGACGATGGTGTGTACCGTACTTGTAAAGTGAGAAAGTTTTAGTGCCATAGTTCAAACGGTTGCCGAATTGCATCTGCAAATCCGTCGAGAGACGGGACAGAAGGGAAGAAGAGAGATTATGCAATGGCTTATAACCGCAATATACATGTCTACTACCAGAACACGAAAGGTCTACGAACCAAAACAGATGAATTTTACAAAAATCTGATTTCCACCAATTACGATATTATGTGTTTAACAGAAACCTGGCTTAAGCGCGACGTCCTTACAAGTGAGCTCTTTAGTAATAACTATGTCGTCTATCGAAGAGATCGAGAAACCACCGGGTCAACAAAACTTGACGGAGGAAGTTCCTTAATCGTAGTGAAAAATAGTTATTAGTCAGTTAGTTGTGTGCACATGCAGTCGGAGGCAGAGGACGTTTGGATCTTGGTCCAAACATCTAAAGCTGAGCGCGTCTTTGTATGTTGCGTCTACCTACCACCAAACTGTTATTATTCGATCGGCGTTTTTGTAAGCAACCTATATTTGCTTGAAAACATTTTTCAAAAAAATGCTGCTCTGCTTCTGGGGGATTTTAAACTTAGCACTGTGAACTGGCTTCCTATTACCAAGGAATCGTTTTTTGAACCTGTTCCAACAGGAAACAAATTTGCCGACATTATCGATGCCTTTCCTATTTGGGCTTAATGCAATTTAATAATGTTTACTATAATAACAATAAAATTCTTGATTTAGTTTTGAGCAATAAAAGCGATTCTGTTACCCAAGTAGGTCGATCTCATGACTGTTTAGTTGAAGAAAACCACAATCACAGCGCACTGGAGTTCTTATGGAATACATCTTATTCTAAGGGAGCCTCTCAAAATAATGTGCAGATATTTAATTTTAATAAAACTAATTTCGCTGAAGTTAATAATTATTTAGCACAAATTAATTGGGAACAAATGCTCCTTGATAGGGAAGTCAACACACTGGGCGAAAGATTTTATAACATAATAATACACCGGTTTGTGCCAGTGCGTAAAATTAAAGTACGTTTTCCAATATACTTTCAATACCAAAATATAAAAATAATACAACAAAAAAAACAAATTCCATGAAAAATATAAAAAGTTTCACGATCAAAAAGCATATAACCAATTTTGCGAACTTCGGTCTCTATCAAAACAATTGATAAAAAGTGATTACAGAAATTACATTGATAATATTGAGTTCAAAATTTCAGAAAAACTCCAAAAAGTTGTGGAAATTTATTGCCAATAAAAGAAAAAACAACGGGTCAATAACAAATACAGCAATATACAACGGCAGAACAGCTACTGGAAGCAGGGAAGTCAGTATCTTGTTCGCTAATTATTTTCGCAGCGTTTATGCTCAACCCAATTCGATAAATAACAGCAACAATGGTCACAATGATTTTGATATTATCGAGCGTATTACAAACAAGGACATTCTTCAAACAATTAAAAACTTTAATACAAATAAGTCAGCCGGTTCTGACGGTATCCCCCCGATATTTATAAAAAAATGTTCCTCTAACCGTGTCCAACCCCTAAATATTATTTATAACCTATCCCTTAGTACAGGCATTTTTCTGAAAACGTGGAACTCCAATGCTTAAGAGTGCATCAAAAAATAATGTTCAAAATTACAAACCAATAAGTAAAGTATGTGTGTTTGGTAAAATATTGGAAAAAGTAGTTTACAGTCGTATAAAAATATTATCATTGAGGAGCAGCACGGTTTTTTCCTGAGACGTTCTTTGGAGACAAACTTGCCGTGCTTTTCCGATTACATATCCAACCATATAGACGGCCAATTTCACTGTGTACACTGACTTCAGCAAGGCTGTTGACAAAATTAACCACCAACTATTGTTGACTCGACTTGCTGAGGTGGGAGTGTGCAGCCCACTTATGAAATGGTCACAATCATATATTTCTGAGAGATTTACTGGCCATGTGTCACCTGGGCCCACTATTTTTTATTATATATATCAACAATATAAGAAACTGTTTTAAATACTGCAATATACTGCTTTATGCAGATGATCTGATATAATTTCGTATGGTAGCGACCACAGGGACTACCTTAAAATGCAGCAGGATCTCATCAGGTTTGAAATCTGTCACCGTATTTCGTTCACCAAAAAACTCAACAAAATAGATTTTACTTATAAAATAAATAACAATGACCTGGTAAGAGTGAACGAAATAAGGGATCTGGGAGACTTGACATAAAGTGGTCATTTTAACACCATATAGAAAGAATAATAAATGATTCTAATGGAATGGTTGGTTTTATTAATAGAAATTCCCGGGACTTCAATGATCCCAGAACGCTTATTTCCTTATATTATGCTTTTATTCAAAGTAGGATTTCCTGCGCATCTGTTATCTGGAATCCACGCAGTTCATATCAACAGAAACGAGAACACTCAAAATAAATTCTTAAAATTTCTCGCTCTTAAGACCCACACTCGAAAGAAGAAAGTGATTATCGCCCAATTCAAAATCGGTTCAAAATACTTAGTTTGGGTGGCAGACTTGTGTATGCTTTACAAAATAATAAGCTCACAAATTGATTCTCCATATCTTTTGTCGAAACTTAACTTTAAAATTCCCGCTCGAGATTTAAGATACGCTAATCTCTTTGAAATCCCATATAGAACACAGGGCAGCATTCCCCTTTGCTAAGAATGCAAATTTCGTATAATACACTTAACTCGAATTTTAACCTCGATATCTCTTCAATGTCTTAGATGCAGTTTAAACGATATATCAAATACTCCATTACTAAAACTTATAGCGTAACCTAGCAGTGTATGAATGTTAAATATCTTCCTCTTTTTGTATAAAGTTCTACATCTGACTTATGTTTGTTTTGTATAAATTCCACCGATTTGAACTAACCTTGTGGTTGCTATTTTTTGGAACTGAGTACTGTAAGCGACCCAAATTTATGGCATCTTTTGTTTGTACGCCGCAAAGCTATTTCTGTACAATTTAACAATAAAGTGAATACAGTGCGCTAAAACAAAAGTACAGTGTTCAGTTCAACCAGAGTAATAGAAAAACAACTAGAGCAACGTTTCGTGGCTCTTTTGTCACTTTGCGAAGGTTAAGGATATACTTTGTCAGATTTTGCTTTCTTTTTCAACACCGCACGCGATGCTTAGTCGGCAAATGTTACATCTATTTTGGAAACAGTGACGGAATTCTTACTAAAAGCTTACCCAAATGGACGAAAATGTAACTTAGGCAATTTTTGCTTTGAAATTTTCTAAATTAATTTAGAAATTCGTTTGCTATAAATACCTAGCATCTCAATAGGGGCAACAAATTAGGTATTAGGGAAAACAGATGGTCCTAGAAATAAAAAAAACTATTTGTATGTTCGGAATAAAATACAAAGTAAAAATAAAATTTTGTTATTTTTCTCTTATTACTTTTTCCAATACCTGCGAGGAATAAAAAATTACCCAGTTACTTATTTAATAAAAACAATAAATGAACCAACTAACTAATTATTAACTAAATTTGTTAATCGTAGACGTAATGAAGCGGTAAAATGTGTACTAAATAAGCGATATTTTCCTTAGTTCCTAAGTTTGTTTCTTGTAGGCACTGTATTATAATAAACGAAATAACGAAATTTTATTTCAATTTTAAATATTATTTGGCATCCCTAAATAATAAATTAACGTGTTATTTGTTAAATTAGGTATAATTGGATGTTAATACACGTGACCCAAATGGGTATCGTTCTTCAGGACAATTTTTCTTTTTAACTTCGGTTAATAATTGTTTACGAAGCCACAGTTAATCTTTGATGCAAACGAACGCTCGCGTGCATTTTGTAGCTACAATGACGTAAGTGCTTGACGAAGGTGGAACATTTGCGACACTTTTATGTCATAACAAGTGAGACAGTGCTTCAAATGCAGCAGGGTGTTCCACGGGGTTGGTTCTAACACCGCTGTTGTTAACCTCTACTAAAGACACAGAAATGCTAGTAACCCTAACCCTCCTGGGATTTTTTATAGATCGTACTTTCTCGTGGACATGTCATATTGATGAGCTTTGTAGAAAGTTATCCAGAAAATTGATCTTGTTTGAACTACTTAGTTTTTCTGTGACGCTACCACTACTACGGCATACTGTCACACAGCATTAGACATTGTTAAGTAGACATAATGACGCTCTGTTCTACTTATATTTTTAGAAAACTTAGGCTGCCGTCATCTCAAAGTAATAAAATCAATCGTAAACTTTTTAATATTCTACCATTCTCTACTCTATGTTAAATAAACAACACTTAAAATATAATTCTGAGTTTATTTATGTCATAATAATAATTTGCTTTCTCTTTCTTTCTCATAACAACCCAATAGTTAACTTTTTTTTTAGTTTTATTTCCTTTATTCATATTTTGGGGGCCGTTGTTCGACTAAATAATGACTGTAAAAAAGTTATATCGTTGCTTTTCTTTTCAGAAAATTAGCTTTGCTTCCTATTATGACGGTACGCACCATTTCTTGTTGGAGATAGAGCAAGGGACGTTAAAAAAAAGATTTTACATTGTCTCAGCGCTGAATCTGTACTTGCTCTAAATCTTGTTATATTTTTGCATTTCAGAATATTTCTTTCAAATTTCCTTAATACCGTACCTCATTAAACCAACTGGGACACCCGGTATATCATAAAACGGAGGCAGAGAATACAATATTGCTAAATCCAGATTAAAAATTTTCCAATTTTTTACCTCATTTAGAGTTCGACGATTGTTGTCCGATCAAATAAAAAAGGATTATTTATTTAAAACCAAAATGAAAACGAGGGCCCTAAATAAATTTATTATTATAAAATACCAGTCGGGGAGCGCATAAATATGGATGACTCGTCGACTTTTGATCTCCATTCCATTCAATAAAAACAAATTAAACTGGAAATATCGAATAAATGTATGAACGGGGCCTATTGTTGGACGCTGTTCGTCCGGCCCCTGACACACACACAAATATTCATTTAAAAATAAAATGTATTATTACGTTGGGTCTCGTATCGCGTTCGTTATTTTAAATGGAACACACCTTACTAGAAGCTTGCGTTGTGTCCGTTGACATAATACGGTCCGCGCATAACTTGGACGCCTGCCAGAGATGCGGGCTAAGATTTGAGTCGGTCTACCTGCATCTAGTTTAACAACCCAAAATATAGACGTTTAAAAACAAGCAATAATTATTTTACTTTTTACAAAACTTCTGGAACAGTTTCAGTCAAGCTCTGAAGAAGCCAACAGGATGATTGGCGAAACGTCAGCAATTTCGACTCAGCAAAAACCGACGCAGGAGGAATCCAGAAGTTTTGTAAAAAGTATTACAGTAGTCTGTGAAAGTGACTTAAAAACTTTACCGAACGTGTTGCATACTATACTTTTTCGACGACCGTTAGTTTTGGGGTACATTTTCTCAAAACAACACGAATACATTCACTGACATGACCGTCAGAATTGACAAACGTCACCATTCAAGGCGTGGGAAATATCTCCAAAAACATCCGATTGCTCCCAAACCCGTGCGGTAAAATCCCGGAAATGTCCGAAGTGGCTCGGATCCGTGGGAAACGAAACTGACGCTTCCCACACGCTAGATCGGTGTGTAACATTTTACAGACGGGAGTAGAAAAACACCATTACATTTACATAGACGATACTTCAAAGGAATTAAAAAAAAAAACATTATTTATTAAAGCGTTTCTTGGTTAGTAGGCAGTAGATTAACTAATTCATTAAATAATTAATTCATTTTTATTCTAATTGAGTCTTCCATCCAGAGTCTAGAACGTTGGTTCACAGTCTTTTTTTTCTAATAGACTACTTTCAAAATTTTGCTGGTGCACCAGTTGCAGCTGCAGTTTTACCATATCCCATGTAAATTCTTCCCTTGTGCTATCCCTTCGAGCCTCTGGTGGATCCGTGGAGGAGAATTCAAGGGAGCTCCGTAATTACAGGTATTATAATGATAATAGCGGCCAAAGTCTTAAAGTGATGTCTACATGACTCATGTCTCAAGCCGAGCATGCTCCTGCTCTTGCTTTTGAAGTCCCCTTCTGGTGTGGATGAAACCTCCAAGAATCAAAAGCCGTACATTGTGTTAAGTAGTAAACATTTTGTAATATGCTAGGACCGTTTTCAAAATTTTGTCGTTTCTGTAAACAAAAATGACCTACCGATCTAAACCAATGTGACGCTGCCGATTCTTCCAGAAAGTAGCAAAAATTATTGTATAGCAACTCCCAGGGCTTATGCTTAGAAGTGGTATATTTGAAACATATCCCCAATGAAATCTCTAGTCCAGCCATATTCGAATTCCTAGAGAGCTGAAATATATATTTTTTCATATTGAACAACCTATATTTTATCAGCTATCCTGGATGATATATCATGTTTCAACACCTAAATATTAAAGTTCCTGAAATAAAAGCAAGTTTCTGTAAAAAACAATCTTCTGTATTTTACCCGAGACTTTACCTAGATTGGCTATTATAACAAGACTCATATCAATGCAACTTAATCATTATAATCATATATCATTATATCATCATATATTTTTTTTTAAATGAAAATTATAATTATCCCTATCATTGACTTTAGTAAGCCTAAAAGAAACGCGATATAACTTAAAATAAATAAATAACAAAAAATAAACCTATTGCTAAAGCTTTCTATAACTTAAAAAAGTTATATATTGTGATGTTCTAGTACTCGGTCACTTGACTTACTGTGTATATTGAAAGTGTACTGAAATCATGTGTGGTCAATACTTATTTAATAAAACGTTTAGATCTGATATTATGTATGATGATGATATATGAGATTTAGGGGTCGCTTGTCTACTACGAAATTTAAAACCTTTTAAGGTCCAAACTCCATCAGTTTTTAGGGCAGTTTTTGTCCACTTACTTTAGTTTTGGTTGGTTCTTGTTTGGTTTTGTATTTGTTGTGTTGTTTTGGTTGACCATAATTTTAATTCAGTCTATACTGCCAGTGTTTTTCAGTGCCAACATTTGTTTTATATTCGCGATTATTTAATGCTCATTCCAATGTTACTGCAAATAAAGTTTTTTAATATTGTTATTAACATTATTATTATACAAAAGCTTATGATTCATAGTATCCGCAAGTAGATTAATGTGGAAATCATCAAATCGATTGGAAAATTTATGTGAGGAAATAAAAGGAAAGGAAATAAGAACGTTGTTTCTTTTAATTAAATTAGTATGCTTGTTATTATTGTAATGCAGTTTATTAACTTGTCAAGTCAATATGAAAGATGTTTGACTATTTGAAGTAGTTGGATTAAATTTTGAGTGGAGGAGAGTGATGGGGTTTCTTCTCTAGATAAAATTCTATACCTATATTAGGCAGACAGTTTCCATTATGACGGTTTTAAAAATGTCACAGCTCGACGGCTTAAATTGACTGAATAGTCGAATTAAGAGATACATAACTTACTACCGAGACCGTGTTCAATTTGGCACCATGTTCTAACAGTCGCAGTAATTAAGACGGACTTAATTGTCTTTGCCCCTCGGTATCTCGGACGACGTCGACCAGCGGCGGCGTCTGCATGAGAAATCCAATTTGAATATCTTAATCCTTGGCCGAACAACGGAATTATACAGTGTGTCACGGTAGAGCGGCTCGGTAGCGGCACTAAATCTTGATTTCAATTGTATTCTATTTGCAGCTTACATGATACAATTATGCTGTTATAATTATTATTATTTTGGCTTTATTGTCTTCATTAATCTTAAATATGGTGCTAGGAAATTCGATGAAACCATTTTATAACATAATTTTGATGGCAAGTGATAAAAAGCAGGTTTAACTTAAAATTAACAGAATGGTAATTTTTTTTAATTATGCTTTCCCGTTATCCTTTGCATCAATGAAGATGAAAAATGGCCTACTTGGATGACTTTCGCTACCCGTCAGAAGTTCTTTATTAATTTTTTTATAGAAATTAAATTAAATTTTCTAGCAAGGCGAGTTTTCTTTTAATTTTGCAATTTTAATTCTAAAATTTGAAGTTTTAGTTTTTTTCATTTTGTATCTGCTGAATTTTCAAAACATCTTTTAAATTCTGCAAAACGCACAAACAAACAAACACACGCAAACTTTTCAAAGGAGTATTGAACAACGGTCGCCAAGAATATTTAAAATTTCTTGCTAAAAAAAAGATAAAAGCAATTTATTTTCTGTAAAACTAAAAATTAGCCTGTATATCTGTAAATGTTATCCTTTACTTGATGAAAGAAATCACCAAATGTTCGGTTTTTATAGACTGCACTCAATCATAAGTCACATTCAGGGGCATCAAGCAGCTCCTCCCTTCCTAGATAAAAATTTACTCTAGGGGTCTTCCAGTTCTTTGACGATGATCTTTGTTTCTTCTGGGTTGGCGCTATTCAGGCTGAGTGTAAGTGGATTGGGGTTTAGTGAGGTTTCTGGATTATTAAAAAAGTATAGATTAAGTTCCGGTGGAGTTTTATAGGTATAGGGTAAATTATTTGATTTGTATGACCGGAAGGTCATTGAATTAACTTTAAAGTAACAGTCATTAGGAGACTCTATAATAATAATCATAATAATAATCATTTATTGTCTAACAGATTCTACATCCATTTACAAGACAATCTGACAATGACAAATACAATATAGCAAAATGTATAAACAAATTAAAGAGCTCACACTTGTACTCGTACCTTAGTGCCTATGCGCGATACAATATCAATTGCCTAAACAAAAAATTTTGTTTTGAGAATGTTTGATAACTGATTATAGGAGAGGTTGAAAATGTCAATGTCACTACAACGGTTATTGAAAAGATGTATAGCATTGTATAAGGGGCTTTTTATAAGGAAATTTGCAGGTGGAAAATCGGCGAACTGCGGACAGATCTTTGAAGAACATGGAGGGGTAATTGCATTAAGAGCTCTGAGCAGTCAATCCTGGACAGAACAATTTTGCAGAGGAAGATAACCGCTAGATAGTTTCTTCGCCATTTTAAAAACGGGAGTTCAAATCTTTCCAAAAGTAATGACTGTTCAGTACCCCGCGCCGGAAAAACTCCGTCAGTTTTAAATGCCAGGAGTTTAACGAACTTTCTCTGTATACCCTCCAATTGGTCTATATATTTAGCGTGAATGGGGAACCAGATTGTGGCACAGTACTCAAGCTTGGATCTGACATAGCTAAAAAACAATGCTTTGAGAGCTTGAATGTTCCGAAACTCTTTAGCGTTACGAAATATAAAGCCCATCGATCTTGTTGCATCTTTGCAAATGGTTTCAATATGAGAGGCAAAGGACAGTTTAGTGTCGTACAAAATGCCAAGGTCCTTGAAAGAGGTGCATCTGGTAATTGGAGTAGTTTCCAGGCTGTAGTTAAAAACTATTGGGCGCTGTCTGTTACAAAACGTCATCACAGAACACTTATCCGGATTCAGATGAAGCTTGTTTGCCACACACCAGTTATTCAACGACTTCAGCAATGTCCACCACAATCCTAAACAGCTTCAGGTCATCGGCAAACAATAGGGCGCAGCTAGTTATGTAGTCGGCTATGTCGTTAACGAATAATAAGAAGATCAATGGAGCCAGATTACTGCCCTGAGGTGCCCCGCTTGTGGCCATAAACCTCGAAGAGCGGTGTCCACGAATCTCTACATACTGATATCTATCCTGTAGATATGAAGCAAAAAAGTCTACCAGTTTATTGCTGAATCCCATTGCCTCAATCTTCTTCAGGAAGATAGCGTGGTTAACTCGGTCGAATGCTTTAGAAAAATCTGTGTATAATACATCAACTTGATATTTGTCTAGGGCCTCTCCAATATACTGAGTGAGACATGTTAGATTGCTGGCAGTACTTCTATTGGTAAAGGATCCGTGTTGGTTTTGAGTAATGACATGCTTTACTTGTCCACAGATGCACTCGTACAGAGAAGACTCAAAAATCTTAGCGGAGACCGATAGGATGGAAATGGGTCTGTAATTAGTAATATCGTTTACACAACCCCTCTTGAATACAGGAGTTATTCTCGCCTCTTTCCATACTATAGGGAAGGTGCTTGATTTGAGACAGAGGTTATATATGTAAGCGATAGTTCTAAGGATGGTACTCTATCTCATGGGTGGGCAAAAGCCGACCCGCGGGCCGGATCCGGCCCTTTTGCTAATTTTATCCGGCCCGTTGAAAAATTCCGCACGCAAAATTTTTTAAACTCTTTTATGAGATTTTGTTGACATCAACATTATTAGTGTGCGTACTGTATATATAATAGGCGTAATAAAATGGGCGGTCGGCTGACTACACTAGTGTGGACGATGTCGCGAGCTTGAAACAATCCTCGCGCGATTCTCATGCGGGTCGCTCGCGACGATCCCTCTCAGGGCGGTTTTTTCGTTCGAGATCGCGCTAGGTTCGAAATGCATGTGTGGACGGCATATGCTGCACTCCTCTCACTTTTCGAGGGACGACAGGTCGCACCACGCGTATTGTTAATTTTGATTCAGCACTGATCCCATACTCTTTTTTGTTCGAGTCTAATATTAGTTTGCAAATATAAAATTGAAAAAGTGGACTTTTTGTAAGTAAAATTTCAAAACATTGGTTTTATTTTATTGTATTAATTAAATTATTTATTTGTAGACCTTTGTAAAATGAGTCAATCTAAAAAAAGAAAAGTTGATTTGGAATGCAGAAACTTCAATGAAGCTTGGACGGTAAAATATCTTTTTACAAACATTAATAAGAAAGCAATTTGTTTAGTTTGTCAGGAAACAATTGCTGTTTTCAAAGAATACAATTTAAACAGGCACTTTACAACAAAAATCCAAAATATGCATCACTTTATTTAAAAGAACTTCAAACTGTAGCAGAAAACTTAGCAAAAAACTTGAATAAGCAACAAAATATTTTTACCAAACAAAATAATATAGAGAAATCTACCACCAAAGCAAGTTATGTTGTCGCACACAAAATTGCTAAGTTCTGTAAGCCGTTTTCTGAAGCAGAATTTGTTAAACAATGCATGGTACAAGTGTCGGAGATATGTTGTCCTGAAAAGAAACATATTTTTGAAAATGTAAGCCTTTCGAGAAGAACAATAGTACGACGGATTGAAAATATTTCAGGAAACTTACTTGACCAGCTAAGAACAAAAATTGCTGATTTTACCTATTGTTCTCTGGCTTTAGATGAGTCCTGCGATATTACTGATACAAGTCAATTATTAATATTTATTCGCGGCATTAACAAGAAATGTGAAATTAGCGAGGAACTTCTTAGTGTGCATCTAATGAAAGATACAACTACTGGTGAAGACTTCTCTCTCGCTGTTGAAGAGTGTTTAGTTAAAGTAAGTTTAACTTGGATTAAAATAGTAAGCGTCACTACGGATGGTTGTCCTAGTTTAACAGGGAAAAATGTAGGCTTACTTAAACGAATTCGCGACAAAGTAAAAGAGTTACAACCAGAACACGATATATTATTTTTGCACTGCATTATTCATCAAGAAGTGCTAGGCAGAAAAGTTTTGAAATTGAATCACGTCGTTACTGTTGTGACCAAAGTGGTGAATTTTATCCGAGGACGTGCCGTAAATCATCGACAGTTTGTTGAATTTTTGAAAGTAATTGAAAGTGACTTCTACGAAATTCCTTATTACACTGAAGTGAGATGGCTAGCATTGGTAAAGTTTTGGACAGATTTCAATATTTGCTTGATGAAATAGTATCCTTGTTGTCGATAAAAGAAAAACTACTTGATTTTCCTGAATTGCAAAATAAGGCTTGGCTAAACGATTTCTCGTTTTCAGTAGATATCGTAAAATATTTGAATGAACTAAATATAAATCTACAAGGGAAAAACCAATTCGCTTTCAATATGCACTCAAACGTCAAAGCATTTATGACAAAACTCAATTTATTTGCTGAAAACTTTAATAATAAATTATTAAATCATTGCAAGCACGGCGAGAATCATTGAAAAATACAGATTTTTTTAAATATAGTGCAATAACACAAGACCTGCATTCTGAATTCCAAAGAAGATTTCAAGATTTCAAAGCTATTGAAAAACCTTTATTATTAGCCAACCTTTCAATTTCGATGTGCAAGAAGCTCCTGTTGAAATTCAACTAGAACTAATTGACTTACAATCAAATAATTTACTAAAAGAAAATTTTCACTCAAACGAATAGCGAACATTTCAAACATTTTTTGAACTATGTTCAAAAATACCTTGTTTTATTTGGTTCGTCATATATTTGTGAAAGAACTTTTTCTTTAATGGTTTCCACGAAAAATAAATATCGATCACAAGTTACTGACGAAAATCTACACTCGGTATTAAGGATTGCTGCAAGTGATTTGGAACCCAATTTTGAAGAAACAATGTCAGATGAACATTCGAGATTTCACGTTTCGCATTAACTTTAAATATTTATTTTAACGTTTGATGTTTTTCTTTTCTTTTTTGAGATTCTATTTACTATTATATTCACGAAATGCAATATAAATGTTAAATTGTAATAACTATGTGTCAATATAAAATAATTTGTATCGTTAAGACATAAATAAGTAACAAAATAAAATCTTTCATTGACTGGTTTATCTAATAGCTATTTATTTATAATAATATTTCTTTAAAAATTAAGTGACATATTTAATTCAAATTGAAATGATACTTAGTGTTTTTGTCAAAAAAAAAAAATTGGGCAGGGAAAAACTCCATCCAAAACATCCGCTTGTGCAAAGCATACGCGGTATAGTCCTCCGGCCTGGGAGACATTTTGAAAATTTCATTTTGGCCCGCGCTTTAAAGTATTTGCCCACCCCTGCTCTATCTGGTTCCTGGGTAGCCTTATTTTTTGACTAATTTGCTGCTTTTAAAATAGCTTCATCTGAGAGATAGCTTATGCTAATACAGGAATTGAGGTTTGTTTTGTTCACAGAGATGTTCTCAGTAGTTGGTGCCATATAGACATCTCCAAAAAAATGCGGCAAATGCGTTAACAATATCCTGTGGGTCCAAGTATTGCACACCCTCATTGGACATAACCTCAGGCAACGGCGTCGAGGAGCGCTTTGCATTAACAAAGGACCAGAATGTCTGGGGATCAGCAGCAATTGAATTTTCTGCCTTAGCCACATAGTTTTTGTAGGATGTGGCAATCATAGATTTAATTTGCGCACGTAAAGCAGTGTATTGCGCTTTAAGATGTTGTGAGTCACTTTTTCTCATCTTCTTGAAAATTCGGTGTTTTCGTTTGATATTTAAGATAATATCTGAGGTAAACCAGATTGGATAATTTCTCCGATGGATAACTGCCTCGGGACACTGGTGTCAAATATAGTGTATAATATCTGATAGAACCTGTCACAAACTAGGTTAACCTCATCTATGCCATACAGTGCTGACCAGTCAGTGTTAAGAATTGAGTCATAAAGCAATAGAAAATTTGCTTTCCTGAAGTTGTATCTAGACACTTCTGCGTTAACTGGAAAGTTGCACTTCTCTCTTTTACTCAATGAGAAGATGATGTTGAGCGTTGGATGATACTGGTTCTCCCTAACTATCGGGATGGACTCTCTGCTAACAGAACACTCAACGTTTAACAACACAACATCAAGATTATAAACGATGTTGTACTGCTCTAGGCCAAAAAGTAGTAGTAGAAGAAGTAGTGAATGTGATTAGGCTTGCGGCCCTTGGATCAGATTCACCGGGGTTCGTAAGTGAGGGCATATTAAAGTCGGGCATATTAAAGTCGCCAATAAGGAGAACATTGCTATCGTATAAATAATAGAGATGTTCCAAACATTCCAGGAGGGATGCACGCTTCAGAAGGGTGGACTATATCTACCTTGGTGACGTCGTTATTTGTAGACTGCAAATTGAAAGAAACTGCTCTAAATCCCTTTTTGATGGCTAGAATGACGCCACCGCCCCTTCCAACGCCCATTCCGGTCAGATCTCGATCACAGCGAAAGACAGAGTACCGATCATCAAACAGTTCACTCGACAGCACATTGTTCTACAGCCAGCTTTCAGTGATAACAATTATGTCGTAATTATTGTCGCTTATGGAGTTATAGAATTCAGTAGTTTTTGTCTTCAACCCTCTTACGTTATGATAGACACATGATATACCAGAACTAACGCGAGTGCGTACACAGTGTTGCCGGTTTTACAAACCGAACAACCACTATTTGAAATCCTGCCTACCTTTTTGCCGCACCCTGTATATCTGCCTAGATATATTTTATTTTTAGTTGATTTAGTTGATTTGATACAAATAATATAAAAAATGAACAAAATTGAATTTTGAGCTTAATTTTCAATACTAATGTATATTTTTGAAAAGCTTAAAAACTAAAAAATGGTTAGAGGAAGTAAGAAACAAACCACGGCACTGGATTCTACCGACAAAATCCTATATGAATGTTTTTTTAAACTCTTCAATAGCTCAAAGATACGGGTGGCCGCAAAATGAATAGTTTTAGATTTCACTCTGTATCTCAACTAGGAGGGACATGACAATTTTGTTGAAGGTATCTTTAATTTTACAAAAAAGTGGCACAGTGTCGCTAGATACCCCGTAAAATTGTACAACGACACTGCTCTAACACACTTTGTAAGCACCATACTCTCAAATCAACATATTTATAAAAAATTGCGGCGCCTAAGGTCTTCCATAAAGAATATTTTAGACAGTAAACCGTGTAGGCCGTTTTCGAGCTCCAGTGGGTGGCCAACTTCCTGCAAATAAATACCCTTTTTCTAAAAAATTACACGCTCTACATCCGTTACTGCTTTATAGCCCAAAGAGCCGAACGTTTTTCATCGGAAAATTTGCGTTAATCTCTTACGCTGAAGTATTCGTCCGTCTTTCCACCCCGACTTGAAAACATCTCGAAAAGGCTCCCCATAATGACATCACCCCTCATTTGGTTAATGATCCGACAATAATAAATCCCTTGCCTGCTGGGGGATCCGTTGTATACCATGAAAATTTGCACGAGTCATCATGTGCCTACTTATTCATTAAGCGCTGGCTGAACAAGATTTCATTAATAACAAGTATAAAGACTTGTTATAACGGTTGCAGCAGTATTTATTTATTTATTTACAAATGTCTAGGTTGCAGAACAAATTATGAAATAGTTGCAGAGGCATTGCAAGGAATGATTATATCACGAAACTTAACCTAAAATCTAACCTAGCAGAAGCAGTAACTCGAATGAAAAAGAACAAGAGAAGAGGAAAATTCTTCGCTAGTGGATTGCCATGGCACGCCATGCCTAGATTTTAGACGAGGAACAAAGGAATTTAGTCGATATAACATGTCAGGGCAATCAAACAAGTCATTTAAAAATTTAAATAGAGTCATTAAATAATGGTAAACCTTGTGTGGGATATACTCCCATATACGCGATTTTATACCATACCAGTAGAGTTTTCAATTCAACCTGGAATTTTTTCTAGCTCCAAATCTCCACATAAGTGGGATCTTGCTGTGAATTCAGGTTCCTAGGCCAATATCCAACTCCTGACCAGTAGAGTTTTGGTTAGTTAAGCGTTTTATTAAAAAGATGATGATCATATTTAATAGCTACACCCATGGTGGCAAAAGACACTGCATTGCACTTGGCTCTATTGTGCTCCAAGTTATTAATAGAGACCACTTTACGCTGGAGAGTGAGACAATCCTCTAAACACTGGATTTAAAAAAATTCGTTGTCATTATATAACAGAAAACTGACATCCAGATCTGGGTCTGAGGAAGCAACCAATTCATAGCATTCATAGGTATAAACGGAGACGAAACTAAATAAATTTAAAAAAGTAGGATAAAACAAAAATCATTATAAAATTAGATTAGAATGCAATGGCTGAAACGGGACTTTATATGATGTATTTGATTGGACCAGATTAAGTGCGAATCGCTAAATAGCATTTATCCAAGACCTTGCAAAAAAATACTGAACAAATCCACTACTCCGCCTCCATAAAACAACCATCAAAATATCCCACTTGGAAAAAATGAATCATTTGTTGACTTACTTTAAATAAAAAGCAATTTCAAAAAATATGCTGAAGAGGAAGCTAGAAGAGATTGTAAATTTTAATAAAACCCTTTGCAAAAGGGAACGAAGTAGATTAGGAAAAATGGAGTGGTGCTCCAACATGCTATAAAATACCCCCATAGTAGAGCCCTCTATTATTTTTTTGGACTCCAACGAACTATTTCCTTGATTTACGAATTATTAATATGTCAATCATTTGCCCACCTCTATAATTATAATCATGTATAATTATTAATCCGTTTGTTATTCTAATGACCCTAATTTAGAAATGATTGTTTTTTATTATAAGCGTGCTAAATGCTCGAAACATGGACTGACATCTTGGGGGAGGACAAAGGTGTTATCTTGAGTTTACAACTACAGTTTCAAAGATGAACTACTTTTGACACAAACTCGATTGTCTGTGTAACAATTGTTGATACGTTAATACGTTAAGCAACCTTCTATACGCCTAACTTTCGAATGCTTCTAGTTTCCTTGTTGTTCGATTTAAAGTCCAAGATAACACTGCTATGAAAATCTCCCTTGAAAAGTAACCTACTAAAAATTATTTTGTAAAATAGCAAGTTCTTCAATAAATTTTCCTAAAAGCAAAATCTTGCACTTGTGGCAACGTAGCAAATTTTGTTCGTATGGCGTCACTTTAAACCTGAAGCAAAAATTCGCTATAAGCGTATCTTTTTTATGAATAGCGCTCATTAAATCGACTTCCTTAATAGGACACCGTTCCTTTCAAAACTGCGTGCTTAGGCGGACGTTGTAGCGTTGAAAAGACTACGACAAAACGGGCGTACGGGCCTCGAACCGCTTTATGCAAAAATAGTTCGCAAAATCAGTCACTTGGCATGCCTCGAGTATGACTAAGCAACCGAGAGAGTTGCTGGTCTCGTGAACACACATACAAACGAAACTCTGTCTTTTCGAAAGGTGAAAACCCGGCGTCGGGCCAATTTGGCGTCCGTCCAGAGCGCCACGACGCCCGATATTCACCCGGGGGACGTAGATTGACGGTCGTTTTTCGCACACTGCCTTTGGCTTGACTGGGAAGGTAAGTCGCTTGTTTACGTTCCGGCGCTGAACGTAAGCAGGTCAGGAAAGGTCATTCGAAGCTCCCAATGCTGTCTTACTCTCTCGCTCCCTGGTGCAGCTCCTCCTCGGGAAACAATTACCGAAAGTAATGATGTTTATTAGAAATTGAATAAAAATTGACTATTAATTGTTATTGAAATATAATAATCAACATTATTTCATATTGTATTACAAATGCATTACATAAAACTCCGACTGGAATCCTGCACCAAAAATCTCACTTGGCATCTTCTTCCATGCTCGCGCTTCGAACATATATATATATATATATATATATATATATATATATATATATATATATATATATATATATATATATATATATATATGATTCCAGTCGGATGCAGAATTCTAGTCGGAGTTCAACAAGCGAACGGATGATATCCCGGAATATCGTGTCATCACATTTTTCCATATATATATATATATATATATATATATATATATATATATATATATATATATATATATATATATATATATATATATATATATATATATATATTATCCGTTCGCTTGTTGAACTCCGACTGGAATTCTGCATCCGACTGGAATCCCGCAGACGGGATGATATCCCGGAATATCGTGTCATCACATTTTTCCATCCGTGAATCAATACGTGAGAATATATATATATATATATATATATATATATATATATATATATATATATATATATATATATATGATGACACTATATTCCGGGATATCATCCGTTCGCTCGTTGAACTCCGACTGGAATCCTGCATCCGACTGGAATCCTGCAAATCTTGCATCCGACTGGAATCCTGCAGACGTTTCGCCAAAATCTCACTTGGCATCTTCAATGCTCGCGTTCCGAAAACACTTCGAACACAATTCCATTCACCCAAGGATTCAATTTACAATAGAACTTGAAGAGGATAACAGTCTGCCCTTTTTAGATGTGCTCATCACAAGGACCGAAGATGGACACTTGGAACACACTGTCTATAGAAAACCAACACACACTAATAGATATCTGAACGCTAAATCTCATCACCACCCATCACAGATACAGGCAGTGGCAAATACATTAATTGCTCGGTCCTTCAGGCTCACAAACGAGAGGAACAGAGATAAAGAACTGAAGAAAATTAGTACCTGTCTTCGACAAAACGGATACCAAAGGCGCACCATCAGCAAGGCAATCAGTAAACAACAACAGCCGCAGCAGAGAGTGCAGGACGAGACCCAACGAAGATCGATCGCTGTCCTGCCATACATCAAGGGGGTTACTGACAAAATCGGCCGAATATTACGGAAAAACGACATCTCAACGGCATACAAACCTGACCATACCATCGGAGCAATACTAAGAAACCCAAAACAAAAAATTACTCTGGAAAACCAAGGAGTATACAGTGTAGCATGCGGATCGTGCAGCCTGACGTATGTGGGACAGACCAACAGAAGGATTTCAGCCAGGCTCGAGGAACATCGTTTAGCCATAAGAAACAAACAAACAACATCTGCTTTGTTTCAGCACCAACATCAGACAGGCCATAAAATTGATTTCGGCACTTGCAAACAAATAGCTAATATTCCTGATTTTAGGACTAGGATTATACGAGAGGCCATCGAAATAGAAAAGTCCGGACACCTCAATACGAGAGACGACGCTCTGCATTTATCCAACACGTGGAGAACGATAATCAAACAGCAGAGCGATGCGCAGCAGCCAACGGGAACATCGCAACTACGATCGGGCGAAATTAACAACGCGACAATTCAGGGGGCGGAGCCACCTCCCCCCACGCATAAGCAGCACCGTTACCATCTCCGGCGCAGAGTATAAATACCGCACGCACCGCCGATAACCTCCCAGTGTTCGAAGTGTTTTCGGAACGCGAGCATTGAAGATGCCAAGTGAGATTTTGGCGAAACGTCTGCAGGATTCCAGTCGGATGCAAGATTTGCAGGATTCCAGTCGGATGCAGGATTCCAGTCGGAGTTCAACGAGCGAACGGATGATATCCCGGAATATAGTGTCATCACATTTTTCCATCCGTGAATCAATACGTGAGAATATATATATATATATATATATATATATATATATATATATATATATATATATATATATATATATATATATATATATATATATATATATATATATATATATATATATATATATATATATATATATATATATATGCGCTGAGTGGGTACTATTTTTCGTTTCTTTCAGTTTACTCGAAATTTCTTCTCTTTATACCACAATCTACGAAAAATCCTAAAGTTTCGTATCTAAACTTATCATCAAATGATCATTTCTTCAGTAATATGTAAAAAAGACGGTCAGTCAAGATTTTGAAGTTTCTCGTCTCTACGGCTAGCATCCAGCATTGGTACCCCAACCTATTCTTTAGCAAAATATCTAGTGTCCATTTTGAAATTCTACTTAACTTTGACGTTGAATCTCTCTAGAGTAAACTAAGGTTCCAGTTGTTGTTACACTAGGTACTATCTCGGACAGCTTAAATTCTGAAACTTATGAACAAATGGGATACCTACTTTACCCTGTCACCGCGAATATTTTTATGGGACATTTTGAAAAAATAGAAATTGTCGAAAAGATATGAAGGTCATGTTTATGTACAGCCAGAAATCTCTTCAATCCTTCCTAATTTACCTAAATTCCATACACCCAAACATGATATATCAACACTCCTGCCTTTCTAAACATTCTTATTCATCGAAATCCAGATTTAAATTCGGGATCTAGCAAATACGTAGTGTCATCTAAACTATTGGTATCGCTGAACTCATTCTCGCCATCGTTCCCTAGGCCAGTGCAATTTTCTGCTTTTTAAAGCAATTCTAGGAATGTTGAAATACAATTTTGTACTGAATCAAAATGGCAAATCTTCCGAAAAACATAGATTGCTATACTCGATAAAATAAAATTTTTACTTTCTGGTACTAAAAGCATGTGTATTTCTTAGCAACAAAAGTGCTAAACAAACACCCTATGAAAGTACCAGTTAATGTAAATGTTCTATATGCCATGAGAGAGCTTGTGGCCACGCTTTCTATTTAAGCTGGGTTTAATGAGTCGAAATATCTGCGTATTCGAACAATTAATTCGTCAACATTATTCATGGGAGATGATTTTCTGTTGTCAAGAATGTCGATCGTGTCTATTAAAAATACCTTCATATGTAAGTTTGTACTCATCAGTCCAAATTATTTTATGCAAGGGTATGTAAGTTCTTCTAACCAACAAATTTAGAATCTTAGCAGAAGAAAGTGGATTATTTGGTTTAATTTCAAATCTACAAACTTGATGACATTCAAACCCCCGTAATGTAATTTTTCATCAATAGGGAGCCATTCTCAACCTCGTGTAATGTTTATAAGCGCGTTTAACAAGTATATTGTTATAGATGCCGTATGACAATAGAGAATATCTTTGTTGGCCTTGGTTGGTCATGTAGGCATGTATATGCATTTCAAAAAATGATATGCAACAAGTATGGTAAACGGCATTTGAGTTTATTTGCAAGTGTTTAATAAACGAATTACTTAAAAAAATAGCAGACTTGTTGCATACTATACTTTTTCTACGACCGTTAGTTTTTGGGTACATTTTTGCAGAACAACACAAATACACTCACTAATATGACCGCCAGAATTCAAGCCGTTCGGTAAAATCTCTGAAAACATCTGTTGCTCCCAAATCCGTGGGGTGATATCGAGGAAGTCTCCGAAGTGGCTCAGATCTTAGGGCCAAGAAACTCGTGATGTATAATTAGGTATTTTACAGAAAAAGTGTACTTTTTCGGCGCCACCCGTATAAAATATTGTCCGTATTACATGCACAGCAGCTATCATCTGTGAAAGTGTTGATTGAATAATTTTATCTTACGCCAAAATATTACAATTTATCGGAGCGAGGTTTTAACAAATTATATTTTTTTGCGAACAATATGGCAGGTAACAATTAGTAAATGTTGTTTAAATTTCATACATGTTATAAGAAAATATATGCTCCATTTCAAATTTCAAAGTCGCTATTGATTTCGGGTAGAACTATGCAAAGGCGAAAATACCCTTAAATTCTACTTCACTTCAAATTATGGCAAAATACCAAGTTTCTCAACAACATCTATTTTGGTTCTCATAAAACGGTAACCTGTATATAATCTTTATCTAGTCTCTTTCAACCCATAGGGTGTAATGGTGATATTTTTACATACAATATATAGAAAGTTTCGAATCTTTTCTAAATTTTTAGCTTCTACCCATGTTCTCCCCCTCTTTTTCAAGAGCTTTCCCAGATTTTACATTTATTTTACTTTGCTCAACTCTTTTAATCGGTATAGTGCTGCCTAATCTATATATGAATTCTTCTATTTCTAACTTTGTCCTTTTTGGTCACTGCTTTTGCTCTTCTCTAGTATTTCATCTCTTCTGTCCGAACTTTACTTTTGTCCTTATCTCACAATATCCACGACTCGCAACCATACGTAAGGATTTTTCCACCTTCTATGAAATACATAATTGTACACGTTTCCGGGATATTACCGCACGGGTTAGGGAACAATCGGATGTTTTCGTAGATTTTCCTGCACAGCTTGGATTTTGACATTTTTCAATTCTGTCAGTGAATGTATTCATGTTGTTTTGCAAAAATGCACCCAAAAAATAACGGTCAAAAAAATTATAGTATGGAACACGTTTGGTAAGATTCTTAAGCCATTCGTTTATTAAAAAAAAGAAACTCGTGATTTAAGTGCAGTTTACCTCACTTTTTGTATAATATACTATTGTTATCTTCTATTTGAGTTTCTTTGGAAAGTTTCTGTTTATTTATAGTTATATAGTTATATATACCTAATTTCGAAGTATTGGAAGCTACTAATTTGTTTTAATTATTCAGGTTGGTTGCGCTTTGTTGGTATCTGGTCCAAATTGTTTAAATTATCTTCCCCAAGTTAAGAGTCTGCATTTAATGGTCAAGTTTATCCGAAAAAATCGAACCTTGGCGATACGGAATCGCCCGATCCCCGGACCACTAGAAATTTACCAAACCTTTTTACGAGGAATGGCCGGGCCGAAGTTTTCTTTGCGAGATATCGGGGGGATGGGACGGGAAAACTATCACCCGGGGTCGATATAGATTTTATAGGGATGAATTTTATGGAGTTAAGGTTGAGGGTCGCGATCTCGATATGCGCGCGTGAAATAAAATGGACGGCGTGAGAGAATCAAGTTTGGGGTTGGGGGGGGGGGGGGGGTATACGTGCGAAAAGTATAAATTCGGGTGCCGGACGTGGGGTATTTGAATAACGCGTCTCCCACCCCGCCGCCCCACGATATTTTACTTTTACGGTTACGAACGTGCCCAGTTTTACACCGAAAAATGTTTGATTTCGCCCTTGATCGTCTTCGTAATTGAAAATTAATATGCTCTGTGTCAGATTAAGTTTTAATGAATCGACTTCTTTTCTTTCGCAATTTGTCAAGGTTTTGCAACAACGTGAATAATTATCAATTATTTGACAGGTAAATAAACTTTATTTCTATTTTATTATGGTTTTCAGAATTTCTTTCTTATCTTCTTTCTCGTATCTTCGTTGACATTTAAGTTATTGAAGAGAACGCTTATTTTTTACATTAATTGGCAATTATTTCAGCTTTTCAGAAATATATATCAGTATACAGTTGTTTGGAAAATTAAACACAATTTTTTTTCCATCTATTAATCTATTAAAACAATATCCAAGTAAACAATTATTAGCAAACAAGACACTCAATAGTTTAAAATTCGGTTATTTAAATGCGTTTTATACGTTATGAACTACTATCTGTAATAATTTTCAACTTATTACAGTCCACTATTACATTAATTAATACGAAATAACATTATATCTAAAGAATATTAACATAATATTATACCTAAAAGTATTGGAGATCATTTTTTCGAATACAAAACTAGCAACATTTTTATTATTTTTTTAATGGCATTTAAAAGAAATATTGGTCTCCTTCGCATAGTTTCGAAAGTTAAATCTATTGCCCCTCGAAGTTCTGCTAGCATCGTGTTTTATATACTTTGTTTTGCATATTTCCCAATAAAAAGAAATCTAAATCTGAAAGATAGAGAAATTGTGGAGGCCATCTTACGGGTTCGTTGGTACCTATCCATTTTTTAAGGAAGTTGTCATCTAGAAATGGTCTTTAAAATCCATAGTTATGATTTGGGGCACCATCTTGTTGAAGGGAATATCTTCCAGTAGTTCTGTAATGACTAGGTACCTACGTGCTGTAAGACCTCCTTCATAAATTTGGTAGGCTATTCATTCAACCTCAAAGCGTTATTTCAAAAATGATATGGTGGTTTTCCGTTATTCTGTCGGCCAGGT
Source organism: Cylas formicarius (assembly GCF_029955315.1). Classification (NCBI taxonomy): domain Eukaryota; kingdom Metazoa; phylum Arthropoda; class Insecta; order Coleoptera; family Brentidae; genus Cylas; species Cylas formicarius. The sequence goes on along the minus strand of NW_026844341.1, from coordinate 2,123,644 downwards.
CCTAGTGTTATGGCGAATAAAAATTCGCGAACTTGAAAATTAACATTCGCCGGACCTTATTACAAGTCTTCCGTATTTGTTGCAGATATCAGTGCAGTTTGCAAGATGATTTATTTTCAGACGAGTAAATATATCTGCAAAACGATTGTCGTCTCTCTAGTATAAAAGTTATACTGACTCTTTCCCTTTAATAACCTTACCTGTGGAAATATAATTCCATTCCATTGCATTGTGTAATCCGTATCAATATATCATATTGTTCAAAATTTTCATACACTGCCATTATTATAGAAAATTAATTAAATTGAAATCAACATATTAAGAACAAATAGAAAAGTAATACAATAAAAATTAAAAACTGACTGCTTCGTAAGTTTTTGACACATTTAACACACATAATTACCTACTTAGCATTATAATAAAATAATATTTATCATATTGACAAGATATTGTTATTTTAAAAAAATATATTTAAGTAAAATTTAGTAAAGAGTTTCTTGTATAGTAATAACTGATTAGTTGTATCTCTTTTTCAGTTGATTTAGTTGATATACTATGGTGTACTGTTAAAAATAATGTAAAAAAAAAATTGTGATATTAATTTTCAAAATTACTTTTTAGTAAGATATATTTCTGATTTCTATTTAATAAAATATGTGGTTGGTTTATAACTAAATCCGTATACCGCGACTTTAAATATAACTGAGATTCCCGGTAAAAGTATCCCGGTACAGTGTGTCTGAAATTCGTTGTCATTGCGTGATAGCTCGGTTATGAGTAAAGTGACCATTTATTTTTTAACTCAAAACGGGACAAAAAAAATTAAGCTTCAGGTTAAACGTCTGGCGGGAAATTCAAATTTTAAACAGCATTTTTTTAATTGTAGCCAAATTAGCCGAAACTAAGATAGGGTTTTCGATTTCGCGACAATAAAAAATATTTAAAAACTGTTTAAACTTAAAATTTCCATCCAGACCGTTACATTTAGTCTTCAGGCTAACAAAGAAAATAAACACAACTTTTTTTAAAAAAATAATAAGTAGTGAAAAATTAAAATCAATCACCAGCTTTACTAATCAAGGAACTTTGATCTGTCAATAATTATTAAAATATATGCAACGCATTTTTTTTTTAATTGTTTTTATACTTTTCAGAGGAACAAATTTGCTTTAATAAAGTTTGCGATGACTTTAAATAAGAATAAAATTCTTGGCACGTTTTTTTTTACATTAACCTTAGTTATCAACATCGCTTTCAAAGTGTTTGAATACTTCCACCCAACGAGTTTCTGTTGAGACTTTTAAATTACCCCATTCAGTAATTTTTTGGGTAGTGACATAGTTTGAAATTGATGTGAATTCGTCAAATACTTCTGTATCTTTATTACAGTGAATATATCCCTTTCCAATCAATATATCCACTACGTTTTGAATATCTTCCCATGCGAGTACTTTTCTTGAATCTGCCCAATTAAATATCTCTATTTCTTTAGTAAGAAAGCAAGTCCACTGTTCCAAGTATTCACGGCTAGTTTTATAAAATTCTGTTGCCGTATTTTTCACCAAGTCTTCATTAATATTAGTGCCATTATCTTTTAGTTTCACAATTAAACTACGAACAGTAAATGGAAGAAACTGGTTGATCTGTTTCTGTGCCAAATTGTCTTTGAGATGATTGATTTCTTTTGCCGCATCAATTGCCAATACAGTCTGATACAGCTTGATAAAAACTTGCTGACTGAGCGTGTAAAAAATTAAGCCATAATTCTGACGTGAGATCTTCAAAAAAGTTTTTAACATTTTAACATTTTTAAAACTCTCTCCAAAGCAGGCATAAGCGCAAGCCACCTGGTTTTACTGTAGCCAAGCATTTGGTGATGTTCTATTTCAGCTTCAGCGCAAAACTCCTTGAGAGCTTCTACTCGAACCGTGTAAATATAAAAAAATGAATATATTTTGACAATAATGCTTTCGTAGTCTAAAGGTAGATCATCTGCAGCGGATTTTATTGCATTGTGAATTATATGGGCTCCAAATCCAATACCTATCAACGGTTTTTTCAGAGACGATTGTAACTTGACTAATACATTGTTAGTTCCTCGCCTAGCTACACTTCCAAAATTGACATTAGCATTGTCACCACAAAATGAAACGACTTTTTTTGTCAAATTATTATCTATCAATACTTGATATAAATAATCTACAATGATGTCAGAAGTTTCACCTGGTTGCTCTTGGATGTCTAAAATTTTTACTTGCACACCTTCATAAGGTTGAAAAAAGCGCACTACGAAAGGATAAATATTTTTGTTACCGTGGTTTGAAGCGTCGTTTAAAATTGTTATACAATTGGACTTATTGAGATCGCTGAACGCCCTAAAACATTTACCACAATAGCTTCGGTTTTTGTACGCGCGCATGTGAGTTTCGGATCAAAACATGTTTGAATTAATTTCGACGCACAATCATTGGAACGAAAACTGAAGTTGGCGCGTTTAGGTTCTTGAAAAACTTTAACATTCAAGAACTGGAAGCAGCGGCACGATCGGCATTTTTATGTTTTTCTGACTTCCAATGCTGTTCAATATTACCAGCACCACTATGGGAACACTAAACTCTGTGCGACACTTTTCGTATCTGACATCTGAAGGAGTATTAGTTTGCTTAAAAAAAGGGTATTTTGCTTGTAAGTTGACATTAAATGAACGTTTCGGCATAACTATATGCAAAAATCCAATATAAAAAAATAATTATATAGCAGTTTATCACTAAACTACTTTACAAACGTTACGTAAAAACAAAACAATAACGAGAAGTCTGAGTGCGTGCGCGTGAACAGCCTAATAAACAATAAACAGTAACGATCAGCGTGCGCGGGCGGGCGGGGGGAATCACCGATCGACAGTGATGCGAATCGTCTGTGAATCCCCGCCAGCGCGTGTTTCGTGAGCTACATTAAATTTTCGCGCTGTTTCACAAAACGGGACAATTTTGCGTCCCGGAGCTTTGTTTGGGGACAACGGGACAGGCGACCTATAAAAGGGACAGTCCCGTTCAAAACGGGACGTATGGTCACTTTAGTTATGAGTTTGCGGTTTGCGGGTCATGGTGCTACTATTTTGTGAAACGAAAGATGCCTTCAACAGAATTTTCTAATCGCATTGCGATTCTCACCTGATTTTGGAAATTTCGACTCGTCTTATTCCCGTTTATACCTAAGCTATAGAAAAAATAAAAATAGTAGTTTCTTTTTATGTAGAGTAGCTGTAACTAATTTAGCTCATTATTTGTGTCCATTAGCAGGCATAACAATCGTTACTGGTCCCAGTAAAACGAACATATTGTATATCCTTAGGAGCAACACGGCAGATTCGGCTCTACTATTGCGTCTTTTATTTAAGGACTAACATAAAATTTTGTATTTAAGAAGGTAGCAAATAGATATTTCGGAATACTAGAAAATATACAAGAAGTCCCGTTAGTTCATGTAAACAGTATAATCTTTCCGCAGGACGGGTTCCTGCGCACAAAATGGCCCCCAGGTCTTCCGACTTATCAATACTTGATAATTGGTTATGGGGCTACCTTCAAAATCAAATTTACAAAAATCAGCATCAATGCAATAAAAGATCTGCAAAATGCCGCTGAAAGGGAACTAAGAAATGTGCAAGCCATTATATTACTTAATGCGTTACGCACAACAAGAAAATTATGCCAATGTATTCAATATAATGGATGTCAAGTTGAGCAGTTTCTTTAGCTGTAAATTTATATTTACATTTGGAGTAGTTTTTTTTCCAAGAAATAAATAACTAACTAAATAAAAAGCTAGTACCAATTTTAACTAATTTTGCGAGAGGAAAATATATAACATGGATTATGATATTTCTTGAAAAATAAAAGTTAAAATAATGCCTTGCCCAACATCCACTTCATTGCGGCAACTCGTGCTATTAATGGGTGTTTTTTTTTCGATGTACAGAACTTTAAGTTGGCATTACTGTTCAAGATGGTGACCGATTTAGCAGCTGTCAAGTGATTTATTCTCAGTTTGGTTTGAATAGACTCACGCCTGAACAACGCTTGCAAATGGGCCCAAAACGAGATTGCCATTGTTTCCGATTTTCATAAGCGAATTTTGTTTAGCGGTGAAGCGCACTTCTGGTTGAATGGCTACGTCAACAAACAAAACTGCCGCATTTGGAGCGAAGCTAATCCTTAAGTGTATGTCGAAACACCGTTACATCCAGAAAAACTGACTGTTAGGTGCGCTTTATGGGCTGGTGGAATCATTGGTCCGTACTTCTTCAAAAACGAGGATGGCCAGAACGTTACAGTCAATGGTGATCGGTATAGAGCTATGATTACTAACTCTTTCATTCCTGAATTGAATAACCATGATGTCCAGGAGATGTGCTTTCAACAAGACGGCGCAACATGTCACACAGCTCGTGCCACAATCGATTTATTGGAAGACACGTTTGGTGACCGCCTAATTTCATGTTTTGCACCTGTGAATTGGCCTCCAAGATCTTGTGATTTAACACCGCTAGACTACTTTCTGTGGGGCTATGTAAAATCATTGGTCTATGCGGATAAGCCACAAACGCGTGACCATTTGGAAGACAACATTCGCCGTGTTATTGCCGATATACTGCCACAAATATTGGAAAAAGTCATCGAAAATTGGACTTCCAGATTGGACTGCAACCGTGCCAGCCGTGCCGGTCATATGCCAAAAATCATATTTAAAATATAATGCCACAAGATTAACTTTCGGATAAATAAAATTCATGTCAATCGAATAATCCATCGTTGTTTTATTTCAACTTAAAGTTCTATACATCGAAAAGAAAAACACCCCTTACATTCTCTACTTTTGTCCGTCGTCTGATCTCTTCGTTTCTCACGTGGTCCCGAAGGCTGACGCCGAGCATGTGTCTTTCTTTTGCCCTTTGTGTTGTTCGGAGTTTGTTAGCACCTCTGGAAGTGACAGTTATTGTCTTTAGTCCGTATGTGAGAACCGGGTTAAACACCTTGGACTTCAGATTGATGGGGATCTTAGGGTTTTTAAGGGTGAAACCAAGCCTGCCCGTAGCGGCCCAAGTCATACGGACTCTTCTTGGAATTTTAACAGACTCACCACAAAGTTCGACAGCTACCAGCCACCAGAGCAAGCGGGCTTTCGCAGGGCCCATAGGATTATTGAGCAAATTCAGAACGTCAGAACACTAATCAAAAAAGTGCAACGAATAGAACATATCTGGAGTTTATCGACTATAACAAAGCTTTCGACTCCATTGAGTTATGGGCTATATTTCGAGCAATAGACAACATCAGGATAGATTCCAGGTCTATTGAAATAGATATATGAAAAGGCTACGTTACAAGCAAAAATCGGAGAAAACTTATCAACTGGGTTGATTTCTGTCGCGAGAGAGGTGAGACAGGCAGACACTATTTCTCCGAAGCTTTTCACACTGGCTAAATCACTTCCGTTTTGCGGATGATACTGTTCTTATCAGCAATGATTTGGGTGAGTTGCAGGGAATTCTCTCGGAACTCAAAATTGCTTCGGGAATGGTAGGTGAACTTAACGAAGACCAAAATTCTTACACCACAAGTTATACAATTACAGATAGGTGGTCAGATGATTGAGAGGGTTGAAGAATACGTCTACCTGGGACACCAAATAAAACTAGGGACAGATAACTAGAGAGAAATTATTATTAATTAAATTAAACTAATGAATGGTTAAATATATAAATTTGAGGTGTAATATAGTTATCAAATAAAATATTTGATAATAATAATTTAATTGCATTTCATGGCCTAGTATAAGAAGTCGTATTAAAATTTTATAATATTGAATGCAGACCTAAATTTAAAGCAAATGTATATTCGGAAAGCCCTTAGCGTGACGTAAAATTATACGGGGTGTCATATTTAAAATTACAAAATAGTGTCATAAATCAAAAATTAGAAAAAAAAACTGAAAAAACTCCATTGGATTCCACGTTAAAAAATCTCTATAGACGCGTTTTTATTTTTTCGATAGCCGCAATATTAACGGAGATACGAGGAGTGCCGCAAATCGCGAAATTTTCAAAATCAGCCAGTAGCATAGCAACGCAATGAAACAAAAAATTCTGTTGGCGGTGTGTTTTGGTTCTCAAAATACTAGCAGCATGACCGGCAAACCGCAAACCTCATAACCGAGATATCCCTCTATGACAACGCATTTTGGACAAATTATAGATATAAAGAGAGATTAACACAAAACAAACAACCTTCGCAATTTTGAAAATATTGTCCAACTTTGGCACTGCCTCCTAAAATTATCTCATTAGTGTGTAACATTTCTACGCCTTTTGTATTCTTAATACTCTTCCAAGTTTATGTTGTTCTGGATTTTATGTAGGCTTTCCCCATATAACCATTATTATATTATATAATGTAGTGGCAGTAAAAATTGATGAGACTCGAGGTTATAATTATCATCAATAATCTATCAATCCATAAACTATCAAAATGCGTGGTTTCTCGAACTCGAATCACGCCATTGATGTTAATTTAACTGTTTTCACATGTTATGATTATTATAAAGACGTATTCTTTAGTTTTCTGGAAAGTTTTCTGCTTTAAAAAGTCTGGCAGTGAGGAAACTATAAGAATTAAGCGGTGAAAGTGTTTTCATAATATTGCTATCTCCAAACAAAGTGATTTAATAACACTACATAATTGAACATGAGAATGGTCATGGAATAGTTACTTATCTGGTTTTATTTCATTACTGTCCCTGTAAAAGTTATTAGACAGACATATCAGTGATATGGAGGTACCAGTATATTTTAAATCGTTTCAGTCACATTTGGGAATTTAAGCTTTCTGATTATATTTATTTAACACATCTTTCGGATTAACTAGCCACCCGTCAATTGATAGTCAAATGGATATCTCAACAAAACGGCACTTATTGCAATTTTTTGGTTCGTTAAGCACACTACAGCGTAAATAACTCTAACGACTTCCGGAAGAAATGAATGTTAGAAAGCTTCTGTAATTATTTTTGACCAAACCCAGGAACCAAAACGTGCTATCGGTGTAATGAGTAGAAAGTCAAAATTGTTGAGCTGGATAGAAAAAAATGCTGCTTCAAAGAATCAATAATGAAAAAGTTAAGTTATAGCAAGATGTTAGAAAGCTAGAAACGAGAAGGATACTATTTTAAAAAAGACAAATTCGTTCTATAAATTGAAAAGCTGTGCAAAAACTGCAGCTGGAAATCTTCTAAAGAAATTCTGGGAAGAAGAGCGATCTAAAAAGTATCTTCTCTCTGTTGGAGATGCCAGAATTTTTAGAAATCATATTTTTTAGTTTAGTTTACAGCTTTTGTTCTGTTAATATCATGTGAAAGTTATGCACTGTTTTCTTATTTTAGCTGCGCAGAGAAAAAACAACTTAGTCCACTTCTTGTTTAAATCATAATGGAATGAATAAGACTAGATATTCCTCTTTGAGGAATAAGCTGATATTCTTCAATCAACGGCTTGCGTAAGTTTGCAAAGTTTGTGGTTGCCTCTTCTGTTTTACATTCATTCAAAATATTCAGTAGGGTCGAAATATGGGTTATTCTAAACTTGGCAATCTAACTTCACCAATATATTCGTTCACTACCCGCGCAAAGAGAGGTATAGCATTATCATGAATTAACATACATTGACTCTCAATAAAAGAAGCAAATGGAAACACAAATTCTTAGAGGATGGGCGGTTAGAGCTTCAATATCATATATATACAATAATAATATAATACAACGTCGGTATGTAGTTCGCTAGAAATAGCCACCCAAACCTTCATATCAGATTCAAACTATGGTGCAGTGTTTTCCCACAGTTCTTCACCCCAGTCAGCAAGAAATCTTGTAAAATTTGATTTAAAAAATTGCATTTCATACACGGACGATTCAAGAAAGAAAAGATATGGAATATATAAAAGATTGCAGCAAACAATTTGCAAATTAAATTATCCCCCTCAGTTTTCCCATGCGAAGAAAACTGGTTACTAAAATAACAAAAATAATGAAAATAAAGCCATAAGGAGAGCTAGTCTGCTTCTTCCGTCTTCCACACTTTTTAATGATACCTGGTGGCACCTTGAATGTTATTGCATCATTTTTTAATGGAATATAAATAGGCTAATAATTATCAACAATATTTTAGCAGGCCGTTAGTATTTCCAATATTGACGTCATTTTAAACGACATTTCCTAAAAGAATGCCTCGGTACAGACTCTCAGACGTCTTGTTTGCGCCGTTTTTCGAACACGAAGAGCAACTTATTTAAATTCCGACGAAACAAATTTCATTGTGCGGAGGATAAATCCGTATGTCGGGCGAAATTTACTTCCTACTCTCGACGACGAGGAGAAAAACTCCACGCGTCGGCCATATTTCCGCGCGGAATCCCCCGAAATCGACTCTTCAAACTCGAATTTGTTTAAAAACAACTTAAACATTCCGACCGCGTATTTGATCGGACGTACGTCGTCGTTTGTTGTGCATTTTGGACGGAGATTCGGAAACACATTTTTTGGACGTTGCCGGTTATTTATTGATTCGGAATTCCGAGCTGCGCTTTTGTTCCTGCAGGGCACCTCGATGGATTGATGGATTGCTAATCGGATTTGTTTTCAGTATTTTATCTCTTCCTAAAATCGGGCGTTTAGCGCTATTTCTAGAGAAACTCGGGAGAGCATCGTCAGAAGTGCGATGTGTAATAGAATTTCTGGTGCGAGTTAATTCAGCTAATTCTTGACATGCTGTCTCTCATTTTTTGGGGTATGCTGTCACTCAAATAATCGTTATATTTTGGTCATACGTTCCTTCCTCTTGCAATCGACTCACCTGTTAACATATCTCGCACATGTTAAATGGGCGATAAGTTACCTTGCGGACCATTACATTAGTTTTTTGGAAGAAATTCCTATTAACTGTAGCGGTATGTGGTTTAGCGTTGTCTTGCTTAAAAATTGGATCTGGGAGTTGATGAGCATTCATGTTCTTGCACACTTCATGTAGTCAATTTCTATTTACGAAAATAGTCGATTATACCAAAACAAGTTTAAAATTTAAATTAAATAAATAAATAAATAAAAACGCCTTTTCATGGCAGCTGACCTGTTTAACCGAGCAGAAAAACCAAAACATAAATTAACTTACAATAATGCAAATTTTACAACAAATATCATAAATTAATATGTAAATGAACTTATAACGTGGGAAAAAGGTAATACTGTTGGAATAGGCAAAAACCAAAAATTAAAATAATAATTAGAGCAATAAAATTGACAAGACTAATCCACATTTAACAAAAGTATAAATATAACTCATATAATTTCCATTAACAGCAACACAAAAACAATATCACAAATCTTGCGATCGCGTTTGAGTACAACCCGTAAGATTCCAGATAAACTTTTTATTTGTCCACCAGAAAATACAAGCGGTCCTTTTTTGTTAACATTATGTTTAAGTTTAATTCTTCGAACTTGCACCCATCCTACTGCAGTCCCCATAGGAATGGCTTCCGGATCCAGATAAAATAAAGAATGCTTTATATTATCAATGCCAATATACTTCAAAATCAATATTTAGGTTTGCACTGGTTTAAAAAAACATATTTTTTGTTTGTTTTTTTTTTTTTGAATAATTTACATTTTATTTGATATACCGTTTGAATTTTAAAACCTAGAAAAATTTATAAGCTGATTACAATTTCATATTTCGGTGTTTTGTATGTAAGATGTCACCATAAATATATCCACTAACGATAAATTATCCGATTGACTTTTAAAAAATCGGATAACTAACCAAAACTTTCTTGTTAAAATTAAACCACCAAAATTAATACGTGGTCGTTTTCTAATGGCTTTTCTATGCTACCGCCTGGCTGGTGCGTAGTCTAACAAGCCACTTGACGTCACAAGTGGTCACGCGTTTCAAAGCGGATTTAAATTATACGATTTTACGTGCTTATATTTGTTACATAGAACGTACGAACATACGATTTTTTTTTGTGAACTGTGGTTCTTTTAATAGTACAAACTCTAGTTTAAAAGCAATATTTTTCAAATTAAAATTGTTTTCAAGTTTCGAAGTGCCGGATAATTGTAGGCTCTAGGTCAGTGACTCTGTAGTAATGTCAAGGATAATAGCGCGATAAGCACTTCCCTTAACCCAACGCAGCTCCCAATTCACTGTTACAAAGAGCACGTTGACGTCATCGCTAAGAGAGCGTCGTTGCAACGTTTTGCGAACCGAAATTTTAATGAGATTCGCACGGGTGTAATCCTTTCAATTATTTTGCGCAGCGCCATGTTATAGTTGCAGCGCAATAATTCCGTCGGCAATAATTAAACGACCTGGCGATGACGGATTAGTTATTGAAGAGATAATATACTACAAGCGTTCTAATCGATATTACTGCGTTACGGTTTAACATCCAAAATTCATCGGCCGTGTTCGCATCGTGATAATAAGCAGGGCGCAGTTTAGGCTGACGTATGGTTTCCTAAGTTAATAATTGTTTATTGTTTCGAATACGTCGGAGATGTCGACTCGAAAATTTGCGATTGATGAATTGTAAATGCAAAACTTGCTCACATCAAGAAGCAGAGGAAAAATGGTTTAAGGTCTAGTTTTTGTAAATGTCCAGTAAATAAAACTGTTCGTCTTGTGATTCGAGTACTTAACTTAAAGCCAAACAAATTGATTTTGGACTGCTTGCAATGTCCTCCCAGACCTCCCATCTGAGGACCTATTTTTTCTCTCTGACTAAAGTTTACCGGTCTAATCGCATTCAAGAGCTTTGAGTTGGAGGCGAAACATGGCTACCTCGATTTGTCATTGCTTTTTAATATGCCGTGCTCTGGAAACCATTTCCGACCTCCTGGATAGACTTGCCGTATCTGATCATCTATCCTGGGAATCACTTATTATAAATGACCCATTTGTGACCCAACTTTTGGTTTGAATAATCGGCCGGGCCTCTCCCACCATTTGCAAAAAGCCAGTGTTTGAGGGAAGGTCCGCTAGATTTATTGTTCCAGAAACATAACTAACTCCATTCTTCTTGAAATATATTTCGCGCCACTATCCAAGTTATTTTGCATATTTCGAGATCACATTGAAAAAAGTGAATTTTGGACTGCTCGCAACACACCATGCAATTATTATTAGTTATATCTATCGAGTATCCCCAAACTCCGCTACTGCTGCCAGCTTGCTTTTTTGAATCTTGAAAAAGGTATAATCCCATTTTGAATAGCACCCGTAGTTTTCAAGATAAGATGGAAAATTGCTGAAAATTTTTCTAATAACTATTTTAATTTCATTCTCGTAATGTTGTAACTAACTAGAAACCCAATTTGAAGGTACTGAAACCGACAGCTGTAAGCTTAACAGCGTAATAGTATCGTATTATCAGAAATTTAAAAGATAACAGATAGATAAAATAGATAATAACGATGGAAAAAAATATATATCTGTATATATGATTCTAATGCTGACGATCCTGAAAAAAACAAATTTCCAATTATTTAAAAATTCAAAATGTTTTTCGTATTAAAGAAGTTATTGTTTTTAAATCGCCAATTTTTTTTATTTTCCTTCATTCGAAAATAATGAAGTTTCCCGTAAAGCCATCGCAATACATTTAGTACACATTTTATCTGCCAATATATACAGGGTGGGTAAGTTTATATATTCCTGTGGGCAACTATTAGAGCACATTCTCTATCGTTTATTGTTCCCAAGCTATTGTATATATTTTTCTTGTTCTTGAGTTTACAAAGATCGTTATGCTTTCCTCTAGCAGCAGTAGAATGGTACAACTTTAGTATAGCAAAAATTAATGAAAAACTAGTTCAACTGAAATTTGAAAACCTAAACAAACTTTTATTTCATCAATTTTCGTGTACAGTATTAAGCGGTACAAAACATTACAGAACAGATTCACAATAACAGAAAATTTAAAATATATACCATTTTAACCGCAGGGTAGCAAACAAAATCTTACCCGAAAAAATCCGGTAAAAAGTACGTTTTTTGTCTTAATGCAAATAATATGTGACTTAAGAAGTGTTTCAGACGTCTAGCATATTATGCTACGACCGTTAGTTTTTGGATACATTTTTACAAAACAACATGAATCCATTCACTGTCAGTATCAGCAGAACTGGCAAATGTGAAAATTCAATTCTTCAAGAATATCGGATTGCCCATATCCCGGAAATGTCCGAAGTGGCTAGGGTCCGGGGGAAACGAAGCTGACGTGGTAAAATGAAGCTTTCCGCACGCTAGATCGGTGTATAATTAGATATTTTACAGAAGGGAGTGGAAAAAAGCATTTAAGCAACTGTTACTTTTAGGGGCTTTCAATAAAGCCATCAAAAAATTGGTTGCTGCAATCTACAAATTGGGACAGTCAGCGCAAAAGCTACCAATCCACAATTTTAATTAAAAGTCGCATTGTCGTTACCCCAATTTGATAATCTTATTTAACATCGCTTGGTAATCGATTTTGTCAAACAAGGCTATGGAATATCTAACGAAGGTAATACTTTCAGAAGGTTTTTCTAAAAGATTCAAAAAAGTTGCGGAAGTGATAGGAATTGATCAGAAGATGATAGAGAATATTAACGCAGTACTCCAAGTTTTACAAAATCCTAATATACGGAGCATCAATAATATAAAGATTCCAACGTCCTATCGGATGCTTCTCAGAAGAAGCAGCAGAGGCCCGATAAACATGTCCGTAATTATAAGAAAACAAAACCTAGAAAAGTTGCCAGAAGTACACAAACCAGAATATGCTACACCTACCAACTTCTGACCCATTTGAGAATATTTGCAAAATTTAACTCAAAAATGCTATTTCTGAGTTGAACAAAAAGACCAAATCATTGCTCTTGTAGTTTTTTCAAAGACTTCGTCGGTTGTTGTTGAATCGAACTTTTTGCCAAATATCCTTTTGGCTTCTTCAGAGCTTAACTGAAACGCCAGCAAGTAAGATTCATCAACAACCGACTCATTAGGAATCCTATTTATCAAATTGTATATGTTCTGAATAAGTATATGCCTATAGTATATTATGCAACAAGTGCGATAAACGGCATTTCACTCGGACGTGGTAAAGTGACGCTTCCCGCACGCTAGATCGGTGCGTAATTATGTATTTTACAGACTGGAGTAGAAAAAAGTTATTTATAGGTATGGTATGTTCATAGATATAAGAAAGTGACCAATTGCTTTGGAATGTGATTATCCAAGGGTTGTCATTAACTTACAATGCAACAAGATTCTTACCTAAAATTTCGGAATTTAAATTCAGGTAAAATTGTGGTCCGTAATAGAAAATAATTTTATACCTACCTGTGTTTAATATTCTTTGGTTTGGTATACTACTTAGTTTAAATTTATTAGTAATCGTTCTTATTTCGTGTGTAATACAGAATGTGTTGAATCGTGTGCGAATTATGCAAAATATGTGCGAGTCTAGTGTATCTCAGGAGATGCTCCCGCCCAAATGTAGAAAACACTATTCTATTAAGACTAAGGAAGTTATAAACAATGTTTATTTCACTCTCGTTGAACGTGGTGCCAGCAAGCAAGCATCTTTAGAAGGAACGAGCACATTGACGAAAATTCCAACATCAACTGTATGGAAATCTGTGAATAATCCTATTTCAGCGAGGAAAAAACGAAGCGATGCTGACATTTTCTCGAGTGTAGATGAAAGTGATCAAGATATAATACGGCGTAAAATATACCAGGCCTACGAGGAACAAAGCATGCCTACATTAGATATCTAAATTAGGAGGCTTGAAAAAATGACCTGACATTTATTTTCACGAAGATTATACTAAAACCTGTGATAATTATCCAAAAAATCTAGGGCATACTGTATAGTTAATATCATTGAACATGTTTGGCACCAACTGAAATCTGCCATTCGTCGGAACAATGTTTTCCCCGTGTTAACTCCAATGTCCTCAAACTTATAGAAACCGACGTTTTTAACATCCCTCTACAAAGTTGGGCAAATTCTGTTAAACATATAGAAAAAGCAGAACAATCGTATATTCATATTGCAAATAATATAGAACAAATAATAATTAGAACAGGCGATGATAGCGATAGTGATATTATGTGAATAATTTTAAGTAATTTAAGTAGGTAATAAAAATAATTTGTAATTTAATTTTAGATTTAAACATAAATACATATATAAATAAATAAATATTGTTTAGTATGCTTCCTAACCAAAACCCCAAATAATTAAATTCTAAGCGAAGTACCGGCCTGTTCGGCCATATTTCATTCTTACAGCTTGCCCGGGTCTTTCCTTAATTCGTATCAGTTAGTCACTTTTTTGTCGGTCAAGATTATCCTCCTCCTCTGACATTGGTAAACAAGTATTACATTCTCCCTTCTTAAATTGATACACAGAAAAGTTAATCAATATTTAACTCTTTTCGCATAAAATAGAAATATGTTAGCTACCTAAATTTTACTAACGAATCTTTTTCAATCTTTGCAAAGTATTTATAAGAAAGCAATTAAATTTTTCATGAAATTCGCTTATTGATTTGTTCGATAAATCTAAAATTGAATTACAAACTCCTCAACTTTCCAGAATCATCAGAATCGTAGCAATAGTCCAAAAGTTACGACCGATGTCTCGACTTTCCCTATTCTTAGTTACCTTGTGCGGAACTGCACAGCTATGAAACAGGATGAAAAACAACAAAAAGAAAGTAATCACGGGTTTAGTGTCAGTGACAGTGCCAAACGGGTTTCTGATGGTATATTAACCATCAGCAAATCATAACAATGAACCTGGCACTACCATTTCGCTTTTTATCCCAAAGGCAATAGAATTTCTTGAGAATTTCGGATACTTTAAATATATAGAATTGGAGCAATGCAAACTCTTAAACATTTGATAAGGACTGTACATAGCACAAGATTTAAATGTGTCAATGTTTAATATTCCATCTGAACTACAACTTCCTTGTTATGCCACGCTTTATTTCATCCGTATCACTAGGCGTCTCATAAAATTACAAGAAAATCTTTAGAATAAATATCAGACCCTCCCACGTTAACCCCGCACGATTTTGTTTTATCAGTCCGGAAAAATGCGATCGAACGGAAATCGTTAAGTAAATTTAACACCCCCGTGATTTTCCACGCTAAATGTTTTCCCTATCCGATTTTACCCTCCGTCGCGTTTTTAAGGGAGCCGTTCCACCTCTTTCCAAATCGAAAATTTATACGGTTGTGAGTTGGACGCGTGACGTAGTGGACAAGATAAATCTCGAAAATATTAAAGTAATTCGTTGCTTCTGGAAAAAAAGTTCTGAAAATGTCATTTTGATTGATACTTTTGCCATTGAAGGCTGGTGCGATATTATGTCAAAATCGAGAAATTTCGCTAGTCTAAACTCTATTCGTCTCTATATGTTTAAGGTATGTTCTTTATTACCATTATTAACTTCCTCTAGATATTACAAATTTCCTCCCTTATAAATGCAATCCATCTCGTTTCTTCATTAATAAAGTTATTTTTTAACGCGAAAGGGATTCATAGGCCCTTAATATACCATTTTTATGTAATCTATTGAAAAAATAAGTTCCTACACCTAAACAGTTCCAACAAGAATGTATTTCCCGAAAAAGTAGATAACTTCACCTTGTTAATATTTTGCTGCTGTTATAAAGCTATCAATTTGTTTTCTCTTCGTCTCAGCCGAATATAGTATTTCCTAAATAATATTAAACCTTATTTCCAGAAAATATTAAGAGTGCCTTCCCATTCCTCATTTGCCCAATGAAAACAAATAATTAGATGGTAAATAGAGGAAAACAATATATGGCGATATAATGTAAATCTTACGGAGAGAGGGTGTAGGAACAATTCTATTTTGGCATTAATTAGGGAATATTTGCCGTTTGTCAATATGGAATCTTCTCGCAGATGCTTAGTCCCGGGATTGGGTTGGGGTGGAGGAATTATTTCACAACACACCGAACAGACTGACGTATTAACCACCCCAGTGTCTCGATCGGCTTCAAATTAGGAGTAATACAAGTTTTAAAGTGCCTGATTTGTCAGATCCAAGTGATAAATAATATTTGGCAATTTTCGTAACTGAAAGTCTGAAATATTTGTTTCGAATTCAGTTACAAGAACACGCAACTTTTGGTTAGTCAGTTACTGTTAAATTGTTAAATTTAGCTGAATAGAATGACGATTCTCACACTTGCGTGCAAAATAATATAGAGTTTATTGAAATTAATCTTAATAACGACTCTGAGAGTGAAACAGAATTAGATGTCGAATAAAAACGCGCTTGTTTAGGTAATTATGAATGTGCAATGTGATTTTATTGCACCTGAATAAACATAATATAATATTTAGTCTGACTGATCAGGTTTAGAGTGTAGGAAGACATTAACAATAATTGAGAAAAAATAAAGCCAAATATCATCGAAGCAGCCATGGAAGCATTTGGATTTAACAAAACCCCTGTGACTTTGCAGGGAAGTCAACAAGCAGTGCAAAAAGAAAAAGAAATTGCAAAAATACGGAAAAAAACAAACTTCATACACAAATATAGCAACTAATCAGAGACCAGATAAAGGAAAGACATGAATTAGCTAGCAATAACTGCATAGCTAAGGAAACTTCGGGGGCTTACTTAAAAGACTTGCACAAAAAGCCGAACGTAATGCATACGACACTGTAGCTAGCTATAATGTTAGCATACAAAAAAAGATTTAACACTAACACTAAACATGTTAAAAAACAGAAAAAGTCCCAGGCCTGATGGTATTACCAATGAGATGCTGAAATACGGAGAAGAGAGTCTAACCAAACAACTGACAATTTCCAATAACAAAATTCCATATCCCCATGGAATTCCTTATAAATGCAGGACTAGCACAAAGATACTGTTACTTAAAAAGGTTAGTTAAAAAGCTAACTAACCCACCTCCTTAAAACTAACCACAAAAATACTTACCAAAAAAATTAGCAGATTAACAAATTAATGTGTAATGTAGAGGATGTAATTATGACAGACAAATATCACAAAACATCACCAGAACGATCGAAAATATATACCATGCTAACAACATCCAAGCTACAATACACGACGAAATAACCGAAAAGATATAAGTAAATAATCTCATCCGACAAGGACTACTGTTTAACATCATCATGGACGAACTGATAAAACTGACACAGTGGGAGATAAGGAGGTGAAATCAAAAAGTTCAAAATGAGTATATCATTGACAAATACTAATTAAATATACGACTACCTCTATATGTAAGCCAGGAAGTGATAATAAAATCAACAAGAAAGAAGTTCAAAAACAGCCGCATGGTTCGAGAATACCATATGGAGCAATAAGGACATCGAAAATAAAATAAATACCGGAAACAACAGAAGTGAAAGTGAAACGAGAAAGGAGTGAGTGCTATAAAGGGAAAGTAATGAAATGAACATATTAATCCAATGAAAGACGATAGAAAAATGAAGAGAGATAAATGACCAATGGGATGCAGGCGCACTGGAAAACAACGTGACGACAATCTTCTAATCAACTAATACAGACAAAGAAGCCAAGAAAAATAAGCAATTTGCATATATTTTAGAAGAAAGAAGAAGAAGAAGGAAGTGCTCCAGTGCCAAATGAACAATCAAATTTAGTGGTAGCTTGTATAACTGGTTCTGGTGAAACATCCGGAGCTACGAAAAGGGCATGTTTCTCTCTTTTAGCGAAGTTTCAGGCTGAAAAATAATCACCTATTCATAAAGGAAAATCGTATACATTACAGCAAAATATTACGATTCAAAAATTTAATTAAAAATCCTTTGGTCGGCGTGCGGGTTTTGTTTAACATTATCTCCTCTTCCGATGTGTTTCGAACATATTGCACAAAATGTTTTTTTTTGCGCGCGATACATATTCGTAATGCAAGGGTGATATTGATACGAACGTAAAACTTGCTTTAGATATCTGCTGCAAAATTAAAATGTACAAAATACGAGCAAATTTATCGTTGTTCTAATGAAAAATTACATCGACCTGTTTTTGTAGCTCCCATCAAATCCCTACTGTTATTGGTCTTTAAAACAGGATGTAGGAAAAATTTAATTCCGGGCGTCCGGAAATAATTAGCCAAAAATTTAAGATCAAGCATTTTTTAAAAAACTTGTGTAAAAATAAATTAAACGATTAACGTTAAATTTAGCAAACTTATTACTAATTTTCTTTCAAAATTTTGGACCAAATTTAATGCTAAACGCCCTTAGTTAACTGCCTGCGGATGTTATTTGTTGACCTGATCTTTGAATTTTTTTCGACCGATATATTTTTTGGCACCACAAAGACGAAAAGAAAATAAGAAAAAGAAATCCAACAATCTTTAGACAAAATCCAAATATTTTAAAAAAATTCAAACACACAAAAGAGTACGGTACAATATCTTATTAACGGAACTCTACTTCGGAAATTATATTCGAATAATTGATCATAAAGAAAAGATTTATAATTTTTTTAATAGGTGGGGGCATCAGTGTCTTTACGTTATTGGGACAGCATTGTACCATTTGTAGACACAGTAGAAAAATGATCTTTTAAACAATGCTTTACGATGCGGGGGAGGATTTCGGTATTTTATTTTTTCAAAGAGGTATAAAGGACAGACAATTAAATTTATATCATGGTAAAAAAGGCATGCATGAAACTGTCTACGTTTTTCAGTTGATAGTTAATTTTCTTCATGGAGTTTATACAATATCACGTCACCTGACACCGTAGATCAATCGCAAACACGACTTTTGGACTCTCTGTATTCAGATTACATCTTTGATTCAAACAAAGCGCATCTGCATAATTAAAATGAGAAAGAACCAGCGCGTTCATTGATGTAATTTTAAGGTTAGTTGATGACTAGGATAAATGTTTTTCAAACTAAAATAGATCTTTTGAATGCATTTATTTACGTGGGACTTGAAACACAAATCACTATCAAAGTTTAGTCCCAAATTCCGCATTTTAGATGTTGATCTTTAACACATATTCGAAAGTAAATCTAATAAGTTCTTTAGATTGACCAAATAACATAAGGTAATATTTGGTAGCATTTATTTCGAGTTAATGCTATTCTGAAAACTCTTCAACGAGCTTGATATGTGGCCTGGAAATGTTCAACAAAAAATAGACATACTTTGCCGCCCCTGTGAGCAACTACTCAAATGCATGTATATAAAAAGCATTGTTGTACTTCATACTGGATAGTAACATTGCTTGACTCTCCTTTAGCTAATACAATACAATTTTTGGATCCATTTTGAAAAGAAAACTTCAAATGAACATATGTAGGTGGTAAAGATTTCAAAAATGAAATATAATTTTTTAGTATTTGTCATACCACTTTAGATATTTTTATGAAACTCTGGCAATTTTTTTAAAACACACCAGTGGCGACCGTACGGAATTAATATCATTAATGGGACAGTATGCGGAAAATTATTATCATTATTATTCCTTACTTAAGTAATTTGTCTATCTGCTTTATTATAATACTATAAAAAAAAAATAAGTAGGTAGGTTAGGTGTATGAAATAAGTAAGCATTGGTGCTAAACCACATTTGGTGGGAAAATTGGTTGGTTGATTTGGTTGTTTTGCGCATGCTACTTTCAGGTGGGAAGAAAATTTTCTGGAGGGGTATGTTTTATAAATACAAACTTAAATACAACGTCGTAAGTGTGAATCGATGTTTTTGTATAGTGATGACGGTAACGTATTGAAAAAATGTAATTTGTTGACTTTATTAATGGTGTTATTTCAACAACATCGAAACAAATCTTGGAAACTACCTGACACGTCGATTTCGGGAATAACGGGTAAAGAAAGAACGAACGAGAATGAAACAAAAACGGAATAAGGGAAATGAATATTTGGATTAAAATAATTTTGGAGACAATGATGACGGAGAATGTTTTAAATAACAATTTAAATTAAAAGATTTTCCATACTTTGGTTGTTATTTAAATCCCATTGCTAGGGAAACCTGTTCTCTTAGTTAATTAATCAGTAAAACTGAGTCAAAAAGAAAGAACCTTTTTTTAAATAGAATAGTAAAACGCAAAGAGAATGCTGCGCGTAGCCGAGATGAGATCAATAGCTGGCAAAAGCAGAAGAGACCACGTAAGAAACACCGACATAAGAGAACAATGCGACGTACAGGATATTGTAAGATGGGGAAGGCAGAGAAGAATGCAATGGTATAACCACGTCAAGAGGATGAGCGAAGATAGATTACCCCGCATAGCTCTCGAGGGAATAAGAGTAGGAAGTCGTCCGCCCGGTAGACCGCCGAAGAGTTTGAGAGACAGCTGGCAGTCCACCTCTCAAGAATTAATACAACGGCAAGCCCGGAATTAACAGATCATTTGATCTCAACCAAGTAGAAGAAGAAGAAGAAGATAATAGTAAAACGTAATAAATAATGTACATCGACAATCTCCATGTTCGTTAATTAAAATTCAGGTAGTCAATATACAGGTCGTTTTTTAATCGAATGTTAATAATTAAGGCGGCGATTTTGGGGTCAATTTTAAAAAGAAAACTTCATATGACCCTACAGGGTGGTAAAGTTTTCAAAATCAGATGTACTGCACACAAAATATTCTAAATTAATTGGAATTAGAATATGGTCAATAAGTTGAGGCTTTGTCGTTAATACATTTCGCGGTAGAAATTACTTGTTTTAGGTTATACGTGTATATGCAATAACAGTAACTGTCAGAGTAATGAGTAGCAATGACTGTAACAGCTGATTATGTGTACCCTTGTTTGCTATTTATTATTATTTTATTTTTATTATTTCATTTATTATTGAACAACTCAATAAAAACCGCACTTCGATATTTTCATCCCAACCTAAAATAATAGCATTAAAAACTTCGTATTTAACCTTTTTGCAATCCGGTATTAAGATTAAATCGTCGCGTTAGGAACGAAGAACAATACTGATTATTTCAGACACATTTTACTACCAAAACATTAATTTAACTCTCTTCTTTGATTTTTACTTTTTAAAACCCCAAAAATTTCCAACTTTATACATTACCTTCCTTTTCCTCTACTTCCAAATTTGTTGGCTCAAATATCTAAAGCGACGAGTGCAATTGTATAATTAAATTTGCCCTCATTGGCGCTCGTTCGCACGGGTTTTCCAAACTCAATAGTAACGACAAATGAATCGTTTTCAACTGGGACGTTATTAAAAGCGATCGAATGTATTTAACGAAGCATTTATTTCAATTAACGTTAACGAAGAGAGAAGGAAGTTCGTTGAACGTCAGAAAAACATCGTTTTCAGGATATAATTACGTCAATGCTAATGGGCGACGCCAATTACAACCCGGCATCTTTTTGATTGCGATTATAGTTTCATCCGTCTATGCGATTTATTATAATTTAATAACTTTGAACCTGCTGCATAGCGACAAAAATCGTTAATGTTGTTATCAAGATTTAATAGAAACACTGTCCGTTCTTGTGATTTCATGATAGTCTCTAATAGTAATATGTTGCCAAGAAGCAATGTCAACTTGTTGCGTACTATTTCTACAACCATTAGTGTTTTTGAAAAACAGTACTAATATATTCACTCATTGACGTGACAAATTTCAATATACCATTAGTATTTTAAGTCTTCCGAAAATATGCTTTCGTTCCTAAACTCGTGACTGAAGTGTCTCATTTAATTCAAAAGTTTTACAAAACAATTTTTAAAATATTACTTGTGCCTATTTATGTGATTTTTGTTTACACTTCTATATAATAATATGCAGATGCATATTACTATACCGGGTGACCAAAAAGGGGTAACCTCTATAACTTTTAAACGGCTTGAGATTGCGATTTGAAATTTGGAACGGTTAACATAGGTTGAATGTCCAATT
The DNA here is from genome assembly GCF_029955315.1 of Cylas formicarius. Taxonomy (NCBI): domain Eukaryota; kingdom Metazoa; phylum Arthropoda; class Insecta; order Coleoptera; family Brentidae; genus Cylas; species Cylas formicarius. Next base: position 2,101,593 of record NW_026844341.1, on the reverse strand, counting down.
TTTTGACAACATTTAGTGAATGGTTGCACTTCCGGTTTGAGCGGAAACGACAGTAACTTTAATTGACACAACCCATATTTTTTTGAATTTCGGATTCAGGAGGATTGGATGTTTTGTCTCACTTTTTCTTGTTTTTTTAAATTTTGATTTAGTTTTGAAAATTGTGTCTAGGAGGCTATGATCATCATAAATACTATTGACGGGGTTATCTGATCACCTGAAAAATTGTTAGTTGTCTAATGGCAAATAGAATTTAATGTAATGAACTATTACATTACATTATTTTAGGATAACCTAATCGGTCCTTTTTTGGCTACATTTTCACACCAAAAATTTGAAAATCCGTTAAAAAATAAGCTCACAGGAAGGAAAAAAGCAGATAAGTAATAGTATGTTATGCAACAAATGCGGTAATCGGCATTTGACTCACAAGTTTATTTGACACGAGAGGAGCGCAGCGAAGCGAGTGTTTAACAAACGAGTAACTTAAAAAGTTTACCGAACGTGTTGCGTACTATACTTTTTCTATGAACGTTAGTTTTTGGGTACATTTTCGCAAAAAAAACACCAGTGCATTCACTGGCAATCATCAAAATTCAAAGCGTGGGAAATATCTCCGAAAACATCCGATTTTCATTCAGGTGATCATTCTACGTAGGATAGTTTTAGGATGGTATTCCTCACTTTTTTTTGTTTTTTAAATTTTGATTTAATTTTAAAAATTGTGTCTAGGAGGCTATGACCATCATAAATACTAATGAACGGGTCACCTGATCATGTGAAAAGTGTAAATGAAATTCTTGTTTACTTGTCCAATGGCAAATAGAATTAAATGTTATGAACTATTATTTTTTTAGGATAACCTACTTTTTTCAAATATCACCCTAGTGGGAACAAAATTTTTAAAAACCGATCCTTTTTTGGCAACATTTTGACACAAAAATTTTCAAAATCCGTTAAAAAATAAGCACACAGGAAGGAAAAAAGCAGATGAGTAAAAACATTTTTATAAAAACAAAATATTTCTTAGGTGGCTTTGCTTGTATTCATTATTAATTAGCAAGTCGGTAAGACCATAAATGCAGAAGAAACACTCGACAAGCTCATGCACACCAAAATTTTCAGAATTCGTTAAAAAATAAGCTCACAGGAAGGAAAAAGCCAAATTAGTAAATACATAAACCCATAAACATCACGTACGTGTTCAGTGACATCTCTAAAATTATGGGAAGGCGCTCCATCATACTAAAAATAATGTCACGGCAAAGGGTAAATCGTCTAACGAGAGTTCAGTTTCATTTCTTAGGAATTGTAAATATCGTGCACCAGTTAAGGCACCATGAAAAAAAAAGGTCGAATAATTCGTCTTCCTATCACTCCTGCCTTGAAACTGTCCGGGACGAATAATTCTGTGATTATTTGTCTGCTGTTCCGTCGGTTAAACATAGCATTATTTGGGAATCAGAGAACAAAATTAAGTTAACGAAATTATTATTCTCGTCATGTTTATCTAACAGCCAGTTACAATATCAGTTACAAAGTCAGGATGTTGAAGGTTATTCTTTTTTTTTTTAATTCTCCTCACACATTGTCGCGAGGGCGCCCTCCTTTAATACCAATACCAATCCCGCAACATTGATTTACATTTTTTCACTTATAATAAAATTATGATGTCGATTATTTAATTTTCAATTCCAGATTTCTAGAGAAACAATGTGCAGTAAGACAAAGTGCCGGATAGTGGGGTGCATCAATGCACTTGCCTGTCGAGAGTTTTTCTGCATACCAGAAACATATCAACTTTTTCTCCATTTGTAGATTGATTTTTGTTTTCTATGATAATCCAACTCGATAATACGCCAAAATCGATAACAAGATAAAAATGTACAAACTGCCAGAATTTTAAATCATACCGACTTGATGATGAATAGAAGAAAAGTAATATTTTCGTTTTATAAAAATCGGATGTTTTCGGGGATATTTTCCACGCTCTGAATTTTGACGTTTTGGTTAGTTTGGTTTTTTCCTTCCTGTGTGCTTATTTTTTAACGAATTTTGAAAATTTTGGTATGAAAATATTGCCAAAAAAGGACCGATTTTCAAAAGTTTTCCATTACCACTAAGGTGCTATTTGAAAAAACTAGGTATCCAAAAAAAAATAATGGTTCATTACATTAAATTCTATTTGCCATTAGACAAGTAAATAAAAGTTTCATTTACAATTTTTCATATGATCAGGTGACCTGGTCAATAGTATTTGTGATGGTCATAGCCTCCTAGACACAATTTTCAAAATTATATCAAAATTTAAAAAAAAAAAACAGAAAAAAGTGAGAAAAAACATCCTATCCTCCTGAATCCAAAATTCAAAAAAATATGGGTTGTGCCAATTAAAATTCGAAAGTTACTGTCGTTTCCGCTCAAACCGGAAGTGCAACCATTGACTACATGTTTTCAAAAAGTTGGTCATTCAAGCTATATTAACCGTTCCAAATTTCAAATCGCTATATCAAGCCGTTTAAAAGTTATAGTGTTCCCACTTTCTTGTGTCACCCGGTATGTGTATTTCTGGTATCTCTGTTGCTGTAGTCATCATCTAAATTAATTATAATGAGTTTAACAACATGGTTGAAGTATTATAAGGATTTTTCACGGTAATAACATGGTTAATCGAATTTTTAAAAATATCCTAAGATGTCGTATTAACACATTTTTAGTTTATTACATCTTCATACTGGAAAAAAGGACTTTGTGACCTAATGATTAATTTTAGTTGGTGTCACATGCGCTCTATTGGATTGAAGACTCCATATGGTTACATATAGTTTCTTATACTGAATGTTTTAAAAACTTTTGAATGCTCACTATTTTTATAACTTTAACGATCCTAAGAACTGTATTTTCTTATCGCTGTTACATATCTATCGCTGAGCGGTAAACTTAATTTAAAAAACAATATTATTTGTAATAAAAATTTTATTAAAAACGGCATACCAGCAGAAAGAAAGAATGTCCTATCCCCTATTGTCTTAAGAATTATCATTACAAATATTATACAATACAAATAGAAAAAAACGATCATTTAACAATTAACAATTAACAAAAAGATTTTTTTTTAATATTAGGTTTTATTTGAATTTTAAATCAGCAAATTACATTTCTTTCAAAGGGAGACACGTGGTACATTTAATTTAACATTGTCAAATGATTTTTATATTTAAGAATTTTTTGTAATTGCCAATTAATATAAAAATATTAAAGAGGTTTACAAAACTTCTATTGCAAATATATTTCGAAAACTGCGATAGTATATATTGCAAAAATTTACAAAAGACAAGAAATATGCAAAGTATCTAGAGACCATAGATCACACAAGGTTTGTGCAAAAAGCAAAGGTGACTTGTAACTCGATCTTCGGAATTGTTTTTTGTTATATTGGTACACACGTCCGTAACATATGTTCACAGTTTCAGCCAGTTTGCACGTTCACTTTTTATTTGTGACACAGAAGTGTTAAACGTATTTTTTGTGCTCGGCATTATTCTGCTGTAAAAAAAAAGAACAAAGAATTTGCATACAATTTTGTGTAAAAAATGGAATACAGTGCTGAAACAATTTGAAATGTTGGCAGCGGCATATGGTGAATCCACTTTGAGGAAAAAAATGTTTATAAGTGGTACAAGCCGTTTCGATGACGAACCTCGCTCTGGACGCCCCATCACGTGAATAACTGATGAAAACGTTGAAAAAGTGAAACAAATGGTGTTGAAAAATCGTCGAATCACCATTAGAGAAGTGTCTGAAGACGACAGCATCTCTATTGTATTGGTATGAAACGTGTAGCTGCAAAATTTGTTCTGAAGCTGTTTAATTTTGAACAAAAGGACCGTGGGAGGAGCATCGCTGAAGAGCGGTTAAACGACGTCAATGATGATCCTGATATGCTCAAAAAGGTCATAAATGATGACGAATAATTGGTATATGGTTATGACGTCAAAACCAAAGCCCAGTCGTTCCAATAGAAAAACCCAGAATCATCAAGACCGAAAAAAGCACGTCAAGTTCGATCAAATGTCAAGGTTTTACTTACTGTTTTATTTGATTATAGTGGTGTAGTACATCAAGAGTCATTATCATAAGGTCGTATGGTCAATAAAGAGTATTACCTTGTTATGCGATGTTTGCGAGAAGCAATATGACGAAAACGTCCGGAATCTGCTCGCTCATCGTTGCTTGTGTTTAATTTTGTTAATTTTTTTAACTAAGGAAGGAGGTTTGGAACGATTGAGGAGATAAAGAAAAAATCGCTGGAAAAGCTCACGGCTATAACAGAAAGTGCTTACCAGAGGTGCTTCGGGCATTGTAAATATATTTTCACATAAAGATGCAACTCACCGTTTATATGAAATTCGCCAGAATTTTTCCTAGGAATTAAAAAAGTCCTTAATTGTTATTTATTTAAAATTCTTAAGTTGTTAGTTGTCAACGAAAATACCAACATTCTGTGATGGTTTAAAAATTGATCGGAGTGTACTGTGTAGTGGTGATGTGCGGAGCGCCCCCTATTGCCAATTGTCGGAGACGAAGTCGGCGAAGGAACGCGGAGTTCCTTTTTAGGGGACGAACTGTGTTGACGTGCTATTGATTGTTTTGTTCGATTTCGATCAGATGGTCCTGAGTCGGTACGACCGGTCCAAGCAATTTGTACTTTTGTTTTTCACGTATAGTAATACACTCCGTTAGTATAGTATAGCGTGTGTATTGTTTTCGCCACTTCTGAACCCGGTGTGCTTCGGTAGAAGATATGGTAAACGTATAATTATATCCATACAAGTTACGCCTTTAAGTATTGTTGATATTTGTTTACTTTTCACAATCACCGACCTATCTATTTTTTATACAAAGCTATACATATGCATTCAAGTATACACTTGTAAATAAAAATGCCACCGCTTAATTAAATATCCTGAATATGACAATGTGACATGTAATGACGTGTAATCGTTTTTTGCATTTAGAAAAATATTTCACTAAAATATGAATATCTTTTTGACACCACTTGGAAAGTAACAAGCAACCGGATTATCAACAATTCGGGCAGTATAAATAACCCAGTCTCCCCCTTGACGTTATTGATCGATGCCCGTGGGGGCCTTCATTAAAATTAGGGACGCGCCATTTGGCTTGACGATGCCGCCCGCCTCTAATTTAAAATAAATTGCCAATGTGTAATTGATATCAAAAACCGATAATTATTTGATACCGATAGTTGAGCATCAATTAACCACTACACTACAGGCTATTTCGGAAAAGTGTAGAGTAATTAGTTTTAATAATGACAGACATAAGTAGTAATTAAAAACTTGACATTACAAACAAATATTAAAACAGCAGAACGAAATTTTGGATAATCACATAAAAAATAACAGTGAAGCAGCTATTAAATTTTATTGTTTGACAAAATGAGCGTCGAGCGATAGAGCTGTTCAAGTGAATAGAAGGATTTTCTTACTAGATACTCTTTATCCTTATTTGGAAAATAATATCTGTTCAGGTTAATTACCTATTCTGGTTGTTTATAGACGGTTTTGCTTCATGATAACCTGAACTATTGTAACATCTACTCAGTCGATACAAATTAGGTCTTAAATAATCATGATCGTGATTGTATATATCACAACTGATGGAACAGTAAAAGAATATCGTCACATTACACCAAAAACGTAAATGTCGAAAAGGTGGGACTTGAGGTTCCTTTAACAATTAGCGTTCAGTAGAATCGTGCGAAATTTTTAGTTCCTATTCCTCGTTTGTATTTTGTGAATTATAATGGAGGCTTGTCAAGAAAATATGCCGATTTTCAATAAATTATGTTTCAATAAATGCAAGTTCAAAGTCGATAACAAAAGTGAAGAACAAATATATGCCTTACGAAGTATGTGATTTGCATCATAAAGTTGGAGGACCCAAGAAGGGTTTACGGAAAACATCTTTCTATGTTTACTGTATCGCATTCCAGAGCTACGTGCTCATTGGTACCTAGGGGAACAGAAAGCAAAATGATACCCTTAAAGTTATGGCCGGGTTAAAAAAAGATGAACATCACTTTTGACAAACTTAACTTATATTTGTATAACATGGTATGTTTTCTTTCAGTATCATATTAAACATAGATAAAAATAAACAACCAGCGTTTATTTAAAACAAGAAATCATGAAGGCATGAAGGCATAATGCATTTCAATACAAAACATTAAATCCTTGCATGTTTCGTCAGTAAAGTACACCTTCATTGTGAAAACCGACAGTATCAGGAAAATCTAGCGACTTTGAACAACAAGATTGGTTTCTTAGGCTTGCAAATGATTCATTATATCTGCTTTCATCGTGATCAGATCCAGGTTTTAAAGCGACGCCGTAGCGTGAATTAATTAGGGGCTTTAAAATACTTGGTTATTATCGGGAATATCGGTGATGTCTGCTGCCAAGAAATCTGCTTCAGTAATTATATTGAGGGTCTGTTTTCCATATTCCAGTTGAGCGAAACCAGTTATGCGGTGTAAGTATTGTAGCTGCTTCTTCAAAAGCCTTTCCCACAAGTTCTGCTATTTGAAATTGAGTGACCACCCGCTCTGGGTTCGTTCTAAGCCACCGCTTTACTGCATCAGGAAAATACGTAGACGGTAGTTTCATAAAACTCACGTCCAGTGGCTGCAAATGGTGAGTTTGGTGGAAATGAAAGAAGATGAACACCATGCTTTCACCCCACATTAATGATGTGATACAAATAAGGGTGCCGATGTTAATACAACTTGCTTTTTACCTTTTATGCTGATTATTTTCGGAAACGTCTTCGGTACCTTAGTCATGCCCGTCCCGTGTTAGTTTATACTTATCGATAACTTAAACTAAAAGTGAAAAGAAACTACTAACAGAAACCCGATTAAATCCTGCAACTCTTGCAGCTGTGGTGGCCTCTGGTTTGCGAAAACTAAGATCTGGATTTCGTTTTAAAAAATTCTCGAATAAATATCTACCGGCCAACCTAGTACTTATTTGTCTGTACTTAAATCTCCCCATATTCTTTGCTGTTGCTGTATCAATATAATGATTGTTTTCATTGTAAAGCTATAAGCGACGTTTAAATGTTGTTTTAGATACATTATAATTTTCAAAAGCCTTTCTAATTAGCCTGAGTTGCAAATTTAATTATTTTGTTTGTTTTTTTTTTGAACAAATGTTGCTTTGCTTAGCGAAAGGCTGCGGTAGCTTGCGTTATCAGTGATAATAACATTGCTAATGGAAAAGAATGTTCTGAAACCAATTTTCAAAAAGTTTGGCACGTTTATCCTCATGATAATCCAAGCTAGAATTCCTAATATTCTTTGCCTCAACAGCAAACAGTTTGTGACAAATCCGTCTTCTCATCCAGATAGTATTATGGTGATGCGTTTTCCTTTATTTGAAGGTGCTTCCGTTTGACAGTTTTGAATGGAATCAGCCAATTTTTTAGATACAGCGTCGTGTGTATCGATCCATGTTTCATCAAGGTAAATTATGAATCTATTTTCTAGTCTCTATCTTTTAATTTCTTGAAGGTAATTAAATCTCCAAGTGCGTAATCTATGTGACTTCATTACTACTTGCCTTTTGTCTATTTTGCGGTACTTAAATTCCATGACCCAAACAACTCTATGGAAGACTTTTATTTATTTTGGTTTCACCTGCTTCTAGCTTCTTTTTCAGATTATCCAAGGTAGGAACAACTTCGCTTTTTTATTTTTCTTCTTATTAGGTACTGATCACTATTGTCTATATGGTGAGTTTGAAAATCACTGCGTTTATTCCTTTTTTTTTCAATTCTCTACTATTAATAATATCCAATATCGAGGATATTATCGTTTTTGTAAATACACAGGTTCCTTTTAAAGCTTCTTGTTGAATAAGTCCTCTAATGATAAAGTTTTATACATTCTATTACAAATTACAAATTCTATGAACACAACGTATAACCAATGAAGAAGTATTTGGAACACGCGAAGAACTAGGCAACTACTACTAACAACAAAACGAAGGAAACATCATGTATAGGACATGTGCACCGCAGTGTTGAGTGTGATGTACTAGAATTACTAATAGAAGGTAAAACAGACGAAAAACGAAGAACTTGAAGAAAAAGATAAAATACAAGTTAATATTGACTTGAAACAATTACCGAACCCGTGACTAAAGTACCGAAGATGTCCGAAGTGGCTTACAACCGTGTGAATTAGCGGATTTATGCTTCAGAGACTGTGAACAAAATACACTATTATTAAAATACCAAAGATATTTTTGGAATGTTTTGATTAAGAAAGTCCCCAATTTACGTGAACAAAAATGCCACTTCCAATTTGACCGGAAATTAGTTAATATTTGCAAAGCTGGTTAAGTATACTTTTCCGGTATATTTTCCAATATCTCTTTGCGTACATTGCGTAACTGTATAAAAATAAAGGAAAACAATTTCATCCAGTCTCCGGCACATCTTCTGTAGTCGAAAATGTCACTTCCAGAGGGGGTATTAGAAACAAAGATGCGTTCCATTGTTTCATCAAAATTTTTACCTCGCAATAGCAACTAAAATACCGCAAAGGCGTATCAATTCGATCTCAAACAATAGGCATTTAAGGGAATCGTTGGAAAAATAACATCGCATTCTTGCCCGCGTCAAAGACTGTAATTGGCAGTTTGTATTCAGTAAGAATCCGCTAACGAATTGGGTTTAATTCTTTCCTAGAGGATCGGGCCCGACGTAAATGGTCCGTAAAAAATCCACCCTTCCTCCCCAACAACTCTCCCCCCGCTCATTTTCTTCGTCGCCGCGCGATCCCTTCTCCGCGGTAATGACAGGGTAGTAATCTGCCTATTAACCTCGATTCGAGATCGGTTTTCCCCTGTTTTAATTACCCCCCCGCGCGAGTCTCTCGCTTATTTCCTCTGATTCGGAAAGGTCGGGAGTTTTAGGAGTTGCTCCTTCGAATACATTATCGTTTTCTTAAGCGTGTAAAGTTATATTCCGTTTCCTCTAGGAATTGTGGTCTATCCGGGATTTTAAGGAACGAGAGGACTGGGAGGATAATAACAATTTTCACTCAGGCATTGGTAGGGGCGCTTCACACGACAAAACCTAAAAGATTTTTTGGGGAGAATTTTACTTAAACTAGTGGAGAAGGAGAAGAATTTCAAAATAAAAAAAATGAGTTCAGGTTTTGCAACCTTGACTTGTTTTTTATTTTCTTTATGAAATGTAGAATACAATTTGTCTGTGTGTAATTATGCAAATTGCTAACAGAACTTAGAACTTAAAAAAAATCAACAATATGTAATTCCTGAAGTTGGGCTCTGCGATCCATATACTATTTTTACGACATAATCTGGTATTTGAGTTTGGTAATTTTTAAAAAAATGTTTATTATAACTATAAATGAAGCTATAAACAATTTTACAATATTTATTAAATAAATATTCTACACCAAATAATTACTATCGTCACTGGACTCGTCCCCCCATTAATAATTATTTCTGGCACTAGTCGACTTCTGTAAGCATTTTTTTGTTATGACATGTTCTACATGTTTTTTCCAATTAGAAGCAGATATTTTTTCTACTTCACTTCTAATTAATTCTATTGCTCCAGAACTACATTTCGGTGAGGCGTTGTTTCTTCTTAAACTGAGTTTCAGCTGTCCCCATACGGACAACTTGGAATCCCCGCTCCATGACCAATTTGTTTATCATCAAACGTTCCCGTCTTAGGAAGTTCCATTAACTTCATGAAACTGTCAGCATACTCCGATTTCACTAACCCCCACAAGATTTTGTATTGCTTTATTAGGAAAATATTTTGAAGTCATTGAATTGAAAATCAGTTTAAACTTTCTAATGTGTTTTCAATATAGGAGATCAAGCTATCTATTGGGCAAATTCAACATGAAATAGAGCTACCTCAAGTGGGTACTTTTTTTAGGAAGATTTATAAAAAGCACACCAATATAAATTAATATAACAGTTTAATGAAAGAAAATTTCCACCCTCTTAAAATACAACAGTCCGGTCTTAAACTCATTCCAAAGTCAAAACCATAAAAGGTTGTAAAAACGATAGATCTGTTGGAGAACTCTACCGCAATGTGAAATATATTTTAGCGGTCCTCGTAGATATGAGTATCTTTGCGTTTATTTTCTTAATCTCTTTTCTTCCGCCCCTTTTCTTCACTTGTCCATCACACTCACCCAGTGGTTCGATGTGTGCTTTTCCTTTCATCTCCTCGCCCTCTTTTATCACCGAGTATATGCCGAGTATATCACCGAGGTGCCAACTTCATATACCTATACGAAACTAGAGCCGTTATGGTTGGATGTATCACACTGGCCCCAAGACTTGTTGCCTATTCAACATATTTGGGATATAATAAGTAGAAGGATCTGTGTGTTGCCACATCTTCTAATGGCTATATTAATATGAATGAAATATATTTACTGGATGTTGTAGGATACCTTCGAGTTAGATGTGTGTAATCGATAAATAATAGTCTCTGTGTCATGCCGCGTGTTTAATATATGCAGCGGCCCTGTGTCTCTTGTTTAGTAATCATTTTCCATATAGAATGTAAGAAAATATTTAATAATGCACAACAATACCGTAGAATTTTGTCCCTAGCATAACTGTAGCTTTTAATAAGTTAACGTTATTTTTATTTATAATGTGTTTAACAACAACCAATGCAAGTTCTTATCCGAAATTTTCGACAATATTCCCAGTTCGATATAATTGGTGCTAGCTAGCACACCCGAATTTGAGGTGCGCTAACTTGCTCGAGCTAGGGACATGAATAAACAAGATGTTTCTGAATATTTTAATCTTCTTGAACAAACGCTTCAACAAGAGGTTTAATTAGCAAGCCTAATAATTTGTTTAATATGTACGTAATTGCTGAAAAAGGGCTTAAAAATATGCCGGCGTTGATATCAGGAGAAAAAGGAGAAACAATATCTTCAATGCTGAGGGAACTTACATAATGTATTTTAAAATGTAAAAAAAAGTGAATATGTAGATGGCACGGAAAAATCAGCATACGCAAACACCTCAATTTTTCACTTATGGGTTGTCCTTATTTTAGCATGTGCAATGTCTGCAGAGTCACACGACTAAATTTTTACTGCCTCTTAAACCACTAAAGTCATATTACTAGTCAGCATGCAACACATTTATTTTAGTAAACTGAACCAGATCCATCAAAAGGCTGGAGTTTGGAAAGTTGTTGGAAGAAGCATAATCAAAGGCGGCTACGAGAATCTATCCTCTAGATCCCAACGTAAGCCCGACGGATGCATACATGTCTGATGAAGGCCATAAGGGGAATCGAACTTGACTTGAACTTGATAGTACCTATCCCATACCATCAAGTGCCGTCTTAACTTCGAAAGAGAATATTAAAAGCAAAAGAGAGCTGGCAAAAAAAAGGCAGCAAAGGAACGTAGTAAGGAAGAGAATAAAGATGAGCAGAATGATTATGAGAATTAATATGTGGGGTGCGGAGATAATTATAAAACCGCAAAATGCAAGGATTGGATCAAATGCAGCGACTATTTGAGGTGGTTGCTCCTGAAATGTATTATCTTCTTTAACATGTGCTTGTGGAGTTCCAATAATTATCTATCTACAATTTCAACGTTTTGATATTTTATTATCGTTATGATATTAATATTTTATTTGAGAACCATCTCAGCCGACGTGATTTAAAGACGTCCGCCAATTCACCTATGCATTTCGGGCGAGGCTTTTTTTTTTAATTTTTATTTGGTCAACGTGCGTTATTATTTTGGTTTATTTTTTACATTACTGGCAAGTAGAAATGATTAATGTATGATTGGGGGCAATAAATCAAATTTTAGGAAAACAATGCGGTTTTTTGAAAAAAGGTGATCCATCTATCCCGAAGTTATGGTCTGTTCATGGATATAAGAAAGTGACCAATTGCTTTTGAATGTGATTATCCAAGGGTTGTCATTAACATACAATGCAACAAGATTATTACCTAAAGTTTCGGAATTTAAATTCAGGTAAAATTGTGGTCCGTAATAGAAAATAATTTTATACCCACCTGTTTTTAATATTCTTTGGTTTGGTATACTACTTAGTTTAAGTTTATTAGTAATCATTATTATTTCGTGTGTAATGCAGCGTGTGTTGAATCGTGTGCAAAATTATGCAAAATATGTGCGACTCTAGTGTATCTGAGGAGATGCTCCCGCCCAAATGTAGAAAACACTATTCTATTGAGACTAAAGAAGTTATAAACAATGTTTATTTGACTCTCATTGAACGTGGTGCCAGCAAGCAAGCATCTTTAGAAGGAACGGCCACATTGACGAAAATTCCAACATCAATTGTATGGAAAATTGTGAATAATTCCATTTCAGCGATGAAAAAAAGAAGCGATGCTGACATTTTCTCGAGTGTAGATGAAAGTGATCAAGATATAATACGGCGTAAAATTTACCAGTTATACGAGGAACAAAGAACAAGATATGTTAATTAGGAGGCTTGAAAAAGATGAAACCGGTGTTAAATGTGGGAGAACCACCTTATGGTGTATTCAACAGATGGGTTTTAGATTTTAAAAAATTGGCAAAAGGCTAGTTTTAATGGAATCTTTTAGAATTCGGAAATTTCGACTGGAATATCTAGGAAAAATTAGGATTTACAGAGAACAACAAAGGCAATTATTTACTTGGGTGAAACCTGGTTCGACACTTATGATACCCCGGGAAAGGGTTGGGTTGACTCAACTGATAAGTGTAAAACAAACGCGCCATCAAAAAGAGGTAAAAGAATAACTATTTTGCATGCTGGCTCTAAAAATGGTTGGATTTCAAATGGACTTTCTCTGTCTGCGAAAAATATTAAACATTCTTCTCTGGATTACCATGAAAATACCACCGCTGATTTATTTTAAAGTTGGTTTAAAAACGAACTAGTTCCAAACATTCCTCCAAATAGCGTCATTGTAATGGACAATGGAAGTTATCACAGTAGAGAGTTGACTAAAACACCTTCCTCATGTGACACAAAAGCAAAACTACATGTATAATAACGACATTTATTTTCACGAAGATTATACCAAAAAGCAATTAATTGAGGTTCTACAAAGCATGAACCTACAAAAGGAACACGATTGTGATAATTATGCAAAAAATCTAGGGCATAGAGTTTTAAGGCTTCCAGCTTACCACTGTATATTTAATCCCATTGAACATGTTGAACACCAACTGAAATCTGCCATTCGTCGTAACAATGTTTTTCCCCGTGTTAACTCCAATATCCTCAAACTTACAGAAACCGAAGTTTTCAACATCCCTCCACAAAGTCGGGCAAATTCTGTTAAACATATAGAAAAAGCAGAAAACTCGTATATCCATATTGCAAATAATATAGAACAAATAATAATTAGAACAGGCGATGATAGCGATAGTGATACTGATATATTATGTGAATAATTTTAAGTAATTTAAGTAGGTAATAAAAGTGATTTGTAATTTTATTTTATATTTAAACATAAATACATAAATAAATAAATAAATATTGTTTAGTATATTTCCTAACAAAACCCCAAATAATTAACAAATAATTAAATTATAAGCAAAGTACGGACCTGTTCGGCCATATTTCATTCTTAAAGCTTGCCCGGGTCTTTCCCTAATTCGTATCAGTTAGTCACTTCCTTATATCTATGAACAGACTTTACCCGAAGTATTTTCACGACTATGTTACACAATATATACTCGATGGCTTCCTCCTCACTTGCATAACCCATACTTTCCCTCTTCTGTCGCTAATTATTACTTTTTCTTCCTCACTTCATTCCTACATCTCAACCAGCATCCATATACTACTTTATACCACTGAAGCAATCGTTGAAATGGTGGAAAGAGGCAATACAACCCGAAATAGGTCAATGACCGAGAACAATGGAGGATGCAATTTCGAGTAAACTCTTCTGCAGAATTTAACAACGTATAGAAGCAATCCGTTTCGTAGCTGTGACGAGTAAATGGAGCGATCCCGAGGCGATTTATGAGGTTCGAATGAACTTATACGTTAACCGAAGAAAAAAATATCATTCCGCCCCTAGCGATATCATATTTCGAGCCCGAAATCTCGCTCCGTCGCGGCAACTCGACAACGCAATTCACTTTTGCCACCGTCGTATCCGGCGATGTTCCTTTTTTTCGGGCAAAGGAACCGGAAAGCATTTCCATGCATCGAAAATCGTTATCGGAAAATACCGCGCAGCTAAATTGTGCCCCGTAAACGTGTCTACGGGGCCCCCGAGACATCTTTTTCTCCGGACAAGTTGATGTCGCGTAACCCGGGGTCAAAAACCGTTTGTATTTCCACGCCTCGACGGGATTGCGATTTAAAGTATTATATTTGACCGTCTCGGTGATAATAGGGCAGCGCACGATGCTTCTCGGTTCTGTTTGAATGCATGGTATTCAATCTGGAAAACTTAAGTTTGGACTTTCCGAAAATCTGCTTAATTTCTTTTCTTAAGTTATCGTAGAAAGTGTGTAGTGTATTCCCAGTCTCGAATCTTGGAACATTTGGACGCGCAGAGGGATTTTTAAAAAGTTTGCTAATCTTCAATTAATTTCAATTCGGTAGTAGTTATGTAGAAAGCAAATTATCGTCCCTGCCGCATAGGTAAGATTCCAACCTCATCTTGAAGGAAACAAGACATTATCTTTAGTTGGGGATGATGTCATGCTGTTTTTAAATAACGTATTTATTGTATTACTTATGTTTTAGCAATGATCCCTAACCTGTATGTATACTGTAATATTTATGATTGTTAATTTTTGAAAAAAAAACCCACAGGATACTGTAATACTATTTACAAAACTTCTGGGTTTCTCCTGCTACTTGCTGACGTTTTGCCAATCATCCCGTTGGCTTCTTCAGAACTTAACTGAAATTGAATCGCATTCTACTCTGCAGCTGTAGTTTGATGGGAGCGGAGCTAAAGGTTCGGCATGAACATTGTCTCGGATGACTAATGACTGTTGCAGTAGCTTGTGCAAAAGTAAATTAATAAATAAATAACGATTTTATTTATATTTTATCAAATATTGTTTTTACAAAATAATAGATAAGTAGATAGTAGGTGCTACTCTATCTAGCTACCTATATATTTAGATGAAATATTCGAGAAAAACAGGTAAAAGCAAAATACAGTTAAGGGAGAACATTGACTATTTGAACCAATGCAATGCACAGCTCATAATTATATAAAAAAACTTATACTATTTGTACACTCAGAGAAAAAAAAATAAAAAACGCAAAAAAAAATTCAAAGAAACTTCCATAGGCTACTGTAATACTTTTTACAAAACTTTTGGATTCCTCCTGCATCGTTTTTTGCTGAGTCGAACTTGCTGATGTTTCGCCAATCATCCTGTTGGCTTCTTCGGAGCTTGACTGAAAGTTTCAGCAAAAACCGACGCAACAGGAATCCAGCAGTTTCGTAAAAAGTACGCTAACGACTTGATCACAATTAAATATTATTTTGCTTCATTGGTGCTTCTTAATAAATCAATAAGACGCTATATGATTCTATAATGCCTACTTCAAACTAATTTTTTATATTACTTATTCTTATTAAAACAAAATTGTCTGAATTTGAATGTACATAAAATGGCGTGGACTAGTAATGACGCGCGACCTCCCGATTATGTTTGTCATTTTTGTCATCCAAATAAAGTTTGCACTTGGTACCTATATAATATATGATATTGGTTTCTGTAAATCGAAATTTATAAGAAAAGTAAAAGAGGTACAAGGTTTTTCATCACAAGACATGTAAATGTATGTCCAGCACATCCTAACCTAACTTTCGGGTACACGCGACCATGTAAACAAAACAGTGATATTGAAACTATCTGAAAAATATTGAAAAAGGACTAAATGCAGATAAGAGTCGCAGATAAGACTGTTTGGTTGCTTATAGATTTCTATAGATTCTCAGATCGGGATTTTCGTTGGTAGAAAAAAAAATTTAGTTTTATTTCATAAAATTTGATGTTTGTTTTCGTGATGGGTTTATTTGTGGTGGTCTTAATGCTCTTTCATGTTCTTTAAGCCTAGTGGATAGAGACCGGACCAAAAATATCAACTAGGCTCAAAGGACATGGAAGAGCCTTAAAACTGAACATAAAATTGTTGCATTTAATCAATTCTTGTACCAACGAAAAATACGAAAATCTATATAAGCAGCTAGAGAGAAGAATGCTATCCCATTTCAGTTAAGCTCTGAAGAAGCGAACAGGATGATTGGCGAAACGTCAGCAAGTTCGATTTAACCAAAGTAGAAGTAATTCAGAAGTTTTGTAAATAGTTTTATGATTATAGTGTGGCTAAGTTGCAACGCAATGGTAGGTTGATCGTTTTGCAATTGAGTAATAGTCAAAACTATTATCTGCGACTGCTGATAACTTCTGCGAATTAATAAAACTATATATATATATATATATATATATATATATATATATATATATATATATATATATATATATATATATATATATATATATATATATATATATATATATATATATATATATATATACAGGGTTTTTCACTTAAAACTCCGCACGCCAATAACTCCAAAACGAAAAGAAATATTTAATTTATGTAAAAAGTAGTCAAA
The DNA here is from genome assembly GCF_029955315.1 of Cylas formicarius. Classification (NCBI taxonomy): domain Eukaryota; kingdom Metazoa; phylum Arthropoda; class Insecta; order Coleoptera; family Brentidae; genus Cylas; species Cylas formicarius. The sequence continues at coordinate 2,084,844 of NW_026844341.1, read as the reverse complement.
GTGTGGGATCAAGTAGATATTTCCTAAAGTTTAAAAAAATTGACGCCTGCAAAGAGCTGGGCGTCGCGACACGTCGAAAAATTTTTCGATTGCAGAGACTTTGGAAATACGTGCATACAAAAGTACATATTATTTAAGAACTTTTTTGTTATTTACTCAAACTTATTTACTTTACCCGTTTCTAAGTTAGACCGATTTAAAGTAAACATTTCTTGATTAATAAAAAAATGTGATTAACGCTTATTTTTACAAGTATGCCATGAATGTTAGTTACTATGGCAACCATTGTTATCGCAGTTGTTTTAAGTGCAATTACAAACATAAGTTGTTATTGCTGTATCAAAAAATTGTCACATTTTGTCACAAGAAATATCCAAATTTGTTCGGTTTAAAAAAAACTAAGAATTATTATGTGAAAATGGTGCAATTTAGCAATGAGGAAAAAGTAGACATGTTACTGGTGTTTGGAGAATGCAGTTGCAATTGTAGAGAAGTAAAAAGAGTTTACGCACGGCGTTATCCGCATAGAAGAGTCCCCGATGCAAAAACCTTTTCAAGTTTATGTAAAAACTTAAGAGAATATGGCAGCATCATAAAACCTAAAAGAGATAGGAACAGGACGGCTACAAATGATGAAAATACTGCTGCTGTAATTCATCAGATTGATAATAGCCCCAACATATCCCTATCAGAGATAAAAGAAAATACCGGTGTTACCATAAGTTCTTCGTGAAGAATTCTACATAGAAACTCTTTTCACCCGTACAAAAGTAAACTAGTTCATAAACTAGAACCAGGCGATTATGCTAGAAGAATGTATTACTTAGCGACATTGTCCGATTTGTATAGCCAAGATGCAAATTTTCTCTCGAAAATTTTATGGAGCGACGAAAGTCGATTTCAAAATAATGGAATCGTTAATAGACACAACTGTCGTTTTTGGTCCGAAAACCATCCTCGTTGGATTACAGAAAGAGGTAACCAACGAATTTTTAGTATCAATGTTTGGTGCGGCATATTAAATGGATTCCTTATTGAACCTTACTTTTACGAAGGAACTTTAAATGCAGATCGCTATTTAAGATTTCTCCAAACTACACTTCCGGAACTATTAGAAGAAGTGCCTCTTGACACTAGAATGAATATGTGGCTACAGCAGGATGGAGCGCCTGCACATAATGCCCAAATAGTAACGAGGTATTTGAACCGAGAATATCCCAATAGATGGTTTGGTACTAATGGACTGGTAAGGTGGCCGGCGAGGTCCCCGGACATTACATCACCAGATTATTTTCTTTGGGGCTACCTAAAAAACGTTATCTATGAAAAACCTATCGAAGATATGGCTGATCTCATTAACAAAATTAGTGCAGCGTGTGCCGCTATCACGAGAAGGACTCTCCTACAAGTGACCCAAGCTCATCTGTTAAAAGTTTTTAATAGTTGTGTTCGAGCAGATGGACATAATTTTGAACAAAATTTTTGAAATGTCTTATTATGTAGTTAATTGCAATAATAATTTTGGTTATTAACTTGTAGGTATTTTACTGTTTTTTCATTTATTTATCATGTTATCAGAACTAAATCGATACAAAATAATAAATAAAATCATACTAAAATAGTTGAAATCTATTGTTTGTAATTGCACTTAAAACAACGGCGATAACAATGGTTGCCATGGTAACTAACATTCATGGCATACTTGTAAAAATAAGCGTTAATCACATTTTTTATTAATCAAGAAATGTTTATTTTAAATCGGTATAACTTAGAAACGGGTAAAGTAAATAAGTTTGAGTAAATAACAAAAAAGTTTTTAAATAATATGTACTTTTGTATGCGCGTATTTCCAAAGTCTTTGCAATCGAATAATTTTTCGACGCGTCGCGACGCCCAGCTCTTTGCAGGCGTCAATTTTTTTAAACTTTAGGAAATATCTACTTGATCCCACACTTTGACTACTTTTTACATAAATTAAATATTTCTTTTCGTTTTGGAGTTATTGGCGTGCGGAGTTTTAAGTGAAAAACCCTGTATATATATATATATATATATATATATATATATATATATATATATATATATATATATATATATATATATATATATATATATAGTGAGGTATATGCACACACATAAACACACCTATCGAGTTCGTTATTACCTTACAAACAATTCTAATTAATTTTTAAGTTAAATTACACAAACATTTTTGAAGAATTTTTAAAGACTTTGTCTATTCCCGTCTGTAAAATACCTAATTACACACCGATCTAACGTGTGAGAAGTGTCACTTTACCACGTCAGTTTCCTTTCCCACGAATCCGAGGGAGGCACTTCGGACATTTCCGGGATTTTACTGCAAGGATTTGGGAGCAATCGGATGTTTTCGGAGATATTTCCCACTCTTTGAATTTTGACGTCAATTCTGACGGTCATATTGGTGAATGTATTTGTGTTGTTTTTGACTTTGTCACATGATCAAGGTGCATTTTTTACTAACCATTAGGATAAGAACATGTACCTGTAATTGTCTGGATTATGCTTAATGAAATAGAAGCACCACCTTTTGTTAATCTACGTCGAATAAAATTTTTAATTTGTCTGTACCTTTTTATACCTAAAAATCTTAATGCATATGTATATCGTAAAGATATTGTCATCTCATTAAAATGTAAATAATGCCATCTGCCTTGATTGTTTGATCAAGCCATTGAGGAAGTGATAGGGAGCAGTCCAGTATGCCATTTAAAAAAAGGAGAAATTGACGTTGGAAATACTCAATCACTCGAGGTTTAAATTGTCAAACGACACGAAACAAATAAGAAAAAACTAACAATTTTTTTTCTTCTATTATTGCATTTGTAGGAAACTTCTTTATAGCATTGTCTGAAACGGTTTCGATGTAAACGATCTTTTTCACACTCAAAACCTAACCAAAACTAAATGTATTTCCAAAAATTATATGTTTATTTTGTTGTGAAAGTAAAAAGTGTTGGTATTCGTAAACAGACAGAAGTATTTTCGTTTACTAAACTGCATGTAGCTAATCAACGCAGTGTATGTACGTACTTTAAATTAATAATCAACGCTATCAATTATTACTGTAATTTTATATTAGTGTCATTGACATTACTAAGTCTTTTATAAAAATGAATGTTCAAAAATCTAAAATAGCAATGCGTCAACCTATTTTTGTAAAAATGCGTTAGACGATATAAAAAGACAAATCTTAACCAGCTAGGTGGCAAAGACAGAATTTAAAACGATGAAAATAAGACCGGTTTGCATTTTTAGCGATCACCGAGACAAACCCTTAATTTCCTAAACTCATATATTTGCGAGTCTATGTGCGACCGCTTTTCGTAGTTAATTTCTGGAACGTGGCGTTGAGATCGTAATTTTCGGACGCCCTGCGGATTTTACGGCCATGGAATAAATTAAATTTCTTTTATCTCCAGGGAAATCGTAAATAGTTTCGAATTTTTAAGGAGCGCGCAACTCTAATTTTTAAGCCAACATTCGCGGTTACGATTATTGGGGATTATATTGAACTTTGCAGCTTTCGATCCACTTAAATGGATTTGCAACAAATAAAAAGCCCATCTGGAACAAAAAACAATAATTTAATGTTAAGTCTCTTCCAATGGTAATCTACTCCGGTTTTGTTTCAAATTTTATTTAAAAATTGTGCACTTAGACGGGACTTTGCCTTTTCTAAATATTTACAATTTTTTTTGTACTTTCAATGACATGTTATACAAATTTTAACAGGTAGTTTTTCTGTATTTAAATTACTACAGGAAAGAGAGCGAGCAGGCCAAATGTGGGAGTTTTCACGTGAAGATCTGTGAAGGCAAGCAAAAGTTCACTCTAACAGTAATAATGCTTTATTGCCCATTATCGATTAACAGGACAAAATTAAATACATACATCAGTATAATAATATAACAAGGAAAGGAACAACATATATGAAATTTATAGCTTATATGGAAACAAATAGCTTTATAATGACAGAAAAAAAATGTAAGTAAAATTATCAGTAGTTTAGAGGTTGTGTTAATATCGAAAACACTACAAACTTCATTTAAATTGGGGCACATAACAAAAACTGATAGCTTAAGAGTATTTCTATTATGAGTACTATTACAATAAATTTCAAGCGCGGTAAAAGACATTTTCGCTAATTGAGAGGGGAGGTCGATTTGATTGTTGTAGTAGCTTGTGCAAAAGTAAATAAAAAATTAAATAATGCCCTTATTTAAATTTTATCAAATATTGTTTTTACAAAATAATAGATATGTAGATAGTAGGTGCTACTCTATCTAGCAACCTATATATTTTAGACGAAATATTCCACAAAATATTGAATACTTTTTTCAACACTTTTGGATTCTTCCTGCATCCAACTTGCCGATGTTTTACCAATCATCCTGTTGACCTCTTCAGAGCTTGACTGAAAGTTTCAGCAAAAAGTACGCTAATAATTTGATCAAAATTAAATATTATTTTGCTTCACTGGTGCTTTTTAATAAATCAATAAGACGCTATATTGTCTGAATTTGAATGTACATAAAATGGCGTGGACGAGTAATGACGCGCGACCTCCCGATTATGTTTGTCATTTTTCTCATCTAAATAAACATTTTGCACTTTTTACCTGTGTAATATGTGATACTGGTTTCTGTAATTCCAAATTTATAAGAAAAGTTAAAGAGGACAAGGTTTTTCATCACACATCATATCTTAACGTAATTTTCGAGGACACGCGTCTAAGTAAACAAAACAGTGATATTGAAAAATATTGAAAAAGAGTAAATGATTCCCAAGACATAGAAGTAGATGGCATGATGGCATTTTAAAAAGCATTTAACCTGACAAGTATTTACGAAGAGCCACGTTTTATGCTGCTCTGGTAAAGTGTCATAAATTGATTGATTGAATTATAAAAATGAACAGTGACAAAGTGTAGTTAGATGCCTAGGAATAACATACTTAACGTACCTAGTATTTTTTGTGTAAACGTATGAAGTTTTAATCAGTTCCGAAGACAACTATTGAATGGAGAAGACTTAATAATTTTATATATTAAGCAGGAAATATGCATTACATAAATTTGTCTAAACATAACTTGTTACATTCAGGGTGAAGATGTATGATCAAACTTTTGAACGTCACAACTAAACCTTTAAGAAGAATTTTGAAGTCATAAGTGGATATAGAGGATAAGCTTTTGTGAAGTAGTCCTTTTACTTGGCGAAGAAATAGAGTCGAAAAATATCTTAATGAGACGTGGAGGAATGAATCTTAGGTAGTTTGAAAATAATTGCAGTATTACAACTGTAAAATTAAAATTCCATCGTTAAGGGAAAAAAGTAATGGATGCGCATGTTGAGAGCGAATATGAACTCCTTAAAGAGGGTTTTTTGATTGAGCTGTCCATCATGTTATCAAAGAAAAAGAAGACTCTTCAATAATATTGTAAAGAGGAGCAGACCGTTATTAATTAATATTTTTCAAGACATAGCAATCATACGCAATGCTTCAATGTTTTGTACCCTCAATGACTTTTTTAAAATAAAATTTTCTCTCTATTAGAAATAGAGCTTTTATCCAAGAACGGAACTAGCGTTATTTGGACCTTTGAATACATGTCTATCTAGAGTGTCAATAACTTCTAGTACCACTCATAAACTTCTCTTCGAATCCCCGATGGACAGTCGGCAAGGCGATAAATCTCCTCTTGCCAGAATCTCGGGAGGAAGACTATACATAAAGCTTAACGTTCGGTAAATGTCAAACTCCACATCGCGCATACTTATCAACGAATAACGTATTCCGAGCGAACTTTTATCATTAATCTTCTTCCACGATTCCTTACTAACAATCAGAAACGCGGAAACAAAACTTACAAAAGGCCGCAAATTACTTTAACCTTTTAGTAGGCGGGTGACGTCGTCGAGATTTGCGTCTAGTCAAGTCGCAGTTCCCAGAGGCGCGATATAACCATCCGGATTACTCCGGCACCTAGAGGATATAAGTTGTCCAGAGATTCGACTTTACACACGCTATGCGGATATTTTCGTTTGCCTTTCACTCTCGCATCTCGCATTTCGAGATAAAGCTTTTGGAGTCGGTGTCTCAGGCTGAGAAGCGTGTTATCTAAAAGTAAGGAAAGATGGTGTTTCGTGTTACGTCGCTCAATGGACCAGTAGAAAGATCCAGTAAGACAACAAAAAACAACAAATTATATATTTCCGATCATTTAAGTTGGATGCTCTGGGAGTGGAACTACTTGGATAATACTTATTTCAAAAAGGAAACAAAAAAAACTTACCTAAAAATAAAATTCATTTTATTATATTATTATTACACATCTCTCTTTCAAAGAAGCTTTTCTTACAATATTTATAAACTTTACAATACTATTCATCCGTCTTTGAAAGTCTTATGACGATTACTTTTTAAAAAGAAATTAATACAAGAATTTTTTAGCCGACAAGCACAGTGCAGGTGACTTTGGAGTTTAGTTTCGAGATTTTCTAGCCTATTTTTGTTTCTTTTTTCAACCGTCCAAGTACTTGACATGTTTATTATCAAAACATTAAAAACGCTACTTTTACTGTTAAAATTTATGCGAGTATCCTGCATTAAAACACAAAGGTCTTGGTGTTTTATCTGTGTTAATATTTTTCGTTATTGTAATACGTTGAATTGGATTGAGTGTTAATTTTTATTGACATTTTAAATAAAATGTTGGAGTTTTAACATTAAACGAATATTAGTATCCTGGAAATATTGCCAAAGATGGGCATTATTTTATTCGTAGAACACCGTAATTATGTTACTGGCTGTCAAGTTTTGTTTTTTAAATCGGTATTTTATTAATAATCCGATAGTGGTTTCTGGGGAGCTTCTTTACCAACACGATCTGTTAAAAATGTACCACTAATACGCTGCACCTTCGGCACTTTAGCATCTACATTCTTTGAAAGGTTTTAGGCTATAGGCAAAAGTGAAATACCCAACCAACTTTTTCTATTGCTGTTTTTTAAAATATCGCCTTCACGAGAAGAAAAACGTATATTGGTTTTACAAATTGCTTTTTTGTTGTTTCAGGTGAGTTTCCAATTCGTGGTATTTATCATCAGCACATCATCTTAAGTATCTAGTAAGTATTTTAGTTTTATTATGTTTTATTGAAATTTTAAACCCGCACGAGTCAATATTGTATTTTTTACATGGCATATGGAAAAAAAGTAATTATGAAATCAAAATGAAGGAAAATTGTTTTACATTATTTTGATTTTATTTTTTTTTTACTGATATTATAGGCTAGGAAAGAGATAGATCCTTATTTGGCTATCTTTCGCAAAACTCCCTCCAGCGACGATGCAAGCAATCGAAATCAATCCAATCGGGGTACCGTTGAGAAGAGCCCTTTTCAAAGATTCCAAGCGTGACAAAATACGTTCAGCCATTCTAAACTTATTGCAATTTATTTCCGAAAATGTGCAGACACTCTCCGCTACTTTTCCATTTAGTGCAGAAACGATTGTACGAAAAAGAATGGATTTTATCTCAATTTTAAAAAATGTTAATTATAAATAAATAAAACAAAATTTAGTTACTTGAAATATAAGATTATTTCGGCCATAATAGAATTTTAAAAATGATTTCCATCATTTGCTTAACTGGCGACCTGGTACAAAGGAGTGTAGGAATATGGAATACAAATTTTAAGAAACACGGAAAACCTCAACAGAAAACATAGACGAGCATTTAATAAAACAAATGTCGATTAGATCTGATATAATCATTTAAAAACCAAAGCGTTATTAATATGTGCGGAAACAATGCACAGTTCATTTTTTTTTACTTCCTTCTGTAAAATATCTAATGATATACCGATCTCACGTGCTGGAAACGTGAGTTTCGTGCAATCGGATGTTTTCGGAGATTTTACCGAACGGCTTGAATTCTGGCGGTCATGTCAGTGAATGTATTGGTGTTGTTTTGCAAAAATGTACGCAAAAAATAACGGTCTTAGAGGTATAGTATGCATTGTTTGTATCTCTAATTGACATATCGGCTTCGAAATAAAACCTTTAAGGCACTTTCCGGGTTTTTCAAAATAGATTCAGGTATTGAAAAAGGCCAAAAGAGGTTTCGGTACGAACTAGGTTTTCGTTTCAAATTATTACTAGATATTCTAAAACTCGTACGATCACTCTCTCACTGTGATTGTTGTTGTTATTTGGTTCACTTATTAAAGTCTTATTACATTGTTTTTGTCGAAAATAAAACAGTGTTGTATAAAAAAGGGAAAGAGTAGTATTCACTGAACCAGTGAATCGCCATCAAATGCATTTTAAAAATAATCCGCACGCCAGGGATTCTAACAGGTATATGCCACATTGAAAAGTCTTAGTTTTTACGTATTCTTTAATACATAAAATAAATAAATAAAAAAGCCTTTATTTTTCACTCAGCGAAGGGCAATTACGCTGTTAACTTAGCCGAATGTGTAAGAAAAATTCGATTACTCAACTTACAATGAGGCAAATTTTACACAGGTAATAATAAACAGTTTAAATGGACAGAAACAAAAATTGAAATAATTGAAAAATAATTAAAGCAATAAAATTGACAAGGCCAATCTACATTTAACATAAAAATTTCGATTAATATTTTCTTTCTAAAGGACGGTCTCGACGAGTTTCCGAGCAGGGTTATCTCGGGGTATCGGTTTAGCAACTTATCAGACGCATAAGAAAATGAATTCTGAAACATCGTTTTGTGCATTCTTAGAATCTCATAAAGATTGTTGAAACGTGTACAACGATTGTGAATAGTTCTCCTGGTCGTAAATTTTTCCATCAAATATTCTGAGTATTCAGTTTTTAGCATTTTATGTTAAAAGGAGGCTAGGTGAAGTTTTTGTCTTATCAGCGATATTAAGCCAGCGTAACTATTTCAGCTATTTAGATTGGATATGAAACGAATACATGAGTTTTGCACTTTTTATAGTTTGGCTTTAGTGCAATAGTTTGTGTGACCAAGACCAACGTTTCAAATAATGATTTTAACTTTCTGTTAAGAATATGTTTGTTTTTGTATACGTTCCTTAAGCTACAATACCTTTTTCGTATAATTTTAGAAACACCTTTTTTCTAAGTCACTACGAATTAGTGTGATTGTTTTGAGTTTCATTTTATAATAAAAGAATTTTGCACAGAAAAGGATGACTAAGAGTGTCAAAAGCCTTACTATAGTCCAGTAATGCTAAAGCAGTCGATTCTCCCTCAGCGGCAGCCAGTAGAACACCGCTGTTGCGTTGCTGAACCCCTACGAAACGCAGACTGACATTTGGCAAAAGTGCATTTGTATCAAAATAATGCAAAACTATTGCAACTTTCCATTATGCAGGAAAAACCCCTTTCTCAACGCATAAATCAAAAAGGTGTATTAACATGCACACGATTGTGGGGCAGCATAGTCTAAGCATGTCGAGATATATTCCATCATCTCCTGAAGCATTGAACTTTAATTGTGATAGAGCCCAGACTATGTCATCATTACCTACGAATGCCAATTCTTTAATTAAACGCTTTCAACTTAAAAAACTCGTAAAGGTTTCAGTGCTTGGAGGGTGAGAAATTAGTATCACAGAATCTATAAATAGCTTGATGTACGCTTCCGCTTAAAAGACCAATATTAGACACAATGATAATGTTAGTTAAACTGACTCTATCTTTTAAGTAAGTATCTTATGGGATTTAGGACTATCTGTTCAAAATCAAAAGGATCAAGCAAACTAGTCATTAGCATTGGAGTTTTTTAAAAGGTTTAAGTTAATATCAGCCTTTACAAAAATGGCTAAGCCTAATTTAATCTTACTCAATTTTAGTGTTCAGAATCATTGGAGGAATCCTCAACTTGAACTTCCTGATACTGCATATCAGACCGTATAGTAGGAATATTACCGGAAAGGTGATGTAAATTCGGGCTTTTATACAATTGAACCCAATAGGGACATCATTGAGTACTAAACAAAACCTAAGTTAGCAGGCCTAAATGTACAGAGGCAGTACAGTACTCGGTCTACAATAAAGGAATTCTGAAGAAAACCGCATCTAAGGATGTAATTCTGTGTATTTCTAGCGAAGATCTGGACTAAATTCAAGTGCGCAATTTCTAGCGACAGTCGAACGGATATCTAAGCACTTTAGTCCGTGGCTCGGAATTGCTACTTGACGACACAGACTCAATGATATGACTGCTAAATTGAATGAGAAGGTTGACAAACCGGGCAGAGATGGACAAAACCTCTTCATTCGAATAGCAGATAGAAGACCGTTCCAATTGGGTACTATCTAAGCAGGCGTTCTCATATAGAGGTGTTGCCGATAGGACACGTAGACTGTCTTCAGAAGGAAATTCCAAATCACTTCTTAATTGTTATTAAGAGTACTAAGAGCTCAATACCTTGAGTTCATTGGATAGGAGGGTTGGGCTGCCAAGGAAGACAAAGCAATTAGAATAGGATAAGAAAGAAAATGTATCATAGAAAATAACAAATAAAAACAGTGTAGTGTTGCAATCGGCAATATTCACCACAATGTTCGAATTCCCAAATATCGAAATAATTCCATTGTCCGCTTCGACGTCATAAACAAAGAATATTGATGTTGTTACGGAAATATTCCGAATTATATCCGCTTTTACCGGGAATAAATCGCTATCGGCGTTCGTAGATAAACTTGTTTTCGCAGCGCTATATTTTATTCATCCCTATGAATATTTCGCTAACTTCCCACAGCGAACTATTCGCATACGAAACGCCACACCGGCATATAAAATTCCGGATTCGGATATGTGAAATATGCGTCGTTGAAATTCTTAAGTATTCATTTACGAATAAAGTTGGGTAAACCGAATCTTGCTCACGTTGGACAGAATCTCGTTGTTCGGATATTCGAAATTGTATTCTGTTTTCCGATAATCAACTTTGTAGTGGATTCTGTTTCACATTGTATCATTTCTACAATGAAAAACGAAGGACAGTAAGTAACTGTAAGTACCGGTAATCAAACGAAGCCCATAAAACTGAAAAATAGCTGGCCATATGGTGTCTACTAAATTGGATACTCTAAGGTAATTCATGAACGGAAGGCACTTTTCACCATCGTAAGCATTGTATGTTTTCTCATTCGACTCTTAATCATTCTGAATTATTCAATAAATATATTTTTTCAGATGATTGGTTATACGCATCATCGGATATTTTTGAAGAAAAAACAAAAATTCTCCTTTTCGTCAAAAATATTTGATATTTCTTCAATTTATATAGAATATTCTACACTTCTTGTACTTGTACTTCTTGATGATCCCTCGTATACAAAGACCGCAACTAATTTATCAATTATCTTTGGAAATACTTATTTAAAATAAGAGTTTCATCAGAAACAACCCAACGTGCGGAACCGTCATCTTTTCAAAAGTCATCTTTTCTATATTAGACAGGTCAGTTATTTGCACAAAGTGAACGAAGCTTTTCCGTGGTAAAAGCTCTATCTATCTATCTATCTATCTATCTATAATGCATTCTGTCGTTTTGTATATCATAAAAATTACTATTTCTGGTACCAATACCAATAGAATATCAGCATATTGTTGTATCAAAATATTTCGATTTGTTAAATAAACCTGTTCTAAAATCAATACTTAGGAAGATACAGGGTTATAAAACTATTTTTATTTTTATTTTGTCGTTTTTTAATTCTTTATATAACAATTTTACAAATATTGACGCAAAAATAAACGGAACAGTAAAAAGCATTACAATTCCTGAAAATTATTGGCAAATTACAAGATATTTTAATTTCAAAAAGAACTATACTACTACATTTGCTATTTTACTTTTTAGTTAGTTTTTTATCTTATAATATTAAAGTATGTTTCGGTTTATAGTTAATATTTTATAACATTAAAGTATTTAACAAACAAGCATTTCTCCGTTAAGTGCTGCTACTAGCTACTACAGCGCTAAAGAACTTTGGCATAAAATTCAGAATGCTCTTAGTGAGTTCCGAATCAAAAAGTAATTTTTTAAAATGCGACAATCCGAATTTCGAAATTCGAATTTCAAAATATTTGTAATAATTATGACTTTAGTTAATTAAATAAAATTTTATTTGATTACAACTATGTCTCACTAAATAGTTCTTATTTTGGGTTTTCCTTAGTACTGGTAATAGAAAACTATTATTGAATTAATTTAAAAGTATTATTTTTAATAATTAATTAATATTAGGCTATTATTTGGTCTACATGAGGTTACACAGAGAGTTAAAAATGTAAATATTTTAGAAACGGCTTAAAATTTTGAAAGTATTAAGCAGTAATACCTATTTTACTTAGAAAATATTTGGGAATGCAAAACATATGATGGTAGGTTTGCAAGTTTCGCAATAATGCTAATAATATTCATATTTACTCATTCATATTCATAAAAGTATCATTTGAAGTTTCTTTAAACCATTTCTTTTGTCCAGTTTTAATGGCTAATTTATGTTCACTCACAGTCGAAATTTAAGGAAAAACGAGTTTAATTAGTTCGGATAAGGTAGCATAAGCACAAGCTTTGGTTAGTTTTGAAAATATCGACAATCCATGATAAAGCATTATAATCCTTCGATTTACTATTACATTCTGCAATAATATTCTATTGCATTCTATTTGAAATAAAATAATAATAATTTTATTTCGATCTACCAAAACGCAACATTTAACTGCTATTTCATCAAATTCCCATCTATCATATCCGCAGTGATTTTCTGACAGGTTTATGATTGTGATAAATTATAATCTAAGAACAACTTTTCTTAGTAAAATCTCCTTCACTCTGGCACAAAATCCATATTTTTAGCCTAACCTTGCAGACGATTAAACAAGTTTAATATCTGGACGTTTCTAACATACAAAACATGCAAACTTTTCCATATGCGGTGCTGACTTAGTTGGACGTTTATAAGGACGTAAACTACTTACTAAGTGTCATATCTTATAACTCACCTAAAATGTCAATAGCTGGATCAAATTTGTGTAAAGAGACATTAATTTGCAGGCTTACAAAACATATATCTTATAGATCTTCTCATTTCCTATTACTCTTTTTTCTTCTTCGGTGTTAGTGTCGACCCCCTTCCACATTGACGATTAGAGAAACTTCCTGATGCTCTTTTTCGCTACGTGGTGAAACGAGAACATTCTGTCTAGTTGGAGGCGACAAAATGTGGGACAAATCAGTCTTCTTTACTTACAGAGATTAGTGTTTCTTCAGCCAACCAAAACTAACCCCTCACTATCCGGCTACCGAAAACAAAAAAAAAACAGTGCAACGAACATAACGGCAATACTCGCCTCTATCCGCGACTCGTTATTTCATTTGTCGCTGTAATGCTTAATGAAACAATTGGTACAAATTGAATTTTTTCATTTATCGCGAAATTAACCGTTCGGGCTGTTTGGTTGCGTGCCCAGGTAATAAATTGCGATGCTTTGTAGCGAACGCTAACTATTCCGACCGAGCTACCGGTCCCCGGGCCTGTGATGGAAATAGATGCGTTTCCGATTAAATAACGCATAACGCAATTAGTTGTAATGCGCTAGTTGGAATAAGTGCCAAATAAAATAGGACGCTTTGGACGCCGCCGGCCGCACAAAGCCTCACTTTTCACTCATCAAATTATTTCGCAAATATTTGATTTTGCACATATTATTTTGTACGAAGCGATTGATTGGACCGTATACATACGAAGGAGGCTGATAAGCAAATAAAGCATATTCAATGAAACTTCCGCCGGCTGTGGAACATTTCTTTTGGATCTCCGCTGAGTCTTTTTCTCCACATTTGGGATTTGGTTATCCGTGATGCAATAATATCCCTTTCTTCACTCCTCTTGCATCTTGCATCAGTTTTAGACAGCGCATGTTTGCGGAAACATCACCGAGACAGCGCCAATACCGGGTGCATGAGGTATCCACTAGACGTCTTGGACGTCTGTTCTTCTTCTTCTATTTCATTATGCATTCTAGCACGTTAGGGATCATCTGCACATGCTCCACAATTGATTGCAAAGGTATTGTCGCCTGTCCTCCAAAATGTTGTTGTTTGTGTGTTGTTTTCGTCCTTGTCCTCTTCCGCTCGCAATATAACACTTGCTTTTCGTTAGAAATGCTTTCAGTATATGAGATTTTGAATAGTCTGCGAAGAGTTCACACTTGAAAATCCTGAAATCGGAAGAGTGCCCTATTGGGATCTTTTGTAATCTCAGTAATGCGTTTGACTGTATTGATCCCCGCACTCATTTTGGGAGGTTGTCATTATGCGATCGCAGATATTGTTCTTAGCTTGATAGAGTCCGTTTTGCAGGAGCGCAAGCAGTTGGACAGTGTTTTTAATGACAAAGATAATCTCTGTCGTTAGATTAATTCGTCTGTAGTTGATCTTGATATAGGTGTTCCACAGGAATCGGTTTTAGGTCCTGTCCTATTTACAATGATGTAGAAAATCATCTTTCACACTAAATGCAACTATATGTTGAGCAACGTTCATAACTGGATTAACAGTAATAGTTTGTTTTTAAATCTCAATAAATCAATTTTTAGATCTTTTGATCGATGAGAATCTTAACTACCAAAATAACTGGGAGTTCTTGATTTCTGGATTCAACTCGAATATTTACATGCCGAAGGATTTGCGCAGTCTACTGACGGAGTCACAATTATTATATATTACTCTCTCCCACGATACGGAATAAATAAAACTATGGGGTTCGTTTTTAGCACAGAAAAGAGCGATTCGTTGTATTGCTGGCGTACCGAGTTCTAATTCTTATAGAAAAAAATTTAATAAATACGGTCTCCTGACATTAACATGTTGTGCTTATATTCGAGCTCAGTATGAACTTAAAAACAAAAACAACTTTACTCAAAATAAAGATATTCGTTCTTCTAATACCAGACAGCATAACAGAATTCATATACCTTTAGCCAAATATAAAATTTCGTCTAGATCACCCTGTATACTGGGGCTGCAAGTCTTTGATCGCCTTCCTGGTAAATAAAATTGCATAATCATCCATTATGAGAGTGGTATAAGTCCAATTGACATGGCCATTGGATGGCCTAATGCATGGTCACCGATCAGTTATCTGTTATTTTTCATTTGTTATGTCCTACGTGTGATCTTACGTGTCAAGAGTTGCTAATTAAGTTACTTATTGTATTTTTTGTTAAAATGAATAATTCATATTAACGTCAGATAGTGTAATATAAATGGTAATTTAATATTATTTTTTAACAATTGAAAATATCTATTTTACTTAGTTATAAATTATTCTCTCCCAGACACAAAATTCATAAATATAAACAGAAGAATAATCAGAATTTCACTATGAACAACAAATTAAAGTATCGTAACAAAAGAAGAATGATAATAGAGGTAGAATCTTCGTCAGATGAGGACATTGTTATTGAGAACTTAAATTCTGTAGAACAAAATAAAGAAAAATGTTTGCAACAAATAAACAAAATTAAGCGAAATAATGGACAAAAGTATTGTACAGAAAGAGGAAAATTTATTCCTGCAAAACAATTTGATTCCGATAATTGTAATTGCCGAAGGAATTGTATTGAACGTATTAATGAAACACAAAGTATAGACATTTTTTAATTTTAACAAAATGTATTTCTATATGGTGCGACAATCTGTATTCTATTGACTGATTCCCTATACTCTACACTATACTCTATAGTAAAATTCAGATTGGATGTTTTTAAATCCTGAATAAGAAAAATTTATAATTTATATTTAAAAAAATGCAAAGAAAATAATTCCGTTATGAATAAACATATAGGAAAATGTTTAAACGAAGTTCCAAGTTACACTTGATTTTACCAGCGAAATGCGATTCCTTAAACATGAAAATTAAGACAACAAGACGAAGAAAAAACGATTCAAAATGCTGAATCAGCAGGAAAAGAAATAAAAAAAGATAAAATTCTGACATCAGAAAATCCTGATACATTCCCTTTGACTTAAAAAAGCCTTTCCTTGCCAGAAATTATTTGCCTCAATCGGATATTACAAGCGTAATATGTACATTTTAAACGATGCTTTTCGCAAGTTCCACGATAATAAAGTTAACATGTGTGTGTGGGACGAAACTATTGGTTCTAGGGGATCTCAAAAAATAGCTTTTTATTGTTACTTTGTTATTGCTTACAGTGACATGTGTACTGGGCAAAGTCGAAATTTACAAATGGCATTGATGTGGCTGAAGGTTGCCCAGTCGTTGGAAAATAACACTTTCATAATTGACCACAAACTTTTTCTTTCGGGCATTCATACCTGATGTAGCGAAGAAGGAATTTTATGTATACACCACAAGATTATGCAGAAACATGACAAATTCATTTTACATGAAATGAATTGAGAGAATTTCGTTTCAACATGAAATGTTCAAAATGCGATTGAAAAACAAATGAAAAAAAAACACTAATAGCGAATAGATTACAATCAGTATCTAATAATTTTTACATACCCGAAATTACTTGTCTCAATCGCATATCACGAGCGAAATATGTATGTTTCAAATGAGGGTTTTCAAAAATTAAGACAAAAACTGATGATCAAGAAAAAATGATTGATGATAAAATTCTGGCATCAGAAAATCCGGATACATATTTTGCCTTCTCTTTTGATTTATAAATAGCCCTACATTAATTGAAATTACAAGCGAATATTACCAGTGAAATATATATATTTTAAAGGAGGGTTTCCACAATTTCCCGAATAATGAAGTTAATATGTATGTGTGGGACGAAACTATTGTTTGTATGTAGGGGATGGCAAGAAGTAGCTTCTTGTTGTTTGAGGCATTTAGAAAATGCAACTATCCAAAGTCATTTCATTACCTGCAGTGACATGTGTACTAGGCAAAATCGAAATTTACAAATAGCATTCATGTGGTTGAAAGTAGTCGTAGGAAAATAACATTGACCACAAATTTTTACTTTCGGGGCATTCGTACTTTCCAAATCATGCAGATTTTGGCATAATAGATATGGCATTGCGAAAAAATAGTTTTCTCTAAACACCACAAGATTATTACGATATAGTAAAGGAATATAGAAAACATGAAAAATTCATTTTACATGAAATGAACCGAGAGAATTTCGTTTTAACAACAAAATTTCAAAATACGATTAAAAAACAGATATAGAAATACTAATATCAATTGGTTACAAATATGTTGGTTGAGGTAAAAGACGCAGAGTGTAAAACTATCAATTTATTAACTACACGTCCTAGAAGACCGCTACAGTTTGAAAAAATCGCCCTGGCACCTTTGTACAAAAAAAAGCAGTTATTACCCGATATAATACTATAGTAAATTCTATCAGTATCTTGTAATTCTCATAATGCACTTAGAGTCTAAAATTAAATTTTATGTCTTGTGAGTATTTGTAAACAATTAATTGGATTAAAATGAAGTATATTTTAAGTGATTTGGATTTTCCAAAATTGATTTTTACAATTGTCTAATTTTGAAAGTGGTTAAGTCCATTTACAGCCTATGAATATACATAATTGTGATCTAATTAGCCCAAAAACAAATCTATATAATCAAATTAAATATTTATACAACAATAGAAATATTGGGAGACTTCCTATAATTTTCTCGAAACAAGAGAATATGCACTTATACCACAAATAAACGGTCTAGTGTATCTTTAGGTTTTATTTGCTTAGGGTTGGGTTGGAATTATAATGTAATATAAAATATAGCATATTAGGTTTATAATCAAATAATTATAAAAAGTATATAAAAATTTAAAAGACGAAGAGATGTGGAAAAAATCCCTAACGTCTAATTAAAACACGTCGCATGTCCTTTGAAAGAAACGCGGTAGGTTTTACTAACCGACCGCATCCCCGTATCCATATAAATACTAATATGGTAATGCGGGTTTTACGGGCGAAAACGTAGGAATTTAGCATTTTCAGCGACGACCGGAAAGCTCCGAGACTATTTCGCGTCTGCCCGCGTGTGACCGTAAAACTCCGACGGAAAAGAAGTTTTTAGGAGATCACGTAGGGCTTTCAAGTCCGCGTGGTCAGGTAAATATTGGATGGAGTAGGCGGGAATTGCTATAGGGGATGGATTGATCCCGAGCCGAAAGTGGAAAGCCTAGTTTTCGTCCCCTTAAGATCCTTCGTGTTTCCTTGTTGTTTTTTCAGAGCGGATTTCTTTATGCGTTTTTAGGAGTGCGCGACGTACACTAAAACCTCTGCTTTAGGACACTTCGCTAATACGGATGAAGACAGAGAGCTCCTTTATTTGTTTGTTTTTAATTTAGTGCGGTCCATGTTCTGGTTTTATAGTTTTGTTTTTTTAAATAGTCAAAAAAGTTTCATTTTCCAACGTAATATTATGTAGTTTAAATGAAAATGACACCCAGCTAATGGCCCGTGCCCCAACGGGAATTTTAGTAGATATAAACAACATATCAATTAAATCAACAAGATAAAATCATCAGTTAAATGAATTATTAAAAAAAACATTTAAAGAATAAATTAATTGTAGTTTTATACCTGTCATTTTATTAATTTTTTTACATACTGACTAACACATGTGCATAATTTTGCGTGGTTTTTCAGTTATCCAAAATTAAAAAAAATTTTTTTTGTAAATTTAAAGAATTTAATTTTTTAATATCTCGATGCTATAGTCTTCTCAAGAACTGCCAGTTTACATTTTTTGGGTTTGTTCATTGTCGATTTTTTCAAGGGAGTGATAATTTTTGTGTTGACGTATTAACAAACTGCGGCAGAATATTTGACGCGGATCGAGAACTTTTGCCCTTGTGTTGAGAAGAGCACTGTTTTCTTGTAAATTACCTATAATATCATTTTCGATTTTTTCCAATTGATCCATTAGATAAACGGATGCACTTCTCTGCGATCTGAACATCCCTCTTTAGATTACTCTCCAGATATATTTATATATTGTTTGGATTTTATTGGGAAAATTTTGTGATTGATAGTAAATCTTAATCTATTATATAAGTAAGGATGTTTCTGGCATGTGATGTAAACATTAATAAAATTGTTTCACAATTTACATTCGAAAACATACTATCACCCCCACTAGATACAGTTTTAAGGTCCTATTCAGTAATTAACTTAAGTTCTGTCCAATTTACTGCACTACAAATAACTGCGGTGTCATCAGCCAAACTGACAACCCGTCCTTTGATATACATATATACGTTACAAAAATGGTTGGCGTATTACCTTTCTGTAATGACGTCACGCTGATTATTTAAATTATAGCAGTGACCCCTAATCTAAACGTTCACAATGATGTAGCTAAGAGCGTGGCGAAAGCTAATCTTAAATTGGCATCTTCCACACAAAGGGACTGTTCGGTTAAAATTTTCCGAAACCGAACCAGTTTTGGAGGTGTTTGAAAGCGCCACCAGAGTTGGTCCAAAAGAATTAATATGAAATATTTAATCTTTGCTCTTTGTCAGTTACCATTTTTTTTATTTTTTATAAAATTATTTTAGTTCTCAAATACAAACAATCCTGAATATAAGTAACTTAAAAAAAACTAGTCCCCTTCACTGCCTTCAGGATAATTACTAAATTCTAAGATGTCTTCATCGTCATTGTTGTCGTCATCGTAGGTACTAATTACAAGTGGCGCAATGTCTGAAGCATCAAATATCCATATTGTCTTCCAAGCTTTCTGTATAGTTGCCATAATTTGTTTTATCGCTTTTTCCCACATAGTCAAAACATCCGATGATTTCCGCTTGAGACCAGCAATATTTGGGTCGTACTTCCTCTTACACTCTACCATTTCAATAGAAGGTTCGTAGATCTTGAATAATACGCCACTTTACTGTACTTGGGCGATATATTATTAATTAAACTATTAATTATTTTTACATGACACGTTTGCATTAGTCAGTTTCGACATATATTCAACTATTTATTTTTCCGCCAACTAGGTTAAACAAACTAAACAAAACTAAATGTTATTACAGAATTGTTCAAAAAATAGGGATTCCTACAATAAAACCGACTGTGATATGGAGGAAATGTTGGTATTTTGTGGTCCAAAATTTTCACAGGTTCGTCCAGGTAGGATTTTTTTTCTACAATGCTTCATCTTTTATCGTTCATGACCCTCTCTGGGAAGTCGATGTTCTTTTCTTTTAACCATCCAATCAACCTCTACTTTGTCCTTGATTTTCTTGACAAATCTACACTATAAAACTTTTCAATTGCGTTATCATTTTTAGTTTGATTTTTGTGCAATTGAAAAAAAAAGCCAAGACAATTACAAAATGTGATTGCTGATTATATCTTCGTGGCATCTTGCAAAAGTTTATGAAGAGTAATAACAAATCAATGTCAGTCAATTTTAACGAATATTTTCTGAGAGAAACTTAACCAAAACCGGCACTGACTGTTATAAAGAAGACATTGATTTTTTAATTTTTTTAGAAGGAAGGTAAAAAAAATAAAACAACAAATATTTAAAAAACAAAAGTGCTGCAAATAAACAGCTGAACATGAAAACGGACAGAATATCCTACCACACACCACGCGTTTGCAACTTTTTAGCCTAAGGCAAAGGAAAGAAAAATATCGCACCGATTTTAACTACCTAATTTTTAGTTAATATTCTCTGTCTCACTCGTTAAAATAACAACAACAAAAAAACAAAAAAAAGGTTTGGCATTTTCGCAACAAATGTAACCGGTATAAAAATTGTACTGATATATGAGTTAGGCAGTTCTTCAGAGTAAATTCAACTTCCACTTCATTCCTCATTCTCTGCACAGCAGTCTCATTTTTAATTATGTATGTCCAAATGTTTCTCCGTATATCTACATTCTTTAGGGTCTAATATTCGTCCCCGTAAAAGGGCATCCAGAACACGTAGCATCTTGCCTGCTCTGTTACTGAAATTTCTTCCATGTTATCATTTTGATTTTTTAGATTGTCAGCTCTGGCCACGTTCTCCAGAAGCAACTGCAATTCATCTCAGCATATCTTATAATATCCACTCGATTATTTAGAACCCTGCGAACTTTAAACGACATCGCAAGTAAGCGCCACTGAATGGCGCTAGAGCTTGTTCACTACCTGACAATGTTTCCCACGACAAATCGAGCTTTCAGCAAGAGTAGATTTCTTCCCCGGAAGACTGAAACCACCAGAAGTTCCGTCCGATAGCTATACATCCGGCGGCTAGGTTGAAGCCTATTCTTATAAAGTTCAAAAAATTCAAAAAATACTCGCTTCAAACACTTTGCCAGATATATACAAATATATAATGCTAAGGAATGAATTGTTCGAAAGATGTCTCATAAAAATTCGATATTTTGCTGATGGTATATTGTACGTAATACGACCCGAAAGTGCTTTTACTGGACTATTATTGTAAAAGTGTGTTAGTTGTGTGTGGTGGGCGTTTTTACCTTGTGAGCATATGGGTTCCAACTGCTTTCGACATTTTAGCTAACACTAACACTTTACTTCTCACCACGTACACCTCACGAGCGCAAGTGGATGGTTACGTATCTCGAAACTTTACAATATATATTTGTTCGATATTGTTTAGTCAACGAGAGCAAACTAAATTCGATAATCCCGTCATGCTCGCGCGTATACATTCTCTTCGAAACTTTGTAATTAGACAAACTTGCAACAGTTGTACGCCGGCAAATTTGCTTTGGTTGGCGGTTGTGAAAAACTTGAGTTGCTTAGTATTGCAAAGTTTTACAACGCAACATTCAAAATAAAATTTACAGCTGGAAACTGCAACCTAATTGTTTCGTTGGATATGAATAATTTGCAATCCAGGTATACGTACTGCGCGTTTTCTAATGTCAATCATTAAGGGGGCGATTTTTGGGTCCATTTTAAAAAGAAAACTTCATTACTTAGTGTACCACATTTTTTTTAAAATGCGTCAGTAGAGGGCGCAATTTCACCTGTCTATTCAGGCACACATTGATGGTAAAGTTTGTTCATAGATATAAGAAAGTGACTAACTGATACGAATTAAGAAAATACCCGGGCAAGCGGTAAGAATGAAATATGGCCGAACAGGTCAGGTACTTTGCTTACAATTTAATTATTTGGGATTTTGTTAGAAAAGATACTAAACAATATTTATTTATTTATGTATGTATTTATGTTTAAATCTAAAATAAAATTACAAATTATTTTCATTACCCACTTAAATTACTTAAAATTATTCACTTAATATATCAGTATCAATATCGCTATCATCGCCCGTTCTAATTATTATTTGTTCTATATTATTTGCAAAATGGATATACGATTGTTCTACTTTTTCTATGTG
Organism: Cylas formicarius; assembly: GCF_029955315.1. Lineage (NCBI taxonomy): Eukaryota > Metazoa > Arthropoda > Insecta > Coleoptera > Brentidae > Cylas > Cylas formicarius. The sequence continues at coordinate 2,062,387 of NW_026844341.1, read as the reverse complement.
TTTAACAGAATTTGCCCAACTTTGTGGAGGGATGTTAAAAACTTCGGTTTCTATAAGTTTGAGGACATTGGAGTTAAGACGGGGAAAAAAATTGTTACGACGAATGACAGATTTCAGTTGGTGCCAAACATGTTCAATGGGATTAAATATACAGTGGTCTTAATTGTGTAATTGTGTAATTTTGTGCATAATTATCACAGACCTATTCTTTTGTAGGTTCAAGCTTTGTAGAACCTAAATTAATTGCTTTTTGTAATGTTTGGAACTAGTTTGTTTTTAACCCAACCTTCAAATAAATCAGCGGTGGTGTCGTCATGGTAATCCAGAGAAAAGTCTTTAATATTTTTCGCAGACAAAGAAAGTCTATTTGGAATCCAACCATCTTTAGAGCCAGCATGCAAATTAGTTATTCTTTTACCTCTTTTTGATGGCGCGTTTGTTTTACACTTATCAATTGACTCAACCCAACCCGGAGTATCATAAGTGTCGAACCAGGTTTCAGCCAAGTAAATAATTGGCCTTTGTTGTTCTCTGTAAATCCTAATTTTTTTCTAGATTTTCCAGTCGCCATTTGCGAGTTATAAAAGATTCCATTAAAACTTGCTTTTGTCAATTTTTTTAAATCTAAAACCCATGTGTTGAATACACTTCCATAAAGCAGTTCTGCCACATTTAACACCGGTTTCATCTTTTTCAAGCCTCCTAATTAAGATATCTAATGTAGGCACGCTTTGTTCCTCGTATAACTGGTAAATTTTACGCTGTATTATATCTTGATCACTTTCATCTACACTTGAGAAAATGTCAGCATCGCTTCTTTTTTCCTCGCTGAAATGGGATTATATACAGTTGATGTTGGAATTTTCGTCAATGTGGCCGTTTCTTCTAAAGATGCTTGCTTGCTGGCAGCACGTTCAATGAGAGTCAAATAAACATTGTTTATAACTTCCTTAGTCTCAAGAGAATAGTGTTTTCTATATTTGGGCGGGAGCATCTTCTGAGATACACTAGACTCACATATTTAGCATAATTCGCACACGATTCAACACACGCTGTATTACACACGAAATAAGAATGATTACTAATAAACTTAAACTAAGTAGTATACCAAACCAAAGAATATTAAACACAGGTAGGTATAAAATTATTTTCCATTAAGGACCACAATTTTACCTGAATTTAAATTCCGAAACTTTGTTAATCTTGTTGCATTGTATGTTAATGACCACCTTTTGGATAATCCCATTCAAAAGTAATTAGTCACTTTCTTATATCTATGAACAGACCATACACCACTGATTTCTTTTAAAATAAAATTTATTGTTGCAGTCTTCAATCATTTCTAAACAAATTGTACGTTTTTTTCTTTAAAAAATAAAAATCTCTTCTCTCGGTGGTCATAACAATATAATTAATATTACGACATGCAGAGAAATTAGTTTTTATTTAATTATCACTTTTTTTAAGGAAATCAGTGTCTACAAACAAATAATATTTTGGTTAGTTTAGTTTAGTTAGTTAGGTCTAAACTGCACTCGTTAAATCGAGAACTTTTTTTGTGAAAAATAAAATATCGGTCTAAAACAAGACATCTAGTCTTTATTGGACAACTAGTGTCCTTCAGAAAAAAAAATTAGAAGACTGAAAACGTTTTTGAGAAAAAGTAGAATCTAGAAACCAGATAAGTTGTTGCAAGTGTCCTCCACCTTGAAGCTTCAGCTCCTATCCTCATATAGGTTAGCACTCTTTGAAGTTTACCGCAGTTTAAATCGCAGGAAGTTCTTATACGATCCTTCTACAGTGTTAACTGGGGTGCGATAAACTCGTTTTTTAAGGTGCCCCCATAAGAAAAAGTTCAAACTATTTAAATCTGGGAACCTAGGGTTGAGGTCCGCTGCGACCTACCTATCGGTTATTAAATGTATTTACTTTTTTAAGCGAAAACCGTACATCGGATTGGAAAAAATCAAGAAATTAAATTTCCTCAGTAATGATTGGAGATTGTAAGAATAATTTTTATTTTAGGAAAAACCAGTGGGGTGCCATCGATGTCTCAAATAATATATATATATATATATATATATATATATATATATATATATATATATATATATATATATATATATATATATATATATATATATATATATATATATATATATATATATATATATATATATATATATATATATATATTCTCACGTATTGATTCACGGATGGAAAAATGTGATGACACTATATTCCGGGATATCATCCGTTCGCTCCTTGAACTCCGACTGGAATCCTGCAAATCTTGCATCCGACTGGAATCCTGCAAATCTTGCATCCGACTGGAATCCTGCAGACGTTTCGCCAAAATCTCACTTGGCATCTTCAATGCTCGCGCTCCGAAAACACTTCGAACACTATATATATATATATATATATATATATATATATATATATATATATATATATATATATATATATATATATATATATATATATATATATATATATATATATATATATATATATATATATATATATATATATATGACATATAATATTATATGTGTACCATTAAAATATCTAAAGTGGTAATACAGATATAATTAGATATATTTAATTATTGGCATTCAATTAGAAAACATCCTGTATATTGACTATCTGAATTTTTAATTAACGCACGTTGTTACTATTTTATTAAAAAATAGGTTCTCTCTTTTTGACTCAGTTTTACCAAGACAACAATGGGATTTAAATAACAAACAAAGTTTTAAAAACTTTTAATTTAAGTTATTCAAAACATTCTCCGTCATTATTGTATCCAGAATTATTAGAATCCCTATATTCATTTCCATTATACCGTTTTTTCATTCTCGTCTGTTCTTTCTTTTTCCGTTACACCATTAGAAAAGTCAACAAATTACATTTTTTCAATTTGTTACGGTCATCAATATACATCCACAAAAATTTGTCCCCGCCTGAAAGTGGCATGCACAGACCAACCGAATTAACCAACAGATTATAAGCGAAAATTTTCCTACTCAAAGAAATATCCGGTTACAGTATTATATTGTTTTTATAAAAAAAAAAGATAGCTCAAATATTGTTTAAGCTAAGCCAAATACTAAACAAGTCCAGCTGATTTAGCCCATTGCACAGCCTAAATGGAATGCGTAATTGATTTAGTTAAATTGCTGGTGCATTAGCCGTGCAAAGCTATTTTAGAGGTATAGACTTAAGAAGGTATGAACAATCAATTGCAGAATTTATGATTTTGTGGATAAGTGAGATGTCTTTACCTGCTTACCAGGTGATACGTTGCAGTACGGAATGAAGGAAATCCCATGTAAAAGTTTATGTGCCCAAATATTGGCTTCCCTGTACATTTTATAGCAAAGTTGTAATATAACTTCTTCAAGGGGCCGGTATGATTAACTCATGTGCCGAGTTTAAATAAATTCTAATCACTCAATCTTCACTTATTGAATTAAATATGATGACAAAATTTAGGTAATAAATCTAACGCCAGTAAACTATATTTTGCGAATGACAACGCGAAAATTCGTGACAGTAACAGCATTTTTATTTGTTAATGTTATACGTTATTAAACGCGCTTTAATTAAATCGTTATTCAATTCAAGAAAAAATACATTTAATTAGTGGTATTATGCAGGAAACAGTCTTAGACCCGTGTCCGAAATGTTTTCAGTTTATTTGCCTGTTAAGACTATACCTTCGATTTCAACAATTGAATGTATTATTACCCAATTCGAGTCCAAAGGCACCGTAACCAATGCAAATGTTCAGATGAAAATGTCGATAATAGAGCAGAGGAAAGGGGCGATAAAGGTATGAACATTTTGCTGTGGAAGAAAACAAAATGATTGCGACAATTCTTGGACAAGCTGTAAATTTTTTCTATAAATACGAAAAGCACCAAGAGCTCCGGGAAGATGATGGAGAAAGAAGAGTAGCATTTTGTGTTGAAATGTTGGAAATAGCAAATAAGGATTGGGATTTTTTAAAACAATATTTGTTTCAGTGACACTCAACAACGACCCAAATGTTCAAAATTGACGGTATTAGATCCAAGACAATGAATATCGTTTTGTTCATTCCGGAAGCCAAAATCCTCAAAAAATAAATTTTATGGTGGGAATTTGCTAGCATTATTGGGCCATTTTTTATGGACCACCTTACAGCGGAAATCTATTTGGGCTAATTACAAATTGAAATTGAACCCGCATTCGAAGAAGTTGCTCGCGAAGATCAGGAGATCTGGTTCAAGATGGATTGTTGTCCCGCGCATAATTCCCGCATGGGAGTATTTGGAAATTATTATAAATATTAATTATTTTTACTATAAGACTTGAGGGTCACATTTACAGTCATTCGTTGAAGCTTCCTTATTGCTTAACCATCTTTTAAATGAAATTCATTGAAAGAACACTTTAAGGGACGAGGAGGTCTTGAGAGCCGAGTATGAGTTTGATCCTAAGAAAACTTGATGATATGCTTAACCTATTTTGAATGGGTGAAACCAAATGTGCATATCTTCATTGTAAACCAACCTTTATTTGATATGTCATTGTGCAGCTTGACGTGAAGTTTTGGAAGTAGTATGATGAAAAATATTCGGTGGTGTTTATTCTATTTCCTTTTTATAATTTTGCCATCATATTTGGTTCAATAACTGAAGATTGACTTATTAAAATTTATGCAAACTCGACACATGAGTTAATCATACCGGCCTCTTGAAAAAGTTACTCACTTGGCATCTTCAATGCTCGTTCGCCGAGTGTTGGAAGTGTTTTCGGAGCGCGAGCATTGAAGATGCCAAGTGAGATTTTGGCGAAACGTCTGCAGGATTCCAGTCGGAGTTCAACAAGCGAACGGATGATATTCCGGAATATAGTGTCATCATATATATATATATATATATATATATATATATATATATATATATATATATATATATATATATATATATATATATATATATATATATATATATATATATATATATATTGTGAAAACTCTAGTTTAATTTTACATTTCGACACATTGAGACCCATGACATTAGCCCCTCAGCCAAGACAAGGTGATGATAACTGGACTATTCGTTGATTTTTGTGGTTACTACAACAAAAAAGCTACAAAGTTTTATCCAAAATTTCGCTTTCGAGTTTTGGCAAAAAATTCCGGAAACCAGAAAAGTGAAAGCAATAACATAAAAATCCAGTGAGAATTAAAAAAATGAATCCGAGGACGTATTTTATTTACTACATTGAGCACTGACCCGCGTCATCATGATACAAATACTAAAACAAAAATAACCCCATAAATCCCGCGCGTCCCGTCGTTATACGCAAAACAGAATTACACAAATTATACTCGAATTACAAACGGGGACCACCGGTATACGAGCTATTAGGTGGGGCAATTTTCCCCCACATAATGACTGGAAATGGCGTCGAGGAAAAAAATACAATACGCCCTGGCGACAAGCAGGACAAATCCAGGAGCGTATTCGAAGTATTTTGGCCTTTAAAATTAGATGGCACGAAAATCCACGAAGGCTTCAGTGACTTAAGTAATAAACTATCAAAAAACAGAATTATTTAGGTGTTTATTTTCTCTCCTCAATAGCTGCTTTTCATTTTTGAAAACAAAAAGATGCAGACGAAGGATGCTACAGCACGACTTTGTGAAGATGTCGGTAGTTCGAAAATTTCTCCCGGAACCACCCGTATGAGGATGGTTCCGGTCAATAGCTCTTTATATTTCCTTCCTTCATTTTCACAAGTTCCATCCGTCACTTGGTTAGTTTTTGTCAGTTAAAATAGCACTTGAAACTACGACGATTTCAAAAGAGTTTCCCAAAACATAAGACTTCTCCTTAATTTCTCCCAAAACAAAAATTCTTTTTCAAGAGACTTGATCTTACTCGCTCTCAAATAGATAGAACTAACTGTATTTTAAAATGTTTTCCTCTTACTTTTTCCCAATACCGGCAAAAATGTTTCTCACAATTCTTCTCCTTACTTTCCGCGAACTTTCTTCCTAATCATTTATTCGGTTCACTCAAGTACACGGTCAAATCATTGACACAATTACACTCCTCCAGGGTGATGTTTTTAAGCAGCAGCCTCTACAAACAGATGTGCTTATACGATTTCGATTTAGGTTCTTTTGAGTACAGAACAATATACGCGTAGATCTGCTCCGAAGCAGATAATTTTCCGGACGCACCAGTATTTGACGAGAACCATCACATATTTCCGCCATTGTTCGTTTGCATGATAACCACCTTAGAGTGGAACCAAATAACTGACATTGCAGGACTGGGAGAAGTTCGACAAAGGTTTGTGTGATGCCACTTTTGCCCGATTTATGCCATCGAAGACGGAACAGTAACTACCAATATAATCGTTTCCAATAAAGTAAAATATACAGACGACACATTGCTAGTTGCAACACATAAAGGTAATTTCCAAACACTTGCTTTTCATAAAGAGTTACATAAATTATCATACGGCCAATCTATGAGGAATTCCCACCTCTACACTTTTTTGATTGCTGATATACTCACCAAACGTTACCGATTGTGATCTTGTTGACAGAGAGGATGAAAACAAACACTCAAGTTTGCCTCTTACTCCAGCATAGTTGATGTTATTATTTAGAACTATCACTTTGAATTTCATTTTAATTTTTTTTTAGCGCTATTTCTGTTCAGGCGAAATTTGGTCCGTCGATGATTTTAGTATTTTGGCCATAATGTTATCTGTCGCCCATTTTTTGTATTTCGTTTCGATAGAAGGTGCACAGTGTACGGAAGCCAATAAATGAATTGATATGAATATATGGAAGATATACTATACTCACAAAATTTTTTTTTCGAATTAAAGTTTGCTTTTCTAAAAACAAATGCAATTTTTCTTTTTTTTTGCAAAAATCATTTAGTTAGAATAACAAAGTCCATCACAACTTGGTGAACACGTTCTTCTCGTTTTTCGGAGTAAGCATCCAAGTTATCTTTAAATTTGCCTAAATGAGAATATAGCATATGAAGTTTATGAGACATTCTGCAGCCCTTTTCTTTAAAGTCTTGAAGCATGTTTTCAAATCAATTGTTTAGAATTGTCAGCTCTATGATTTCCGAGAAAGCCATCAACCACTGGGTTAAAACTATGCTAGGCTCATTTTTCACAAGCACTAAGAAGCTTGTTCAAGTCATCATTTTACATTATTTGTTTTATTTCTGGTCCAATGAAGTCCAATAAGGTATTTTGAAGAGCTATCGATAAAAAACCGCTTGTCAGATGCCACAAAGGGTATTCTAATTGTTTCGAACAATTCCGTCACGTTGAAACATGAAAAAACTTTTATGACGCTCTCTTTAAGCAGTAATTTTTACGCCATCCTACGTCGAGTTCTATTGCCTTAGTCGTGAACCTAGAATTTCCGCAACGCGACGAAATCGTTAAATTCACTTGGACTGATAAAATGTTGCCCAAAACTTTGGGACTTTATCATGACTTCACTACTATCATGGTTGGGTAGTAGTGTATCGATACTGTTCAACTTTGTGACGCTTGAACTTCAGAGCTATCTGAACAAGAAAGATCAGTATAATTGTTTTTTCATTATTATTTATTGTTTAGTATACTTAACTATAGACTAACGGAACTTCAGAAAATACAAAACAGAGCAATGCGCGCAATTCTAAAATGTAATAGATAAAGCGAAAAGTAATGTTTATATATTTTATATTTAAGATAAAAAATAAAATGATGCAGCCATACATTGGTAATAGGGTTAATTACTTTAAGAGTGTTCATGACTGTAACACTAGAAACCGAACTGATTTCACCCTAGTCAATTGACGTAAAACGTCACATACGTTGAATACCATTTTAAATAAAGGTTTGTTAGAGTTTAATAGGCTGCCAAAAAATATTAAGGGGTGTGATAATTTAAATGCTTTTAAAAGGTTACTTAAAACTTACGTATTGTCTGAAATTTTATTTTGATTTTTTTTACAATTGTTCTGCTGCTATATACTTTTGTTTTGTATACTTTTGTACTTTTATACTTATTTAAATTTTGCTACTGGCTCATATATTTAAAATGTAAAAACGATTGTTTTGCAAATAAATAAAGTATTAATTTATTATTTTCACAAAATCGACGCTTGGTTTAACGTCTCGGCACCGCAAACTTCATACGTCGGTTTTCTCCTCTATACCAAGCCAGAAAAAACATAATTACGACTATTGTGATTGAAATTTGATCGACATTTCAAAAAATATTAAATTTCAGTTTATTACCATTACTTTTACGATTAATGCAGGCAAAGTGTGGTACCCAATTGTGATGCTGATTACTGATTTTTAGATTAAAATAGGTTTCACAGGCTTCGCAAAGTTACCAGTTACTAACTTTGATCCTACTTACAAATAATAACACCGTTTATTTTCACGTCAATCAAAGTGCTGCCATCTTTGGCTTATAAAATAAATTAAAGTATACTATAACTTTATTAATGGAAGTTTGAATGTTTTTCAATGTCTAAAATCCGAATTTTCACATGAGAACAGAAACCCAGAAAAAAAAATTGAATGTAAGTTCCTACTGTCGCGTGGGACGGGAAATTCGTCCCCCTGTGTCTGGAAAGTTTGTTCGCATTAAATAAATAGAAAAATTCGAGGTAAATTATTACTCGTCCGCACTGGAACCGGTTTTTGCCGCGCCGCAATCGAACCGAGACGTCTCGCTATAATGTTCACTAAATCACCCTTTTTCCTCCACGTAAAAGTTTTTGCAAAATCGCTGATCACGTGCCCCGCGGGGCGGTAACGGCTTATTATTTATTGCCTCACCTTGGAGCGCTCGAGTTTCAATTTCGGTTTTTCTAGGTGGTATATTTACCGGGACGTATACCTGTATCGATTGCCGTGTAGTTCCTTCTTCGGGCGGTATATTATTAAAATTGAGTTTCTACATGAACGAGTAAAATTATATAAGACTATAAGGATTCAATTAAACTCCGAAATATCATTTATAAAATGATACACGTGCTTGTGGCTGTGTGCATTTGAGTAGATGTTTTTGCATGTCTGATGATGCCCGTGTTGGCACAAATATGTGTGGATAATTAAAATTAGAGGTACACATGTAGACGTGCGAGTTCAGTCATATTTTGACGTTAAAAGAAATAATCGCTATCGAGTAAAACAAGTTGGCGGTGATGCTTTTCGCTGGCAGAATGCATGCCCATAGCAGTTTTCCACTTACAGGAGTACCATGCTCTTGTCCAAGTTCCATCAAAATTTTCTGTCATCTTCAAAGACTTTTGACAACCTTTCTGGACTATTTTTGGAAGGTTGACTTGTTGCCCTTACCTTTCTACAATAATTGAATTAAAAGGTTCTTTCCAATCAAGTAACTTCGCAACAGCTCTCAATATTTGCTTTATTCATAATATAACTATTGTTATTGTGAATTTTTCAGTCGCAACTTTGCAACTTCTTTTCATTGGAATAAATGTCGACGATATATTCAGCCATTTTACTAATATCGTTATTACTGTATTGACAAAGCCTCTGTATTGCTCCAGCCTCGGTTGTTGATCAATTGAACTTGCTGATCTTTCGCTGAGCTTTGAGGCGAAGTTCTCAAAGTTCTCAAAAAGGGAATTCTTCTGCAATTGAAAATTACCGACCTCTCTTATGCAATTTTTCGAAAATATGGAAGATTATAATACATACATTTATTTCAAATGCAAAATAAACTCTCCATGCAACAACATGGTTTTTGTGCGAAAAGATCATATATTATCAAGTTACGTTCGCTGTCTTCTTATATCTCCTACCCCCTGAACAAGTAAGGTCAAGTTGATGTTATATACGCTGACTTCCTCAAAGCGTTTGACAACATTTACTGATTGAAAAGGGTCTGAAAAATTTGATTTCTGCAATATGCTAGTTTCAGTGTTGAGGTACTATCTGGTGCACCGTCGACAGTTCGTTGAGATTGAAGGGTTTAGTTCCAACTTTTAGTGTGCCTCAGGGTTCTAAACTTGCACTACTTCGGTTTAATATATTCCTAAACCTAAACCTAAAAACCGGTACGGACTGCATGACTTCGCTTTTGTACCTCACCTCACCTCACATTACTAAAATGGTTTCCGGTGCAATGAACATTTGAGGATTCGTTTTTGCGGCTCAGCTATTATTCAAATATTATTTTTCTGTTACAACAGGTCCAAGCTTGACTATATCCTAAGTGTAGAGAGAGCGATAAGCGAGAAATTACAAATAAAAATAATAAAAAAAGTAAATATCCGGAGATATGCTAGGGATCTATGAATGTGATCCAGTAATAATAACAATATTAATAATAATAATAGCAAATATAATATTAATAAATCGGATGAAAAAATATTGTGGTATCTAAACGGGTGGCTAGATGCAGATGCCTGGATTTTTGTAGACGGTAAAACCTACGTGCTTCCTAAAGGGAAACCATCAACAGACCATTCGAAATATATGGCATCACCTCACACAAGGAGCGAAAGCACTTCAGATCGGGTGGAAAAGGCTGCAAATAACAACGAATTTTTGATGAAGTAATATTGAAACACTCACAACAAAACCAGAGCCTTTGATTCTGTTCCCTACACATGGCTCGTTCATACATTAGAGATATATAAGGTCAACCCGACCATAAGACACTTTCTCGGTATTGGCAAACCTCGTTCTAGATAAAGGTGAACGACAGATGTGGCAACAAAGCCCACCAGAATCAGTCGAGGCGTCTTAATACACTGACTAGGTCAGATTACAGATTTGAAATAACTGAAACCCATGGTACAAATTGTGGAACATTTCAAAGCGGACGTGCGGATGGACTTCCGAATGGAAGTACAGGACCTTAAACGTTGAAAGGGGACCTGTCATAGATCCTGTGAACAGGGATATGCAACTGGGAGCAGCAAGACGACACATATGGAATTATGCAATCTAATAGAATTGACCACATCAGCATCAAAGGGGACCGCTCAATTCGTGAATAGTCTGAGAAAAGTGTTAAAGTTGAAGTTGAAAAGACGACAAGGAGTGAGATGATCAAGCACGGCATGCACCACATATCTTCGAGCATTGAAAGGGTTTCAATACCCACAAGTGAAGGAGGAATGGGAAAAATGAATATTAGAAATTTTTATAACTCCCAAATAGCATCGTTTTGAAATTTTCTAGTCATTCAACTATATGCAATGCTGACTTCAAATATACAGCCATAAATCTACTCGACACACGCCCGCTGACTAATGAATGAGTAAATACAACTCAAAAGAGTATAGCAATGTGGCAAAGCAGGGGCTAAGACACACACTTGGTCGACAAGAATGAGTCGTCCATGACCCAGTAATGAATTGGTATAAATAATAGAAAATTCACATAAAGTGATCCCATTCTTGACAGCGCCAAGTGTAGAAAGTGCCATAAAAGAAAACGGGAGACTCTCCCGATAGACGTAGATGTTCCCAACACCTAGAATTTAGTCAAAAGTGTAGCAGAAATATTCAGATTGTGAACCGGAGCAAGGACACAAGACCACAACCCGCTGAATGCCACCAATCAGGGCCATATAACACCAAGCAATCCAAAAGTCACAACTAGATGTAGTAGCCAAATTCACAATGGACATCCGAATAGAATTTGGAATAGAAAAGTCTGCTTTTATACATGCGAAAAGAGGTGAGATTCAAGATTCTAATAAATGGAATTTCCAGCACTGCCTTTGCACGAAAAATATAAATAATATTTTATCAATCAGGTGCTAACCGCTGACCATAAAGCGATGAAGCAAGAAGTAGACGAAAATCTTATGAAAAGGGTTGGAACGGTCATAAAAATTTTCTTGTAAACAAGCGCGCAAGATCGGAAAATAAGGACCAAGGTGGCGCTGATCACCCGATATTCTTAAACAGCAGGCTTTATTTGTTTAGGAATAAAAGTGGAAGAGGCAAGGGAAATGAAGCATGCGGTCCAAATAAAGAAATTGTATACTTATTTCATTAACTCCGCAGCGAATCTGCACAGTGGTAGTGAAATAAAAAAGAACATTCAAACGCTAGACAAGGAGTGACGAAATAAAGAACTAGATGAAAGATAAGCATCGGGTTTGCATGCCAGTGAGGTGGATAAGGGGTTGTCGACTCTATATCTTGCCAATGGGAGTCTTAGGCTTGCAAGAGAGGGATTTATTTAAGCAATTCAGGATCAGGTGATGGTCGCAAAAAATTACATTATATCCAGAAAAAAGACCTATCCGATGACCAGTGTATTCAGCATCTGTCGTCTGGATGGCCAACACTCGCTCCAAGGGATTACACGGAGGCGCACAACAGAGTTGCAGGAATATTTCACCATGAAAACTAGAACAAATATAACCTGATTCTATTCACACAGGGAAATGGTAACGATTAGAGAGAATCGCCACAATAAACCCAACATAGTTGAATTGAACAGAGAGAAGAAATACGTGAATATCTTTGAGATCACGATACCACAAACAGCTCTCCAAATTTCTGAAGCAAGCTAAATTGTTGTTCTCGAAAACGCTTGTAGGTCTTGCCAACAGAGCTGTAATTCTATCAACCTGCAGCACAGTTAGCAGAATTCTGGTTGAACTGAGATGGCTTTTACTTGATGAAAATCTATTTACCAAAATAAATAAGAACTACAAGTTCAGATTTTCACGAAATTATATATTTTGACATCAGTTCTGGTCCTTGAATAAAACTTTGACTAAGTCTAGTCCCGTTTTACGTAATAATTTTATTTGTTTGTTTATTGTATAAACAACGTTGCAAAATGCTTTTATGAAATTCAGCCTACCGGAAATTCGCCAGGTTCTGTTTAAGTCTCAATATTTGATAAAACAATCAAATGACTCAACTAAAACTAATACTAATAATTGAAAACAAAGAGGTTGGATGAATAGGGGGTAGGGGATAGAACGTAGCAAACACATTAATAAAAATGGGTGTTAACCAAAATTACTTTATTTTGTTTCATCTGAGATAAAGGCAAAACCAAAATTACTAAGACTTAAATTAATCTTGGGTATGAGTTCTTTTTAAGGTTTGTAAAACCAAGGAGTTACAGAAAACGTTTTTGATTTCTCGTGATAAGTGAAATTTGTCTGTGGGAATAAATTAGTTTTAATGCAATATAGGGTCTCCTAAGCTTATAAGTAATATGACTTCCAAATCATCTAGTGACGACTGGATAAGTAGCGATTTTCAGAACTGTATATCTTATAACTGGGCACTAATTTAACTCCACCAACAAGGCTGGAAAGAAAAATATACATTCGCGTCGCCCATGCCTCTAGAACCAATCGATTTTGGACGCCGCCAACCAAAACGAATTTAGCCGACGTCTCGAAAAACATGAACTTTAATCTCGCATCTAATTCCCGTCGTCTCCTTAAAATTACAAACTACGTGTCTCGCGAACCAACGGCAAAATTGTACCTGCTCTGGCGCGGACAAAGAGTTGTTTGATATTTAAATTAGGTTACACCATCAGATTTTCCGGAGAAAATAATTGAATTGTCCGGAAAAGTGTTCTCCGCGATGCACGCCGAGCGAACTGAAAAATTTGCGAAAAGTTTCCTTTGCGCCTTTCGAGCGACCCCGTGGACTTTTTCATTTCGACCGCGGGGCTTTGTTTGTCGATAATTAGATTCCAGGGGGGGATGGGGGTAGGAGGTTGAAATCGGTTGGATTTGCATGGAATTATTTTCTCTGCATTGTTGCCAGAAACCACGAATGCCAAAAAAATATTACACTTGTTTCCAGCCCACAATAACACGAGTAAAAGAACCACTCACCTTCGGCGCTCAAAACATTGCTCAACTGTTTCGTCAGTGGCACTTGGTGGCACTCGGTCAAGTGTGACAGTTTTTGTCAGTGTGAATACCTTATCTTATTTTCTTTCTTTCTGAACAAGATAAAAATATTATTAGTGGTCTTCAAACTGGAAGCAATAAGGAATTGTTATTGGACGTGCAAGTCGTCTCGAATGAGATATTATCGGGAGGATAGGATATTTTCCAGGATTACTTGGGAGAAACGGTAGCGAATAAAATGACGCTTAGAAAAATGACTTTGACTTGAACAAAAATAAAAGGCTGGCTTACCAGCAAGGATTTTGGATTTGAAGGAAACATCATAAATAAGGAACTATTAACCATAGTAAACTTACGCAAATATGCATAAAATTACCGTGAATTAAATTCATTAGAACTCGATTTGCCGCTCGGAGAAACATGCCAAAACTTTATTACAGCTTATATCAAGAAATAGTAAATAAGTAAATTCATCTATTGTATGCATAATGAAGCAGCTGTAAGTATTATGCGGTTTGTTTTTTCAACAGTATGGGTTGAAATGCTACTTATATAAAAAAATGCTCATATTTGTTCATCTTATGATGACAGATTACGGCGGAGTAGCAAAGGTACTGATACACAAGAAATATAAGAAAACACGTAAGAAGCTGGAACTATATCAATCAGCTTTTATTACAAATGAACATCAATATTAACAAGTGATATATGCCTCAAACGAAGATCATAGGTTTGCAAACAACTTCCACGAAAACCTAAACAGAATTGTAGCGGACGGTGGAACTCCTCGCGAAATGGTACTTGCAGATACAGAAAGTAAAAACAATCACGCTGTAATAGAGAATTATGTGTGCACAATGATTACTGTAAGCATAAAGATGTTCATAAGTTTAAGCAGCGACAGAAGCGTTGGGATATTTTGGGAAGTCAGAGAGGATAAAGCAACAAACAAAGAAGAAATAAGCAGCATATTTAAAATGGTTCAATACTAAAAGTGAAAGAAGAAAGAAAGATCGATGGACGCATAGGTGGTAGACGCGGTATTGAAGTATGGAATTTTATAAGGAATGTTCAGCACCGGTAAGGGAGAAGTCAACAATAAACACTATCTTGCTGAACTGTACACAGAAGACCGACCAGCTTTCCTATCTATCCCGTCAATCCTGACTCTCACGATCAACATCGAAAGTAAACTTATGGAAATTGGCTTATATAACACCACTATTTAAAAAAGGTGAAAGCACAAACTATATTACACAATTACACTGGGCTGTCACTTAGTAGTACATTCAGTCGGTTTTGATTGAAGAAGAGTTCCATGGTAGCAGAAGAACAAAGTGGCTTCAAAAGAAGAAGAAGAAGAAGATCTTGCACAGATAATACCTTCTGTATTTGGATTCTGTGGTGGAGCATTGCACGCGGCGGTCTAACCTCCGTCCGCTCCCAGCAGAATCCGCTGAATTGGTTCGAAAAACCTTTGGTATCGGTCTTCAATTTGTGTGACTCTGTTTCGGCAGTGTTTGGTGTTTGGTTTAAGTGTAAAAGTTCCGCCGGCACCGTTGTTTTAACCGTTCACGCCGGTATGGAGGCCGGATGGGCCCGGATGGTCCGCGGTGGAAGCGGGGGGTGTTGGTTTTTTTGGTATCGGTCAAAATTGTTTTTTGCTAGTTGAGCAAATATTGGTTATATGTCTTCTTTGTACGTGTTGGTCCATGACCAAAAGCGAAGATCCTCGATGGAAATCGGCAATGGGCGAATGATCCTAGCAGTCGAGCCCAACATTTTTTTGTGAAACGCATAATTGAACTTTGAACCTTCTGTATTATACAAATATACAAGGACTCAGCCCATGGAAAGGAGTTTGATCTACTCTACTCTACACAGTATCAGTCGTAAAATTATGGGAGGCCTTACACACACACACACACACACACACACACACACACAAATCAACTCCATTCTAATAAGAGCGGCTCAATAGCTGTATAACCATTAATGTAGGCAGTGCATTTTCCAAAGGATTCATGGTCGACAGAGGACTAGGACAAGGATGCTTCATCTCAGCTACAAGCTGGGGTATCACATCAATAACTCAATGCTGTTCGTCTTACAATTCGCTGGTCATCAAGTAGTGATAGGACAATGTAAAGAAGACATAGCCCGAAAGTTAATAAAATAATTCAATAAATGGGGCCTCAAAATTAACATTAACAAAACCAAGTACATAAGTGTCGGAGTAACATGCAATGGAAGTAGATCAATACAACTATCTGAGTGTATCAGTTACAGAGGAAGAAGGACAGCACATAAATTCAAAACAGAGTTACACCAAGTCGAAAAATCATAGGATCATTAGGATACTATGGTATATACAATTCCATGTTAAAAAATATTCTAGATTATGAATAGGATAGCAATGACCGAAAACGACAAAATGATAATCTTGTCTATAGAAATATATTCTTTAAGAAGATCTGCGTAATGACTGCGTACGACAAATAATAGCACAAGAAATAACAGTCATAGAGGACATAGAGCAAAAACAACTAAAATGGTCTGGACATGTTTAGAGAATGGAGGATGACAGACTGCCAAAATACTCCACAGGGAAAAAAGAAGAGAGGACGACCAAGAATGAACTGGGGTAAAGGAGTAAAAAAGGTCAAGAGTGAAAGAAACCTGAATGAGAATGAGTGGAATAGTAAACGGCAATGGCGAATCGGTATTATTAATTTAAACTCCATTTCTGAAGAGCAGATTAGGATTTAGTTAAACAAACTACATATAAATACCGGCCCTCGGCCAAAAAAACTGCCTGCGATCTTTTTTTAAATCTTGTGCGCAATCTCTGGTGCCACGGCTATTTTTGATCTTTAATAAACGTTCATGAGAAGGGCACTACCCATATCCATTCTTGCTATTGCGGGCAAAATGATTGGGGCAATTATACAGATGAGTTGTTTTTAAACTTAGGTACTTGCTTGGTGAAACTGTATGTTCAGAATGTGTCTGAGGCATTAGATAATAGAATGCGAATGGATGGCGTGTACACCGGCATTCGATAAAGTCGTTGATATATAACGCCTATGTGCGGTTCCATTTTGAGTTTTCCAGTGTGACATGGAGTCCCCAATATTGTAAGTATATAAATCGAATTGAAACCGTTCTGAATGAACTAGCAGGTGTATCGCATATGTTGAACTAATCTTTTAGGCGAGTGCTATATATTAGCATTTTTTTGTACAATATTGTTAATAACGGAGTCGACTGTCCAAAATTATTAACTTTTAATGTAAGGGTGCTTTATTCTAGGCTCATAAATCTAGTACACAACTCACAGGACACAACTCACCAATTTCTCTTTTGTAAACACCACTCACATAGATATTTTTGCTTTGACGCTCAATTTGGTCACGAATCAAGCAGAAAGATTTTTTGGCTTAAAGTAAATCTAATTTATTTCTACTTTTTCTTGTGTTTTTTCTTTGGTTTAGAAATATTTTTTCATTAAAATTAATGTAGTTATTCTTAGTGTATCTTTGTAAATTGTGACGTTAGTTCGTCATGTTAGGGTAATTTGTTAAAAAGAAAAATATCTTTTGATAATGGGTTTTTTCCGTTATTCCCACATTTCGCAGCACTGTGCGGCATCGTATCGCTGAGATTTATCCGCAAGTCGCAGCGGGACCTCGCATTCCCGGTCGAATCGCCAAACAATGCAAGTAAACTACCTTCAACCTTCCAACTTTCAATAACCAAATTATCTTTGCAAGTAAGCCCTCATCCCTTGCTGCCTGCTCGAATTCTCCGCTCAATTCAACCCGTATGACATTTCTAAACCCCGAAACATCGGCATTATTAGCTCTTGTTCCGCATACAAAGGAATTTACATGCAAATAAGCTCCTATCGACGACAAGTGCTAACAATATCGTTGCGTATCGATGCCGCAATCGAAAATTACGAGCCCAGAAGTCGACAAATCGACATTGTCGGATACCGATAATATCCCGATGTGTACGTGCGGAGGAAGATTACCGAGATGCTCGACGGAATTTGTAAACGATCACCGACGACTCTCCGATGACCGGGAATGTGTGTTCATCGACCAGCGATGTGCGAGGGTCACTTGCGATGTTTTCGACCTACCAATGATACATGACATTTTGTTATTATATTTCCCGTCCAAATAGAACCCGGCGTTTTTCTCCGTAAAATCATTGCTCACGAAGGTGATGAAAATCTTTGTCCTCCGAGCGCAGTTTTCAGATGGGGGAACAAAAACAAGTCGCTCGGTGCTAGATCTGATGAGTAAGTCGGATGGTTAGCAGTTCAAATCGTAATTTGTGGATTTTGGCCAAGTTAACCGCTGGAGTATCAGGCGGCTCGCAATTTCTGTCCTCAGCTTGTCAAGTAATGATGCATAGTATGCTCCTGTACTGGTTTCTCCTTTTTGAAGCTCGCGGACAGCTTTCTCGTGCCTAAACCGTGATTAAAAATGTGACAAACACGTTCTGCGGATATTTTTATAACCTCTGCTATCTTTCTCACTTTAATTCGACGGTCGTTTAACACCGTTTGA
Source organism: Cylas formicarius (assembly GCF_029955315.1). NCBI lineage: Eukaryota > Metazoa > Arthropoda > Insecta > Coleoptera > Brentidae > Cylas > Cylas formicarius. The sequence continues at coordinate 2,043,892 of NW_026844341.1, read as the reverse complement.
TGAACTTTAGCAATATTACCGTCGGTAGTTACGGTTTTTGGACGCCCCGAACGTTCATATATCTCCTGAGCTCTTACGGCCAGGTTTAAATTCAGCTGCCCAAAATTTCACGCTACAGGTCCAACTCAACTTTAATTTGCGTAGGCCTTTCAAAAACAAATATTTCATAACAGCTCTATGCTCAATCTTTTTCCATTTTCCCGAAAACGCTCGCATCGACTCTCTCAAACAACTCTCAACTGACATTGACATTGAAACTGTAAAATCCAGGAAATTGTAAACTTATTTTATAAATATCTTGGGAACTACACCGAAAAACGTCAGTGAAAGAACATCAACCCTAGACTATGAAGAAAAATAGTTAACATCATAGTTGATGAACTGGGAGCAATCAAAACTTTTAAACCATGAACCTTAATCGACCTCACAAACGTAAGAGTGATGGTGGATACTCCCCAGGAAATCGTTCCAACTTCCAAACTAACCAAAAGGTACAAAAACCTAACAAGTGCACGTGTAGGATGGTACATTTGGGGCCTACGCACAGCCACTACATATTCGAATCAAGAAATATCAGATGTGCAAGAAAATAATATATTGGTAAAGATCTATCCGCAAATTGGTATGTTTCTAAATGCAGAAAAAGTGCCTACAATACTGCAAATAAAAGAAGAATAAAATATGCTCATTTCTTCAAAAACTATATATCAGTATTTTGAAAAACTGACTGGAAGAAGAATAGCCTAGATTTGATGAAAGAAAAATCAGACATATTAACTTCCATCAAAAAGGAAGATGCGTAAAAGGTAACAGAAATAATGAATTGGAACTTCTTGTTGAATAATCAAGCCATTTCAAGGAGGAGTGGAGGATAAGATAAATAATCCTTGTTAGTGTGTCCATTATTTATACTTTTCTGACCTATAATATTCAAGAAAGGAAACACGGACTACCATTAAGTGCATTTGTACTGATGTGTTAAACCAAAATAAATAATAATCCAAATACAATTTACCGTCCTTAAAAAAATTCCAATAACTTGTTAAAGTCAGCGAAGTTCCAACCCACACATTTATAGTGCGTTATCTATTTCTAATTTTATTTGATTTTTTTTTTATTTATGTTTTTTTTCTTACTTTTTGGAGACTGCTCAACTCTACCATATTTTTGTAGAAACTAAAGTTTTTAATATGGATGGCTGCACGGATTTTTTAACATCCTTTAAAGTGACATTTAGTTTGTATTTTGTTTCAAGATTGACTTATCGAAAAAAAAATTAGACCATGTTGGAATTTGTCCAACTATAGTTTTTTTTTTTAAATCCATTCCGATCAATGCAACAAAACCAAAAAAGTGTCTGCTCCAAGAAAGAGGGTGTTTACTGCCATCAACAAGTTAAAAAAAACCACTTTGACATCATAAAAGAAATCAGATTTTAATGTTTAAATTACTATGAAATTTTCTGCTTTTTTAACGTGCATGATTATTTTTAATGCACATTTATGGGACTGAATGGACCCGCCAGTTTTATAAAAATAATAAGTTCGACTTGAATAGCTAATATTTTTGTTACATTTTTCTGTATATTTTTATAAGTATATTTATTTGAACATAAAAAATTATAAAAAAGTATGACAATTATTTTTACTGAAATATCCAAACTTACCCAATTTAAAAATTTTATTTGAAATTTAATTAACATCCACAATTAATAGATATTTTCCTTGCAATTCTCAGTTTTAAATTTTTTCAAAATTTAATTGGATTCAAAAAAAAATTTGTAAACTACAAATTTGGATAAAACTTCATATTAATTTTTAAAAATAGTAAAAGTTTTTTCTTCGCAAATTCTCAATATTAAATGCTGTAGCATATAAACAATTCATATCAATTTAAAAAAGAATATGTACTTCATTCAGTCATAAAAAATTTGGACCTAATAGGTGGAAGAAAAGAAAAAATAACATTTTCGTTTTGTACATAGTCTGTAAATGGCAATTATTAAATAGAAAATCCATAAAATTTTGTTACAATTTACGTACAAAAATACAGAAATTATCATGTAAATTGTTTTTCACTAGTTTTTTGTAATTCTTTATTCTCCATATTAGGGAATTATACCATTTGGTTTTATTAGTGTAGTTGGGATCAAAACGAATAACAAAATTTATTTAAATGAAATCTATAGTGATAGGTAATTCAAGAAACTCACGAAATGTACGAACACATTCGTCACTACTCTTGAAAGGGAAATGCAATAATGATCATTGATGCATGACCATTATCATTAATGCATATGATATCTTGACTTTTCAGATAATTTTTTTCTTTCTTTCTCTATTTCTCTATCCTCTGAAGGAAAAGACCAGTTCTCGGATAGTAAATAATTAGCAAAAGTTGAATTCGTTGCTGGTTAAATCGGTATTGTTGTGATTTAAGAATCGATGCTTGTGTTCTTTGATCCCTTTCGAAATTTTCCTACCAAACTGGCCTAGATAAACAGCTAGACATTTTGGATGCTTTAGTTTATATACACGACAGGACCGCACAGGTTCTTGTCCTTAACCTTTTAAAGTTTTAGTTAAAAAATCTTGGTATCTGTGCGGATATATTTCCGAAATAGGAAATTGACTTGTAAATTATAAATTGTTTTGGCAAGGAATAAATTATAAGAAAACTTGAATCTGTTGACAACAATGACGAAAACAATTAATAACTTTTTACAAACAATGGGCAGACTGTCTGAAGAAGCTATCGTCGAAGTGAATTCTGGTTTAAATCTAAATCCAGCAGTTTCGGTAAGTCTTCAACCATCATATTCAGAAATTTTACATTAATTAGTAGTTCCTTGATTATTGAAATGGAATCAGGCAGAAACAATTAGATCTAATTTTCGACAAATAGATCTCATGGATCTCTGGCGACCCATATCTTCCACGAATTCTTAGAAGCCGCTTTTTGTAATTACTGGTTCTTAGTGAAACCCCAGTGCTCTGCCAAACTTTGCATCACTGTTGTGGTGCACTTTTCAATGCAGGAATATAATATTACCAATATCCACGATGTGAATACCACAGTCATCTAGGACGAAAAAACAATAGAGGGTAATATCTATGCGGACAACTTTAAATAAAAAGGTAGTAAAATGAAGTTTAACCAAATTTGCATGTCATCCTCAAAACCATTGAAAACATTAGTACGAAAGCACTATTCTTAAATTCTAATATAGTCTTTGTTTTTCAACTCGATATTTAATTTGGAAGTGATATGTTCCAAAAACCTCTAATTGTGCTTGCTGAAGATAACACTATCTATACGAGACTTTTTATAAATTTTATTCAAACTTGATTAGATAACAGTAGTACTCCTAACGTTGCTTACCACATTTTTATACTTGGTGCCCTCTGGAACCAAACCTGGTCATAGCAGAAAATTGGGCTTATGAACAAAGAAGATTTCAAAGAATTTATGGAAAAGGACAAATGCATATCCGATTTGAGGAAACAAACATACGCCGCGATTTGGAATTTAAACATTTGCTTTGGGCTAAAGATGCCACAATAGATTCAGTATTTTTATTTTACACAACGATGCAATTTTTGTCCGTTTAAAACTGACCTGTGACAAACCCATTTTTGATATTTTCTTATCCGCCTCTAAATCTCTAAAACGGATTAACTACGCGAGAAACGGCAAACAAAGCTAGAGGCGCCACGGTAGTCAGCATATTTACGCTAGGTAGGACGAGGATGTACGTAGTCGAAGAGAAATGTGTTTACCTTTTTTCACTGTTTGCATACGGGTCTCTTCTTTATAGAAACGGTCTGACTTACTAAATTGTTGACTTTGATGAATCGTCTGAGCTGACGACGGAAATTACTTACGTGCCGGTTGTTTTAATACAGTGTGTCCAATTAATTGTCCACCATTCCGAATCGATTTTTTATTTTCAAGGTAATTTTATTTTAATTAAATAAAGCATGTAATGGCGCACTTTTCAATGTCAATGAAAATAATGTCGGCCTTCTTGGTGCTTATTCATTGCCAAACTCACTTTCTTGAAGAATAGTAATTTCTAGCCCCACAAAAAAAAATCACATGCAGATAGGTCCGGGGCGCGTGGTGGTCAAGAAATTAGTTTTAGTTTTTATAACTTTTATATCACTTTCGATATTTCTATCGAATTTGGTATACATCTTTTAATTATTAAGAGGCGGTTTTTGACAGAAAAGCTTTATTTTTATTTTTGCCGGTGGCGTCCGTACGGGTTTTGGACTAAATATTTTTAAAGAAAAAATGATACGCCACTGTTTTTTCTGAAAACGAAAATGATTTTTAAAATCCCCATTCAATTTGGAGCATATTTGGTGCATGAACTGGCTTTCGAAGGACACACGGTTTTCGCTTAAAAACATAAATAAATAGAAAAAAATAACTACTAAAAGGAAGACGTTTATTATTAAATAATATTAAATGACTGTAAACAAAAAATAACTATCTTCGATTTCGATACATGTGTTTGTAAAATACCAGGGGTGTTCCTAATAACTGTACAAGAGTCTTCTATACGATTTCTTAGATCTTCCTCACTTTGAACTGGTGTTGTGTACACTAATATTTTTAAGTGTCCCCAGAGAAAGAAATCTATGGGATTTAAATCAGGTGACCTGGGTGGCCAAAAATGTGGTCCAGCACGCCCAATTCAGCGATTAGTATAATTTTCATCTAAATAATGACGTGCTACTAAACTGAATGCGGTGGGGCTCCGTCATGCATAAACCACATAGAACGTCTTTGCTCTAGCTGCACATCCTCCAAAAGTTCAATAAATTGTCTACTGCTCACCAGTAAGTCTGCCAGTCAGAATGTGAGGCCCGATAAGGAAATCCCCTATAACTCTAATCCAAACATTTACCGAAAATTGCTCTTGAAAATGGTTTTCAATTACGGCGTGAGGATTATTATCGGCTCACACATGATGGAAGTTTATTATTGAATCACGGAAAAAGCATGCCTCGTCCCTTGGCAAACGGGCTTGGGCTCGTTATATATGATAAGAGTAAACTTATGGATCTTTTAAAATTTGCCGTACTGATACATGGGTTAAATTTAATTCGGTTGCAATTTTTCTCGTGCTAGTTTCTGGGCTTTCTTCAATAGCATTTACCACAGCTTTCTCTATATGAACCGTTCTTACTATTCTTGGTCTCCCTATACGAGCAGTAGACCACTTAAAACTACCCGTTTCACCAAGTCTGGAGTGAATATTAAGAAAACGTTGTCTGTTAGGTAGCGGACGGTTAGGATATCTTTCTGTAACGCGAGCATTACCATGAGCGAAGTGCATATCTGCCATTTCACGGCTTTCACCGGCAAACAAAGCAAGTACAATTTTAGTTAGCAATTTGACGACTTTCATGTTATTATAAACAAATGAATTACTATCGCTTAGCAAAGCCCACTTTGACACTCTAAATTTTTTTTCCTAGTAAATTGTCGATTAAATTGCAGTTTGTTTCTTAAATTTTCTTATTAAATTGCTAGTTCAATTAAGAAAAAGTACATTTAAAAATGATGATGTAGTAGAAAGTTTTAATAAATAAAAAAAAAGCTAAAAAGGACCGCGTGAATGCTAATTGGAAATCATAAGCGTCGTCGCAAAACAAGTACGGGAGACAAAAAGACATGACCGTGAAAAAAGAATCACTAGATTATTACAAATTATACTTATTTCTCTTTATGGGCACCGATCATAGCATTACACGTGCCAACTTTCAAATAGAGCGGACTTTACATAAAAATTAACATTGCAAAATTGCATTTCGGTTATAGTAGATGCATTTAAATGGTTTTTATTTTTTTAAGCGAAAACCGTGCGTCGTACGAAAGAAAGTTCACGTACCAAATTTGCTCCAAATTGAATGGGGATTTTAAAAATCGTTTTTGTCTTCAGAAAAAGCACTGGCGTGTCCTTTTTTCCTTTAAAAATATTCAGTTCAAACCCTGTACGGACGCCACTGGTAAAAATAAACATAATATAGTTATATCTAACCACTCAGTATCGTTGCTAACACGAAAGTATAACAAAAAAAAACAAGATTTCAAACAAATGTTTCAAAACAAAAAAAAAATATGCATAAAGTTGCCATTGAGAAAATAAGTAGGGATAACAAATATTAAAAGAAAGATGTAAAATGTAAAAGAAGCAATAACAATGCGATCTTACTACTGACATGAAACGAAAGCACATCAACAGAGAAATATTGCGGACACCGAATTCAAAACTATGCAAACGTATGCAGAAAAACTTACAAGTCTAGAGTGTCATAAAGAAAATCTAAAGCGATTCTTTGACTTTTCTTTAAATTAAAAATTTTGTAAGAAAGTCAGAATAATATGCTATGCGGATGATACCAACCTGCTTGTGTGTGTAAAATAATTCCGCCGAGGTAAGTGATAAAGGTGGCGATAATTTTGCAAGGGCTTATGACTGGTTTCTACGAAATGAATTAGTATTAAACAAAAAAAAATGAATTTAAATATTTTTGGAACTAAATTCGGTATATTTGAAATACCACTAGGTAAATAGTTAAAAAAATATAAATATTGTAAAGAGCACAAATTTTTAGGTATACAAAATTTTAGTGGCCCATCAGGTCAATTACAGTGGTTCGTGGTTCAAAAGAGGACTCTTCCTAGGTACCTTAAAAAAATGCAATTTAGAGAGAGTTGCGCTTTACATATTTATGAAGCAATAATATTCTTTTTTAAAAATAGAAAGGACTTCGAGCTCCAGATATTACACAGATAAAATACCAGAATCTTAAATGTAAATTACCCAATTCACCGTTAATGTGCCTCAGCTTGGATAATAAATTACCAAATAATGTAAAAGCAATTGCAAATTTAAAAATCTTTAAGTACACTATAAAAATCTTACTCTATGGAATACCTTTTTCCGTAGTCTTTGGTTACTGTTTAATTAATACAATATGTTAAGAACCTATTAGTTTTCCTTGCTATATGTGAAACCCCGCTATGTGTGAACACGCCAGAGTCACGTGACTATCATGCATCAATCACGGTCCAAGTGCGTGCCAGACCGTTTGTGCAGCCGAAGGGATGCCGCCCAGCGCGCCAGTACCGAACTGACCACCACAAGGGAAAGTGCGTTTGACGGTACGAGAGCAAGATACAGTCCACACACGAAGGTGTATAGAGGTTCTATACACAATATAAGTAATTGAAATTTGTAATAGAATCTAGTAACTTTTCCTTTTTTAACGCCGATTCCCTTTGTGTTTGGTATGTTGTTTTTATGAAGTGTATTTATCCTTTAAGTTTTTATTTTAACTTAACCAATTTATTTAAAAAATAAATTAATATAGTTAATTGGATACCTAAACGTAGTTTCCAACTGTTATCAAATCTCAAAATGAGATTTTTCGATTTTATCAAAAATAAAAATTCCTTTACTCCTGAGCAAGTCATGTTTAAATATACTGTTTAAAAAAAATAACTCTTTTTTAAGAATAACTTTTCTTTGCTAGGACGTTCCAACCGGACCATCAAAATAGTCAACGAATCAAAAATAACCCGCGCGCCATAAATAACTCTTTGACATTGTCTTTTAATAGAATCTCATTAAGGGGCTCACGACCCAAACATTTCAATAGTTGCGCTCTAAATGCGTAGTCCGATTTCCACGCGAGGATGCGCCAACTAATGGCGCGGGTCCACGTTAAAAGAATTTAGAATAATTTCCTCGATGGGAGTGTTTGACAAGGCGATGACGATGATGCACGAGCCCCATTTATTGTAAGACTTTTTGCACAAGTGGAAATGTGATCGCATTGTGAACGATCATCGTAACAATAATAATATTTATCACAAAATTTCGCCTTATACTTTCAATTTCAATTTATTCAGATACATGCATATTATGTCCTTTCCTTAACAAACAATAAATGGAAACGTTAGAGTTAGTAATAAAAGGAGTATATAAGATAAAACAAAGAAAAACTAATTCAAAACATACGAAAAAAGAAAACAAATAACGAATTCCGCTCTGCGCAAAGTCTCTAAAGTACAGCTTATAGACGTTACGAGAGAAAGATCTTTGAAAGGGTTGATGCGGTGGAGGCTATACATAGCTACGAAATGTCAAGTTCAGCGTATGCACGTCAGTACGAAAGTGTAAATTATAAAGGAACTGGGACAATTAATATATACTTTCCATTGTTAGCCATTTTGTTTCTTTAAGTTTATTTGAAACTGGATTCATAGCACGTATAAGATAAATGAAACGCAAAGCCGACTTTTGCACCCTTTGTAGTCTGTTGATTTCACACAAATCCAAACATGGGCCATATAGAGTCGTACAAAAAATTAAAGTGATTTAAAACCAACGAATCAGTCAACCTCCATGTTTTTAACGACTTTGACAACAAATGTGATTGCCATATGCAGTGCGTATTTGCGTTTAAAACGAAGATTACATTTCTTCGCCTTGAATTTTTATGCCAAAAGTATTTTGAATAGTGTCAGACGATTTACCAATTATCATTATTCCAGACTTTTTTGCGTTAATCCCTAAATTATGATTATTTGAAAATTGTAATAATCTTTTTAAATTGTCATTTATTAATATTCGTGCCTTATTGTGAGTGGAAAAAATAAAAGTTAAATTGTGTATCATTTGCGTACGCTGTGAAATTGGAAACAAGATGTTATGTCACAAATTGTGAAAACACCATCCGTAATTGACTCCCCAAGTGAGACAGTATTCTTTAAGTCAAAATATTGAAGCTCTAGTTATGCCATCCGTGGCATTTAGCATATCATCGACTAATTTAAAGTAAGTATACTATATTGTTTCAGATGCTCTGTAATCTAAATTGAGATTTGAGGAATTTCTAAGCAGTGGAATTACTTTCGACTTATTCCTCTTCTCCACACTTTATTTATTAGAGAGGAATTGACAATTGACAAGGGAGGACTCCTAGGACGATCAAATACTGACTTCGTGGTGATAGCCTTAAAACCACTTCTTAAAAGTGTTAGACATGAATATATAACTATATATAAATATATTAATGAGACAGTAAACTATTAAAGCCGGTGTATAATAAGAATTTACTACATACTACTATTACTACCAGGCCCACACAAAAATACACAAAAATACAACCGATAAAAGAGAATTGAAGCACCCTAGCAATGTGTATTGCAATAAAGTAGGAAGCACAAATAAAATTTGAAGTGCACACAACACTATCACTAATTACAAAAATAGTTTATAGCATAAGCAACATTACAGAAACAAATTAAACTATTTGTATGATTGTTTGAACAATTACAAAAGTTACTTATGTCTACACTAATTGTTACCGTCGTAGTAATACTCGTTGTTATGTCAACAGAGAGTTGGAAGACGAGATGCTGTTGTTTTCTTCCTTGTGGTAACCGAAACAACGTCTTTAGAGCCGATTCCCTCATCTCTGGAGACCTCTCGAACTAGCGAAACTCAAAATGTAGTTAGCACTAGAATTGAACTTATTTGAAGAACCCTTATAACCGACATATTGATAAAGACGGTAATACTCAACTTGTTTGTGGCAATGTGGCAAGTGGCACTGGAAACTATTACCCCTAAAATGTGGAAAAATTGCATTACTCATATAGAAGGAATAATTGACAAGTGGTATAACAGAGAACAAACAACAAGCAGGAAAGAAATTCTTCCACTTATTATTAATGTTGACGACTAGTCTCGTGATTTCAGTGACTTAAAATAGTAAAGAAATATTCCAAAATATTTAGAGGTACTGAACCTTACTGTTTTTGTTTTTCTTCTTTTCGTCCCTTGTCCCAACGGAGGTTGGATAGCAGTGGCCATCCTGGTCTAATTAACAACCGCCCTGAATAACTAGTTTGATGTCAATCCAAACCAATTTCTCAAATCTCTGAGCCAGGAGGTTCTTCTGCTCCCTTGACTCCTCCCCTCAATGTTTCCTTCCATAAAGTTCTGGCGCATTTTCTGTTTAAAGGGGGGCGCCCTCGCGGGCGTCCAAGCACTTAGGCCATTAGATGGGCCCGTTGTGCCCCCAGGCCGCTCTAGAGGGCGTCCAGAATGCCGCCCCTCCTATAGAAGGTCAGCAACTCCTTTAGCCCAATACCGTGCACTGAGTCCGCATCTATCAGGGCCGTTCCGAAGACTCCCAATCTTGCCTATGTCAAGGCAGGGCACTCGGTGAGCAGATGATACGGGGTCTCCTCCCCTTCCATGCACCACCTACACTCCGGGTCGTCTGCAATGCCTAGCAAGCAAAGATGCCTCCTAAGCCCGCAATGTCCTGTGTAGGCCCCTGTTATTGGTCTACACTTCGAGAGCTCCCCGCTTCACACCAGGGAGCTATTTCTCAATTTGTTAAAATATTACTGCAATTTTTTGAAAAAGGGGAAACAGCAAATGGGATATTTTTAGACCTAACCAAAGTTTATGACTGTCTATACAGAGATCTACTTCATTGGAGAACTGGAAAGTTAATGGGCTAATGCAAGTAGTAGGGGTTTTCCGCTGTCTCAGAATAACCAGGCCAAAAAATAATTAACCATGCAGATGATACAATTTTGATAGTTGGCACCAAGAATATGTTTGTTAAACGGTAGCAGTAATTTTTTCATACGAATAAAATAAAGGTTTATTCGGAATAAACTCATCCTTAACGCAAATAAAACGAAACCAATACTTTTTAAAATAAAAAGCTCCAAATTGGAAAATATTAGGGGGTTTGAAATCGAAGAGCATACATTTGACATTTCATATAATGCCAAGTTTTTAGGTGTGTTCATTGATAAAAATTTGGACTGAGCATGCCACATAAATCATTTGCAAAATAGATTGAATTCGATCAGTTACGGAATTAGAGTTCTTGGTAAATATTTAGCTAAGAGAGTGTTAAAAATACTTTATTTTGCAAACTTCGAATCGGTAGAAATTTAAGCCTTTTTCAACACATAAGGAATACCAATAGAGCAACAAGAGCTGACAATTTCAATTACCCCGCACATCGCCTTCAAATTGCTGAAACAGGACCAGAATATATGTGTGTCAAATTTTTCAATATGTTACCAATGAATATTAAATGGATTAATAGTCAATGTTTGTTCGAGGTAGAAATTAAAAAACTATTCATTCATTTAGAACCTTATTGCCTTAATTATTATTTTAAAATGTGATAGTTTAGTTAGGTTTTGTATATATAGAGACTATGTCTGTATGACACTTTTGTTGCCCTCTTTGACGTCGTTTCACTGTGTTATATTATGTAACAAATTTGAAAAAAATATTATTATTATTATTATTATTATTAAATTGTGGGCAAAATTTTTTTTTAATTAATATCGCCACAACGCGAAAAACACTTCAGTCCAGAAGTAATGGGTGCTTTTTTTTTTTTCGATGTATAGAACTTTAAGTTGTCATTACTGTTCAAGATGGGGACCGATTTAACACCTGTCAAGTGATTTATACTCAGTTTGGTTTGGCAATTCATCATGAATAGACTCACGCCTGAACAACGCTTGCAAATAGTGCGCTTTTATTTCGAAAATAATGGTTCTGTGTGGAATACGTCTCGCGCACTACGTTCATTTCATCGTCGACAAAATCTTCCATCAGAGCAGTTAATTCGATTAACCATGGAACATTTTCCCACCACGTTTACTCTTATTGATAACTCGCATCCCCAGAGATGCCGTACGGTGCGTATAGAAGAAGCTAGTGCTGCTGTAGAGCGTAGCATTGAGGCAGACCCGAACGAGTCCATACGCCATCGAGCACAGGAATTGGATCTGTGTCCATCCACTTTATGGAAGATTTTGCGGAAGGATCTTGGTTTACGTGCTTACAAAATCCAACTCGTGCAAGAATTGAAGTCAAACGATCATCAAGATTCGTCGAATGGGCCCAAAACGAGATTGCCGTTGTTCCCGATTTTCATAAGCGAATTTTGTTTAGCGACGAAGCGCACTTCTGGTCGAATGGCTACGTCAACAAACAAAACTGCCGCATTTGGAGCGAAGCCAATCCTCAAGTGTTTGTCGAAACACGGTTACATCCAGAAAAACTGAGTGTTTGGTGCGCTTTATGGGCTGGTGGAACCATTGGTCCGTACGTATTCAAAAACGATGATGGCCAGAACATTACAGTAAATGGTGATCGGTATAGAGCTATGATTACTAACTCTTTCATTCCTGAATTGAATAACCATGATGTCCAGGAGATGTGGTTTCAACAAGACGGCGCAACATGTCACACAGCTCGTGCCACAATCGATTTATTGAAAGCCACGTTTGGTGACCGCCTAATTTCACGTCTTGGACCTGTGAATTGGCCTCCAAGATCTTGTGATTTAACACCGCTAGACTACTTTCTGTGGGGCTATGTAAAGTCATTGGTCTATGCGGATAAGCCACAAACGCTTGATCATTTGGAAGACAACATTCGCCGTGTTATTGCCTATGGCCACAAATATTGGAAAAAATCATCGAAAATTGGACGTCCAGATTGGACTACACCCGCGCCAGCCGTGGCGGTCATATGCCAGAAATCATATTTCAAATGTAATGCCACAAGATTATCTTTCGGATAAATAAAATTCATGTCAATCGAATAGTCCATCGTTGTTTTATTGCAACTTAAAGTTCTATACGTCGAAAAAAACTCCCCTTACTTGCTTGTTTTGTTTAATTCCGACCTAGTATTCGCGACTCGTTAAGGGGCCTCAGCCGCAAACTACATATTTTCAATTTATTTCGCTGCTGCCGTCCTCGTGCCGTGTCCAAATTGCAAAATAATTCACGACCTTACAATAAAAACCACTCGGCTTTTCCTCTCGTTACGTTCGCCGTACATGACGGAAATCCTAAGTATATTTTTATCTCGAGCTTAATTTGGGCTTAAAAGCTTTAAGCCCCGCGTTGTAGAGCGCGCTGCAACTTTTTCCACACCACTCGACGGCGCCCTTTTTGTTTAGCACAGGGGATGAAGATGCATAATTGGCTTTAAGAACTTTTCGACGTTTTCAGGTGTGTGAAGCTCGAGTTTAATCCTTAAATGAACAATTAAGCATTCAGCAAACTTTATAAGTAAGTAGAGTTAGTACTAAATATTTTGTGAAACACGATTCCCTGTAGCGATATATCCCTTCAACCCCGCCCCATCTAACTTTCCGCTAAGTCTATGATCTATACCCAATATATGTCAGACATCGCATAATGAAAAAACAGACACCTGGGTGGGAGCTGATGGCGAAGGAGACTTCTCGGACATATTAAAACAATGTACAAACTGGGTTTAAATCTAATTAATTAATTGTGAAAGAGAATCGAACGGTCCGCCCCAAGCTAGATCAACCACAAAATCCGACCTAACCAGGGGAACACCGAGGGGAAGCCCATGAGTATACAATATGAATAATACGAGTTAAAAATACACATCCATAATACTAGAACGAAATATGGGAGAGTATAGACCACTTAAAGAGAGAAGGGCACCGATATAAATTTGGGACTATCAGCCATAAAATTAATACAATTGATAAATAAGGAAAGTGTTGCCTCGGGCTACTTTTGGATACAGTGAGTGACACTTTTACGTGCCTAATTAAAAGTAGTTGACTTGAAAGTTTTCTTAACTTTGTCCAATAAGACTTTCCAGGAAGAAAATTGGTCTATCCAGACTCGACAGAATTACTATTTAAGTTCGATAACCTGCTGCACAGGAAAATCGAAAATGAACAACCCGTGTCCTCTTGTTGTCCGTACTGACATTGCTAAGTTCAATTGGATATGGCGAAGAAAGATTACAAATCTTTTATATATGCTATAAGGAATAGGGACCCGACCCCTGAACCCTGTAGCACTCCCATCAACACCGGCAGCTTAGAGCTACTAAGAATCTTTCAGAAAGTAATTTAACTAACCATTAAAAAAAAAACTTAAACAATTGTTTGAAAAATACCGTAACTACATAATTTGTTAGGTAGCATTTTATTTTATTAATACTCCGCTGTAAATCAAAGCTCGTGCAGACTTAATCTAAATTGAGGAGAATATGTCTGCAAAATGGCTATAAAATATATATAATTTGTTTGTATATTATTCAATAATTCATAAAGTCGCATATCAGACTTCAAGATTGAAGCATTAAAGTTAAAAATCAAAATTCCAAATAGAATTCTACGATAGAGATAAATACCATTGCATTAAGACATAAAGTAACTTAAGAGTACTAAGCGTGGTTCTTAAAAAGCAGTTAAAAAGAATTTACACCACACTAACACAAGTAAAGGGACCTCCATTCGATATGAAGGTAATATGTTCCATCATTTCATGATCATATATAATGTTTCGTTAACATATCGAATTCGATAGGTATCTTTTTGCTTAACGTTTGTCGGCATTACAGTTAAGTTTATTTCCTTCAGTCTGGTGTGATATACTTTTTGCAGAACCTCGAAAAACACTAAATACTTCAGTAATATAGTCAAGTGAACATTAGCAACAGCAGGGGACCAAGGTCGGAGCCCTGTGGTACTCCTGAAGATGCAAAATAATCAAATAGGCGCTTGAATTGTATAAAGCTTTTAAAGCAATATTGCTGACATATAAAATCCTGATCTAATCAAATTCTGCAACAATATCGAATCATGAAAAGTCTTCTTTAAAATCTAAATGAGCAACATCTATTTGGGCATGCTTGATGATTGTCCACAGCATCGCAGTCTGTTGACTTTAAAATTATGGAATAGGTAGCGCGTTTTTCATTGAATCAACTGTTTCATTCCGTTTTCGTCGAAACGGTACGAGCTTTTCATTTGAGTGTGCTCGAAAAAGAATTGTTTACGTTTGCATCATCGCATATACGAAACGGCTTTCCAGATTGGAGTTTAATTGTTTCAAAAGCTTTCCGACGATATATCAGTGTAAGTTTCGCCTTTTGACATTTTCAACTGAAAAGTACCTCAACATTTGCCTGCATGAAAACAGTGGAATGCCGAGTAGACTATGTTTCGAAGCGCCAGATGTATACAAATAAATAACTCTATGGGTAACCACGAATTCTTTGTTCTGTCGAGCTCCTTTTGAAGTACTTCGCAATATCAAATTGACGAGTATTTTTAATAAAGACGTAGGGAAGGATACTAAATTAAAGTCTCATCTACTGAAATGAAACACTGCCAATTTTTACCGAACTTTATTTCTACTCGGAGTTTATCAACAACCGGGTCTGTAAATTATCAGTTCCATTTTGTAATGATTATCTTTTCTGCGGTGTTCCTCTGTGCATTCGACGACATATTGGTGATGAAATAGGGATAGGATGACAGAACTCAGTACGATATTCGTAAGGAAGAGTTAATTGATATCTCGCCCTCAATACCTAAATTCCACGACTCTATACTATCCTATAAACGTGCGGATAAAAGTGATAGACAGGTTTTCATTCTCAATTTGTATTTTGATAATTAATTTTAAGGCTTAGAGTAAAATCTTCGAACTAAGAACAGGTGAATACAAATAAAGAACCAATTTGTTTTATGTCATATGCTTAAATCTCTTTAACTTTGCTTCTACGAGCTGACAGGCAGGTATTTACTTAATTTTTTTGGCTATTCAAAGTTAAATAGAATAGAAATATCATGTTGTCTTTGGCATTGTATCTACGAAATGGTAAACATTTTAAGACAATGCAAATATATGTTATTTTCTGGTGTAGAATTGCACAATTTTTTTCCTTTATGTCCCTCTCATATTGATCTTTATCAGAGCATGTGTTTCTTTATAACGTTTTATCATACTTGTGCTTCGTTCAATAAATAGGACGCATATCCGCCAATCACATGATCATTTCCCGCTTAAAGATCCATCTCTTAAAGTAATTCCCAGCTAGATTTTTTAGAAACTATGAGGTGCTTTTGTATGGTCAAGGAACACTACCATTGTTTTTTGCATCCGTGCTGGTGCTTACGCTACACCACCGAACTATGTCTGTGTGTTCCAGACATAGTTCGGCTCGTTACTTGTAATGAGAGATGCCAACCAGATACACGTTTCTCTAGTTAATTGAGCACGACATTCATTTTCATTCACGGTGGCCTGAAGCATCGATCGATTTCAATCCCGGGTGATGCCATGTCAGCGAGATACGAACGCATTTCTCAGTCACGAGATGTCCTGAGGGTGACGTATGTTATTGAAGTGGTAAAGATGAGCGATATATTCAATTTCCTGACCGGCAATGGGCAGTTGCTCCTCAAATTTTCATACTGGAATCGGTTAATACTCGCTAAACTTGTTATATCAAACATCGTGCGTGTCTGCGTGTGTGAATAAATTTGAAAAGTTTTCTAAAACCTTTCGCTGCTTAGTTTGGGCGATAAATGTTGAAAAATACCACATGTATCCCTTCCACATTGTGAAGCACATTCTCTTGCGAGTTGGTTTTGCATTCTATATTTTGTATTTTGTTTATGTTGGTGCTAGACGTAAAAAATACACAATAATAAACTTTATTTAAATTTAAATTTAAATTTCAAGTAATGCTCGCAAAAAATAAAGATCTCCATTTATTAACATTTAAAGACGAAAATCATCGACCATTTGTTGAAAAAGTGTGAAGAATTGAAATGCAAAGGAAGTTCTGAACGAATGGGGGAGAGAATTTGGGTGGATGAAAGAATTGCACACAAGAATAATGAAGAATAAATGTACAAATTCTTCTTCTGTAGAACGGCAGGAGGGCCATATTTAGTGCTGAAGTTGTAAGGCTTGTGAAAAGAAAACATCCAAAGGAGGCATGAGAAATTTTTGAAAATTATTTTCAAGTCCTTAGAACTTCCGCCAGACTTCTGTGGCGAATAAGAAAATTGAATTTGCCTGATTTTCTTTCTACATGTGTTTCTAAATTGTTATGACTGTATTTAGAGTTTACGTCAGTTTGGTATTAGCTAAAATTACATTTAAAGTTTTATTAAAAAAAAAACGCACAATTTTTTAGATATAAGACAGCGCCCCCTGGTGTCACGTCATTATTTTCTACAAAACGTTTATATGCTCATTAGTTTGACTTATTTGGAATGTTTGGGGTGTGCGCAATTAGTTTCTGGATCTGGTTTCTAACCCACATCATTTCCTGAAAGTTTGGCAGAGCAGTTTGAGGGTAGTCCAGCCAATTATTGGCACATGCGCGTAATACAACTTTTCTGCGTTTTGAAATTATATTATCAATATTTTCTCTGAAAAAGTAAATAAAGCACAGTTTTCAAGAATATTAAAACTAGATTCCTCATATGATTATAGATATTCAATTTTTCAGAAGAATGAATCAGAACCAGGGATTTTGAAAGAAACTGTGCCCCAGTTTAATGAATGTATGTAAATTAATCTTGAATTGCACACATTAATTTCAGCATAGTGCGAATATACTGTAACGCTTTGCTACTAAATTATGATCCCAGAACGAAGGGAACAACCAACAAAGATAACCTAAAATTTGCGGGTCGGCTTTTGTTCTTCCTATGTTATTTAAGATTAAGTCAGCTCTTTATCAAAATAATACATTTAATTAACAAGTTTAGGATTTGCTCCAGCGCTCAAGGTAAAACATACAATAGGGAACGCTCATTTTAAGCATACCTAGCTCAGTAATATATTTTTCCGGACGGCCGGTTAATATGTCCCGAGATACAGCGTAGTATTGTATTGTAGTATAATTCACAATATAACTGATTTATAAATTAAGATGATCAGAGTAAGAGCCTAACATACAAAACTAAAGAAATAAGACAGAAACAAGACCCTTAACTTTCGTTTAAAATGTCAAAAACTTTTCATCTACATGTAATGTAGTACAAATAAGTACAAAACAAATATCAAAATATAAACGCGTGTCTGATAATAGCTGCACATTATAAAACTTATAATTCAAAAAGGTGATAATTTTTTTCTGAACTTTCTTAAGTTACGTTTTATGCTTTATGTAGAAAGGATTCCAAACTGTGGAAGAAAACTCTAAAACTGGTACTGGCAACAGCAGTAACTGACCTAAAATCCTTAGTCATACGACACACGGCGGCCAATGGACTCTTGTAACATCAGCAAGAATTGCAATCAGTCCTAAATATAGAAAACATTCATATCTGTCTTATCCTTCATTAGACTTAAGGGATATAAAGTGTGCAATACTCTACATCCTGAGAACGCAGCAAAGGGAGGCAGTGCAATCATAATAAAGGAATCAATTTAACACCATCAAGTGATCGGATATAAAACAATTCCAAGCTACGGCTGCTAATGTTAAAATAAGAACATATGAGATCGTAGTTTTAGCAGTATACTGCCCGCCAAGACTGCCGCCTGATTTTCTTAGCTGCCATGCTAAAAGAACTTTTTAAAGCAACCAAAGAACTAAAATGTGATACACTTTCAACTGAAAAACCCACAAAACCACAAAAGGTGTCTGTGATTTTTATATATGTTGAAGAGGCATGTCATATCCCCTGTACTTCTCACACTCTGCGATAGATTAGTTAATAAATCGATTGATTGATGCAGTTTCAAACTACAGCGTGAAGAAAATATAATTTTGTTCGGCCCTTTAAGAAACGAAGAAAATCTAGACAAAGAAAGAGAAACTTTTGTTAAGGACAGTCAATGACACTACTAGATTTTAGTTTTAAGTTTTCCTAGTAGTAAGTTAAGTTGCAGCAAAATTTGTTGTTGATCAATCTTTGATCAGATCAAAATTATTATTAAAAAAAAAACGACATACGGAACCAAGTTTGGTCACCACTGAACGCTTTTTATAGAAGCCATGATGATCCACATTCAAACGGCCACGCGTCAAAAAGATCAACTTTTGAATTACAATTGATTCGAAGATCTTACCGCCGCCATCTTTTCCCTTCTCCTCTAAGTTTTGTTATCAACCTGGACACTACCAACTTATTCTGAAAAAACCTCAGATGTATCACCAGCCCAACAGGAATCAGAATTAGTGTAATATATTGTACCAGAGAAATAGTTATTTTTCATAGTTCAAAATTCATACACAGAAAAATAAATTCTTAACTGTTCTAATTTAAATTTCAGTGTTTTGAAATTAAGGACACCAGTTTAAATTAAGAATTTCAATATGCTTGAAAAATTAATATGATATTTGCAAGATATGATTTTCATTGTAGTAAATAGTCTTGTTTAAAAATGTTTCAAATTTTTATTGATAAATTTAAAATTCTACTTCTGAGATTGTATCATCTCTTTATTTGGAGATTGGAGAGAGTGGAGAACAACATTACAATACACTACTTTCTGTTTTAAACGTCCAAATATTGAAATAAAAACGACAAAAGGTAATATAATTTTGATTTGAGCATATGGTTGTGCCGTATACTCAATGTTCGAAAATATAAGTTTATAAAATAATTGTCTCAAAATTGTGATATCCTTGATGTAATAAGTGTGAGAAATTTGCTCCGACTGGTGGAAAGTTCTTGTTAGGGTTTTATTGTGTTTTTTCGGTATATATAGTAGCAGGCAGTTTGTAAATATTACATTTGATAAAGACACGGTGTTGTCGAAATAGTTGTCATGTGAATATATATAATTTCGTGAAAATCTGAACTTTTAGTTCTTATCTAATTAATTTTTCTCTTAATTATTAGTATACCTTTAGTAACACCTTTGAAAAAGCCAATTTTTAAAAGTATTCCTTAACTGCCTTTATTTGTTAAAAATCATTAAAACTTATTATTGGTCAACTAATTACACATTTTAGTATTAATTTAAAACTACCAAAAATTCAACATAAAATTACGGTTCTTTAAAAAAACGACGGTGTACGTTCAATTCAAGTTGCTACATAAATACCTAAAATTTTAAAATGAAGCGATGAATACTTAATTTGAATTACCTACATTTTTCTTTAAAAAAATTAAAATAATCAAAGAAAGCATTTCCTTTTGCTAAAAGAAACTTAAGATATTGAGAATTTGCCATTCTTATTTAAAACCGACATAATCTTGAGTATATGCTAAGCTTACTTTTGTTCAAATCGGGCTTAACCTATTTGAACCAAGTATTATGTTTTTTCGTGTTGATGAACTTTGTTTTATCTTTTAACCTTCCAACCGACTCCTGTGAGAGATACACACTGGCTAAGTTCCTTTTGATCTTCGTTTCAACGGAACAAACCTTGTTATACATTTAGTTGGCGCATCATAGGGATTATTAACGCGTGATGGTTTTTTAATTAAAAAATGCTCACATAAAGTGTGACGCATCTTCCAACGCTGTTAAGTGGAATACTTTGGAGTCAAGGTAACGATTTACTTTTAGTAATAATTCCGAAGCCTTAAGGAATTTTAATAAGTATTGTTCAGACGAAAATTTTTAATAAAGCATACCCGAGGTCTTCATAAATTTCCAAATTTATTAATTAAGTTAATTTAATTAGAACCTTCGCCGACTACCTTTTTTTTCAAGCTGCGGTGGAAAATGTTAATTATCGTCCCGCGCGCCCGGAACTTGGGCTTTAAAATCCGGACGTATTCGTTTTAGTTTCGCCGCCCGGTTTTCTTATTCGCGAGAAAACAAAGGTTTTCATTTAAAATCTCGCCCGGGCATTAACGGACAAATGTGCCGTAATTTATTTGCCAACTTCGGGTCACTCTTTTATGAAAAGCAAAGGCGTGCGCGAGGGCTGCTTTAACCGAATAATTCTTGGACGATTTACTATTCCCATTTCTCATTTTGTAAATTAAACTTGGGTTTCGCAAAACTGCTATCAAATTAGGTTGGTACTAATATTTGTATTTTTTTTTCATGTTTGCCATGTGTTTGTCGGTTTTTGACGTATAACATTACCATTGTTTTACTTGTGGGCTATAACAAAGGCAATAGAGTGACAGAGACAACGGTACTGATAATAAACAAGTAGGGGGTGTCCAAGAATTGTTGGTTTTATATATTTCGGTATTTCAGAATTATCACAACTTTTTATTAAGATAAAATGATGAAATTTGAAATGTCGTAGCATGTCATGACACTTGCTTCCTAATTTATCCGAAAATATCAGTTTGCTTGTTTGCTTATTTCTATAGAAAATAAATACAATATTATCCTCGTATAACATCAACGAAATTATCTTTGAAACACCATGTATATAGCAATATTTTCATCAAACCATTTTAGCCTGACACTGCAAGCTCTATTTTTATATTATTCTTACTTCTATATAAATTTTTATTTACTTGACCTTATATTATCTGCCCACCTCATTGGTAATCATTAATATATTTATTACTTTGAGAAACTGCCTGTAATAACATCGCTGTTACGTTGCTTTCATTCACCAAACTCGCCATTCTAATTTAGGAAAGGCACCTGTCTTAAAAACTGAAACACGGAAAATTGTCATTGCAATTTATCTGAACTTTATGTTATAAGCACCCTGGTAAGTTGTCCACCCTGCTTAATAATCACAGTCATAGCAACTATACATTTTATTACTCTCTCGTATTTCAAAACGAAATAAGCAGCGTTTTATTAGAAAAAAAAATAGAATCCATCAACGTTTTTAAAAGTGCGTTGCTTATTTCATTTTTGTTTGTGTTATTTTTTGTTTAATTTAAATGTTTTGCCAAAATGGCTTATTTCTATCTTCCCCGCAAAAGTGTAAAAATTACACACTGTGTACATATTTATTTCTAGGAAAATTCATTATTTGAAATATTTTTTTAAAAATGGCAATGTAGTAAATAGTATTTTTAGATTAGACTTGCTAAAAAAATTAATAAATCAATTTTAAATAATATTAAAATTTTATGATACTTTTTAACATTTTATATTAGAGTATGATAGTAATTTCAAAATGACAGATCAAATGTCCGAAAAATTAACATAGGTATATAAAGAGGACTCCATTGGAAAAACCGTCCAATTCGCATCATGGCAAATATTTTTTGATACGATCGTTTATAAAACCTTATTTCCATTCATTAAAAATTAAAAATTTAAAATTATTTTCATCATATACAGGGTGTCGCAAGAGTTCTGATACTTCTAATTGAATCCCGCGTATATGGTATTAAAATATTTTTTGGAAATTTTTTAAATACTCAAGAAGCACTTAAGTTATGTAATTAAAATTTAATTGGAAATTTATATTAACTACACCAATTTATAACGGTAGGTAATATTTCCAAAATGTACTTTCTGACTGATAAGTTCAACATTGTGTTGTATTTTGTTATAGGTTCGCCTATGGTGGGGAGAAAAATCCCAGTAAAAACCCTAATAAAATCTCGGGCCACGGGAAAAATTGTCATTATCCCTTTTATTACCCCAAATGAAAATGAGAAATTGATTGGGTAAATATGGACGCCGTGGGTCGTAAATCCAACCACACTTCGTTACATTGTTACGTTGAAGCAAGGCATAAAATAAAACTCTTATGATCGATTATGGAATAGTAAAGATACAATTTAATCGGTTATTAAGAGGAAAGTGAGGTTATGTTTATGGCCACAAGGGCGGATCAACACCATTAAATCCCAAGAATGATATTAATATTTACGCGCCGGTTTAATATCTTGTCACTTTCTTTAAAATGGCAAAGATTGCTCCGGAGAAATTAAGAAAATCACTCAGCGTAAATTCAAATGAAACCTAAAATTTATTGCGTCCAAAATAATAGTCACTAACTATTTATATAACGTATTTATTTCTATTTATAGATTATTTATATTTGGGCGCTTCGGCTTCTCTTTTCGACTGACCTACTACCGAGACCGGTGCGCCGCTTTTATAGAACTCACCGCTCAGCCCATTCGACTCGTTGGTTACAATTTTTATCGCTCTTATCCTTGGATAAGTAATTCAAATGTCTTTGTCCTTAATATGAAACAAAAAATTGATCTAGAGTTTATAATTAAACAAAATTTTAAAACTTGATACATGGCAAACTTATTATTCTCACCTTCCAAACAAAAAAATTCGACACCGTAAAAATATAACGCGATTGACTAGAATAACCACGGCAACTTTACTATTCTCCTAGTTTCATCATCAGTGCCTCAAAGATCCTACTTGAACCCCTTGCTTCTCAGTCTATTCGTTAATGAGATCGATTGTTGTCTCTCACATTCCTTATTCCTTCCTTATTTCTTCTCTTTGTTAACCAATTAAAGTCATTCATTAAAATTTATGCTCTTGACCTGCAGAATCACCTTGAGAGGTTGATTCTATGGTATGCAAAGTAATTCCTCCACAAGTTTCAATACGGAGATTTTTTCCCAAATCGATTATATAATACGCTCGGATTAGTGAAGAGAACTAAGCTAAGAAAACTTTAGATGCCGCATTATTATTATTGATGTTTAAGCTTTTAAGTTTTTAGATTTTCCGATGCTTTAATTGTTTTGATTAATAATTTAAAAACGTTTTGATATCCATCACGTTTTAATTTTTACCGTCAATTTAACCTGGCACATTTGTATCCTTGAATATGCTCCAGTAATTTCTTAATCATTAAAAAAAATGAGAAGCTAACACTGAATTAACAAAATCTAAACTCTGGTTTGCTAAGGAACGTCAAAGAAATAAATAACGAACAAAGTTCAAAATTCCTGGAGCTGTAACCAGGTGGCTAAAAATATCTGAATTATTTTTTTTTAATATGTATCCTTAAGGACACTGTGGACTCTAATAAGTTATTTGCAGCACATCATGACCCTTCAATGGCTTTAATGACAGATTAAATCAATTAATTAAAATTCTTCTATAGCTTACATACTTAAACCTCTTTTTTACGCTTACAAAAACCGAGCACTTTCTTACACGTTAATGAGGTCCACTCGTAAAAATCACGGTCTGTTTTTTTCGCCTTAGGTTATGTTCCAAAGAGTGAGACACAAGCTCTTCCAGTAAACAACTTTAAAACCGTAGTCCAAGACTTCTTAATAACGCAAACCTTCTCCAGTTCTATGTGAGCTACCGAGGTGATAAAAGTAAACGAAAATTATGTCTGATAGAAAGAAACGCAAAGTAGATGCAGGAAGTCGCCAGTTCAAACAAAGAGAAGGATTCCTTTTTACAGTCCCTAAAAGGAACCGCTACAGAAGAGGTCATTTTTAAAAAAGTTCAAGTTTTGTTTGAATTTTAAATAAAAAAGCAACTGTCAGTGAGGTCAGGTGTCTAAGCAAATTTAAAATATTGAAGCGGTTTTACAAGCTTAGGAATAAGGTAGCGGATTTTATGTAATTAAAAGATAATCCACCATCTGAATTGAGTGATCCAAAATGGATATATGAATTAGCATTTCTGGTCTACATTGCTGTTTGAATGATTTAAATTTGAAACTTCAAAAATAAGATACACATAGTAAATGATTTGCACAGGGTGGTCCTAATTGGAGTGTTTTAACAGTTAAAACCGCATGGCGATATCTTCACTCCCAACCGAGATATACGGCTTGTTTAAATTTTCGGTCCTTTTGGGAATTACCAGTAACTTGTTTATTCATGAAAATTCTGCGTTTGGTAAATCTGCCAGCATGTGTTGGTCGATCTTTGCAGGGCTTGCCATTAATTCTTGTTAGGAGTATTTATTATCTGCAAGATGGTTGAAATTTAACTTTTAAATAAAGAGTTTGGACAATGTCGGATTGGAACTAGAGGCCCCATTCTGTGGCCTGGGCAATCGTGTGATCTAACTAAAGTAGATTTTTTTTTATAGAGGAGATTAAAAGATCTTATATTTAAAGACAGGATCTTCCAAACCAAAGCAGAGTTAGAGGAAGCCAATCGAGAGGCATTTGGTTCCATCAACCCTATAGAGTTTGTGAATAGTTCTGTACCAAAGAAGGTGCGTTCAATTTAAAATTTTACTTTAAAATATTTCAGTATAATTAATAATTAATTAAAAAATTATATTTTAATATTTTGTATTCTAATATTTATAATGTTCAAAAAGAACTTCAATTTAATATTTTAATCTTTTATTTTAGTTTTAGATATTATTTTTAATTTTAATATTTTTGTTTACTTAGCAATAAAAGAATTAACCTAAAAAACAAAACATTTTAAATATTAGAATACAAAATATTAAAATATAATATATAAAACATATTTTTAAGAACATAGCCAACTGTAAATGATTGCCATATAAAATAACAAAGTTGTATTTTATTTATTTGAAATCGGAGAATTATAGAAAAAATCTACATTTGCCTTAAAAAAGGCCTAATAATGTTTTTATCCGAATCAAAAATTTTCATAAATACAGTATTTACGTGCCGAAAATTGCAAAACGCCCTACATCTCGCTCAGTTGGTAGTCAAGATCTCGCCATGCGGTTTTAACCATTCAATGTTTCTCAACAATCGAGCACTTGTGGGAGGCACGGATGCTGTCTGGTAACCAACCATTTCGCCATGATATCTGCTAAAGAACCCAAATTACTGGCGCAACAATTTTCCAATACATTAAGCGATTTAACATAATTAACACAGTTTCAATTCGTTTGCTACTACAAAAAGTAACTTGCAAAATGCTCCAATACACATAATACAAACTAAAATATCGTACAAGGTTGACTGATGATTCCTTTCGTCTTGGTGTCAGTGGAATTAATCAAAACATCGATTGGATTAGTGTCCAAAATTGAAATAACTTTCGTAGTTACTAATAATTCGTTAAAAATATCTGCTACCAATGCTTAATTGGTATTTATCCGCTTTTTTTCGATCCGGCGAATAATTTTCACTCATTACAAAAGGTAATTTAAGCAGCACTTTTCAACTCGTTCGCCGGAACACCGACCCTCCTCTTCGGCCAATTATTCCGTCCGCATATACTGGGAAATTCGATTTTTCCCGAATAATGAAAGTCTATAGCTGAGTACTTCAATCGCAGGTGCCCTATAGCATTACGGTCTGCACAAAATGCATTTCTTGAACAATGGACTATGGAGCGAGGAATGCCATTAATGGAAAATCCACATAGATAGAAAAATCATTACCTGTTTTGAGGCGGGCGGGCGACCACATAATGTTCCTTTTCCGTGTGAATTACCGAGGATAGAGCTTTGTATTAAGTTGAATTTATAGAATAACTTCGATTGCCGACTGCGGGAAAAATGTATGAAGTTTGTGTTGGAATGAGTATTTGTTTAGTCGAATAATATGTGAACCGATATATGCATTTCAAAGAATAATGAAATTTGGACTATTAGAATGCATTATTTGTTTAGCCATATTTCATAGAAGTAGTAATGTACCTATGAGTATTGTTAAGAGTCTTGAGATTGCCAGGTAGACGACAGCTAGTTGACATTGCCTTGTTGGCAATGTTCGTTCTTAACTGCGAATTTATTGCTGAGAAACGGATTAGTAAAACTGCGCTTTCTGAAAATGAGAAAATTGTTGTTCTCAATGTTGTTAAAGTTCTTCGCCGCCAAAACTCTGCATTTGAAGTGGCAAAGACAGTAAACACGGCCCTATCAGGTCATTAAAGAGAAGTACGGGAAGAGAAAGCTTTCGTTACGTGGTAAGCTTGGAAACACTCTAACAAAAACAAAGGAAAAAGGTGAAAGATGAATAATTTCTCAAAATGTGCTGATTATCACACCTCATAAGGGCTTATTGATCTTTTACACGAATGGTGTTAGAAAATTCGGATATAAACAAAGTCGTAGTAGTGAGCTAGCTCTCGACCTACCCCATATTTACTTTACTATTTCTGATAATATTTTAACTTTGTCAGCGATAAAAAAGGAAAGAAAAATTTGCTCCAAAAATATAATATCAATGATTTGTAAATTTAGACATTTAAGCTTATTCAGTTTTATTTTTTTACAACTTTTGAAAAGTGTTGTATATTGCTTTTGCTCTTGGATATTGCTAGCCTTTATGATCAATATTACACATTTGCTGATGATGTATTATAAAATATATCTTCATAGATTTTTTTTTTGAGAGGGGAAATCTTCAATAGGACACTATCCTGTCCGTACAGTCTTGCGTGTGGGATTTTTACCCACTAAAACTCCCTTTCTCCCCCCTCAAGTGCTTCGGGCAGTCGGGCTAAGTGCTGGTTCTCCTTTGCCTTTCGATTTCGTCTCTTTCCTTTAAACTCATAATGTTACGGATCATTTTGTGCACCTCATTCCAATATTTCTTTTTTAGGGTCATAGTTTGAATTATATTATCCGGCGTCAGTGTGTACCCTATTTTATCACTTGCATTCCTTCTCATATCTTTCCATCTGTCACAATCAAATATAGTGTGCTCTGCCGTGTTTTCCTCTGTGCAGTATATGCATCGATGTGCCTCATCTTTATGAAAACGCTTCGCATACGCCGCGTAACATCCGTGTGCGACTGCAACTAACTTATGCTTGTGTTAAGAAATAGTCTATATCTCGATGCACACAATATCCAGCTTTTAATATTCTTTATCAGCCTCTTAGTCCACTGCGCTTTCTTTGGCTCTCTATCCCACTTGTCTTGCCACTCCATGAAGGATATTTGTCTTGCCCTAGTTTTTCTGTCCCTTTGTTCTTTGTGTCCTTGTATATATATTCGCTCTTTTATAAGTAAGTCCATAGGTCCACGTCCAGTTTCTCCCTAGACAAGGATTCATTTCAGAAAATGTATATTCCAATCACCGATAAAAATAACTTTGTCATACAGAAGCACCTTTTCAGTCATAACGTCATCCAAATTTTCGACATATTAGTATAGTAGTATACATAATATATAATTAAATAAATAGGGTCCTATGATGCCTATTATTTATTAGTGTAGGAATGTCATCTCTTATAGAACAAAGAAACCGTTTTATACCGCCCTTTCTTTCGTGCGACCGTTAATAAATAAATACATTCGAATGGATATCGTGATTTTCTCAAATTAATAATGGTGTCATATTCTAATATATTGACCGAGAAAACCTGAAATAACCATTTCCACTCTTAGTCTCGTAAATCTCGAAGTCAAAAGCCATTCTTCTAAGTTTTTACATCGCAAATATAGAGATAAAAAAGAACTTAAGGGTCTCTCTCTCTTTCTCTCTCATTCGCTAACGGACGAACTATAGATAATTAGTGGTGGTCAGCCATTTAATAAACTGAATAACAAAGATTCGGTAATCCCTTTGAAACCACCACGGACCAGAGATAAAGCGGTACCTCGCATTTTTGATTCTCCGTCCTTAGTCGCGGGAAATTCATTAATCAATCCCGTTGAGAAGTGACGCCGAATTACTCCCCACTCCGGGCATGGGCGGCAAAAGGCTTAGAATTTATCGAGGAATTCGTGTGTGCCCCTGCCCGGCAGTTATGGCGGTAACAAATCGGCCTCGAAATTACTGGAAAATTCTTGGAAAACCGTAAATTACCGGGCGGCGAACCGAGCGTTCACGTACGAATTTTATTCGAGATGTCGGGGATGTCGGCCGTAAATCAAATCGGCGTATCAAAACTGATAAATCGCCAACGCGTAACTTTTGATCTGGAAAAATGGCCGCTCGAGCCGCGGAAATCCAGTCCGAAGAAGTGGAATTAAAAACGCGGAGCAATTAACCAGGTTTGAGTCAGGGAGATTTATCGAGGCCGAGAGTTATGATGAATTTTGGGAAAATTTCCTTCAATGCTCTATTAATGCGAGAGCGATATAAAATATACTCTCTGAGACAGACACAAAGTCGATTTAATTAGCAATTTTTTTTTCCGGTGATTACTATGTTAAAAACAGAATAACAATTTAATGTAGGGTTAAGAAATAAATGAGGAAAATGTACTATTTTTAAATGTAACACCCTGTATGTTTTTTTACTGCAACGTTCGTAAATCACCAACAGAACCAAAAAGGTCATACGCAACATTAGCCTTAAATTACATATCAATTGCTACAATTTCACCTATTCCTTGGCCTCCTAGGCCACCACCCCACTTGATTTCTACTGGTGGGAATTGAATTTCGGGATTTCGGAATTTTTGTAATTTAATCTCAGGATCCCTGGATTAATCTCCTAAACCCGGAAAATAATATAAATGTAATAATAAAATAATAATTAATAAATAATTAAATATTTAATATTTTTTAAATGTTTTAGTCAAATAACTTTACTTACTGAAATATAATATGTATTCTGTACACAAAATTGCCTACCACATGACAAAGAAAATAAACATAATCAGAATTAGAACTTAGAAGTATTAGAAGTTTAACCAGTGACTCTAAGGTAGAATCCACTAAGATCTTATTCTGGCAGGTCGAATTGTAAGCAAATGAGCTTATACCACGCAATTCACCATTTTCAAATAGGGCCATTTGCATTTTCACAACATTTATAACATTATCAGATTTTCCCCTCAATGATGAGGCCACTAAATCAAGATGACACATAAATTTTAAAGAAAAAGAAAAAAAAGAAAACGAGAGGAGACAGCATCATCAGAAAATCGCAAAACAATCTCATCGACGTTATATTAATGTAAAAATATTTTTCTACTACTGTCTGTAAAACGCCTATTTACACACTGATTTAGAGTGTGGGAAGCGTCACTTTACCACGCAGTTTCGTTTCCTACGGATTCGAGCCACTTCGGACATTTCCGGGATATTACCGTACTGGTTTGGGAGCAATCGGATGTTTTCGGAGATAATTCCTACGCCTTGAGTTTTGACGTTTGTCAATTCTGACGGCCATGTCAGTGAATGTATTCGTGTTGTTTGGCGAAAATGTACCCAAAAGCTAACGGCCGTAGAAAAAGTAAACTCGGTAAACTTTTTTAAGTCACTCGTTTATTAAACACTCGCTCTGCTCGTGTCAAACAAACTCGTGAGTCAAATGCCGTTTACCGCACTTGTTGCATAATGTACTATTTTCTACTCCCGTTTGTAAAACGCCTAATTACACACCGATCTAGCATGCACGAAGCAGTTTCATTTCCCACGGATCCGAGCCACTTCGGACATTTCCGGGATATTACCGTGCTGATTTGCGAGCAATCGGATGTTTTCGAAAATATTTCCCACGCCTTGAATTTTGACGTTTGTCAATTTTGTCGGTCATGTCAGTAAATGTATCCATGTTTTACCAAAAACTAACGATATAGTATGCAACACGTTCGGTAAACTTCAGTAAAAGTCTCTCGTTTATTAAACACTCGCTCCGCTCCGCTCTGCACTTGTTGCATAATATACTATTTTTTGAATTTGCCTGTAAACATTTGACTGAATCTAGAAAAATCAAATATTTTCTACTTATATTTGTTAATAAGTGAAGCAATTCTGTAAGAGTGCTTTTGTAAAGTACTTTTTTATGACTGAGAATTCTAATTAAACCGCGGTGCCAACAAAAAAGCTTCGTCGATTAAAAAAAGGTAACGCAAGTTTAACCATAGAGCTTATTTTAGCTTCATCCTATGTCAAATTATTATATACGCCTAGAAATAATCTGAAACACAAAGAAATTCACAGAGTATTATTTTTACGTCCTGGTTCAAAAAGTAATATGGTAGAACTTTAACTCATTATTTATCTAGCTATGTGATGGGTTGTTATGCAGAGTGGATGCACATCTTCGCCGTATACGTCGTATGAGCACTGAGGTTTTACGAAGACCGGTGATTTCAAAGAATAGCTGCTAAAACATAGGAACTTTAGAGATCCTATCATCACAATCAGTGCAGTGGGATATGGACCAGGGGAAGCTATAGATCGACGGTATCTTGACTTAAGGACTACAAACATATCGTCCTTGATTGGTACTGCCATTGTACCAATTAGGAATGGAATTATGTGACTTCACCGTTTCAATTTTGAACGGAGCATGAGATTGCGCTTCCTAGGGACATTATTGTTTGGGATCCCATAACTGTAGAAAGCAAGTCACTTCTAGTCTTTTTGTACGAAAACATGAACCTTCAATCCTACAGTAACAACATGTTACAACCTGTCGCGTTGTCCTATCTTCGGCAACAGCAACTACTATTGAAAGTGTAGGATATGATAGATGAAAGGACAAGTTCAAGGCCTGCGTCCTCGAGTAAAATTATTGTGAAAGAACCTGCCGCGGGCAGAAAACAAATTTTACAAAACAACGAATCGTAAGTCAGCAGATAATATCATGGGGGATAAACTCCAAGTTATATTGGAGCTAATGTTCGCTTAACAGTTCTAAGTATTCATTCACCAGATTATCTAATTGTTTCATTACGCATCTGAACTCAACGTGTGGTAAGCGATAGTTCCCACCTGATATCATAGTCTTGTTGAATAAAAGTTTTCGTTTATTTCGTTTTCGTTTCGCTAGCATTACGTCTCCGATATTTGTAACTGATGAACCACAGAGGCCCGAGAATCTACCCTTGCGGAACAGCCGCTAGGTAGGCCTTTAACTTATTAACCTAACACATCGTCGAGTGCAAAATAAAACTTTATAAATAAAAAACGTTTTTTTAATATAATTTTATCACCCGGTATTTTGAATATGAAACTTAGTCCTGATTTATACAAGGTTTTAGTCTTAAAAGACCTTCAATCAATCAATCACTTCCAAATTTGAAACGAAATCATTTATTAAAAAATGTTTCCCTTCATCGCCGCAGCAAATCCAGCAATACCGGAAATATCCCTAGTTAGGCAATAATCCGAAAATAAATGTCGGATTTTCTCCCTTTTGATGAATCGCGCACAAACGAAATCATTTTAAGCGTTCTTATTTATCTTGCTTCAAGTTTCGAATAAGAGTGTATAGAGCCCGACATTCTGGAGTCTTATTCAATTAACTCAATTTTCCCCCACTAATTAAAGCTGAAAATCTTAAACAACGCGGATAAATGCGAAATGAAAGCCAGTCGGCGAGTGACTGGGTTTAATTCGACGCGAAAATTATTAGCTTTCCGAACGTTTCTACCAATTCGTTGGCGAACATCAACAAAGTATCGTCGATATTATACGGTTTTGTTGATTTTGGGCGAGTCTTCAAAGCAAATGAAAACGATTCGGCGCAATTTAAACGAATCCGTCAAGCAAAAGTTAAACGTAATCTCGAATTTAACGAGGCACTCTCCACGTCCCGATCAAATGTTAAGATTTAGAGGTTCACGTTTGAAACATTGAATAGTGGCATGACAGTGGCTGTCGAGATCATTTGTTTGCAAAAATAAATAAAATAGCAGGAAATAATTCAGCCGGGTGGTTTTCCACATATTTGCTGAAAATGTAGGTCCTCTAAACTATGAATCCAAAAATAGTTATTAATATTAGTAAATAATCTATTTTTAAACTTATCTAAACACGTATCTAAATTCTAACATCTCAAGTCTTTGTGATGGTGCAATAAATTATTTTATATATATTTGAAAAACATGTAGCTGACCGATGCTAATGAGAAGTCGCTTTTGAAGTCTTTATATTTTCAAATGTGTACTGCGTTATTTCTAAAAAAATTTACATCAACATTATTTGACTCGTTGCACAACAAATGGCTTGGGTGCACCCTGTTTTTTTAAACAAAATTTTGAAAAAGTAATTCCGCAAAAATTAAACTTAAATGAGTATCTAAAACATCACCCCAAACCAAAATATCGCTCTGGAGTCTAGATGGTAAGAGAGCGTAGTTGTTGTTTTCGCTTAAGAAGTTTGTTAAGTTTTATAAAAGAAACTCCTTAAGTTTTTACACTACTATTAGCGTACCAGGTATTGGATTTTGTCAAACTCTGGTCCTATTTTGCTGGTACAACCAAGTGGACCATTTGTTTTGAAAGTGGTGTAAATCCATTAAAAAAAGAGATATCATTTTTTTCTGTATAACTAATCCGTGCTTAAAAAATTTCCATGTTTAGTACAACTTAAACTCGATCGGAAAATGAAATTGCATAATCATCGATTATGAAAGTCCGATTAACGGAAGTAGGTGGCTTAACAGAGTGTTACCGATCAGTGGTTTGGTTTTTATCGTTTGTTTTCATCTTACGTGTCGAGAGTTGCTAATTTAGGTTGCTTATTCTATTATTTTCTTAAAATGGATAACGTCATATTAACCTCAGATAGAGATATAGGTAAGAACAAACGATAAATAGATACAATTTTATAACCATTGAAAATATATGTTTTACTTAATTATAAATAAATTCACGCAGACATAAACCCCATGAAGAACAGAAGAACAATCAAAGATTCAGAGGATGAAAACAATTTCTTCATGAACAACAAATTAACGAATCGTAAAAAAAGAAGATGAATAATAGAGGTAGAATCTTCATTAGATGAAGATATTTTTATTAAGAACTTAGTTTCTGCATAACAAAATAAAGAAAAATATTTGCAATCAAAATTAAGCGAAATAGTGGATAAAAGTGTAATATTGGTGTTCTACGAGAATCTGTCAAATGAAGAAGGCCTAGGAATAATCCGGGGACTAAAAGGGCATATGCTTATAAATTTTACCTATTCGCTTCTGGTGGAAATATTTTAATATATAAGAATTTTTTTCATTAATACTTTCCAAATATCTACTGGACATTAGAACATTCCGAAAGACATGCGTGGAAAAATACATGGCTCTTGCAGAATGCAGTGATAGACCACATAAAAAGTTTTGGTTAGTCATCACTATACTCAATCACAAAAGCTCGAACGGACGTTCTTAAATCCTGAATAAAATATTAGAAAAAGGTATAATTTATACTTGGGAAAATGAAAGACAAGTAACCTAGATTCCATTACCTGTGTGAAATGCGATTTCTTAAACGTGAGAGAAATGGGGAACGAAAAACCGAAAATATTTTTTTTTCGACGCTGATCATTTCTGTACCAATGTGGGTCCCCTAGGTCCTCCCCTAGCCGAGATATAAGTTTGGTTGCCAAGCGCGTAAGCTTTCAAAAAATTCGATTTCATCGATTTTTCGAAATAAAGAAGCGAACTTCGGTGTTTATAAATATCACTTTATAGTCACACGGTTATTTAAAAGAATGACACAAATGCTCTGCCCATACACTTTCTGCTATAGAATCCGCTTCGCTGAAGGGGTCGTTTCAAAAATGCGATGAACTCCGGTATCCTCTTAATTAAAAATATTTAACCTCGGTTTTGCTGAAAACTTGGCGAATTCCGGCGGTCTTCAGTGGCTCGAAGTTGGCATTAGTCGAGTCGGGTATTCTCTCGTTCCGTTTTTTCGACCCGCAACGATCCGGTTATTTCGGGCGTTTCAAAATGACGCCCGCCCGAAACTTTGAACGAAGTTATTTTTTTTGTTTAAAGCAGACTCCGGTTTGCGCCTCGAGAAGTTTCGTGCCGGAAGCAGAAGGCGGAGCCGTAGAGACAAAAGCGGAACAACATTTTACGCCTCCGAGACTTAAAATATACAAGACTTGGGCTAACTAGCTATTTAAAAAACGAATGGTTCGCTGCTGGGATAACTTAACTCCCCGCTCACGCTTCTTTTTTACTGCCGAAGCCTCTAAATGCCGTGCGCTTTTGACGTTTTGCTGATTTTTCGTATAGAAAACAATTTAAGTGAACGCACTGTATAATTATTTCTTTTTGTATACCCTATTTTTTAAGGTTCATCATCAAAAAAAGTCTATTGGTGTCAGATCAGGACTTGCAATGGCCGACGCATGTCTCAGTTTTAGATAATGTAGATAGTTGTTGACAGTGTAAATATTTTATTACAGCTTGAACACAATATGTAACACTGCCTTGCTAAAAAACCTCTCTTCTTCGTTCAAAATAGGACCCACTATTCGGTCCCTTAACATTGCACACCAAATAGAATGCGTAGTCAAATAATTCCACAAACACAATATATATATATATATATATATATATATATATATATATATATATATATATATATATATATATATATATATATATATATATATATATATATATATATATATATATATATATATATATATATATATATATATATATATATATAATGACACTATATTCCGGGATATCATCCGTTCGCTCGTTGAACTCCGACTGGAATCCTGCATCCGACTGGAATCCTGCAAATCTTGCATCCGACTGGAATCCTGCAGACGTTTCGCCAAAATCTCACTTGGCATCTTCAATGATCGCGCTCCGAAAACACTTCGAACACTCACTCGGAGCGCGAGCATTGAAGATGCCAAGTGAGATTTTGGCGAAACGTCTGCAGGATTCCAGTCGGATGCAAGATTTGCAGGATTCCAGTCGGATGCAGGATTCCAGTCGGAGTTCAACGAGCGAACGGATGATATCCCGGAATATAGTGTCATCACATTTTTCCATCCGTGAATCAATACGTGAGAATATATATATATATATATATATATATATATATATATATATATATATATATATATATATATATATATATATATATATATATATATATGTATATATATATATATATTTATATATATATAAGATGCTTTATGCGCGTTCTATAAAGGTATTTATTATTAGTAACAAGTCACGAAACCTTAAATACACATGCAAAGTTTTTAAGTACATTAAAATATGAATTGAAAAATTCCCTAAATAATGCAGAGGGATTTTTATATAAAAACAAAACTAACCAAAACTATTTTACTTGTTTTGCTAACAAGATGGCAGATAGGTGTAGGAACAACTAGTGGAAGTTGTTTAAATTTTTATGTCGGATTTGTAAATCCAATAAGACATCAAGCTCATTCCATGTATATTTTTAGGTGGCCGAATATGGGCTGCCCTGCACATTTTATAGCAAAGTTGTAATGTAACTTTTTGAAGGGGTCGGTATGATGAACACATATGAAAGGTTTGAATAAATTTTAATAATCCAAGCTTCAGTTATTGAATTGAAATTTTTATAATTAAGGTAATGAATCAAACACCAGCTAAATGCATTTTGACAATGACAATAATTAAAGCTAAATATGCGTTATTCCATTGGAAACAAAGTAACCATAAATAAGTGGTATTATGCAGGAAACAGTCTTAGAGCAGCGCCTGAAATGCTTTCTTTTTATTTTCCGGCTAAAACGATACCTTCAATTTCAACAATTAGACGTATTATTACCCACATTAAAAAAACTATTATTTTTCCTATAAATACCAAAAGCACCAAGAGCTCCGGATACCGGTCACACCGGTATCCGGGGCAATGAGGCAGCGGACGCCTTAGCCAGGGAGGGCTCCTAGCATAGGCATATAGGGCGAGAGCCCCGCTTGGGGATCGCCCCGTGTGTGAGGCGGGGAGCTCTCGAAGCCTGGGCGAGAGACCGGGCCGCGGGGGGCTGGAGAGTTACTCCGGGAATGAGGCAGGCGAGGCTTATGATGGATGGGCCCGCCCTTCCTCGGACCAGGGAGCTGCTTAGACTGACCAGAAGGGAGTGTAGAGCACTAACAGGGGCCTACACAGGACATTGCAGGCTTAGGAGGCATCTTTGCTTGCTAGGCACGAGAGGAGACCCCGTATCATCTGCTCACCGAGTGCCCTGCCTTGACATGAGCAAGGTTGGGAGTCTTCGGAACGGCCCTGATCGATCCGGACGCAGTGCACGGTATTGGGCTAAACGAGTTGCTGACCTTCTACAGGAGGGGCGGCATTCTGGACGCCCTCTAGAGCGGCCTGGGGGCACAACGGGCCCATCTGGTGGCCTAAGTGCTTGGACGCCCGCGAAGGCGCCCCCCTTTAATACCGATACCAATACCAATACCAAAAGCACCAAGAGGTCCGGAAAGATGATGAAGAAAGAAGCCTAGCACTTTGTTTTTAAATGATGAAAACGACAAACAATAAGCCAAGACAATGAATATCGTTTTATTTATGCTGAAGGGCTATATCCTAAAAAAATAAATGTTCTTTATGTTGGGAATTTGGGGACATCATATTATTGGGTCATTTTTTATTGACCACCTCACAGCGGAAACGTATTTGGACTTATTACAAATTCAAATTGAACCCACACTAGAAGTTGTTCGCGAAAATCAGGAAATCTGGTACCAGATCAATTGTTGTCCGGCTCATAATTCCCATATGATTAGGGAGTATTTGGGAAATAATTTTAACGAGATTGTTATTGACCTAAAGTGGCCGAGGTCACCTGACCTTTCGCCAAAGGACTTTTTTCTATAAGGTCTCTTGAAAAGTGTTATCTATAAAAATGTTGAATTTGCAAATCTTTGCCAAAGCCAAAACGCTAGTTCTTGAGGGCCAAATTTATAGTCCTTCCTTGAAGCTTTCTTCTTGCTTAAACAGTCCTTTAAATGAAATTCATTCCAAGAACGCGTTAAGGGATACGGAGGTCTTAGTTTATTTTCAATGTGTTCTATTTGAAATTTCAATGTTGTCCCTGATTGGATTGATTAAGTTGTACATCAGGGCCAATTATTGCCAAGTTTCACAACGATACGTATTTTGTTTCTCATAAAACTTCTTACTGTATTTAATATTTCACATTTACCATTTATAATACGACTATGACAATTTTAACCTATCACACCAGTGATTCATTGCTCCTCTCGGGAATTATTTTCTCGCACTTTATGTGGTTATCATATAAATTACCCACATTGATCGTCTCTTTTAGCTGGACGCCTGTGGTTTATCCAAATACTCGAAAATCTTTAATCAAACTTTTGTATCTGGCGTCATTCGGAAAGACGAATGGTGTCCCGCGCCAAAGCAACGTTAAAACACAAAAATTTCCAAAATAAGTTATTGCGAGCGATTTCAACTTTCGAATCACGAACTCTCAAAGCGGGAAAGTTGCCCGGGATTTTCCCCAGGAAATCATGTAAAACAGGGAAATATTGCAAAAAGTTTTCTAATATCGAATGGCCCGCCCCCCGTATCTACCTATGGCGGGGCAAGGCGTCGTTTATACCGATGAAATTTTTATAATTCTTTCGAATTCGGGCCTGTCGCGGAAACTTTTCGAGCGAGAGGAAACAGACTCGAGTTTTCGTTATGAATTTGGGAGTTTCTGGGATTCGAAAATCCACGTGAGTCGCCGAAACTTTTTCCATGAAAATATTTGAATTGTTTAAGACCTCCCGAAATTTTATGCAAATGTATAACTTGACTTAAAAAATGTATCGAATATGTGGATCGTTCAAGAAAGCTTCCTTTTTATAGGTAATAGATTTTTTCACTGATTCTGATAGAGAAGAAGCGTTAATAACAGATTTAAGGTTGCGATCCATAGATGGCGTAGGATGTTTTTTAAGTTGACGATATGATCCGTCTGTAAGAATATCTTGAATCTTTTCCTGATATTCATTTGTGTCCATAACCACCTTTATCCTTTATCCCTTACCTGCTTTTACGATTACGATGTCTGGATTGGATTTTATAGATTTTAAGACAATGCATTCAGGCTTTGCAATAATGGATTTAGGAGGTTTTGATTTTTTAAGGATTTTTGCGGTTTCAAATAGAATTTCATTAGCTGTTTGAGATGGCAGTTTGTTTAGGATAGACTAGACATTTTAAATGATTTCCTCTTTTGGGATGATACGTGGGGCAAGGACCAGGTTGGAACCTTTTGAAATAGCTAATTTTTCCGTTTTCGAAAGTTGGTGCGATGATACATTCATTGCAGTGTTTGGTAGTTGAGAAGAGTTTGATGGTTTTCCTAGTGTTGACGTTAGTTTTTCAAATTTCTGAATGTGATTTTGGGTAGTAGATAAATTAAGGTTTAAAGCTTTGTCATGAATCATGCTTGAAAAGGTATACAACTCGGATGGGGTCAAAATAGAAGAAATTTCAAGGTGTAGAGACAGAACGGCCTTATTGATTTGCTCTATTTCCTTCCGGGTATAATGAATTCTCCCTCGAAGTAAAGCGAAACTAAATTTTCGAAGAATTTTATAAGCGGATGAAGTTGTGATGTGATGGGATACTTTAAGAAAATTGGGGATAATATTATGGTCTCTACAGCGTAACAAAAAGGTCAGTGTACAGAGTAATCTTGTTGTTGTGGGTAGGCTTGTTAATTTTTCAAAGAAACTTCCACAGCCTACTGTAATACTTTTTACAATACTTGCTGACGTTTCGCCAATCACCCTGTTGACTTCTTCAGAGCTTGAAGCCTGCTTTTGAAGATTATTTCTAATGCGAAATAATTTTAATAATACTTTTTATAAAACTTCTGGATTCCACCTGCGTCGGTTTTTGTTGAGTCGAACTAACTAACGTTTCGCCACTCATCATGTTGGCTTCTTCAGAGCTTGACTGAAACTGGCTCGTATTTTACTCTGTACCTGCTTATATATTGTTTGAGGGGGGCGGAGCTAAATAAGGGGCATACACACCGACACGGATGACTGATTCTCATATTGGTGACAGATAGAGTCGCGGTTTTTACCACTGAGTTGGAAACTAATAATAACCTTCCATTCTTAGATATTCTTATTAATAGAAAATCAAACCTAACATTGGATCATTGTCACATAGACCAATACCTTAATGCATGGTCACATCACCATCAGGCCCAAAAATCATCGGTTATGAAAACTCTTTTTTACAGAGTCGTAAAACTATCTAAGCCTGAGTCACTGAACCCAGAATTAAAACACCTTACCTCTGCTCTTCTCTCTAATAGTTTCCATATTGAAGATATTAAGCGTTCCATAAAAAAATACACTTCATCACAACCTTCCAATAGCAATGAGTCCGAAAACAATCCTACACTTGGCACGGTGGTCCTTCTTTACATTCAAAACATCACTGACCACATATCAAAAGTTTTAAAGAAGTATAACGTCAAAATCAGATTTACCACTTATTAAAAAATCTCTCAATATCTTCAAACGGTGTTTATGCCCCTCATTTAGCTCCGCCCTCCTCAAAAAAACAGGTACAGAGTAAAATACGAGCCAGTTTCAGTCAATCTCTGAAGAACCAAACAGGATGATTGGCCATACGTCAGCAAGTTCGACTCAGCAAAAACCGACACAGGAGAAATCCAGAAGTTTTGTAAAAAGTAATTTTATACTATGCTCCGTTTTTTAATACGAGAGAGTCATAAAATGTTAATTTTTAATGAAAGAGATCATTCCACGAGTTTACAGGAACCTTTGACTTGCTCATTTTACCTGCATAAGCGACAATAAGGTATTATTAGTAGCTCGATTTTTTTTTGTGGTGTATGGTTTGTGAAAAATAACTTACTTTAAAATCCATTTATATTGTATTTAGTCTATTGTGCTTTGATGACGTTTTGTAGAAGGCAAAAAATGTACAATGGAGAACATAAAAGATTAGTTTTTACATCAAAAACTATCATTATAATAACTGGTCTTGAGTGACAGTCGTCAAAAGGGAGATTTGGTCTATGTTCGGATTTGAAACTATCCATGTTGAAGTTTCGGATGAATCCATAAACGCACTGAATCGCGAATTATACCAAACGAACTATTTCTTTAAACAATATCGACATAAAAAATGCAACACAAACATGGACGGCATATGAAGACGATGCAACCATTCCCAAATTTAATTGCAATCTATAGTCATATTTTCTCTGGCAGAGTTCTTATTGAATTGCACTATCGCCAATTAAACAGGGTGGTCAACTTGGAGGTTATATCGTAAAGTTCAGATAAATTGGAATCTTTTTTTTTTAATTCCGTGTATCAGTTTTAGGCAACATAAATTTCTATACAATAAAAAGACGAGTATTCTTAAATTAATGTAACAGCGGCGTTCTTAGTAAGTAAAAACTTATACAGAAGTAAGAATAATATGAAAATAGATAAAATTGTAATACATGTTGTAGTCCTCCTGTTCCGAGTAGTTGGATGAAATATCTTTTGAGTGCAGAGAAATAATAATACAGTGTTTTCCAGCATTTTATCAGCTTCCCTATATGAGGTTTACTTCACAGTGATATTATGGAAGGCGAAGTACCTTTATATTTCGTTTTGAAACTATTTTCTATAAAACAAATTTCGTGTAAAGGGATTTATTCGGATTTACGATCTAGAGTAGCTTCTTTTTCAGCACATCTTTTTGTAATTGCTTCTTTGCTGCAAGTTGTCTTCAAAAACATCAACATTGATTGAAATGCTTGCCGACAAATCCTAATGAGTAATTGTTGATATTTTACCTTTCCGTGGGAGTGCTTTTATTCCAGTGGATAGTCCTTCCATGAAAATATAGTATAGTAACCCTTAGTTAGTGTAGGATATCCTTCATTTTCTCAAGTTTCTATTAGTTAATAAATATAATGATGGCAAACTAATTGGAAACGATAGTTTACTATAATTTTAACTGTTGTTACTATGAAATTTGTTAAAAATATATCGAATATTTTATAATAGTATTTATAATAATAATGAAGATGATAATAATAATAATAATAATAATAAATAATAAACATATATTTTTTTTTGTATGAGACGTTATAAGGCGAATCTTCCTCAACCCGTTCTGGGCGCCTCAAGACACCCTGGGGATGGATAGTGTGTCCCCTTGGCGACAACGGGTTAGCAACAGCCGACCGTGTAAACCCAGTGTGATCGTACTCACACTTCCTCTCTTGACGACAAAACAGTGTGCCCTCCATCTGGAACTGCGTCACCATTACTTCAGATGGAGTGTCGTCCGGACGCGCGTGAT
The DNA here is from genome assembly GCF_029955315.1 of Cylas formicarius. NCBI lineage: Eukaryota > Metazoa > Arthropoda > Insecta > Coleoptera > Brentidae > Cylas > Cylas formicarius. The sequence goes on along the minus strand of NW_026844341.1, from coordinate 2,002,214 downwards.
GTTCTCTCGCGCCCTATGATCTTCCCTATGATCTTTCGGTCTCCTATTGACTAAGGTTCAGCGAGCTTGTATAAGATTTGGCCATTCTATCCTCTTGGCAGAAAGTATTTGCTTTGCCATTTTGCAGACGTGGTCCCAATTTGTCGGTGACTCTAACATTTTTTCTACTAGGTTGTCTGGGCTTATGTGACCGAGTATTTGCTCTGCTATATTCCGCTGCATGTTCCATCTTGGGCAGAAAAATAGAGTGTGTTCAACCGTATCCACGTTTATGCAATAAAGGCACTCCTCGGTTTCGGCCAGATTGAAACGTTTGAAGTAGGCTTCAAAGCACCCGTGCCCGGTGAGTATTTGTGTAAGAAAGAAATCTACTTCACCGTGTCGTCTCTCAAACCAGGGTCTTATATTTGGAATTAGCTTTTTTCTCCATTCCGTTGTACCATCATCTATGTCCCATTCCTCTTGCCAGTATAACATCACCGTGTTTTGTGCTTCCGTTTTAGCTTCTGGTCAATCTTTCTCTATACGGGCTCTGCACTTAACTAGTAGATTAATAGGTCGGATCCTAGCTATCACCATAAGTGCCTTATTGGAAGTTGTTCTGTGTGCTTCGGAGACTCTTATGGCTACCCTCCTTTGAACACTACTCAGAATCCTTTTATAGACTTTCTTCTCAACTGCTTGCTCCCATATTGAGGCGCCATATAGTAGTATTGAAGTCACTACTGAGCATAATATCCTCTTGGTGCTTTCACGAGGCCCATTCACTTTTTGTTTTGTTTGTTTTGTTGGCCTTTTCTGTTACGGCTCTGATGTGGGCCCCCATGGACATGTTTTTATCTAGTTTTATACCTAGATATCTGACTACTTCCTAACTCTGAACTGTTGGGTTTTCCACTGTGACTGAAATGTTTTTAACTTTCCTTCCAGCAACAAGTAGCACTGCCTCCGTTTTTTGGGGGGCTAATTTCAGGTTTTTAGATTTCATCCATTCCGTGACATTGTAAAGGGCATGGTTGGCTACTGTTTCCATCATCTCGGCTTCTTTTACTTCTGCTAAGATAGCCAGATCGTCAGCATATCCGACAAGGGTAATACCATTTGGAACAGGAATTCAGAATACACCGTTGTAATACACATTCCATAGGGTTGGACCTATTACTGATCCCTGCGGGACCCCGCATGTGACGTCCATTTGCGCTGCCTCACCTATGCTTAAACGCCTATCTTCGAAATAGCTTGCTATGATGTTCTACAGATAAGGGGCTATGTTACGATTTCGAAGCTCTTCCAATATACCACACCATGGTGCCGTGTTGAAGGCATTTTCGACGTCTACCGTGACAAGAGCACATAACTTCCTCCTTCCCCACGGTGTCTGTTTTACGTCATCTACCTTTTCTCGTATCCTTCTCAAAGCGCTGATAGTTGATCTCTTTTCCCGAAACCCATGCTGTTCTTCTGCCAGTCCGCCGGTCCTCTCAATTTCTTCCTTGGGACGTTTTACCAGCAAATGTTCCAGTAGCTTACCAGCTACATTGATTAAGCATATGGGTCTATACTTCTTATCCTGACCTGGTTTCTCTATAAGGATAAGTCGCGCCAATTTCCGGTCCAGGAGCTTTGCTATCCTTTATTTTTCCAACTGCAGTTCTTAGTTCTTCGACAGTAAACAGAGGTATGTCCCTAGGTTGAACTGTTACCTTGTTACACTTTTGAAGTGGTCGAGTCGGAAAAAGTGACTTAGCAATTAGTAATTGCTTTTCATCTGACATATTTAATGGTGGATATTTTATTTTGTTGGTAGCAATCTTGTACCCTCTTCCCCTTATGTCTTTGTCTACTTCCTCGATCACTTTCTTCCATGCAGCTTTTTTTGCCTCAGAAATTGCTCTTTTGAGTTGGGCTCTATCTGTTTTATATTTATCATGGCATAATCTCTTGACTGATTCATCGCTACGTTTGTTCCCTCGGACCATCTTTCTCTTACTTTCAATGCATTTTTTCCTGGCTTCTACCACTTCTGCTGTCCACCAGTACACCGGTCTTCTTGCGCTGCTGCGTTTCCTTACAAAGGTCTTATCGCACGCATTTGTTGCTAAGTTCGTAAAATGCTCTGCTGATCTCAGATTGTTATGGTCATTTCTGAGTTGTCTGCTTACTTCCAGAGACAGATCGGTAAGCCTTTCTTTATTTATTACCCAGCGCTGTGCTGTATTGGGTTTCTGGAGCTCGGTTCAATTGCTTCCAGTGATTGTATACAGGATATGCTGATGGAGACTCAGGTTTTCTTCTTCAAGGACTTTCCAATTTATGACTTGTCTGGCTATCTTTTGGGTGCTAAATGTTATGTCAATATATGACTCACTGCTTCCCCTGATAAAGATTGGTACACTGCCTCTATTGTGTACAATGAGGTTCTCTTCAGCCAACCATTCTGATTGTAATTCCCCTCTCCTATCTTCTGGTTTAGGGCTCCACAGAAAGGATTTAGCGTTGAAGTCTCCTCCAATAACCATCTCTTTCGTTTGTTTTTTCATATCTTCCCTGAGGTTATGCAGAAAGTTCTCAAACGTGATAATGTCTACGATTGGTGATATGTAGCAGCTATAGATTATAACATGTGGTGTCTCCACCCATACGAAACCAACCCCTGCACCATGTTGCAGGATCTTGATCTGGCCTCCTGGGACATAAATCGCTGGGTCCATATTTTGGTCGTGAATCCATTTCCCACCTTTCAATTTCTTCCGGTTTGGCTCTGCTACCAGGACAATATCCGTCCCATGTTCTTCGGCCATCTTATATAACATATCCACCGCCTTTGAGCCTCTATCAACACTTCCTTGAATAATCTTTGATGTCCTCGTGTTGGCCCTTCCTACTCCTGTCTGTTGTCACTGGTTGTGTTAGATGTTGCATCTTTTTTGTTAGTTTTGTCTTTTCTGCTTCAAAAGGTTGCCGTAGACAAGGCATTTTATGTTCCCTGTTCGGTGTCCCTTTCCTCCACAGTCATAGCATGTTGGCTCGTTTTTGCATCCTGCGGCTTTGTGTCCTTCATCATGGCCCTTTGCACGTTTTGATAGTATGCCCATGTTGAAGGCATTTGTAACACTGTAGGACTGGTATGCGCTCCTTAATACTACAAGAGCTCCATCCAATCTTGATCCTATCCGCTTTTCGTAGGATTTCTGAAACCTTTGGGTTCACTGCTACTGTTGCAGCCTGAGAGCCTCTAGAATATGGTCTCATAGACTTCACCTCTATATCCCCTTCAACTCCGTCGGTGAAGATCTGCAGTGCCACTTTTAGTTCCTCAGTACTAGTTGCGGCGTCTATGCCGTACACATGAAGTATCGTCTTCTGTTCTCTTGCAGTTCGAGCTTCGGCGTTTAATATTTTAGCTTCTATTTGCGTACGTAATAACTCGGTATTCGCCTTGTTGCTTTTCATGATTAATAGAACTTCACTTCTCTTCATTTCCCTCAGTAGCTCAGCATATGTTTTATTCCCTGCCTTAACAATTAGAACATCTGTGTCTTTGTCTTGGTTAATTTTTGTTGTAGTGTTAATCGCGTTCCTGTTGATTTCTTGTTTCGGCACGTGCAGGCTTATCCCTATCTTTGTGAGCTACATAATATACGCAATGCACAGTATACAATACTAAAATCTCAAAGGGCGAAATCTAGCCGATTAAGTCAGCCACCCAACATTAACCCAACACAACTAATCTATATATTATACCTTTTTGATTCATAACAAGATAAATCGAAGTAAATAAAAATAAAATATAAACAAAAGGAAAAAAAAGTAAATAATTATAGAAATAATTCTGTGTTAAATTAAAAGACGAAAAACCCAATTAGCACTTTATTTATCTAATGCCCTCAATGTTCTTTCGAGACAGTTTTAAAGATTATAAGTCAAAGGAATGTCGCATGCCGCATCATTGCAGTAAAAAGTAGATCTGTGTTGAGGCACAGTTAGCGTATTCGCCCTAGTATTTACATTGTTGGTTTCACAGCGAAAAACTAACTTGTATTTTAATTCGAGAGGCTAGATGCGTTTAAAATCTTGTTTATTAACACAGCGGATACGTATTCACATAAATTGTCTATTCTCACTACAACAATTTAATTTCAGGGGACCTATTTCCTTAAGCAATACACAAATCTACAAACAGTTGTCTTGTATTTTTTGTCGGCGTTAACGACCAAGAAGTGTTAAACATGGGCAAAACAATACGAGGCAATATGACAATGCAGACATAATATATGACTCACATAGTTTTTTTCTAACTTAAGCAAATTATTTGTAATACTAATAATTTCTTTTTCTTGTCGCAAGTCTATTACATATATTCTTTCCGTCTTATTTCTCTTTTCTCATACTTTTCAAATTTCTATCTTGTAACTGGTCCTCCAAGTATTCGTGATTGTGTAGTCCCTTCCTTAAAATGAATACGCCATCCTCTTCAATCTTTCCTGGTGCTTGATATTTTGTTTCCATTTATCTGAGATATCTTTTTGCAATAACTTGAAGATAAATATACTTATTAATCTACAAACGACATTTTTGCCTTTTTTGTGAGCTGCTATAACATATTAAAGCAATTGTACCTCGTTCCGTTACACTTTTTGCGTGTATAATACATGTCGTCGATACTCTCCGGGTTGGGGGTTTTAGAATGGAATGTTTATTCTTGACTCGTTTATTTATCGTTTTAGACTAAACAGTTATAATTCTGTCATCCGTAGTATTGTGGACTCACGAGGACCAATTTTTGGTATTTTTTCCAAATTGAACGGAACACGAACTGGCTTCACAGAAGCACTACTTGGGTCGGATTTCGAGTAGCTCCGATGGTTAATTTTGATTGGCTATTTTGTAGTTGATCTAGCGGGTCGCGGATCGTTGGATTCCCTTTAATAATCAATTAAGTGATTACATTATTCGTTTGTTTTAAGCTGTGGTATGTCCAGTTTTTAATATGTCCGAGAAGTTTAACCCTATATCGCCTCGCTCGCAATCAGAACCCGCCACTCCGGGTATCCATTTCTATTAATATTTTTACTATATTATTTATTATTTCTTAAAATCTAGGACATACATAAACTCATTATGAAAAACTATTTGTTGACGGGTTCTGTTCCTCATCTGCATTCTAACCCACCTACCATGTGAATTTACTACGTACAATTGCCTGAATTCCTGTTTAAAAATCTAATAAAATGTTAAGCTAATTTGATATCCCTATGAAAATCGCCGGTTCTAACCTAAACATTCCGCTTATTTATCTATCATTCTTTTTTGTGTACGTCACATCTCAGCTGTTGACGGGTCCGATGTTCGCAACCATTCGCGGTCGGCTGAACTCGATCCCACAAGAACTTTTCGACACCTTGAATATTCGACACTTTGACATCTCGGAAACACTGGCCATTTTGAAGAACGAACTTTGCCGGCAACAGCCTGTACTATAATTCTAAGGCACAGGTATATCAACTACCTGTCCTACCACCTGCCAGTCTCGGGACTGTTGGCAATCAAAATAGGTATAATACGACCAAAAATATAGTGCATTTATTGCTTTGACATTTTTCATATTTTACAGTACCTTAACCGTAGATCTTCGCAGGACCGTCCTAACAACCCATCTTGCATTTAGTAGGTCTTGTCTGAGATGGACCGTAGAAACTTGAAATTTTTAATTGAAACGTAAATAGACCATTTTGAATTGGATTAAGCATTGATGCTGCGGGGTATTTGTGAATAAGTAGAAGCGTTTATTTTAAGATCAGGGGATATGCATCCTTCTTAAAAGTTTAACCCAAATTGCAATATGTTCGTATATATTACGAAGGTATTTGACTGTGACCCTTCCAGTAAGTACGTACCTGATTCTCGATCTTTGACCCTGCGATGCTGTTTTCACTGGATATTTCAAAGAGTAAGGGTACTATACTGTACTCTATTTATCTTATACGTAAGCTTGAAAATAATCATTTTTTCTTGTGTGCCTGTGGATTAACAACATAGTTCGTCGATTTGTAAATAATAACAGTCTTTTATAAGACTATAGATTATATTCGCGGTAAATAAAGGTGCGTCATAAGAATAGAATCTTACTATTAAACACTTTTTGAAGGTGCCTGTTTTTTAACACTTTAAAATGTGGAGGCCGTGGAATGAAGCAGATGTTTTCCCTCTTAGAAGAAGACATAGAAAACAACTCAGAATTTGAAGACGAAGTGCAGATGATAGTCGAACCTAATGACAATTTAGAAGACGAACTACTCAGAAAATGAAAAACCGATCCATTTGTATTCGGATGCTAAACAAATTGTTTTGAATTTTTACAATTTTATAAGAAATTAAGAAATGCAAGTAATGCAATGCAATAAAAACAAGTGACAAATTTCCGAAGTCAGCTGTAAGAAAAATTATTGCAAATGGGATAGCCAAGAGGAAAGTGAGAGAAGAGTCGAGAGTTTTTAAAGAGCAACACGCAGATCTAATTAGGTGTATAATCTACGACACTTATAAAGTGAATACTGTTTTAACCCTAGAAGAACTGCATAAAAAAGTACTGACAGACTTAAACATTAGTGTTGCATACTTTTTTGAAGAAAATAGATTTTCAGTTCCAAACAATTAATAAACGTGACGACAGTAGCAATAGTGACGATTTTTTAAGTGACTGATGCTTTATTATTATTATATTTAATATTTTGTATATGAATAATGATACTATGCAGAAATGTAATGAAATAGAACGTAATAAATTTTTACTTTGTACTAACTTTTTTATGTACATGTTTCAAGATTTTTCAACGAAACTTCCACAGGCTACTGTAATACTTTTTGCAAAACTACTGGATTCCTTCTGCGTTGGTTTTTGTTGAGTCGAACTGGCTAACGTTTCGTCAATCTTCCTGTTGCCTTCTTCAGAACTTGACTGAAACTGTTTCAGTCAAGGGTGTTCTATAAGGGGCTGAGGTTTTGGAGTAATGAACATTAGGCGAAATTAATCACGGGGTCGGTTGTAAAAGCACTATATTTCTGGTGGAAGTATACCATACCACGCCTATGGAAACCCAAATGTTAAAAAAAACGAAACATAGGGATAGGTAAAGATATGATCGTAAATCAGTAAAATATCACTTGGGCGAGGTTCACCAAACCCAATCAGAACCGCGCCATCGAAATAACGGACAAGCGGTGGCCTGGCCATTGAAGCAATATAGGTCGACGTCTCGATCATACGTAACGCTGCGCGACGTTCGAAAAATAAGGAAAACCGTACAAAGCAGCTGTTCACGGCGGAAATGAATTCTGTAAGGCAATTTCCTTTACTACGAAACGTCCGAGCCGCATGTAAAAGATGCAATCTCCTTCGACTCGGATAATAATGTAAGCGAAAATGCGACGACCAATTGAGCACCGAATATTTCCGAACGGGGCGGTTTTTCGTCCCACTCGCCATAATTAAATGCGGCTCGACTTGCAAATAAAAGTGGACGGTGTCGCTCCCAGATTGTTATTTAGTCGGTGATGTGAATGCGGCTTTTATAACGCTCTTCTGAGCTTATCACGTAGAAATCTGTTTGTCAAACGTGGACAATAGAATTATATCAGGGTTACAGGGATACATACTACAACGCTTGTAGAGGTTTATCTCGATCTGCAACATTGCAGCCTATTTAATTGGTTGTGTTGGTTATAGTTGGTTATGTTTTAATGGCCATCGAAAACGGTTGCCGCTATAGACGTGCAAGTCAATTAGAAATTGTTTATCATAAAGCAGTAACCTAAAGCACCTTTTATAACTATGGTAATGGGTAATTGGCCGTAACTTTTTTCTTTGTATAGATATCAAGGTAAACAAAAAAACAAAGTGAAAAGTTAGTAGTCAAGTGACGTATAAAACTCTATCGATTTTCTGATATCCCGGAATATATTGTCATCACATTTTTCCATCCAGTTTAACAATAATGACTTGGACAATAATTTTTATTTGTCAGTAGTATACATACTATATTTGTTTTCGAAGGATATCGGGTAGCGGTCTGTGGTTAAAAAAAAAAACAAAGAAAATAGAAAGCTCCTTTTTTTTAACACTCAATATTTCGTCAATTTATTTGTTGACTTCTTCAGGAGACAATTAAAACAATCGTGAGAAATACTTACAAAATTAGAGTCTACCACATAGTTCCTCAAAACAATACTTTACAGTTAAGGTAAATGAAATTCCAAATTCCACTGCAGATCATTATTTGCAATTCTTGAAGCACCAAATAGAACACTATATGGAAGGTTTAACCCTAAATATATCAGCGTTGATTATTTGGCATCAAGACGGTGCCCCTCATCACAATGTTGTGCAAGTTAAAAATTGTCTTAACATGGAATATCCCAGGGGTTGGATAGGGGGAACGGCAGAACTATGGATTGGCCAGCCAACAGCCCCGACTTAACTTTAATGGATTTTTTCTTTTGGAGGATACATAAAAAATCACTTGCACAAAACTTCGTGTATTTATGTCGTGGAACTTCGGCCAAGGATTTCAGAAGCAATCAATCAGTTCAAAGACAATCCGGAAACTTTACTTAATGCAAGGAAATGTGTTCAGGAAAATGGTGATCACATACAGACGTATTTAGAATAGTTAAAGAATTTTTTACTTTAGCGTGTCTTGTGATTTATAGTGCTTTTGTTATACTTTAATTTGTAAATTCTTACTGTTGTTGCACTTTGAAATTATATCAAAATCTGTTTGTTGGTTTTATACGTCACTTGGAAAAAAAACTTGGCCACCAACCCTACATTTTGTTTTACCTTGGTATCCCTAAAAACAAAAAAGTTGCAGCCAATTAAAATGTTATCAAGATAAATTGAACGCATGGTACACGAAAAGTATCGCAATTCTTAGTTTTAATCCTTCTGTAATAAAATTTAATTGCTTCTACTTGGTCGGCAAAATTTCATCTCGCATAAACCCAGGAAACTATTTTGTATTCAATGTTTGGTATTTAGTAAATCTGCTTCGCATTGGAGCGCTTCCCTTCAAGGGCGACACTTTTTGTAAATGATAATATGATATGACGGTTGTATTTTTGTCGGCATGCAATCGTCGTTGTTCCACACTAAATAAATTTTATAGCCATTAACGGGAGCTATCGAGTTTAGTAAACCCAAAAAGTCTCTCTTTTGATGGTGAACATTGCTTATTGAATTTATACTATAAAAATTTAATAATTACTAACCTCAATTTCTGCGACAATCAGTTATATATTTGTGTCAATGCACATTTTTAATTTTTCAATGAAGCAAAATAGTAGGTTAATTTTTTTATAGTTATCATATATCCTAAAGAAAAAGAAATCTGGAAGTGAAAAACAACGAAAGCTTGAAAAAGAAGCCTAAGACAGTTTAGGCAAGTTTCTTTCAATAACAAATAAAGAAGATACAGTGCACTCTTCCGAATCGCAGTCTTCAGCTTTAGCATTTACGGAAATAACAACAAACAAGCAAGAAAATAAAGATAATACAGATGCCGTGCCATCTTGTAAACCGCAACAACGATACTGCAATATTTAGAAGGAGCACTATAACTACACCTACGGAATGGGAGTTGCCGTCATCTCAGCACCAAGTAAATTTTAGTTGAAACTTTGTAGTGTAGTTGCATTGTAGACTGATTAATTTTGACAATTTTTCAAAATTTAACTATTCAGCATCCCCATCATCACCAACTCGATAATTGTAAAAAAAATTCGTTATAATTAAATTTTATTGCAGTTTTTGCATAGAAACTTATATATTTTTTTACTAGTGGCTTTTCTTTTCTCATTTCTATCAAAATTGAAATATACTTAGGTTTAATAATATATCTAAGCTCCATGAAAAGTCTGGTGGATTTTACCTTTTTAAAACACAACTTTAGAAGATCGTATCGTATATTTTGTGTTATAATCAAGGATTTTTGCCGTTTTTCCTTTTTTTTATATCTTTAGATGGCCAGTTAGCGCATACGAAAATTTTTAATACCTGAATAAAAGTTGTAAAAATTGAAACAAGTGCCTCCGATTCTTTTAAAATATTTTAGACTCACGCATATCTAGCCCCTAGCGCGAATAAAAGTTAATTTAGAATCTTACGTTGACCGGTCTACGTTCTTCTGTTAAAATTTTATTCCAACGTATCTCGGTTCAACGGGTTTTATCCTCAATCAAATAATTCCCCATAAAAAGCGCCCGAACTGCTTCACATATATCGCAGAATCCAGTTCGTCCTGCACCTGCTGCTACAGAACATAAATGAACCAAACACACCTGTCTCGATTAGCTTTGAAGATACCGTATACGGGTTCTTGTGTTCAACACATAAATAAAACAGGAACCGTTACTCATTCTTTCAAACGGACCACAATGGACAGACCACTTTCATTCTTGATTTCGATCGTCGTTTCGCGTTACATCGCGAACACATTTGACGATCAATTGATTGGAAATTTTAATCGAGCCAAATAAATTTAATAATAAATATCCTAGATACATCACGCAATAATGTGCTAGCCTGTAGTAAACAGCATCGAAAGAGTTATTGCGGAAATTTTTAAAAGGATTTGCTGTTTCATCCACCACCTTAGAATCCCACAATGTTTCTTCTTCTCTCATAACATGATAGCAGGCTAAATGTGGTGTTTCTTCTACACCACCTTCTACCCTTTGACTTGCTCCCATATAAGTTCTATCGACTATAATCTCTTGTTTTTTCAGGGCGAATAAGTGTTTTTTTCAATGTGCCCTGAATGACATCTGCCATTACAAATAACTACTTCCCTGCTACTACTATGACGAATTCATATTCGCTTCCAACTTACACAGAGGTGTATAAAGATTATCTTACTTCCTTTCCGCGGTGGTATTTTAATACCATTTTGACGGCTTTCCATCAAAACACAACTTTAGTAAATATTAAAACTTTGTGCTAGAAACTGCGATTTCCAACTAAATTTTTTCAAGTTTACCGTGGACACTCTGTTCTAGACTGTGCGATATGCACTGTGTTAAGGAAGCCCAAAAAAACTAAAATTGTAACTCTCGTCACGGCCCTCTTTCCCCACTGTTTATTATTATATCACTTTCATTCTGCTGCTAATGCTTTCCCACAAAAATGGAAATTATCGTTACTGAAACTCTGTAACTTGTACCATATTCCTAAGCGAGAGAGATGCGGATGCGAAGGGAAACTGTCGTTACATACCGAGGTTACTCCCTAAGCATTTCTCTAGACTTTTCGGCTGTCATTCGCCAAGATTCGTTTCGTCGATCGGGCACAGATAATTATACTCCACGTGTTAAAAACATAGAAACAATAATGAAGAAAATCCCATCCTAACCAAAAATCGTTTTTATTTTGATTGACTAATGTTCGTTACTTCGTTTTTGCACATTTAATTTAAATTTGCATAAAATATAGAACAGAATAATCGCATTACAGATAGGTATTTCTTATGTTTGTCTTCTATCCTGAAAAATGTTAGGACATAAAATTTTTAAAAATTTGTGTTCATAATCCCCAACTTAAATTAGATGTATCCTGTTTTGAGGCATAAGGAGGAGAATCGACGGATCTAAAATCTAAAAATTTAATTTTAATCTGCAAGAGAGGAGAGGTTTATTGAATTGTTTCGGATTAATAAGGAGCTTAAGAACTAGCTCCTTTAACGAATTGCTCCCACACGTGTAAAATAGTAATAGGAACTCAAGAATTCCAAAGCAAACAAGAACTGATTGCGCAACAACTGTCTAATCAATCTAAACAAGGAAATGCTCAAATTAAAAGAGCTTTTATGGAAAAAGGTGGATTTCGAGGAATTATTGGCTGTATAGATAAGATATATATAGATAGCAATCATCACACCGCATGAAAATGAGGTGTGATGATGATGCTATGTCAGCAGAAAAGAATTTCTATATGCTGCAGGAAAGCTCTACATATTTTTATTTTTTGCTCTTTACTATGTATAGGATGTAATATATCAATCCTTGTTTTTGAATGAATATGATAAAAAAGTTGCACTTTTCACTACTTTATATTCTATATTTATTTTTATGCCAACCTATGTATTCCGAGGTATATTTTCATTATATTTGTTTCCTACATTCGAGGTCAAAGGAATATTTTTGTTGTTAGGGGAATCAGGATATGCATTACAACCTTGGGTCATGACTTGTGACAAACCAGAAGTACTGTGGAGAGATGTATTGGTGTTTTTAAAACTCGATTTAGATACATAATGGGGGTCGCAAACTATGTTATACTCCTGAGAAAGTTCACAGAATTATTTATGCATATGCATTGTTAATAGATATTTTAGACATCAGAAATCTGGACGCATACGTTGTAGCATTTTTATTATTATTTTTTAATTAAAAAAACATCACAAGGAAACTATTTATAAAAAACAAATATTAACACAGAAAATAAAACTACAATATTGCAGGAACAGGAACTAATTTAACGTTTTACATAGACAAAACCGTTACGTAATAGTATATGCAGACACTTTTAAATTTAACAAATTATTTTGACTCCAACCTCTTCAGTAATTGTGAAAACAAATAATTGTGTATTTCTTAATTTTGACATAATTCGAATAAACCAGTAAAATAATCGACGCTCAAAACAAACCAAATATATAAATACGTGCAACGGATGCGATTTTTGGACAGAACCTCTTAGCGATCTTTTGCCTTGAAGTTCGAAAATACGTTCGGCTCCACAATACGTAGCCGAAAGCGCTTACATAGTTTAAAAATGCTTCATTACCGAAATAATCTCTCCGTCTTCACATAAAACGAATTACAGAGTCCACACATATATGCATATACATAATCGAAAAAATATTAAAAATTGAAGTTATACGCCCGGACATCTAGCGTTTCTTGGTTCACGAAGTTTTCTGATCGCTTAAATAATAAATAAATAAAAACAGTTCCATCCATTTTACTATCGAATTACAAAATAACATTACTTTTCTGGAGATTCCTATTAGACTTAAGCTTAAGCCATTCCGTCTTTAGAAAACCGACTCATACAGATCGATACATAAATGCATTATCACATCACCATCACCAAACTACCCAAAATTCTTCCTTCGTTTTTAGAGTAATAAAACGGTCTCAACTTGAATCTCTCAACCATCAATCAAGACGTCTCACCTCAGTTCTTCTCTCAAACATTTACCATTATCAAGATATCACACATTCCATTAAAAAATATATTTCACCAGAATCACGTACACATAATTGGGAGTTTATCGCAGTGATGGGAACTTACTTGCTATGAATAACAAACATGTTTTTTCAGAAAGAATCGATATGTCTGCATTGTCTGGTATTTCTAACATTGTTGATTTTGTCGGTTGTAAGATTGCTGTGGGTCGATCTTTTCTGTTAAATGTTTTTGTTTTGTACATAGCACCATCAAAACCGGATAATGATTTTGAGTCCTTCTGGGAGTGTTTTTCAGCACGATCACATTGCTATTGTCGTTCGTCAACTTACTCACATATTCAATACCATTTTCCAATGTGTACATTTCCTGGAGTTATGGAAGATTGCCAAAGTCTGTTTTTGAAAAAGATGACGCCAGTGTAGATAACTGAAAATTATCGGCCCATCTAAATTCTTTGCAATTTTTCTAAACACTTCGAAATTATAGTTTGTGACTGTATTTATTCTAGTCTTAAGAATAATATTAGTGGTGACCAACACAGTTTTGTTCTAAATAAGTCGTGCACTAGCAATATATCAACATTGACTCAATATTTATTTGAATCATTTTTTTATTTAGTTCCGACGGATGTAGTATATATATTGATTTTCAAAAAGCATTTGATCAAGTAAATCATTATAATGGGTGTTTTTTTTCGCTGTATAAAACTTTAAGTTGGCATTACTGTTCAAGATGGCGACCGATTTAACAGCTGTCAAGTGATTTATTCTCAGTTTGGTTTGGTAATTCATCATGAATAGACTCACGCCTGAACAACGCTTGCAAATGGGCCCAAAACGAGATTGCCGTTGTTCCCGATTTTCATAAGCGAATTTTGTTTAGCGATGAAGCGCACTTCTGGTTGAATAGCTACGTCAACAAACAAAACTGCCGCATTTGGAGCGAAGCTAATCGTCAAGTATATGTCGAAACACCGTTACATCCAGAAAAACTGACTGTTTGGTGCGCTTTATGGGCTGATGGAATCACTGGTCCGTACTTCTTCAAAAACGATGATGGCACGTTACAGTAGAGTTAAGATTACTAACTCTTTCATTCCTGAATTGAATAACCATGATGTCCAGGAGATGTGGTTTCAACAAGACGGCGCAACATGTCACACAGCTCGTGCCACAATCGATTTATTGAAAGCCACGTTTGGTGACCACCTAATTTCACGTCTTGGACCTGTGAATTGGCCTCCAAGATCTTGTGATTTAACACCGCTAGACTACTTTCTGTGGGGCTATGTAAAGTCATTGGTCTATGCGGATAAGCCACAAACGCTTGACCATTTGGAAGACAACATTCACCGTGTTATTGCCGATATACGGCCACAAATGTTGGAAAAAGTCATCGAAAATTGGACGTACAGATTGGACTACATCCGCGCCAGCCGTGGCGGTCATATGCCAGAAATCATATTTAAAATGTAATGCCACAAGATTATCTTTCGGATAAATAAAATTCATGTCAATCGAATAGTCCATCGTTGTTTTATTGCAACTTAAAGTTCTATACATCGAGAAAAAAAACACCCCTTATTTTATTATCGAAACTTCCCAATGTTGGCATATCGTTGTCGTTATAAAACTTGCTGAAATCCTACCTATTAGATGGTGGACATCTTGTTCGATACGAGGGGTTTAGCTCCCTAGTATTTCATCCCACGTCAGGGGTCAAAAGGGTCAAATGTAGGACCTGTTCTTTTTGTCATTTTTATTAATGATCGAATTGGTAAATTAAATTGCAATAAATTAGTATATCCTGACCATTTAAAAATCTATCGCACATCAGAATGATGTCTGGTTAATCGATTAGGTTTAAATGTTTCTCAGTGTAACTCGCTTACTTAAGAAAACTGAACATAAATTTATTTAATTACGTAATAAATTGAACTGTACTGAATCGATTAGGTGAAGTTAAAGACTTTGGGATTGTCTTCGATTTCAGGCTCACTTTCATACGGTACGGTGAAATCTGAGTGGCTTTTTAGCAACGTAAAATTTTACGTTCCCCGAATTGAAGCCAGATTTAGTTCTACATTTTATCTCCCTACACCTAGAATAAATATTTTATATCAGTCGCCAATTTTGTTTATGTGTGGTAACTTCAATACTGTTTCAGACATATGTGATATTAATGCAGATACACTTCGTGATATTGTTGACTGTTTTGGGTTCATATGCAGAGCTTATAACTGCTTAGAGTACGTGTGTGAGTAATTAGCTTCCTTGTATTTTGTACTGTGTTTTCATTTTTTTCTCTTATTTACACTATCAGACAAAAGTAAGGAAAAATAAGATATATTTAACACAAGTCCCAACATCATGATTATACATGCAAGGTATTGATAAATACAATACATTTGAGGACATTAAAGTAGGCTATGATTTATTGATGATCACAAACAAAACCAATGAATTTATTTTGACATTAGTTTTAAATGCGTATTAGCGACGCGTCAAAAATACAGCAACATTTCTAAAATTTGTTCAAAAAGACGCTTTTAGTAAAAGTAAATGCAAAAATAACTCGTGTTGGATTTATTTTGTGCTAAGTTAACCTTTTGTGTACAGGACTAGTTGAGGAATTCCAATTTCAAAAGACCTAAAACAAAGAGTAGTAAATGCATTTATGGAAGGTACCAATCAAGCTGATATTTCAAGACAGTTTATGTTACCTCGGTACAGCGTATCTAGAATAATTTCATCGTATAATGACAGAGGACACTTAGAAAAATGTCCGAAATCGGGAAGACCCAAAAAAACAACGATTTTGACTGCTAGACGCATTAAAAGAATTGCTCAACAAGATCCTTGGAAGTCCGCACCTCGAATAATTGCCGAAATTCCAGAAATTACGGTTGGTATACGAACTGTGCAAAGAAGATTAGTAGCTTCAAAGTTGTTCAGTAGACGGCCAGCAAAAAAACCGCTAGTTTCAGCAAGAAACAGAGCAGCAAGGTTGGCCTCTGCACGCCGGCATTTAAACTGGACCATCAATGACTGGAAAAAAGTTCTATTCAGCGATGAAACGCGATATAAAATATTCAATTCTGATGGAATGCGACGTGTGAGGCGACCAATTAATACCAGGTTTAACTCTAAGTACGTAACACCTACAATTAAACATGGTAAAGGCAGTGTTTTTCTATGGGGGTGTTTCTCATGGAATGGAGTAGGTCCTATACACTTCATTAATGAGACAATGGATCGATTTGTTTATAGGGAGATTATGCAAAATGTTATGCTCCCTTATGCAGAGTGGGAAATGCCGTTCCGTTTTATTTTCCAACAGGACAATGATCCAAAACACTCTTCACAACTCGTTCAACAGTGGTTTGCAGAAAACAATGTTAGAGTTTTGCAGTGACCTTCACAGTCGCCAGATCTTAACCCAATTCAAAATCTTTGGGAAGAAGTAGAACGTCGCATTCGTACACAAATGTTTCCAAATAAACAATCGTTGATAGATAAAATTAATGAAGTTCGGACAAATCTTCCAGAAAATGTCACTCAAAAGTTGATAGAGTGAATGCCGCGCCGTTGCCAGCAGGTAATTCTCAATAATGGATATTTTATAAATTATTAAGGCATAATTTTAATTATTATTATTGTACTAAAATATGTGTTTAATGTTTTCTTTTTAAATAGAATACAATACAAAACTTTTTGGAATAAAATAAAATAAAACACTGTTAAATACAATTTGTTGCTTTACTTTTGTCGCATTCATTTTCGTCAAATTTTATATTGTTATTTAGCTTTCACCAACTAACTTAAGGTACACTCAAAATATTGTGAAAAATTACTTGCTATGCAAGGAAAGTATTTTATCATAACAGGCAAAAAATATGAACCAATTTTTTTTATTTAAAAAATACTAAAAAAAATATGTTTGTTGCTCTACTTTTGTCCGATAGTGTATATATTTTCTGTAATTGGGCGTAAAATTGTTGAAAAAAAAATTGCTTATTAGTATATTATTATTATTATATATTAAAAAAACATAACATCAAAACTAGATTACCTGCTTGTTCCAAAATCGTCCAACATCTACCATGCAGCTGTAGCAGCAGGACTTTGTTTGAAAATGTATCCTGAATTTCCTCAATTTGCGAACTCAAAAGATTGGTCGCAGACAGACTTGCGTTAATGAATGAGTCTGACGCATCACGCTATTTCCCGGTATAACTAAATAGCCCTTTGCAGCCAAAGGAGTTAAATTTTCTCATTTATTAAGTACACAATTTCGGATGTAATTCCGTTTGGAGCGACGAGCAAAGTGGCTTTGATGAGAAGATATTTCCCAGTTTGCCTATTTTAGCTGATGTCTCGCTAGAATAATAACTCGCTACTTGCGAGGATATTTTCTTCTCATTTCGCGCTACTAGGCATATTTCTTGTACTTTTGTAGTTGAATAATACATCGCGACTTAAAATATTGAACAGGAGATTGGACGAATAAGCTTCTTGCACCCTTATCGTTATATCAATACTTCGAAGTCGGAAAAGCAACTGGCTATCTTTTGCAACGTTATCTGACAACTTCCGCAAGTTGTTAAAACCTAATCATATTGAAAATCGCCCATGAATAATTAACTTATTTTTATTACACAATACACAATCTCATAAATACACAGGGAATATTAAGGGTAAAGATAAAAGGAGGATTAATATAGGCATTTAAATCGATGTAGATCTCTTATTTTCCAAAGTGATACTGATTGCGCCATCTAGGTGCAAAGAGTTGATTTTTTTACACAGGATGCTAAAAATATGATACAACTTCCATGATATATTGCAGGTCTAAGGTAGTCAATGTTCCGGAATGAATGTCGTAGGTGGAAGTATCATCCCATTTATCTCGAAGAAAAGAATATTTTCAAGTATATTGATATAAAATTAAACATGCAAAATTAAAACAAGAAATTGACCGCAAGGAAAACATTTTGAAGTAGTCTCACGCTTTGGCGAATGCAAAATAGTTTAGATCTTTTTGGGGAGCATTTTGATAACAATAATCGCGATCTTTTGGTTACCAAATTTAGAAAAACAAAAGAGAAATCATAGTATGCCATATAATAAGCTTGTTCAGTCGCTCGTAAAACTTGTAACACGAAATACAATATTTTCTGTATTCTCAGTAAAAATTTCGAATTTTTTTAAACATTGGGAGTTTATCGATGCAAGGAAATCAAACCTTTTCATCCTAAATTATAAGTATAAAGTAATAGAAATCTCTAAGAGTCGGCTCTTGCTATTTTTAAACCTTTGCTAACAAAGGTTTTGTGAAATTCAAAGCGAAAAGCTTCTTCGCATATTATTAACCAAGCTTCCAGATTGATTGGAAGTTCCGATGAACAAAATCACAAACTCTTAATTGTTCTAAGGAGCCGAAGTACTTTTTCATAGTTATGGAAGAATATTTATTTTAGACAGGGGGAAGATAATGTCGCCTAATATTATTTTGTTCCCTAAATTATAATCTAAAATACATTCTACAAAAGGCAATTTGTCCCCCCTTATGTATAAAGTAGTAGTGTTTTCGCAATTCTGATGCTTTCGCTTATGCGAATCAGATCATCAAATGACCCGCGAGAAATTGAAAATTATTTAAATAAATTTTCAAATTTACAAAGAGCTGTTTATATACTGCTATATTATACTACGAACATCCAAGGGCTATAAACACCGAAAATCATTAATTGTTTTATTTAATAACATCATTAAATATACCTCAAAAGTTTAGATCTCTTGTTGTGCCAAATGTACTACAGAAATTTAGAAACCTTTTTAATTATAATTAATTAATATAATTAATTAAAATAGAAGCACCGGAATATCTTAGAAAATATCTGAATTTGGCTTTTACATATAAGTTTTTGACAATGCATTGGTTTTTTCTCCATAAATAAAAATCCGTATACTAGAAGACAAAGTCAACTTTTGTCCACTGATAACTATTACCCTCTGGCATTGACGAACGAGGTGCAGTCTATGATATTTTAGTTATTTATTGTCACTTATGTCCCCTTTACCGTTAGGACGTAGACATGTTTAAGATTTATGTATACTTGCTTTTGAACAGCGGAAGATTAACCTTTCTTCATATTTCTTCATAAAGTCATAATGTAAAGTTCGAGGGTAAGTTTTCGTGATCCTTCGAGCCGGATCTAAAACGATTTGAAGTACCTAAAACCCTAGACTAAAACTTGGCCAAACAAACTTAGCCAACCAAAACATTTTATTACCTTTAGTTAAACTTTAAACTAACCCGGAATGATTGAATTGGAGCGGAACGAGTCCCGTATCCAATTTTAAACCTCATAAATATTCGAAAAAGCCCGTAATTGCGTCGCCGCCGGAAATCGTTTTACAAAATATAAGTCCTAATCGTCTTAAACAAATATATCTCTCCATAATCGGATTGGGTCCTTATAACGTGTCACTTTAAAGCTGAATTTATACATTTGGGTCAGCCGCAGCTCGAAAGATAAGGGTGCTCTTTATTCCGAAACAAACACGATACATCCGACCGAGTTGATTCGAGATTAGACGTGTCGCATAAAACGGAGGAAACGTATTTAGAGTTTGAATTCTATCTTGGTTCGGTTTACTGCGTCTTAGTTGTCGTCAGGTGCGGCCGAAAGTGGATGACATCCTTTTAATACCACATAGATCATTTTTAATCTCTGTAGTGTGTCGACTAATCAGTTAATTACAGTACAACTACCAGTAAATATACAACTGTTTAGATAAACATACAACAACATATACAATGTGCCATAGAAACAGCAAAAGTCAATACTTACATAGTAAACAATATTTATAATGTTTTGTCGTTTGATTTCCTGCTTGAGGTGTACGTATACGATTACATTAATGTCCCAGTTGTTGTTTTAATTTATCAAACAAATTAGCAGGTTTTATTAATTTTTCTTTAACAATTTGTTAAAAGCTATTCAGCTTCATTGCCCCACGTGCCGTGTATCTTCAATTTAGTGAATTGGAGAATATAGCGGGCCTACGAGAGGTTGGAGAAATTGGCGACAGGATTAGCCGGAACGCTACAACAGTGATGCGATGTTGGACAGAGTGGTCTGTACATCTTCGCCAAACACACCGCCAGCGAACTATAGAATAAAGAAAGATACGACATGGCGCATGTAGGCGGAGCTAACAGGTTGATTTGGCGGGATTCCTAACCAAATGTCATTGTTTGTGTTGTGTTTTTTCGATCTGCGTAAAATTTCAATGCTTTTTGGATTAATTACTTTTTATCAAAATGCGGTGTTCTGTGACAGGCTGCAATTCAGATAACGGGTTAAAACATTTTTCGAGAGATTTGATGCTGTTTTGGTTCCCTAATGACGAAAGGATTTACAAGAGCTGAATGGTAGCTTGTAGACGGGCAATTCTAAAGTAATTCACTAGTTGTTTTTGGGTTTCCTGGGAAACTGGGTCTGTGTCAGTTACGTGCTCCTGCCATTCCACCTTCGATATATTCACTTTGTAAATAAGTAGTTTCTACACTTAATGTTAGGTTTCTTTTTTTTTTTTGGTTTTAAATAAAAGTATTTGATTTTTATAGAAAAAGGTATTTGAAAAATGATATAAGTTAATTATATCTTACTCAAAACCTATTTCTGAATTATGGAAAATTATTTTGCCCTATTAATATTTTGTAAATTTGAGAATGTCTTGTTATTGCCTTATTATGAGATTACTGATCCTCCTTTAGCGAGCTTTAGATAATGAAATGTGAGAAATACATTATCGTTAATCCGAATGCCATAAAAGTCCTTTGATTTCTGCCCCAGTCGTAACCATAATACATGTTTGTTGTATATCATAGTATATTGCAAACAGATGCCTTTCCTCTTTGCAATAACTACCGAGACTCATTTTAGCACATAAACTCTATTCTAGCAAAAAAAAAACATAATTCCCATTTTATTCCCTGTACATTTATAATTATCGTATATAATAATACAGAAAAATGCAGTTGCTTATACCAACATTATTTAAAAAAAAAACAAATTATTATATAGAAGTTGCTATTTTTGAATTATTAATTGCTTTATAATTTTTTTATAACCACAAATAATATATTGTCACTGTAAGATTTTTATGTTTTAGATTTTATGTTGTGCAATTTCAAATTTTTTGTTTCATTTATATTTATAAAAACAAATTATTTCTTTGCACCTATAGGCTCTGTGTGGGGGGCGTGGTTAAGGAAAAATTGGACGCCAGCGTTCCTCGTGAGCGTCAGTCGAATCTTTGCACTCCAAATTTTCGTATACTCTAATGAGTAGTGTGATTAAAAGTGAAAATATAAATAATTTTAAACGGTTTTTAATTATAAATAAAAAACGAGGCGGTCAGGAAATACTTGTGTTCCTGGCTGCTGTGTCAATGAAGACTTAAACAACATAAAATTTTATAAATTCCCCACGCAAGGCTATAACCTCGAAAAGAGAGTAAAGTGGGTTAAAGCTGTGAAAAGAATAAAGTAAGTAAGACCATGATTATCCTAATAACTGATTCAAAATTTATTGTTATAAATTTGTAAAAATAATTATTCAATTTTCTATAGTCGTGACGGAAGTTCTTGGGAACCAAGTTTAAGATCATGTATTTGCAGTCAACATTTTGTAGGAGGTAAAAAGTCAGAGCATCCTAATATGCATATCTCCCAACAATATTTCCTGAAAAATATTACGGAAAACCAAAAATAAATAAATCAGAGCAAGTACAAGCACGAAGCAGGTAATTTTTCTATTTATTAAACCTTGATTTATAAACGTGGGTATGTTTTGCCCCGGCCATGTAATTAACATTAAAAAAGAAAAAAAAATCGCAAATTTTTTTTCCACGAAAAACTATATTTTTTGCTTTACATTTGCCTTTTAGTTGGTTGTAAAATTTTTCATTTGTCCTTAATGTAATATTTATTGAGTAAACCACGTACATTTCAAGAAGTTTCTCTATTTGTTTCGTAAAATTATAATCGATATATCGGATTGACAATTAGTAACGTTAACAGTAATTTTGTACATAATTTTTGGACCGAGATCAGCAGATACAAAACGGCTGGACGTAAAAGACCCACGTTTGTACAGAGGATAATATGAAAAATTAATTGAATCGTAGATGTTCATTTTACTAAAAAATATAGGATTTCTCAATTAAAGATTCGCGAGAGCAATGCGGAGAAGTCAAAATTCAAATGGTTCCGAAATGGACAACACTAAGCTTGTTAATATAAGCACACGTAACGATGACCTCAACGACAATAAAGATACCGATAACCTGAATGATCATATGGATATACAGAAATGTAGTGATGTTATTATTGACTCACTGCAACCGCGATTTAAAGATATTACTGTACAGATTGATTTTCATGAAGAAATGAATTCAACCTTCGTAAATATGTTTTCAACAACACGTGACAACGGAGTAACTTGTGAATCTGGGACTCAAGCAAATATTCCATTGAAAACATCTAAAAAAAATGTTTTTTCGAAGGGTACTGCTGAAATTAGGTGTGGACCTACCATACAATATGCAGATAAAAAAGTTGGACCGAACCCACTAGACGAAAGCGATTCGTTTGTGTATCGACAAGGATTTCACGGATATTCATCGATAAAAAAAGAACAAGACTTGATTGATGTTGCAGGAGTATCATTCAGTCGTTTTCAATTATTATTAAAAGCAGCTGGAAATTGTTACAATGGGTCATTATCAAAAGAAAATAACCTACTTATATTCTTGATAAAAATGAAATTAGGATTAACTTATTCATCTATTGGAGTTTTATTCGGCGTTCATAGAACTACCGTATCATGGATATTTCACACATATTTAATGTATCTCACAAATTCTTGTAAAAATTTTGTTCAATGGCCTTCTAAGTTCGCCAATGAGCAAACCATGCCTGACTGCTTTCGAAAAGAATATCCCGATTGCCGCGCAATAATAGATTGCTCAGAATTCAAAGTCGAAGAACCTCCAGAAGTGTCTCAGCGTGTTTTTTTTTACTCTCATTATAAACATGCGTATATCGTCAAAGTTCTTGTTGCGTGTTCTCCAGGCGGAGAAATTATTTTTGTATCAAAGTGCTTTGGTGGCCGCACGACTGATGCACAAATTACAAATCAAAGTGGGTTTTTAAATCGTGTTGAACACGGAGATTTGATAATGGCAGACAAGGGATTTCCCGAAATAAAATCAGAATTAGATGCTGCGGGGAAAAAAGTTGTGGTTGTCATGCCACCGTTTCTGAAAAATGACACTTTCACAGCTGATGAAGTTCGCGAGACGCAAAAAGTTGCCAGTCATCGAATACACAACGAGAGAATAATGCAAAGAATTAAAACTTATAAAATTACAAAAAATATCCCAGCATCCAAATTTGAGCATTTGGATAATATTATTTTCATGGCTTGTGTGTTGGCAAACCTCCAACCGCCAATAATAAGATGCAGTAACAGTGTTGGAACGATGTAATAAAGTTGTAAATATAAATTTTGCAAACTTTTTATAAAACGTTAATATTATTTTAATTATCTGTAATAATTTACCTCTTAAGCAATGTAATTTTAATAAATTAGTTATAATTTATATGAATGAACAACGTTATATTTTCTTTGTGTATAAAAATAAATAATTAAACTAAACAACTTGCACTTATTCTATACATATAAACAAGCTTACGCTTTGCTGAACCCAAGAATAATTAATTGTATGATAAAGCTACGAATTTGCTAATGTAACATTTGGATTCGTTTCATTTTCTTTCGATTCATTGCACAAAGCAGGTAAATAATAACGAAAATAAAAATTTTCTAACTTTGAAATTAATTTCACTAAAAACTCGTAATCAACGTGGACTTTAACAGTAAACGATTCTCGTGGTGACCATACGAAAATATCACATACTAATACATTTGTCACATACATCTGCAATTGACACTGCGTGTAATAAATATGGTTCTTTTTTAATTGGACTTTTCCCGTAGCTACAGTTTCAATATAGCCGACATTAATTTTTTTCGTTTCTTTATCCCATATTGGTTTCGATTTGCATGATATTGGACATTTTATTTCGACTATTTTAGTTACCATGCCGTCACTGACTACTAATCCATCTACTGAGACTCCTAACCAGGCCTGTTTGGGAGACACAAATAATCCAATTTGAAATACGTGAACATCATGCAGTAATTTGTAATTTTCGCGAGCTTTTGCCTCATTTTGAATTCCATAATTTAAACTTTCTGCATGTAAAGTTTTCGGATGCAGAAAATCCTGTGGTAAAGATTCAGCTGAAGTGCGGGTCATTGTTTTTATGTTATGAGCTTTTGCGCTGGCCGTTATGCGTACACGTCTTGCTTCAAACCATTTTACCGTCTCGCTTTGTTGTGTGGTTTGTAAACAAAATGTGAAAACTTCTTCACTGTCTAACAGTATCCGGTCTTGGTAAAACTGTGCTATCTCAGATGACAGAGCCAACTTGTCTTTTCCTATGGTGATACACTGACCAGCACTCTTTAAAAGACAAGCAATCACCTTTTTCGTACACTCTGATATTAGTTCTACCTGTCGTTCTTCGAGACATATATTCATGACCACCGTACAGACTTGTTCTTCCTCACTAATATGATCGACTTTTAACCTTTTTTTAATTGGGCATTCGATATCGTCAAAGTCTTCCAAAGTCAAGTGCAGTGGTGATCAGGATTTTTAAGCACTTTTTGAGGAAAAAGATCATTTACCGTAGCTCCTCGAGAATATTTTTCTTTTGCTAAATGATTAATTGATGGAAATCCCTACTCTTGCTGAACACTCGTTTTAAACACACTCCGGTCATTGTTTATTCGGCGGACAAATGCCGCAATATGTTTGCATTCGCCAGTTTCTTTGGCAATGCAAGTACATTGAGCGTGTACCACCTCCCTTTTACTATTCAGCTAAAAAATTTAAAGAATCAGTAAAAAAGCCACTTTTAAAGTTTGACAATTTTTTTTAAAGGTGTGTATGCTTACTTCAATCTGTAAATTATATAGTGTTTCAGTGACGGACGTTTGCCGAATGCATTTAGCAATTAACTTATTGTTAATATTGCCACCAACGTATCCTTCAATGTGTTTAATATGACAAAAAGCCACTTTTTTTCCTTTTTATAGTGTACCTACAGTGAAAATTATTGAATGGGAGATATTTTCAAACCCGGTCTGCAATATTACCGATGCCATATTTTCAGGTTATGCTGTCAATAAAAAACTATTATTATTTGTTTGTTACACGTTTTAATTACAGAAAAAAAGTTTTGTTAATATATAATTTTCACGTACCTTTCGTTTAAATCACTTTATACTACCTATCCATCTCAAAATTTATTGTTAATTATTTTATTTATAAATTAAAACGTAAAGACAATGATAAAATTTGAGTGCTGTAGTTCCTTCTTTTCCGTGGGCGGCGCTACTGGGCCTCAAACACGGAGCCAATACTTCACGAATTTAAAGGTTACCTCTGTTTATTTGGCATATTCAATGACTTTAATTAATTCATTTGAGGTAAATTGCAAAAAAGTTTCCGGTACTGTTGGGGGTAATACAAACATTTATGTTATTGATTAAAAATAGCAGAGGCTTCAAAATCCTAAAAAAAAAATCAGAAGTTTTTATAGGCAATTTCACTAATTTCGAATGAGAACTGGATGTTTATAAATTAGAAACACACATAATTCTGAAACTAAAATACTGTTCGATATTTTCTGTAGATGTTGAGAGACGTTTTCCATTTCTTAACATACGTTTACAGACAAAAAACAATTTTCTTTTGGGAACTTTTGAAAAACATTATTAGTTATTATTTGTTTTTAGAACTGCAAAAAAGAGTTTGTTAATTTACGAATTGTATGTTGTGGAAGTTACTATTGTTGAATTATTAACTGCATATATATATATATATATATATATATATATATATATATATATATATATATATATATATATATATATATATATATATATATATATATATATATATATATATTATAATCGCAAATAATGTGTTGTCACTGTAAGATTTTTATGTTTTAGATTTTTATGGTGTGCAATTGCTTTTTTTTTTGTTTCATTTATATTTATAAAGACAAATTATTTTTTTGTACCTATAGCACTCACAAAATTGGAGGTTACCTCTGTTTCTTAGACAGTTTCAGTGATGGATTGCAAAAAAATTTCAAGTACGGTTGGGCGCTAAAAAATATTTATGTCAGTTATTAAAATTAACACCGCCTTCAAAATCCAAAAAAAGTTCAGAAGGTTTTATAGGCAGTTTCAATAATTTGGCAAGAGAACTAGATTTGTATAAATTAGAAACATGCTTAACTCTGAAACTAAAATACTGTCCGATAACTTCTGGAGATGTTAAGAGAAGTTTTTCCATATAAAAAAAACACAATTTTCTTTTGGGAACTTTTGAAAAACTTTTGGGTATCAATTTTTTTTATAACTTCAAAAAGGAGTTTGGTAATTTACGAATTGTATGTTGTGAAGTTGCTATTGTTAAATTAATAATTGTTTTATTTTTTTTTTCTAATCACAAATAATATGTCGTCACTGTAAGATTTTTATATTTTAGATTTTGTTGTGCAATTGCAAGTTTTTTGTTTCATGTATATTTAGTCAAATAAAAAATTATAAGATTTACGTCTTTTGTTCATTTAGTTGCATATATTCTGAAAATGTTATGCATTTAACTGCGCTTGCACTTTTTCCGTTCTTTGTATATGTCATTTTAGCTTTTTGGCACTATGGCCCTTTTATAACTTTTCTTATGTAATTATTACCTAAATTTAATTATCTAAAATAATAATTTTATTATAAAGGTATCAATAAACATAAAATAATAAAAATATAACACAGCCGTAGTACCAAGAATCTAATAAACGTTTCTAGGATTAAAAACATCGCACGAATGATATTCGAGTTGAAACGTCACAGGAAGCATCTAATGCGATATAAATTGTAATGACTGACTTTCAAATTTTAAATGCGTCATTTAGCTGCCGTTAAAATGTGCAATGAAAAAGTATTCACAAAATCAAAATATCTTCTATATTAAGGGAGCTCAAAATCTATATAGGTATTTCCGGTCTCCAAAAAATAGTGCATCCTTGTAATTTCAATAATGACAATCGATCTTCGTACATAAAGGTGCACTTTCAAGACAATTCGTTTCGTTTCAGGCCGAAGCCATGACAGATCTTACGTCCTGTTTCGTCTCGGTAAAAAATCGGTTGCCGGAGTGAAAGAGTTCGCGGAGACAGGAAGGAGCGACCTGTTGGACAACCAAAGCCAAGGGGAAGGCGGCATCTATGACGAATTCAATGCTCCCCCGATCACTACGGGTGTAGGAAGAACTGAAGCGGAATTTTTCGTCGACGGCAACCATTCGCGGGTGAGTATTTTTTTTATGAGAGTTTAGAACAAACAGGGTCATCGATTGAAAAATGAAATCACGCCCTTATTTTTATACCAAGAAGTGCAATCGTAATAAATTATTTTTTTATTTCACATAAATTACATAACAAAATATCAAAAACATACCGAATTTGCTGGCAAATAAATATTCGGACGCATTTAAATCTTTTACTTTATATCGAACATTAACAAGAAGTAACATCACCTTTCGCGGCAATAACAGCTTTTATGCGTTTTGCCATGGAATCTACCAAAGTCTTGCAATATTCGGGGGTGAAAGTGTTCCAAATTTCGGTGATTTTTGCCTTTAATGCTGGAACTGTACGCTGACGATTGTTACGCAAAGTCTTTTTCGTCCGATGCCATAAAGTTTCAATAATATTCAAGTCGGGGCTACTTGATGGCCACGATAAAACTTTCATATTATGGTCCCCAACCCACTTTTTGTTGTTTTCGCAGTATGGCAGGACGCACCGTCTTGTTGAAATATACAATTTTCATTTTCAAAAGTTCGTTCTATTGATGGAAACACACTTCTTGATAAAATTTGTTGGTATTTTTCTGCATTTACAGTACCATCAATGAACTCGTAGTTGCCAACCCCTTTACCACTCATACACCGCCATATCATATCACCCTTGGGAAATTTTACCGTGCGCTTTAGACAATCTGTGTGAAAGGCTTCTAATTTTGTACGAATCACCCTTTTTCGAAAATCGCATACACACCCATCAAATTTTGATTCGTCGCTGAAGTTAACGTTACTCTACATTTCCATTGTCCAGGATATTTTAGATTTTGCCCAATCCAAACGTTTTTTCTTCTGAATAGACCTTAATAATGGTTTTTCCTTTATTTTTAACAAAAGTAGATCATAGAATATTAATAATTTTTATATTGAAACAGGAAAAATTGTAAACTTACCTTATAAAAACTGAAACCAGACTTATGCATCCATTGTCTACAACATTCCCTGGAGACATTTAAGTTTGCCTCGTGATTCCATTGGGCTTGAATTTGTCGTAAGACTCTTCGTCTCCTAGTTTTACAAATCTTGACTAGAATACGACGATCTCTTTCAGTGATTTTATGGGGTCGGCCTGAACTTTTACCACGAACGCTAACACTAGCTGTCTCTCCATACTTTTTTATAATATCCGCGACTGTTGATTTTGCAATACTCAAGTCGTTTGAAATTTTTTGCATTGATTTACCTCTGCAGTACTGAGATATGATAATTTCTCGCACTTTTTTGTTTGTTGCAACACCACGGGTCATTTTCTTATCAACTATTATACAAACTTGAAAGATACAACCCGAACTGACATCTCATTTATCTAAGCACACTACATTTTACCATCAATGCATGGGTAGCATTGATTTCTTGGTCATTAAACATTCGCGTCCGAATATTTATTTGTCAGTAAATTTGGTATGTTTCCGTTATTTTGCTATGTAATTCATGCGAATTAAGAAATAATTGATTACGATAGCCCTTTCTGTGCTGGAGTTGGTATGATTCAAAGAGCCTGTAGGTGTCTTTAAGTGTCAGTGAAACATGTAAAAATATCATCCAAATCTGTATCACCAAAGAAATCTTTTAGTCAGACAATTTCCATTATTTTCTAAGTTATCCATGAAAATTTGTGCAGGTAGTGTACTCGGTGGGTCTGCCACTAATTTATGGTTCTTTAGAAATATGAAATTGATCGTTAAATCGAAAGCAATTTTGGTTAGTTTTGGTTAATTTTGGCCTAAACATGATGGGGTTAATTCGTTAATAAATAATTTGTAAAAGGCTGAACATCGCTGGTGCTAATTTTAATTACTCATGATCTTCATCTTTTTATTACTACGATTGCCACTATCTAATACAGGATATACAAGCATTCAAGTTAAACTATGGGCAGTTTACATAGTAACTGGAGAGAAATATAAGGAGGTTCAAAGCGTATAAAGAAACTTTTAACCGCCTGTTATAACATATTATGCAACAAGTTTGGTAAACGGCATTCGAGTCATGAGCTAATTAATAGACTTATAGTATATTGTGCAACAAGTCCGGTAAACGGAATTTGACTCACGAGTTTATTTGATACTAGCGGAGCGCAGCGAAGCGAGTGTTTAATAAACC
Organism: Cylas formicarius; assembly: GCF_029955315.1. Classification (NCBI taxonomy): domain Eukaryota; kingdom Metazoa; phylum Arthropoda; class Insecta; order Coleoptera; family Brentidae; genus Cylas; species Cylas formicarius. The sequence goes on along the minus strand of NW_026844341.1, from coordinate 1,972,286 downwards.
AGTGACATAAAAAGTTTAACGAACGTGTTGCATACTATAATTTTTCTAGGACCGTTTATTTTTGGGTACATTTTCGCAAAACAACACATCCGATTGCTCCCAAACTCCTGCTGTAAAATCCCGGAAATGTCAGAAGTGGCTCAGATCCGTGGGAAACGAAACTGAAGTGGTAAAGTGACGCTTCCCGCACGCTAGATCGGTGTTTGCCAAACGTGTTGCATACTATACTTGGCTCGGATCCGTGAAAACGAAACTGACGTAACAAAATAACACTTTCCGCATGCTAGATCTGTGTATAATTAGGTATTGAGTCACGAGTTTACTTGGCAGGAGCGAGTGATTAATAAACTAACTTAAAAAGTGTTGCATACTATACTTTTACAGTTAGTTTTTGGGTACATTTTTGAAAAAAAACACAAATACATTGACTGACATGACCGTAAGAATTGAGAAACGTTAAAATTCAAGCTGTGCGGAAATGTCCGAAGTGGTTCGGATTCATAAGAAACGAAACCGACGTGGTAAAACGATCCTTCCGCATGCTAGATCGGTGTATTATTTAGTATTTTAAAGAAGGGACTATAAAAGAGTATTTATTGATAATACTTGAAATAATGTTCATTCTCAATGAGTTTGTGGTAGAAGATGAAACCGCCGTAGTATATGAAGAAAGTCCACAATTTTCCAAGAAATCAAGGTGTTTAATGCTGACATTTGACAAACTCGGACATTTAAAGGCAATAATTGTACACGGAAGGTGCCAAAGAATGTGTGGAGCAAAACTTGCCCTTGAACCCAAAAAACGACCTTTGGTTGCAGCACTAATAAGAGCAACGATAGCATATGGGTGGTTGTCAGATGGACCTGCATGCTATACCCAAGTATTGCCTTGTTAATCATTACAGGACTGAAATCTCAACCAGAGAAGACTGGAAAATTGGTCCACCAATAGAGGCAGATTTAATCTAGTACACAGAAAGCTCAAACACTTCCAGCACCAAAATAAAAATATCTATGTCAATCGGCAAGTTAGAACACTGTGCAACACTGTGTATTGTAACGCAATTGCGATCCACACTGACAGTCCATACAATCCATCAAAATAAAGATCAAGTTAGTTTTGAATTGATAACAATTCAAGGCACAACATCTATTGGCAAACAACTAACCACAATTAGAGACGATCTTCAAATTTGAAAAATATCAACGACAAGAAAGCGAACAATAATGAGGAACATGGAACAACAAATATCGAGCAAAGGATTCAACTTTGCAGGTGAACTACGATAGAAGTCAGAAATTTTTCGTAAAAAACAGTATAACCCAAGAGGAGCAAGCGGCCATTAAAGATTTGAAAAAAGGCGTAAACACCAAAATTGTCCAAGCGAACCATGGGACAGATAGTTACTAACGACTCAAAAAAAAATTAATCGATCACTCCATAAATACAGATGCTATATACCTCTCTTTTGACGATTCCATTAGTGAAAGGAATTTTAGAAAAATTAATCTAATACCAGAACATTATAATGTTCCAGGTCGACATTAAGAAGCGTGCTTACAGAAACAAAGTCAGAAACATCTACTCCAGAGAAAGAGCGTGGGTGCTAATAAAGAGCGTAGAAGAACATAGGAAATTACATTGACGGGTGAAACCCAAAAATCTAGAATTGCGGAATATTCATGAACCAAAGTTTGAGGAAGTTGTATAAATCAAGAAAGAATAGAAAAAATGTTAGAGAGATAGGCCAATATGCAAAACAAAGGCCGGCTTAACCTAGTTCTAAAGGGAATAGCAGAAAACGATGGCTACAGATTCTGTGATTTTGATAAGCTTGGTAATGTTTGCTTGTAAATTTTCATCTGTGGTTTTATACCATTCCAAAGTTCATCAATTTCCACTTTATTTTGCCATTTTACTTTGATTTTTCTTTTTGCTTCTTTTAACATAATAAGGTCAGGCCGATAACCAGTATCACTGGGTTCATAATTTTGAGCTACAATGGACACAATGCGACCAAAGTTTTTAATGGCAACCTGGAATTGAAAATATAAAGTTGGTGGCTTTAATTTTACAAGTTTATTACCGTTAATACTTTATGACCACTTTTAATACTGTCTACAATAACTTGGCAAAGAGAACATGAAAACTTCTGCTACTTTACATCGCAACACAATATCACTATAGTCATCTGAATCACTAACTCTTCCTAGAGCCATAACATACAATTTCGAAATATCTAGAAATGCACTTTAGAAAAATATCAACCATCTAAATACATATAATACAATATTTTACTTTATATCTTTTGACTTTTCTTGTTTTGCTAAGTCTCCACATACCAATATTATTTGAGATATTTTCGGAATATTTTTTTATATAGTTTATCAAATATATCGGGAGAAATACTTTTTACAAGTGCAGTCATACATTGTAACAGCATAATTTTATATTCCTCAGGTATTGCTAAAACTGAAATTATTATTTTTCCAAAGGAAATTAGTTGTACTTTTATTTTTTTATAACTCACTCGTATGCTGCGAGCTCAAACAATAGAAAAGAGTAAATACCTATCGATTCCAATTTGAATCTTAATCTTAATGGTTTTATATTTCAATTTTCTACGCCCTTAATTTGGCCATTTAAAAACAGATTTCAACTAGAAACACAAATGCAAAGTCCATCTCCTGATCCTTCAAGCATGCCACTTGGTCTAGAGTAGTAAACCACCCAGTATAACGGCGTTGGATGTCATCCCTCCGACACTAAATAGTCTCGCCGCTTCTTATTTCGTTTGTCAATTACTCAAGTCGACAAACAAAAATCGAAAAGTCAGTCGGCGAATTGTTTGCATCTCGGAAATAACTTCATTTAAAGCGACGAACGCGAACTCCCATAACAATGAGTTTCCATCGCTCGAACACCGAGAAAGAGACAGTTTTAATAACAATGCCGCGGTTTGGGTCGAATAGAATGCGCCACGCGATCCGTACTCATTTAGAAGTCTGCCAGATGCAGACCGCGAAGTTCACTGCATTACTCGACTTCGTCCGACTGAGTTGTGTTTTTACAGTGCTTGAAAAAATGACCTCTACAATACGTCAAGTACCGAAACAAAAATTAATCGAATTATACTGCTTTTAGTTGAGTTGCGGACAATCCAGGGCATCTTTCATGTAACTAAAACATTGGGGCAAAGTTGGACATGAATCACCGATAAGATAAAAATGAACAATCTTCTGCATTATCAAACGTATTATCAAAGCAGATAAGGTCTTAAATTAAATCAACCAAAATAAAGATATTCTATATCTTAAGAACCACTAGAAAATAACTTATAAAATATTTTGAAAACCATTGCAAACGTTTTTAAAATTATTTTTCTTTTCAAAATATTCTCAATTTTTTTACAATGTTTGAACAAGGGGTTCACCAAATTTGAAGATACTGAAATCAGGGTTCATATTTTTGATAAGTAAGTAGTATGCAGGTGTTTTATGCAAGCAAATACCCAGACCATTTAATTTAAAAGATTAACTTAATTTGTTGAAATTTTGTAAAGAAATTTTAAGGAGTCCGATGAGTCACTTTAGTCTTAAAAAACAGAAAAAATAGAAAGAAAGAAAAAGAAAGAGAAAGAAAGGATAAAACATTCTGATGTTTTACAAATATTTTGCTAAAATACAGTACCGTAAGTAATGCTAAGTTGACATTAACCGTGATACAGAGTGTCAAAGTTGCAATTTCATTTTTGATTTTTTTAAAAAAATTTCTGAAATAATAGAGCTTTTTGCGGGTTTTTTGACATGAGAAATCCATTTTCGTGAATAATTTTGTGGCAAATTGTAGAGAGCGCTCCGTGCGGTGTTTTTCGTTCATTTGATACTTCCTTTCTTGCGCCTTAGGGTATGCAGATTATTCATTCATGTGAAAATAGTGCGAAGTAGGATCTGACAAAAAGAGACACAATAAAATATCTGCAAAATTTTTCAAAGGTTTTGACTAAAACAAATGCGATAAAAGCACTTCAGTACTGATGAATTGTTTACTGTTTGTCCGTATCTTGGGTGGTTTTAAAAAGTTAAAAATTCCGATAATGTCGAGACGAAACTTGTTTTAAAACGTGGAGGTGCCCAACATGATAAATATGTTTATACGCTGAAGAGAATTATAATGGGCGTCGAGTTCGTACTCGAGATTAATTAATTAAAATACCGCTGAATAACCATATCTCTAAATGTATCACAGCGAATAGGAAACATTTTTTGAGCCTCTTGTAAAAATCTCAAAATAAACAATATTAAACACTCTGTTAAGGTCTGTACTACCATATCAGCTCAGTTATGTGCATATCTAGGTTATTTTGAAATTGATGGCATAAAAAAATGAAATTTTAAATATTACGTAATGATGTACTGAAAACTTCAGACCCAAAGACTGCGAGTAGGGGCGAAAAATCTGCTAAGGCGGAAAAAAGTTATGAAATTCACGAGAAGTACTAATGTCAAAAAACCCGATTTGCCAAATTTTGTGCAAGAAGCTCAATTATTTCAGGAATTATTTAAAAATATCAAAAATGAAATTGCAACTTTGACACCTCTATTTTCGCATGTACCATCACTTATGGACAAAAGATTTATTGTTGTTGTTCTGTGTCTGTCTCTCTTAAACGATCCGGACTCAGTGCACGGTATTGGGCTAAAGGAGTTGCTGACCTTCTATAGGAGGGGCGGCATTCTGGACGCCCTCTAGAGCGGCCAGGGGGCACAACGGGCCCATCTGGTGGCCTAAGTGTTTGGACGCCCGCGTGGGCGCCCCCCTTTAATACCAATACCAATACTCCCTTCTGTAAAATGCGCAGTTGTACACCGATGTAGCATGCCGAAAGTGGTATTTTACCAAGTCAGTTTCTTGTCCCACGGAGCTGAGTCACTTCGGACATTTCCAGGATATTACCACCCTGATTTGGAAGAAATCAGATGTTTTCGAATTCTGACATTTGTCAATTCTGACGGTCATGTCAGTGAATGCATTCTTGCTGTTTTGCGAAAATGTTCCCAAAAACTAACGGTCGTAGAAAAAGTCTTGGTCCATAACATACTATTATTCTTGTTGCACATGGTCCTCATATACTATTTTTGCCAGAGATTGCATTACATTGCATCTGTTTTCTGTCAACCATACCAATTAGAGATATAGAGGCCCTGCTTAAAAATGATGATAATACAGGAACTTATTAAGCAACTATGAAAAAAAAAAGTTTAGATGCGGCATTTTTGCAAAGCCTCAATTTTTATTGTAGTACTTTTAACCAAAGGTATTGCTAAATAATATAAAGATAAAGGTCATCAAAAAATTGAGAATCGAGAAATCGCTGGAAACTGTTTGCACCAGAAACTAGTAGTCGGCGTTCAGTATCAGAGAGCGCCCAGAGCGCACCATGTTCTGCGAAACGTCAGAAGAAGTGTATAGTCTGACTCAATTTTCATAACGTTGGCTTTCGACGGACTCTCCCCAATAAAACTTTAACACTGTTCTTACCTATTGTTATTGGGTATAACCATTAACAAAAAAACATTCTTACTTGACTGACAAGGCAGGTATATTTCTTTCTGATATATTTCCTGAAGGTTGACCATTTGTGGCAAAATACATAATTAACCACCGGTCTAGCGTGCAGGAAACGTCACTTTACCAGTACTTCAGTTTTGTTTCCCATGAATCCGAGCCACTTCGGACATTTCCGGGATTTTGCCGCACGGATCGGATGTTTTCGGAGATATTTCCCACGCTTTGAATTTTGACGTTTGTCAATTCTGACGGTCATGTCAGTGAATGTATTCGTGTTGTTTTGCGAAAATGTACCCAAAAACTAACGGTCGTAGAAAAAGTATAGTATGCAACACGGTCGGTAAACTTTTTAACTAACTCGTTTATTAAACACTCGCTCCGCTCAGGTCAAATAAACTCGTGAGTCAAATGCCGTTTACCGCACTTGTTGCATAATATACTATAACTGTGCGTTTGGAAAAAGTTATTTGTCAAGAATATAACAATGACGCGTCGAAATGATTTGTTGCTTGATACAAAACAGATATCTGAAAAATGAACCTTTAATCAGTAGAGAACTTATTAAACAAGAAGATTAAAAGATACCTGCCTACTTACAAAAACGCCCATATCGTCAATAAGCGATATTATGAATAGTGGAGAATTGAAGAAAAGGAATTAACGTAGTGATTTTCAAACTCACCGCATAGACAATAGTGATCAAGACCTAATAAAAAGGAAAATACGTTTTCTTTATCAAAGCAAACTTTTTCCTACCTTGGATGAACTGAAAAAGAAACTAGATGAAGTTGAAACCCATATAAATTGTTTATCAAATGGGACTTAAATACCGCAAAATAGCCAAATGCACGTAGTAATGAAATAGCACAGATTACGCACTTGGAGATTTATTTACCTTCAATAAATTAAAAGATATAGATTGGACAACAGATACATAATTTACCTAAATGAAACATGTATCCAAAGGAAGACACTGTATCCAAAGGATGGGTTGATTCCACTCAAAACTGTCAGACAAAAACAGTTTCAAATAAAGGAAAACGCATCACCATAATGTATTTGTCCCAAACTGTTGTCTGCATTAAGGTTTATAGTTTGGATTATTATTATTATTTATTATTATTATTATTATTTTAAAATTGGTTCCAAAACAATCTTTAAAAAAATATTCCCAATATTATTGTCATGGATAACGCAAGCTACCACAGCGGTTTGCTACGCAAAGCACCAAGCCTCATCCATTTCAAAAACTGAAATACAAGAATATTTGTTAGAAAAAGGTGCAAGTTTTCGAAGTCCTAAATTCATGTTCAATTAAAAAAATAGTATGTATGCGATAATTTAGCGGGACAAGCTAGGCATATCATTTTAGACCTTCTTCCATATCATTGAATGTTTAACCCCATTGAGCATTTGTGGAACCTAGTAAAATCAAAGGTCAGAGAAGAAAATGTTTATCCTACATTAAGTCGCATTGTAAAATGTAATTAATAACATACCAATTGAGAGTTGGACCAATTTAGTAAAGCACATTATAAAAATTTGTATACAAAACAACATAAATCCTATCTCAATGACGACTCTGATAGTGAAACAGAATTAGATTCAGGCATTTATAATGAAAATGTAATCGTGTATCGATATTCCTAGCTATGAATTTATTGAATATATTTAGTCATTGTTTTTTCTTAGTGTAATTTAATAGAATTAGGAGAGTCCGTCCTTTGTTCTGTAATTTAATACCTAGCGGACCGGAATTTTATTACCGTCGGCAGGTAACTTCCATAATTGCATGCAAAAGCCTGCACGAAGAAGATTGTAACGTAACGTTGACCAATTATTCAGAACAGCATCCGGCAAGACGTATCGCCCCAATTACCCGCGGGATATTCTCCTGTCCAACTTCCGGCAAAAACCTGCACAATAACAAATTTAAATTACCGCTTTATCTCTCGCTGATCCCGTCGAAAATTACTTCGATGTTTCAACTTGTCATTTCGTTAAGCCACGGCTCGCGCTTCTGTTCTCTTTGCGATCGAGCGATCTTTCGTTAGGAAAAGCCCTCCAGACATTGATCTCTGGTTATCTCGATCACGCTTTCGCCGGCTTGTACGTCTAACGGAATATTTTATGACGAACATGATGCCGACGGAAATTGCGTTGACGACTCTCTATTTTAAGTCAAATATTTTTCTCTTTTAACCACGACTGGGGCAGTAACACTCGTTCCTTTACTTAATAGTATATTATGCAATAAGTGTGGTAAACGGCATTTGACTCACGAGTTTATTTGACACGAGCGGAGCGAGATTTTAATAAACGAGTGAGTTAAAAAATGAAATGTCCGAAGTGGCTCGGATTCGTGGGAAAGTATTGCATACTATTCTTTTTCTACTACCGTTACTTTTTGCATATTGCACATTCGACGCAGTGACGCTTCCCGCACGCTAGATCGGTGTGTAATTAGGTATTTTATAGACGGGAGTAGAAAAAAATATTTAATTATTTGGACCCCTTTTCATGGGTATTTCTTGGAGGTGATTTCTGGGAAGTTTCGATCCGCTACGGTGCACCTCTTGATATTTACCTACCAGAGATTCAGCCATTTTTAGAGTCTATGTCAGCGTTTTCCTGAAAATGGAGTGCTTGTTTCTCAAATGCATACGCCTACGCAAATTAAAGTTGAGTAGGACTCTGTGTATGGGGGCCGTCATTTACCACAGTGAAATTTTGAGCAGCTGGATGTAAACGTGGCCGTAAGGGCTTAGGAGATGATGAACTTTCGGGACGTCCATAAACTCTAACTACTGAGTTTTGGCGCCGATTATTTACTGTAGATAAAACTCGGATACACCATTGTACATCCGAATCAAACATACAGTCAAAACTGCGATGGGGAAACTGACTCCAAAAAAAAAAAAAACAGGGCTGGGAAAGTGATGGCTACTGTTTTTTGGGATAGCCTAGGAGTCACCTTAATCCATTACCTTCAAAAAAGAAAAACCGTTACTACGCATCATCATTTGACAAGCTGGCACAAACGGCCTCATTTGCAAAAAAAAAACCTGCTTCACCACGGCAACGCGCCATTTCATCCACAAATTACAGTTTGAACTGCTCGATCATCCTCCTTACTCACCAGATCTAGACCCAAGCGACATATTTTTGTTCCCTCATCTGAAAACTGCTCCCGGAGGACAAAGATTTGCGTCCAATGAGGAAGCAATCACCTTCGTGAAAAATTATTTTGCCAAGAAAAACACTGGGTACTATTTCGTTTCGATTAGAGAGATGGTAGCATCGCTGGGAGAAGTGTTAGTTACAAGGAGACTATGTAGGAAAATAAATTAAAAAATGAGAAAAAATGTGTTTTATCTTGATTACTTTGGAAATTTTTTAAGTGACCCTCGTAGTTCTACTAACTTCTACTACTAGACTTCCAAAGGGGCCCTCCGTAACAAAAAGTCCTTAATATAAAACCTGTATCACGGGTTCAGGATTTCGGGGCGTATATCCAACTCATTACGCAACCGATCCTATGTTTGGTTTCAACTCGTTGTAGAATGATGGTGACTTAGGTCTTTGTCGAGCTGAATATCCCCTTATTGGAGAGTGTAGTGCCGAAAGGAAAGGTAAACTAACCAAAAAACGCAATACAAGACACAAATTATATAGCAGCAAATAGGTTCCGAAACCCTAGTGAATGCTGCGAATTGCCCAGATAAACCTAAGAACAAAATAGGTAGGTTTAAGCTCTTCTAACTAATAGACTCAATTTTACTGGAAACTTTTGTGAAAAATTGATGAATGTAGAGAGCAGTGGTCAAAATCTGCAACATGTTATTTGGAATTAGTAAATATAGGACTTGAAATTCTCAGCCTCAGAACAACACCTTGAGTTCTGGCGCTTCCCTCTCCAGAGTTGCAACTTTTGCCACCGCAAAATTCCATTTTATCATATAGTGTTTTGGAAAAATGTAAAAATAATTTATTTCAGAAATGAATGCAAACTAAACTGCATTTTTGTGCAACACATTGATATTTAAGGGGAAAACAAAAAACACCAAATACAAACAATTTTTATTAATTTTAGTCATGCATTGTGCAAACACCCGGTAACGAAATCTATCAACCCGACTTCCATAAGCATTCTTCAAAATAATCGGCATCTTTCAGTTTCGGGAGCATTAAACGTTGATCAATACTTTTCAATATGTTCGCCAGCATATATTTCACATTTTTGTACGACTACTAACCAAAAATTAATGGTCGTGGAGTAAAATGGTGTGCAATACGGCAGGCATCTTTAGGCACTCATTTTGATTCGCCAATCAAAGAAGAACGCAATTTGGAATAATCCTCGGGCCGAGTATATTTCCGAAAAAAACAATTTTCTAATCCACTGAATTTTTTTCAACTTAAAGACTGGCAATGAATTTATTTTTAGTTTTTAACTTAAAATTTGAAGGTTTCTCGAATAAATAAATAAAATTGAAAGAAATTGAATACCGCCATATTTCTTAAGGGAAGTTTGACCCTTTTCGTTTAGATATGAAATAATAGTGCTCAAGTACGTACGACCGCCAGTTTTTGCACTTATTTTTCTCTGTTGATCATTACTGCCACGAAGTGCTGAGGACGACTAGAGCGAGAGAGAATTATAACGTTGGATCCAGCGTTTAGAGTGTCTTTTTTTGTCCTTTTTGTCTTCTGTAACAGTGCAAAGTCTAAATCATCCATGCATATAGTCGATAAGCTTGACAAATATACGACATGTTTGGTAGTCGTTCCAAGGCCGTATTGCGCTGACCTGCAACGTTGAAAATTCCAGAACGGTCGCCATTCCCAATTCGATTGTGTCCGCAGTAATAAACCCTTCCTTGGGTCCTAATCAAGAATAACGTCGGGGTAATTCGGTCACGATGGCTGACGGGCTTCTTTTTATTGCCCTGTTTTTTTCGTGGCGAAAAAAAAAACAATGTTAGTTTTCCCTTTTTTGCCGACTCTTCCTATGATAACAATAAACATAATCGATAGTTTAAAAATTTAATGGTAAAGGAGTATAGACGATTTTTTTGATTTTTTGTTAGCAAATATCGACGGCTTTTTATCAACATTAAAATTCTTGATAAATTAAATTAAATTAAGGTATCAAATGTGAAGGTGATCTTTGACAATTAGTATCAAATTAATGTATTTATTATTATAATAAAAGAATACAGAATATGAATTAAAAAAATTAAAAAAAAGTTAACAACATTGCTTTTGAAAAATCGTCGGTGGGCGGGGCGAATGCATAGTGTGTCGCGCGGAGCAGATTTGTATGTTAAAGAAGCTGCTTCGGGAATTTTCGTCCTAGAGGAACGTATTGTTTTTCTATCGTCCTGAAAAATACAAAAATTTGTACAAATATTAGCGATTTGTGATTTACGAAACCTGAAACTTTCTTTCGACACAATTTGCTATCAATTTAAACCAAATTATCTCATGTTTTATAGTTTTTTACCCAGGATTTTTTTTTTGAAAAAATACTTGTTTTCGAAAACCATGCATTACGCCGTAATAGTAAATGACGTCAATTGGCTATATTTTTTAAAGAATTTTAATTTATGGTCGATAATTTGCTTTGGAAAAGAACAATTTTCAGGGTCTTTTTGATTTTTCTCCGTAATTGGAAAACCCTGTATATAAAATGGAATAATAATAATAATGATAATGATAATCTTTATTGTCTAACATGTCAACATCCATTTAGGAGACATTTTCATCTTGAGAACTATAACTATAATTACAATAAGTAATCAACTATATACACTCCAGCAAAGTAATAGTGAAACATACAATCCATTACAATATATTAAATTTACGTTAAATTGATGCGGTAAACTGTAAGCGACTAAGACAAACAAACGTCAACTACGTTGCAGAAGTCATTAAATAATTTCATCAACTGATAGAGAACACCTTTAATAAAAAAATTGGTTCTTGGAGTTACTAGGCAAAATACAGGTGACGCCTTTATAGTCCTTGCGGGAACATGGAAGTTCACGTGGCTCAGCAACTCGGAGAAATCTACTAATGAATTGCAAAGTTATATAAAAACTGAAATGAAAGATACCTCCTACGATTCAACAGTGAGGGAACCTCATATTAGTAATAAAGCACTCTGTGGCAGTCCCCTAGCCGGGTAGAAACCATTTATATGAAAGTGAAGAAATTTCAGAGACTTTCTCTGTACATTGTCAATTTGAGTGATGTACTTGCCAAATATTGTTGCCACACCGTTAAACCGTACTCTAGTTTCGAGCGCACATAACTATATATAACAGTTTTAACGTATGTTCCTCTGAAAAATTTTTAGGGTTTCTCACAGACATGATTTCTGAAGGAGAGTTTTGTGTCAATCGTTACACTCAGGTCTTTGAAATTGTCACATTTTCTTAATAATACGTGATTCACCTGGTAATTAAAAGTTATATTATCAGTTTTGTTAGAAAATGTCATTTCGAAACATTTATCAGTATTCAGGGGTAAGTTACTACAAGCACACCAAAAACCAATAATCCCCAAACCATTCTGCAGAGACACAGGTCGACCACACTATCAATTATTGTAAACAGTTTCACATCTTCAGCAAAGAGCAAAATTTGACTATCAATATTAGCTACTATATCATTAATGAAAAGCAAGAATATCAATTGCACTAAATTGCTACCCTGGAGAATGCCGCTACTAGAATAAGCGATGAGTGACCGCGGAAATCCACGTACTGTATTCTTTTATGCAGATATGACTTTATAAGTGCCACAAGGTCATCACAAAATCCAAGCATCCTCAGTTTAGAGACCACTACAGTGTGGTCCACCCGGCCAAAGGGTTTTGTATCTGTATAGCACATCCACCCGCCTCCCGTCGTCCAAAGCCTTAGCAGTAAAACCAACCAAATTACTGATGGTGCTTCGATCTTTTAAAGAGACCAAGTTGTTTGTGGGTTACCAAGTGTTTCATTTGGTTGAAAACATCATGTAACGACATCTCAACAGCCCTTGCAAAAGGCGATATTATCGATACAGGTCTGTAGTTGGATATATCAGATATTTTCCTTTCTTTAGGACTGGAGTAATTTTGGCCTCCTTCCAGGGATCTGGGAAGGTGTTTGTTGCTAGGGCTAAGTTAAAAATAAGAGACATGGATTTAACCAAATCATGTGCATAATCTCGCACAACAAAACAAGAAACTTTATCAGTTAAGGGATCAATGGTAATAAATGCATTATAAAATCCAGTCAACAGAGGGATCTGTTGTTGAGGAGTATTGTATACCCCCCAAATAACTTTTCAAGGCTGGTGTAACTGTCTTCCCTGTAAGTGAAAATCTCTGGCAATTGCGTATTTCAGCGCTTAGATCTAATAAACGACTAGAAAGAATTCAGCTCCTCTGTGACTGCATTTTCGGCCTTAAAGATGTAGTTTCTATATGCGACATCAATCATTCTTTTAATGTCCGTACGTACTATTTTATATTGGATTAAAACTGTCTCTGATCTGTTCAATTTGTTTTTTTTTTAATAACCTATGCTTTCGCTTAATTGCCTTAATTATTTCGGATGTGAGCCATACTGGAAATGATGTTTTATGAATCATCAAATCAAATCAAAATAGTATACAATGTTTGGTAAAACTTGTCACAAACCTCATTAACATTTTTATTACTTAGTGAATTTGACCAATCTGTACGAAATATGTTGTTGTAGAGTTTGTGCTCTGCTGAAATTGTATTTGCGTTGTTGTAAACTGGTTTGAAGGCTTTTTTTTGACAGTTGAGAGTCATACTGATATTCAACACAGGATGGTATGGATCTTCCGCAACTAGTCACATGGACTCTTTTGTGACTATCCACTCGATATTGAACACAACTAAATCAAGTAGTCTGTTATGCCTATTTAAAATACTGTTAAGTTGATAAAAACTAAGGAAATTCATAAAAGTATTAATTCATTCTACCTTTCACTTTCACTATCTGTGCTGAAGAGAGGAGCATTGAAGTCGTCCAAAATAATGAATGATTTGACTATTGGTAAACAAACTCATGTTATTTTCAAAATGCTCCAAAAAAATCACCAAGTCAGATTTAGGTATGCTAGGAGGTAAGTAAATAACAAAAATATAAATTCTTGTATGATCCAAACTAAATGTACAACTCACCTGATCTACTATAGTGATATTATTCCTAATCATATTTAAATCTACAGCAATTGCCCTAAAAACGTTTAAAATAACAGTTATAGTACCGAATCTTCCGCGTCTGCCTCGGTTAAAGAATTTTGTCGATCGAATTAATAGTTTTCGAGAAAATAATTTTTGTCTCGAAGCCAAAATAACCCAAAAAAATTTTGTCAAAATTAAAAAAAAAATACATTGCGAAATTTGATTGCCCACAACATTATCAGTTTAAATATGGGTGTGGACCTCTAATACCCAACCAAATTTGAAGATCGTAGCTTCAAATTTGAGGCACCTAATTCGTTTCTTTAATATTGCACGGAATATCGGTAACAACCTGGACATAAAGTGAAACCCTATTGAGTCATGTGAAGGAAACTTACAACTGAATTAAGGCATTCTAGTTATGGTCAATTATCATTATAATTACCGACTCACCCCATACATTACTCAAAATTATCAAGTTTTTGGTTCCGATCTCGTGCGTCTTGTGGTTTGAGAATATTTTTAACCGTGTATACCCTTTTTCAGAAATTCTTATCTTCTCAAACCTCTAAAAATGCGGTTTTTAATTTTTAAAAAATACTTCCCGGCCCCTAGTCTCCCAGTTTCAATGGGCTTCATTAGAAAGCCAAGCTCCATACGTGTGTCACATTTCAATTCTATAGCTTCTAATTTCGGACAAGAAAATCTAAAAAGAGATGGACGCAGAAGTCCGATCGAAGTCATTTAGACAGCTTTATGTACCTCATGAGCTGTTTAAAATGAGCCAAGTTTAAACACCGTAGTTAGGGCAATTTAATGCTCCATTGACAGAGAAACGGAGAACGAATAACATGAAAATTTTTAAAAAACTGTACCAATGGCGGTCCCCTAGGAGCTACAAATGCCGATTTCATTGATTTTTAAAAAGCAACAAGTTATACAGAATAATTTATTTATTATATTATTAATTATACAGTATAATTTATTCATTCCAAGTAAGATTGATTATTAACTATTTTTAATTACAATCTTTAAAAATTAATAAATACAACTCTTCGAAAGTCAACTGAGTTGTTAATTTAACCAATATACACATATAATGATCATATTACATAAAGGTGCATTTGTCCGTACAGCGTGTTCTTTAAAATGAAATTTCATAGCGTAAAGTGATATATTCTGTGCATGGGTAATGTATACGAGTTCTAAAAGTTAATTTTTCCAATAAATATGAGCGAAAACCACGTTTAAGTAGTTTGTGAAGAAAACAAGCAAAATGTATTCATGTTTTCATTAAAAAGCCCACACCATTTATCTGGAGAAAGCACAATGCAGGCTTGTCAAATCTCCGTCGGATATTAAACGTCATTGGTTTTGTTAAATCAGTAAAAAGGTTAAATCGTACGCCCCCAGCGTAGACCGAAACAAAAAGACGCCACCTTTCTTCCTGGTTTCGTTAAATATTTTGCCCGGCGTTATGAGAGCCCAAGTATTTGTTTATTAATTAAAGTTGAATTAGTTTCTGGGAGAGGTTCTTGACAGGTTTAATTTAAGTTAACAGTTGGAATGTAAATTTTAACATTTATCTCCTTTTCGCGGCAAGACAAAGCTGTTCGAATTTTGTGATTAGATTGAGGCAATTACCGTAGCTGGTTCGGCAGTATTTATTTGTGGTATTACATGGCATAAATTGCACTTATTTCAGTTAAAATTGTGGTATAATGTTCGTCAATTTTTGTTGCCTCGGTTGTATACTCTTTATGTGTGTGCAAAGTTGAATATGTTACGTATATTTTTGATATATCGTTACTGTAGGAAATTTCCCTGTGATTTGGAACATTACGAATGTGATTCATCCCTATGCATTTATTTGTTTGTCCATATTGTTTTGAAATGGTGATGAAAAAAAATGTATAAAACAAATTCTGACCTTGGTACAGTTATCGAACTCTCGAATAAATATGTCAATTTAAAAATTAATGGAATAAGTTAAGGGATGTATTTAAATTATGGTCCAATATTCAATGCACATGTTAATCATATTTCATAATAATAAGCGTACACTTACTGAAGAACTTAAACCAAAACTGAGTAAGTAGATCACTGATATATCCACATCATTGTTTAGTAGTTTATAATTACCTAAAATGAAAACGGCTATAATTCAATGTTCCTTATATAAAGTAATTAAAAATAATGAACTTAAATATTTCGGCAATCTGCTTTGTAAAACGGTTCAGACATTTTATATCGTGAATCCATGAGAAAATTTTGAACTTCCTCAATTTTCTTGTTTTTTTCTGTCCTTCTCTATCTATAATTTTAAACTATATTTAAGAGATCAATTCAACTGATTTCAAAGCTACACTTTAATCGTAGTTTGATTGTATTTTTTTGTTACCATTTTATTTTGTAAATAAATATTAAGCACTGAAAGATGTAAGGTGGGGAGTCCAATCTTTTAACTTTGGGTAATATGTATTACGTATGCACAATAAATCATTTGTATTTTTATAACTAGGTACCGATATCGCATCGGCTCTCGCCTACAGATAACGTAGCCTTCTGAGATAATTGAGAATCCATGAGATACTTTTGAACTTCCTCAATTTGCTTCCCTTTCTGTTCTTCTGTATCTGTAGTTTTAAATCATATATAAGAGATCAATTCAACTGATTGCGAAGCTATACTTTAAAATGATTTTATTTTTTTAATTACCATTTTATATTGTAATAAACTATTAACCGCAGGAAAGATATAAGATAGCGTGTCTAATCTTTTTCTTTTGGGTAATATGTATTACAATAATAATAATAAGTTTATTTATCAATCAATATCAGCCACAATACCACCACTACAATATAACGCTATTCATACTAATTCCCGTAAATACAAAAAAACGTTAAAAAAATAAAACAAAAGATTATTTAGTAGAAGCGGGAGTAACATAATTACGATTATTTGATAAATAGACTAAAATAACTCCAAATAAATACTTCTTGTCGGTGAGAATGAAGCTTATAGGTCTTATATAATTATGAAAAGTATGAAGGGTTAATGAAAGATAACGAATACCTGCCTAAATTATACATGTATGGAAAAATCAATACAAATTGGAAAAGTCAAAAGGGTAATGAAAAATCGAAGGATAACAAATTGAACGAAAAACCAAAATGAAAATGAAACAGAAGACGTAGTTTAATAAGCTAGGGAAGGAGTGATAAAATTATGTTGCAATAACAAGCTTGTTATGGAATGTGATTGTATTAAATTTATTGGCCGTTGGTTTGTTACGATCAGGTACAGTTTAGTCTAGTTCTGGATACGTTTTCTTGGTTAAGTGTTTTTATCATTGTTGGGGATAGTTTGACACATTCGAGAATTTATTTTTTTTTGTCGTACTTATTAAGCTACCCATATTTTTTCATTAGCAGTGAAAGAGTACTCGATCTCTCTTGACTTAGCAGCCAAGAATTTATATTTTTGATTTCAATCGGTAGCTCACTGTGGATATTTGGGTTTAAGTATAAAAAGAATCTTTGTTCTAGTGAGGTGTTGGTTTGAGGAAGGTAACCTGTTACTACTTTGTGCCCGATTTTAGGTTTATGTTTTATGGTTTATAACGTGTCTTTTTTCTTGTATTGTCGCATTGCTATACTTTGCACAAAAAGTGGACGAATATCTAAAATTTCACTCTCTCGGAATAACTTATTACTTGTATATAGTTTATTCTTGTCATAAATTATTTTTAATATACATCTTTGAGTGATTAAGCGGTTACTTGTATATTTTACGTGTTCACCCCACTTTAAATGCGGATCAAGTATAATCCCTAAATATTTGATTGTGGTTTTATATTTTATGGACACAGAATGATTCGCATTTATTTTGATATTCAGTTCTTGGAAGTGTGGGAGAGAGTCGCAATAATATCCAAAAGGCATAAAATTAGTATTTTCGTAACTGACGGAAGTGCTTCCCAGGATTTATCTTTGTAGATTATGGCAGAGTCGTCCGCAAAGCATATTAGTTCTCCAAGAGATTTTCTATTACATAAGTTACTAATATAAAGTATAAACAATATCGGGCTCAAAACTGGCCCTTGGGGAACGCCAAACTCTACATTTGCTTCTTCACTAACCAGATTTTCTACTTCAACTTTCTTTGTTCTTTCAGAAAGGTAACTCTTTAAAAAATTTAGGGCAACACCCCTGACACCGGCCCTCTCCAAGATTTCAATTAATTTGTGATGATCAACCGTATCAAACGCTTTCCCCAAATCAACAAAAACGCACAGTAGTTTTTCTCCATCGTCTACTAATTTGCTTATACTTGTTATAAGTGTGACTAAGGCATCCTCTGTTGAAAGTCCATCCTGAAATCCAAATTTGGATTTTTTTTTTAAAATGTTTTCTATAATTTTAATAGTACTGTTTAAAATTGAGATGGTTCTATAATTGGAGACTAACTTTTTATTTCCGGATTTATGTATGGGTTTGATAATGACCTTTCTAAGATTTTTTAGAAATTTTTTGTAAGGTGTTAGAAATTCTTTGTATTTTTTAAAAGTTTCGCTTTTGATTGGATCATCGCCAGGAGTTTTGCCACTTTTCATAGTTGCTAAAATTTGAGTGACTTCTTCGATATTTGTGGGCATTAAAAAGAGTGAGTGTTCATTTGTTGGCATAGGAAATGTGATTGTTTCATTTACAGCAATTTTTTGTCTCATAGTTTTTCCAACAGTGCTAAAATATTTGTTAAAACATTCTGTTCTTGTTCGTTTGTAATTTCTTATCGTTATTTCCAATTTCTGAAAATTTTTCTTTTTCCGTTTCATGTTTGTTAAGTATGTTCTTTTACGTTTTTCCACAGTTTGTCAGGTTTGTTAAGATTTTTGTCCATTTTAGATTTGTGATATGTAGTATACGCACTGTCAAGAACTTTATTGAGGTTGTTTCTATACACTCTGTATTGATGAGCGTAGACAGGATTTGTTATATATTTTTTTGTTTTATTTAGTAATTCGTACTTTGTATTAATTGATTTCAATATTGCGGGTGTAATCCAGGGGTTTTTATTTACAATTTGACTATTATATTTTCTTGTTATTGTTGCTGATTTTATATTTGTTTTTATGATATCTATAAAGCTTTTTGCTATTATGTCTATGTCTGTTTCGTTATATATACAACTCCATGTTTCATTACTTAAAAGTTGTTTTAGTTTATTTTTATCAATATACTTTTTATGTAGTTCAGTTTGTTTAAACAAGGTTTTGTCATTTGAAGTTTCTTTGAATGCATAGCAATTCGGCAGTGATCTGTGATTTGGTTCAAAAATATAAATGACTCTCCCTGATCTGGAGTATTTTTTGACATCAAAAAAACATGGTCAAGGCATGTATGTAATTGTGGTCTTATTACATCATTTATTGGACTTATGAAGCCCTCTCCTAAAATATTTTTATATTCTTCAATGTAATATTCATCGTCAAGCAAGTCTATGTTGGTGTCGCTTATCAAAATACAATGATCATGCTTTTTCAAAACATTTTTATGTTGATTCAAAAATTGTTCTACATTTGATGATGGTGATCTATAGAGTTCTATTATATTAAAAAGTTCACTATTAAGCTTAACTTTTAAATTTATTATTTTTATATCGTTTAGAAAGTCAATGTTGAATTCACAGTTAATAGAGTCCTTGATATAAATAACAGTTCCATCGTGACTGGTGACGTCGCCTTCATTATAAATTAATTTAAAGCCTGGTATTGTTAAAAGCGAGGTATCGGCTAGAAGAAAGGTTTCTGTTAACACAATTATTTCAAAACTAGTAAGGTAAGCCTGCAACTCAAGAAAATGCTTTCCAAGATTTCGTACGTTTGTGAGGTATATCGAAAAAAAGTTACTAGAGTTTTTTGAGATATTTATATAATCGCTAAAACAACTAATTTTTGTGGTTTAAATTTTATCAGTCCGGTAATCTCGTATGTAATTATTCATTTTTGAATATAACTAAAAAAAGTCGTAAATTAATAGCCTTATAGTAATAAAAAAAAAGTATGCTATTTTTGTTATTTAGACAGATTTCTTGCCCTTCTCGCTCTGCTCTTCAGATTGCGGTCTTCATTTACCTCGGGTGAGTCCTCTGGTTTTCATTTCAGGTCGGTATTCTTTGAGATTGTTGATTTTCTTTTGCTTCTGCTTTTTCGTCTTCTCTCTCTATCCCTCTTAAATCTTGAATGAGAAACTTCTTTCCGTCAACGAAAAGAGTATTCTTTTTTATTTCTGCTGCCTGGTTTCTATTTCTGGCAGTTTGAAGATGTTTTCTTAGCAGTTTTCGATCTTGGTATTGATTGTGTGTGTAATCTACTAAGACAAAAATTTTTTGTTCCTTGAGCTTATTGGCGTTTCTAAGTATATTACCCTTTAAAAATTATAATAAAAATTGCTCTAGTCTTGTCCTTTTTCAGTTTTCCCAGACGATACAAATTTCTAAAATCTTGAGATATACAAGAAACCTGTGCGTCGTTATTTATAATTTTGACAAATTTGTCAAGATCTCTTGATATATTTTTTTCTTCCTCGCAGTTATATTTCCGTAAGTTATGTTGTTTAGTGGTTTTTTCCAGTTTCTCCATTATTTTCCTCAAAAGCCTATTTACTAGTTTCAAGGTTTCATTTTCTTGCCTGGTCAGTTGCAGTTCATTCAATAACTCATCCTTCACTAAATTTATCTCGGCTTTAACGCCTTCTCTGGATTGCATAATCTGCTCTTTTATCTCCCAATTTGATGTAATTAATCCTTGTATCAAATCAAAAAGCTGTTTTGTTGTAATTTCGTTCTCTTTCATAACAATTTTAATCTTATAATTTATTTGTTGTGTATTTGTAGTGTATGGTCGCCCTTAGTCCTTTGTTTGATTTAAGACTCGATCTTGTAGGTTAATTTTAACAGGTCTTGTGTAGTTAAGTAATTATAATTATTAGGTTCCAATACTATATCCTATTCGTACATACCGTATATCTTAATACTTCACCTGCGTACGTTTTTACTTTTAAAAATCACTTCTTACTGTAGTAACACAGTAATTTATTTAGGAGCCATGCAGTCTGGTATCTATCTGCTAAGGCCAACCACACACAACCACGTATGCACAATAAATCATGTGTAGTTGTATAACTATGGTACTGATATCGTATGGGCTCTCGCCTGCAGATAACGCAGCTTTCTAAGATAATTGAGAATCCATGAGGTACTTTTGAACTTCCTTAATTTTCTTGCCTTTTTTGTCCTTCTCTATCTATAGTTTTAAATGAGATGTAAGAGATCAACGCAACTGATTGTGAAGATTTTAGTTTGAATCTATTTTTTAGTTACCATTTTATGTTGTTATGAAATATTAACCACAGGAAATATGTAAGATAGTCTAATCCTTTCCTTTTGGGTAATATGTATTACGTATGCACAATAAATCATTTGTATTTGTATAACTATGGCACCGACACCGTATGGGCTCTCGCTTACAGAAAACGCACCCTTCTGAGATAGTTGAGAGAAAATTATAATTTTATTGCTAGAATAATTTTGTGTAGCAGTCTGTCAATATAAAATATTTTACTCCCCATATTCTCTGTAACTCCATACTAACCATATTAAATAGCGGAAACGTGGAAAAGATGTCGTGAAGGCACAACGAATCTTGTTTGCGCATTAAAAATTCTTCTGTGGTTATTTATAGATTTTTAAATTTCAAGGACATAATATTTGCTTTGAAATGTTTAAGTCTTTATTTCCAACTCTTGCAGTTTTTGAGGTATGGTCTGTTTATAGATATAAGAAAGGGACCAATTGCTTTTCAATGGGATTATCCAAGGGTGGTCATTAATACAATGCAACAAGATTATTGCCTAAAGTTTCGGAATTTAAATTCAGGTAAAATTGTGGTCCGTAATAGAAAATAATTTTATACCTACCTGTGTTTAACATTCTTTGATTTGGTATGCTACTAAGTTTAAGTTTATTAGTAATCATTCTTATTTCGTATGTAATACAGCGTGTGTTACAGCGTGTGTTGAATCGTATGCGAATTATGCAAAATATGTTCGAGTCTAGTGTATCTCAGGAGATGCTCCCGCCCAAATGTAGAAAACAATATTCTCTGCAGACTAAGGAAGATATAAACAATGTTTATTTGACTCTCATTGAACGTGGTGCCAGCAGGCAAGCATCTTTAGAAGAAACGGCCACATTGATGAAAATTCTGTGTGGAAAATTGTGAATAATCCCATTTCAGCGAGGAAAAAAAGAAGCGATGCCGACATTTTCTCGAGTGTAGATGAAAGTGATCAAGATATAATACGGCGTAAAATTTATCAGTTATACGAAGAACAAAGCGTGTCTACATTAGATATCTTAATTAGGAGACTTGAGGCTTGAAAAAGATGATGGAAGTTTTAATGGAATCTTTTAGAATTCGGAAATGGCCACTGGAATATCTAGAAAAAATTAGCATTTACAGAGAACAACAAAGGCCAATTATTTATTTGGATGAAACCTGATTTATTTGAAAGTTTGAATATTTGAAAGTTGGTTTAAAAACAAACTAGTTCCAAACATTGCTTCTAATAGCGTCGTTGTAATGGACAACGCAAGTTATCACAGTAGACAGTTGACTAAAACACCTTCCTCATGCGACACAACAGCGACAATCCAAAACTACATGTATAATAACGACATTTATTTTCACGAACATTATACCAAAAAGCAATTAATTGAGGTTCTACAAAGCTTGAACCTGCATACATAATTACAAATAATTCTAAGCAAAGTACGGACCTGTTCGGCCATATTTCATTCTTGCAGCTTGACCGGGTCTTTCCTTAACTTTACTTGAAGGAATCTAAAACATATGGTATGGTTTAGAACTACTTTTTCCAGCATTTCGACTCACTGTTGAAATGTGCAGGAATATATTATTTCTTTTCGGTTTATTTGGAAATATTTTATTTATATTATTTATGCGATCCTTATTGAAAAGAAAAGTACTGCGCTTTCACTGCTGTTTTGATTTTGATTTTTTGTTGTCATATTTAGTAATATTTCGTATTAATTTAGTGTTGCTTAAAAAAAAAGTTGTTATTATTTGTTTTACCATCATAATAAAAAAAAAGAATGGAAAAGCTAAATTTTTTAATTTTGTTTTTTTTTATTTTAAAAATATATAGCCGATCAATGCTGGGCTGTGGTAAAAGTTTGAACAATTTTTGCATTAGAAAAATAAAGGTTATTTTGCCTTTTACGTTTGTTAGACAACCATGCTCTGATTTTGTTGCCACGGCATACCGTAGTTGTGGTTTATTTGTAAAAGGTATAAAAAATATTTGGATTCTCTTCTTTTTACGCAAAAATCTTATAAAGTACTTCTGCAAAATTTTAACTTTTTTAAGATCAGCGTCAGGTAGTACTCCATCAGATGTATGTATTTGATTTTATCTGTCTATATGATTTCTTTCTTTTATTTTTTCGTATCATCAACAGCATGCGGGTCAAACTCTGTGACAAACTTGGTTATTTGGTAATTAATTATCAATATTTCCCTATATACATTTTGAGCGGATTATAAGCCAGTACAAAGAGAATTATTTTTTGTTAAATCGTTGGCGACTAACATGTTTTTGCAGATATATTGAACTATCGCTTCCCTAATTCAACGTAATTACATTTATTATCCAAATCTGAATTAACGTTTAACAAAGAATTAAATATGTAAAATTATTTACGCCCGTCCGATCGATCAGCTAATCGCCATCCAATTTGGCTGATTAATACGCATATTTTATCATTTTGCAGGTGTCCTTGATGTCCAGGATTGTCCCGTCGCCAGACTGGTTCATCGGTATCGATAGTTTTAACCTCTGCGTCAACGGCAATTGGCTAGACAGCATCACGATAGAGGTCCGTACTGCTGTTACTATTATACAAATATTTAAAAATATACAATAAAAGTTTAGTACTTGCATATGGGGTTATGAGCGGAAAAAAGTTATTGAAATTAAAATATCCACAAAATATAATTTTCATAATTGTTTTTGTTTTCTTCAAATTCCTTGAAACTTTCTTAAAGCACGGTTTTATTTATAGCTTGTTTCCGATTTTATGATGCAATCCTTTAGGAGTTTGCTTAGTTTGTTTCCGGTTTTGTTGGCAAATAAGAAATACGTCGGCTTTAGCATAATATGCAAACTAAAGGCCTTAGCCATGCGTCGAGCCGTTCTAGATAACCGCGACTCCACCATATTATCAACAAACTCTGTATATGTACAGGATCGCACTATATCTCCAAACCCGCAAAAATATTTAAAAAAACCTAAATGCGAAAGTTATTTGGATTATTTATTTCGATTTAATTTACTTATAAAAGAAAGGGTGAACTAATAATGGAAAAACTAGTAATATTTGGAAATAAAATTCAAATTAAAAAGTTTATTATTTGCAACATTCGTACAAAAATATGTAAAAATGAAATTTGTTTCTTCGTAACTTACCAAAACTAACACTGATTATCCAAAAATGTTCAAAATTTATTTTTTTAATCATTTCTCGACAAATGACAAAATGGAAACAAAACATAAGCACAAAATAGGTTTAATAGAGAAATTACCGATATTTTCCAAAAATACTGCCGGATTCGGATTCCTGCCTCCCCCCCCTCCATGCAAAATTTTAATCGCTTTCAAGAAATTACTTCCTGCCTCTATCGGCCGATTCCGAAAAGTCGAATATAGGTCGTACCGTTTGCCGTCAAAAACCATTTTTGTGAAATGACCAAACAATTTCATACATTTTAACTTTCCCAGCGAACTAAAATAAGAACCTGAATTTTTGGTCTATTGCTATTAGAAATTCGATTGATTAGAGGTTTATGGATAGGACCTCATGGACTTTTACCGCCAAAAAGAATTTAAAAATTGGAACATGCCCGAAATAAAAATAAAGACGTAAAATATAGATAACATCACATTTTATCGATAAATTATTGAGAATTTATATATCAACATTTTTTTACATTTTTTTTATTTAAATTTTAAATATTGCTCTTTGAAAACTCTGTATGTATTCATTTATATTACAAATATTCAAAATATATCACAACGGCTTTCAGTTGAAGAAATCGATAAATATATTTAACCTGGAAACGTCGCTTTTGTCATAAAATTCAAAATATGTCAGAAACGGTAAAACTTTGGCATAATATTGTACGTATGAGGAATGGGTCACTTGAATAACTTGAATGCAGTATTTTGAAGTGGTATGTGTAATAAATGGGCAAAGTGGACAAATTCTTAAACTTAATTCTCTCTCTCTCTCTTTCTTTCTTTCTTTACTTCTGTCATTCTTTCTCTTTCCATAAGTCAGTAATGAAAGTGTATATAACATTATTCTATGCAATAATGTCTAACTCTGCTTGTCGGCCTAGATCCCTCTCTCTTTGCCAATATCGCCACCAATTTGAAAATAATTAAAGTAACCACACTAACTCGGATTTCTTCAATTCATGCATGGTGCTATTTTTATTTACTTTTTAAAATCCATTGTTCTCCAATACTACCATTTGTTTTGCTCAACATATTTTTATTGTATTCTGCCAACCAAGTTTAAGAGCTTTAATATAATATCAAGAACTTCTAACACTAAATTTATGTTACAGGTGGATCCCATGGATGCCGGGACAGACAACGGTTTTACGTTTACAGCACCCAACTGGCCCACCGCACCCCAAGGCGAAACGTACAGAATTACCGCCCACTATCCGGCCCATCCTGCGGGATCGTTTTTCTATCCCTATTTGAAAAGGTTGCCGCCGATCGCGACGTTTCAGTTCATAAAGGTGAGCAATGGAAATTAACATTTTACGGGAAAACTCAACACTCAAAAACATCTTGAATACAAGGACAACAAAGAAAACAAGACCCAAAAAAAAATATTTTCAAACTATTTTTTCGATGCCTAATGACAACTGCACACTGAATTATTGGATTTTTAGTGAACTGAAAATAAGAGAAATTATTACCAAATTTGATAATCTTAATAATTTATGACAATCCAAAACTAACTTGAATGTTTAAGTTCTATTGCCGCTTGACTGTCGGCGAAAATCGCAACTATTTTATTACGAATTTTTGTCGTCTTTATTTGTCTCACGCAGTGTTCTAGTGCGGTAATCTCTGCTTGCAACACGGTTGCTAGCTTGCACATTCCAGCTTCGACTTCTGTGCTTTTATTTTTCAACTCTTCTATGAATGAGAATTAAGTCCTTCTTCTTCTTCTTCCTCTTCTTCTTCTGGCACTGGATATTACGAGGGCGAGTTGATCTTCAGCCACTTTGGCGACAGGTAAAGACCTGAGTCGCGTTTAAGATTGTTTTTTTGCTTATAGAATTCTATAAATTCTCTGATCTTTCGTTCGTAGAAAAATTGATTACATATTACATATAGACTTAAGGCTCTTTCATGTTCTTTGAGCCTAGTTGATATTTTTCGTCCGGTCTCTCCAATATATTCTTTGCCGCATATGCATGGAATGCTGCAAACTCCTGGCATCTCAAACGGAATTTTTGTCTTTGAGGGATCGAAGATGTTGAGAGATTTCTGGACAAGTGGGTCTGGTTTTGACGTTACATTTCTTAAGAACTTTTGATATGTGGTCAGTGATGGTTCTTCATTATCACCAGTCATTGCGAATTTATTTGTGGAAGCCTTTGAGAAGAAAACTCTCGATACCTTCCAACCAAAATCAAAATTATATAAGCGCCATGTCGCTGATACTTTTATTTGGCCTCGTGATCAAGAATAATTACTAGATTTTCTTAGACATTCAAACTATAAGAAACTTTTTTTAAAATAATATACTAATACGTATTACTCCTTAAACTAATTCCTTGCAAGAGTTTCGATGTCTTTTCATTATTAATTATACTACTTAATTTAACCAAGTATTTACTCAATTTCAATTCAAATTGAATTCAAACATTTTGCCACACTTAAATAATATTTGGGTACAGTCAACATTAAACTTATTCACACATTTTATTACTTGTCAGGTCTGTTTTGGCATCGGGATAGTATTTCGTGCAATAAACATGATTTCCCAGTCTTCCAATGTAATTTTCATTGGGTTCCAGATAAAAGAATACGAACTTTCCGAGGTATTTCACCACACCGAAGACGAACGACGCTACGACGTGCTGAAAATGGAACATCTTTCACCGAACGCGATAAACTCGCAAAACAATAACGACATCGAGACTGCAATCGAAGAGGAGAGACAAGAACAGGAATACCACCAGAGACAAAAGTCGAAACCGAGAAATTTTAAACAGT
Source organism: Cylas formicarius (assembly GCF_029955315.1). NCBI lineage: Eukaryota > Metazoa > Arthropoda > Insecta > Coleoptera > Brentidae > Cylas > Cylas formicarius. The sequence goes on along the minus strand of NW_026844341.1, from coordinate 1,945,121 downwards.
ACACTCTGTCGACCCCGTACAGCACCAGTACTGCCGGTAGTCCCTACACTTACGACAACAGCCTGAGTAATACCATGTGAGTCAGCCGCTAGCGTTTGTTAAAGTTATTTCAATCCAAATTATCATGACAGAATGACAGAAAGTTTAAAGTCATAATTACTTTAAGAGAAATATCTTACCAACCAATCATATTTAGGGAACACATCTCACCCCACTCCCAAATGCAGATAATAATAATTAATATAATAAGAAGGGCAAGTTAAATAAATAACTGAACAACAGCAAAATGACCATATAAGTGTTTGGCAAATTCAAAAAAGAAATTATAATAACACGAAAGACAAAAGATAATAACTAAAATAATAAAAAAGTAATAATAAAGTGACGCATACGACCAACAACGTTTATGGTTGCATAATCTGGCGGCAGTAGACAATTATTCAATAATTATATAAACATAAGGAAAATAAGAAATGTGACAACAACAAAAAATCACACGAGTTAACATGGTTATTAAACAGCCCTATTTTCGGTGTTCTAAATATAGTTTCTCGGACACTTTTTTCTTAAATCTTTGTTTTGGAACTGATTCTTTAACTTCAAGATGCAATTTGTTAAGTACTTCTGAAATCTGGTAGGAGAAAGACCATTTATATAATTCTGTTTTGTGGAGAGGGGGTGTCAGTCCTGAAGCGAATCTTGCGATACAAATACTAGTGTTTTAATAGTCAAAATCCAAAGGTAGAAAGTTGCTCTATGTAGGTATCTCCTATTTTGCATATTTAACCAACCATTCAATTTTAACGTATCACTGACCGGATTGCGCTTTTTTATTCCATAAATTATGCGCAAAAACTATTTTTGAAGTTTCTGTATTCGTCCTATATCCGTGCTTTTTTAATTTAAATTTAACCTATGAAAGGACCAGCGAGTCACACAGCATTTATTTTCAGCTTAGGACATTTCTGTGTTGATATATCCTTTTTAAGTTCATATAACATTTCTGGAGGCAACAACTTACATTCTTTGTGAATTTAACTGGCTCACCCTGTATTAAAATATCGAGTTTGTGCGTATTGTCAAAATCTTTTATCTCAATCTTCCTCGAGAATTCGTTTGAATTTTCAAGATCATAAGAATGCTTTCATCGGGACTAAACGACATGTAAAGCTGCGTATCATCAGCGTAATAATGTTATGTGCATGACTGAAAAATAGAAGGGAAGTCTGACACATAGATTTAAAAAAAGGAGGGGGCCTAGAAATTTATTAGTGTCATTGCCCACGTAAACCTCATCTCTCATCTGACATCATCTGTCATTAGATAATAAACATATCTTTTAGTATATTTGGGAAAGAATTGAGAGTATCATTATTAGATTCATTTGTAGATAAGAGCAATGCTTAGAATATTTATTTTATTGGCAATAGGGAATGAGCAAGCTAGCAGGTTTATGATCAGAATCTATAATAATGCTAATAATAATAATAATAATAATAATAATAATAAATAAATTTACTGTTGTGCCAAATGTACATATTATTACACCATAAAATATTAGATTGTACTAATTTTAGGGCAAACGAAAGGCCTAATAAAACAGCCTTAATTTAATGTACACTAAATTACAAAATAAAAGCAAACAAAACAAAATTAAATACATTATTTATTAAATATTGTTTTCAATAAAGAGAGAAGTCGTGGTTGAAAGGAGAGGGCAAGGGTAATCCGCAGAGTGGTTATCCGATTCAGAAATTACAGTTCCAATAATTTTTTTAAAACCGTTTTTAAAAGTTTTGCTTCATATTGTTAAATCGAAAAGGCTTAAATTTTTTATTGTATGTGCAATGCTATAAGAAAATGATCTTTTAAACAATTCTTTTCGATGTTGTGGTTTTCTCAATATAAACTTTCTTCTTAAATTCAAGTGTTGAACGAAAAGTGATTTTGTTGAAAAGATATTCAGGAGATTTATTCCTAATTAATTTCAAATAGAATGTAGCACGGTGTAACTTAAATCTACTGCACATGTTAAGCCAAGCCGATGCAGCCAAGTATGGAGAAATATGATCATACCGGCGAACTCCATAAACAAGCCGCAAACATTAATTTTGTATTTTCTGGATACGATATTGGTTAGCAGGGTTCAAAAAGATTGCCAACCAAACCAAAACGATGGATTCACAAAGTAGGTTCTTTGTAGCAATTATAAAAAATATCTATTACTGTATATTAACTTTAAATTCCCATATGCTATTCTCAATTTGTTTGTAATGTAAGCCCGTAGTCCAAGGTCAATCCTAAACTTTTTCCGAGTATGGTATAAGAGTGTCATTAACTTTTATGGTCATTTTGTTTATTACATTATATACTTGAGAGTCATTTCCAAAAAGCAACACCGACGACTTCGTTGGATGTAGCTTCAGTAGATGATCGAATGCAATTTTATAAAAGTTCTTTAAATCAGTATTAATTTTAGTTTCAGACTGATTCATTTCATGAACTATAGGTGATAATTACAATATTTCAAACCCTTTACAAAGTTAAAAGTATAGATTGCATACAACAATGTTGAACTCTATCGGATAATAACGAATTTAGAAACACGCATACATCTTCACTAAAGCAATTTATGATTGATCAGGTAAAATTCTTTGCTAAAGCCAAATAAAACTAGAGTGCTAATTCTGCATTCATCCAATGCCCGCAGTAACTCGTCTGTAATATCGATGAAAGTACTTTCACAACTCTATTTTTTTCTAAACCCAGATTGTTTTGTAGGTAATATGCCAAGATAGCTAAAAATGTTCTTATTTGCCTATCAATTGCTTTTTCTAAACCCTTAAAGAGAGTTGTTTAAATTCTGCGGAGTTCCTTACTTTAGGAAAAGGTGTGACTTTGCGTGCTTCCAAAATCTTGGAAAATAAGACTTCAATACTTTTTTCAAAACATCTGGATTCCTCCTGCGTCTGTTTTTGCTGAGTCGAACTTGCTGACGTTTCGCCAATCCTCCTGTTGGCCTCTTCAGACCTTGACTGAAACTGTTGAAAAATTACCACTTCAATATACATTCTTTTATGACATATGTAATAAAAGGGATTATAAAAGGACAACAAAGCTGTACTAGAGTAATATTTAATTTATCATCACCTAAAGCGTTTAATATTTTTTATTATGTGAAATATTTCATCCTTTGTAGCCAATGTAAAATGTAGCTCGACATTTTCTAATTGATTGTTCTCAAAGAAATGCATTAATTCCTGATCTGGTATTTTATTATTTTGGACACAGTTCATAAAAAAACAATTTATCACTCTTTACAAAAGTAGTTACAGTTAACAAAGCTCTCTTTGAAGTTTTTTTTTAAATTCAGTAAATGGACCAATTAGAAATGGGGTATCGGAGAACAGAACCTGTACATATGCTATTTACGTTGAATATGTTATGGAGATTCCACTTATTTTAGTACGCCTTTCCTTTTTTTATGTTTTTTGTTCAGTTTGTTGCATACTTCTTTGTATGTTAATATGTGAACAGATCTTGTGTAGGGAATGTTAGAGATTACAAATTTTAAACATAAATCGATTTTAATTAACACACGATTTGATTGGATATTTTTAATATATCCATGAATTATCGTACGGGAAACCGCGTTCGGTTTGTCGAATTCTGGCGGGCAAAACCGCCAACAAAGAGCGAACATTAACACATCCAATATGTCGCCGACATATGTAGTACGCGTCGATATTATTGCAAAACTTTAATTATCAGTCGGACGCATCGCGTCCGAATATCGTCCGACACTTTGCAATATACCGATCGATCGGTATACCGGTGTTTCATATTTATTTCCCCTGATATTTCCCGATGTTTGCAACGAATTTTCATGAAAATCGCGTTTCTGCCACCGCCGATGGTCCAGTACGAAAATTACTACAAGAGGTCGACGTCAGAGAGCTCCTACCGATCGTGAAGGGGGGAGGGGGTATTTTTCGTAACCTTGCTTTCGTCTCGATCGCTTCATTTGAAGTTCATAGCCGCTATAGATCGAAATTTATTTGGCGGCTGTATAGATTATAGACTAGGTTTATAGACTAGGAGAAATTTATTTTAAAGAAAGTGAGTTAAGCACTTGTCTTTGTCATTACCATTTTATTTATCAATTTCATAGAACAAAATTGTGGTATTCGAAAATATATTACATTTTTTAAGTTTAAAAGATATGCACGAAAAGACGAACTTTATATTGTTATTATTTTTATTTTGTACTTATACTTATACTTATATTATTGTCATCAATAAAAACATTTACAATTTTTACATATATTAATATATAGAATAATATACCTAAATAAAACCAAATACATCTTACGCACATAAATAATTAATTAATTAAATATTACAGTACTTGACAAGATAATTTTGCGGGAAGTAGTATGTAGTAATACAAAAAATAAGCGGTGTTTTGTAGATAAATTTTCAAAATTATTAGTATAATAAATATAATAAATTGTTGAGGAGGATTTTATACACTTAAAAATATTTGGGTTATATCTCATTCTGTGTATCATAATAATCATCGGTATTCAATTAACGATATTATTCTAATTTGAATTTAATATAAATTCATTTACTTTTAGGGAAAGAGGAGAGACTTATACCCACGCCACACAGAAACAATTTGTGGTATTTAAGTATTTTAGAAACAAAGGAAATCTTAGGTTTTATGTATGTATATAGAATATAGGTTTTACCTCTTTGTCTATTAATATTGGGTCCATATTATTATCACAATATATTATGTAACAAGTGCGGTAAATGGAATTTGACTCATGAATTTATTTGACACGAGCGGAGCGCAGCGGAGCGAGTGTTTATTAAACGAGTGGCTTAAAAAGTTTAACGAACGTGTTGCATACTATAGTTTTTCTATGGCCGTTAGTTTTGGTTAGTTGTACATTTACGCAAAACGACACGAATACATTCATTGACATGATCGTCAGAATTGACAAACGTCAAAGTTCAAAGCGAGGGAAATATCTCCGAAAACATCGGATTGCTCCCAAGCCCGTGCGGTAAAATCCCGGAAATGTCCAAAGTGGCTCGAATTCGTGGGAAACGAAACTGACGTGGTAAAGTGACGCTTCCCGCACGCTAGATCGGTGCGTAATTAGGTATTTTACAGACGTGAGTAGAGACAGGAGTCAGACGCAAATATTATATTTTTTAAAATTTTATTCTTAAATCATAATAATACTGTTTATTTGTATTTAAATTAAAAATAAGATATATTTTTAATGTACGTATCTACAAAAAAAAACTTAAGACTTTCTGGATAATAATTACCTAAACTAACTAAAAAATTGTATTGTATTGTACAATTATTGATCGGAACTTCCGGAATCACTAATGTTTTCTATGCTATGTTCGCATCAGATTGCAAACATAACAAAAACACAGCGACTGGCACTTCTTGGCACCCAGTAAATAATAATTAGCGTGACATTAATAAAGCAATACTTGTACAAAGACAGTATGATGATAGTATATTATGTAAAAAGTGCGGTAAATGGCATTTGATTCACGAGTTCAAAAGTTTACCGAACGTGTTGCGTATTACACTTTTTCTACGACCATTAATTGTTGGGTACATTTTCGTAAAACAACAGGCATACATTCACTGACATAACCGTTAGAATGCACAAACGTCAAAATTCTAGCCTTGCGGTAAAATCTCCCAAAACATCCGATTGCTCCTAAATCCGCTCGGTAAAATCCCGGGAATGTCTGAAGTGGCTCGGATTCATGGTCACTGATTCACTGATGTGGTAAAGTGACGCTTCCCGCACGCTAGATCAGTATGTAATTGTGTATTTTTTCTACTCCCGTCTCACAGCTGATGAGTTTATTTGTCTTAGTCGTAAGGCTCGTTCGTGTTCTTTGAGCTTAGTTGATATTTTTCGTCCGGTCTCTCCAATGTATTCTTTGCCGCATATACATGGATTTTTGGGCCGGAGGGTGATGTGACCATGCATTCCGGTATCGGTCTGTGTGCGTAGATTTTCTGTAAACACGATGACCCAATGTTAGGTCTGATTTTCTATTGATCAGAATATCTAAGAATAGCAGGTTATTATTAGCTTCCAACTCAATGATAAAACGTATGTTAGAGTGTATCGAGTTTAAATGTCTAAGAAAATGTACTAGGGTTTCTTGACCATGAGGCCAAATAACAAAAATATTATCGACGTAGCGTTTCCATAATTTTGGTTTTAGATGAAAGGTGTCAAAAGCCTTCTTCTCGAAGGCTTCCATATATATATTCGCGATGACTGGTGATAGTGGAGAACCCATAGCTGTTCCCGACGTTTGTTCAAAAATTTGACCGTTATAAGAAAAAACATGTTCCCGATAAGCATTTTTCAATTCCATATTCTCGGATTTTAATATATCTGAAATGATGGTAAATAATTGATGCGTTTACTTCTAATTATTGTTAATTCGTGTTCATTTTTTAAAACAATTTCTTGTCAAATACTCGCTCCCCAAAAACCTAGAATTAGAAACGAAACAAAAAAAGTAAACCCAACTTGTCACTAATGTTCCAAGTGTTTTCTTGGCCAACTCGTATGAACAAAAGAGCACGTTCAAAAATATTATTCTTTGGAACATTTTCTTTAATACTATATATTAATATTAATTCTTAATAAAAGGAAATGACCTCTGTGGCCAGTCTGGAAGTGACATTTGCAGTACAAGAAGTTTCCGGCATGAGTGAAACGATGTTAAATAGCAATCGAAATAAAATAAAAGACACAATCAAAGACATAAGAAAAACTCTCTTACCAATTAGCACATTTGAACAACGTGAGATATGATACCAGACTAACAAACAAAACAGTGTCGCCTCTTGTTGGATTGGAGCTCTCTGTCAACGTTTATCGACAAGAAAAAATCGCCGCCTTGTGCAGATTAATTTTGTCGAAATGGCGAAACAATGGCCTCGTTCCCCGCAGGTTCGTAATTAACGAAAGAGATAAATATTATATCGACGCGGGAATTCGAAATTGATTGTTAACTGTGTGCGGTTTGATTTATTGACGATGGCGCGCACGGAATAAAATAATGTCAACGTCGGCGTATTTAGTCACGCGCGGCAGAACCGTGACCCGCGTAGCAACGCTGGAAATGCATTCGTCAAAAATCATAGTATAAAGTACGAACACTCCTGTTGGGATTGACTGCCGTATTATCTTTTCGTAAAGCCATCTTGAGCACAGATCGATACTTGGAACTATCAAAATGAAAACTCAACCTCAAGCACTCGTTCGATTTATCTTGACCATAATTTTTTAATCTTACTTTTCGGCTAGTCAGAAAGTAAACAAATATTGAAGTTTTGAATTCGCTGTGATTTTATGAACTTATTCAGTTTTATCCACTATAGAAAATGCTTGAAAAATTTTGGAGCATTTTGGAATTCATTGGAATTCTAGATGGCACTTTACCTAGAACATTTTTTTTTATTTTGCCTGTATTTCATTTATTTAGACTGGCATTACAAAATAGAACAGATTGCCTTAAGCAGAATCACAAATCCTCAAAAATTATTACTCTTGTTTTAAATCGATAAGTGTTATCATTTAACTACAAATCTATTTCTTATTCTCGGCTCGAATTTTACCTGTAAATGAGATTTTACCTAACAGGACTAAAAGTCGGTGTCACAATCCGTTAAAAATTAATTTCTATTATACTTTTATACTTTAACAATAAATAAGAAGGGGTTTTCACCCATTGCGATCAACACGAAGTTTTTCGTTGGAATTTTCCCAAAAACACTTTGAATTATTTTTACAAAAACTGTACCTTCTGCTCTTTGAGACACGATGAAAATGGAAATGCAAAATTTGATATTAACTTCTTTATTTTTGCTTGGCATATCGTAGAATGGTAAAAAAAGACGCTTTTAACTTTAAGACCAGCATCGGAAGAAAAGTCCTGAAGCATCGACCACGATTGGTCCGAAAAAACGGGACATTGCTTCTAACGAAGTGTGCGACTGCGAGTATTGTTTGTTAGGATTATAACGGACTTCGAAAAATTAATTAATCTCATTTATGGAAAAATATCGTTTGCGGCACAGATCGAATCAAAATTGTGGCAGTTGAGTGTTAATAAGCCACTGTTTTGCAATTATCCCAGTCGAAATCTGAATTTCTTAATGGGAACCATCAAAGTTTTCAAGTTATAAGGAAAATAATTGTCATCCTGGTCCAAACTCGATTAAAATCTTATCTAACCAAAACAAACATCTAACTGTCAACGGTAGAATTGTCACCAATCAAAAATTAAATCAATTGTCAAGTCCACTGCAAAGTGGACGGGAAATAATGCCCTGTTGTGACATTTATCAAAGATTTTCGCGTTGCGATGTACTAATACAAGTAGCAAGCGTCGAGCCGCCACCGTGGCAACACCGTAACATTTTCGATATGACTTTCTTTAAAATCTTGATGGACAATTTCCGTTATGGACAACGCACATATTATTCCGAAATTTTACATGGAGGAAATTTTCTTATGATGAAACATCAGTTATTATTTCGCTTCTGTTATCAACTAAAATAACAGATAACAGGAATTTAGTGGTAATTTTATATTTGCATGAAGTCTTTTCTGGTACAATGATGCATGTTCGTTTTCCGCTTTCAGGACGTATTCTTCTTGTTCTTCTTCTTGTTCGTTCCGGTGATAATTGTCCTAGAAGAAACTTTGCTCATACGTAAACATCTGACTCAGAACTGCTGCGACAAAATTGGGAGCTAATTACTATTAACAATCAATTTTTTTTCTGAAGGTGATTAGGACTTTTGCAATGTTTTCTGTCATTTTGTGTATTATTTTCCAGTTGTATTGTTTTTTATATATTTAATAGTTTCGATAGAAATATTAGTATTTGTGAGATTTTTGTGGAGTGGTGTTCTGAGAGGGATCATAGAGACCAGTAAATTAAAAAAAAATCTAAGTTGTCATGATTTGATATCAATTTTTTCAATGTACCATGGGCACCAGGCATACGGGTTATTTTGCAAATGCAGCGTCAAGAACATTTGTAATTTAACTGATTATCGGGGCTCAATTTTTGTTTTGCTTTTTCGTTTCTAGAAAAAATGTTATTTATTTACTTTTAAGCTGTGAATTAAAGACCTTTTTCAAATTGGTGTCTTTATCCTAATTTTTGATGAATAAGGAAAAAGTGATACAGAAAATATTTTTGAGTTATAGTAGCGTATACCAGACATTGTTTTCCCAATCTGCAGTTGTGATTTTATATATTAAAAGAATTCGGCTAATCTTCGAGGAAAGTAAATAACAATAATTGATAATTGATAATTAATGGTCGAAAGTGTTAAAGGGATTTTTTTTAAATGTCATCCCTCTGTTTATTATAGCTTTTTGGGATAATCTTTAACAATTACATTTATCATATCTACCTACACTGTCTATAACTTACGCAATTTTAATTTTGACAAAATTTAACCTAGTTTTAAGGTTGCAAATGGCAAGTCTTTAACTTGCATAGACGAAATATAGAGGGTGTTTAAAAAATTAATCAACTCTAATTAGGATTCTAAGTAACTATAGTAACAACAGTCTCCTACTAACCGAACTTTTCTGATATTCATGGTTATGAGTTATACTTGATATCTTTGCAGGGAAAAATATGCATGACGACCTATAAAATAATCCATTATCTAATAAATTCTGTTATGCAAAAAAAATTTTTAGTAACCCAAAAGAAGAGGCGTTTCCCTCGGCTACTTCCCCCGTCTTCCCCGCCATCGTTCCAAGGGGGAATAAGCAGGCAATAATGAACAGCATCGTGGACTCCTACATGAACCACAGCAAAGACAAGAATCAGCACAAGAAATACCGGAAGTTGAAGAAAACGCCCAGAAAAATACGTAAGTCGGTAGCATAGATACTGTGTAACGAGAGAGTAGAATTGGTATTATGGAACTAGTTTTTCTGTGGCCCAATTATCGGACACCGTAAAAATAATTCAGATTGATAGAAAATTGATTGAAAATTTTATTAAAATATTAGAAAAATTGCAAAAATTTAATATATATATATATATATATATATATATATATATATATATATATATATATATATATATATATATATATATATATATATATATATATATATATATATATATATAAATTTTTCACATACGTTCAGCTGACATCCTACAAGTCTTGTCTTAATCATTTTTGAAGTTGTTGTTAGTTCAACGGGCGAGGGCGAGACTCGTCAGAGGTGCGCACACGAACCGTTTTAAATTCAGAAACGCACTGCTCAGTAGTTAAATATGATGAGGAGGACGCTCCTAGTGTTAAGTCCATCTCTTCTTTAATTTATTTTGGTGTAAAACCTTTGAAATAGAAGTATTTGGTCACAGACGTTTTTCCAAATTTTTCATTTTCACGGAAACAACTGAAGGGATGTGGTCTCAAAAAGTTCCAAAAGTAGACCTAGTGGCGCCACCTCTTGGTCAGGTCGGTAACTCTTCACCCCACCCTCGTAAATATAATGCAATAAACACAAACGCTAAAAAAGTAAAATATTCACTCATTTTCGAAAAATCTGTTTCCCTTAATTTATCACTTTTAGAGTATCAATTACCTATTATTGAACATATTTTTCGAAACAATAAAAAGTAACGCAATTGAAACCTATAACCGACCATATGACCTTAAAAGCAACCGACATTTATCTTCCTTTTTGTGGTGACTTACCGGTTGTTTACACTCTGCCGACCTGGTTGGATTTCAGGTTTTGCAAACCTTTGAAGAATTAACTGACACATATTTTCTTATGTGATTTTGTTAAAATCTTCTTACTACAAAAATAATTAAAGTTTCTCCGATAGTTGGGCTATTTATCTTATAAGAATGTAAATATTTTGAAAAGCTTCCCCTTGCTGTAGGTCCACCGCGAGACTGCAGGGTGACAGATTGGTCAGAGTGGAGCGCTTGCAGTAAATCTTGCGGAATCGGGGAGATGCAGCGTCGCAGGGAGGTGATAAAACACGCCCGGCGAGGGGGTAGGTTGTGTCCCTCGCTCGTAGAGACCAAATGGTGCGGCAGCGCACGTTCATGTAACAAAGGGTACTTCAAATGGTAAAGCAAAATGTGACGACGACGACGATTCCTTAGAACTGTCTAGTGTCAAGCGGTTACGCGTTCGGAAACATGTGGATCGGTCCGGGTACACGAAGGCCGTACGTCTACGAGGTGCGGTCCGTAAGTTACGGGACACAGAATTTTTTCACGCAGACCTTGTTATAAATCAGAGTTTAGGAACGTAGAGACTCGATGTGTATTTTTTAAATGTATATTCGTGAACGGTGACACTCTTGTAGTGAATGTATCCGACGGAGGTGAAGCGACTGAGCAGGTCGCTTGACGTCCGCGAACCACTTAGACAATCTTTTTGAAAACTCGACTCTCACGCATCGCGAAACCCAAAAAAAGACTTTCGGCTTAATTTTCTAATTTCACTTTTTACCACAATTTTTTTATACTGTGTTTACTAAAAGACTAACACCGGGCTGTTCCTAGTAATGGTCTCGCGATAACACTTGTCAAAAGCTTCTCACATTTTAGGTCATACTATGTTTCGTTGAGACGTAGAGTAATAAAACCTATTTGCAATTACAGTTGCATCTATAGCAAATATTAAGATGAATCGAACAAGTTTTTATTAGTATATGTCATACACCAATTTTTATCTAATATTTAGATAATAATGAATGTTGCACAGACAGTTTTATTATATGAAAGTGTCATCATTTGGAACCAACAATACTATTTAGAAAAAATATGTATTTTGCAAACCCTAAATCAATGATTTGCTAATGCCAATGAGAGGAAGAAGAAAACAAATTTTCATCAAAATCAATTATGTGCCCATTTTCGTCGCACCAAATCGATGTTTAATCTGCGCAAGCTCTTAAAATAAGTTTCTTGGTAAGTCAAAACAAGTTCTGATTGCTAAAAAAAGAGATTTCATACTTCACGCGTAAAACGTGACAACGCTCATGATTCACAGAGATTTCGTTTCAGTCGTCTGTTAAGAAAATGCCCACTGGAATAAAGCAGCTTCAGTATATAATAAGATTTAGACATTAATCAATGAACAAACCAACGTTTTTAACGCAATCTTTCTGTGAGTATTCTTGTGTTCATTAATCAAGATATTGAAATTATTTAGTATTATTGATCCAAATACAATTAAATTGCATTTTAAAGGATCTAAAATTAAATTTTGTCGTAAGATTGTATTTGAGACAATCTTGGAGTATTAGGTACTCTGGAATTGTGTCCGAGACCCAATACAACTAAATATTTTTTCAGCAACCCACAGCTTTGCCACATTTGGGGGTTGCAATCTACCGACACCCATAAATGCTAATGCACAATGAATATGACCATGCAAGAATTTAAAGCAAAACAATTGTTATAGAGCTTTTTAAAGTTTTGCAATATTTGAATATCGAAATGTCTACAAAGACACTTCTTCTTGTTCTCTTTGTCTTTTTTTACAGTTTTAAATGTATTATAAAAAACTAATCATATCTCATATTGTAGAGCCTTGTATTTGTAATTGAAGAAGTTGTACTTTTTATGATCAATTGGAATAGATAACACCAAATATTTTGTAATCGTAATCATTGCAAGTTACATTTTGAGTATCTCGAATTTCCGCTAGATGTTTTTTTTTAGGAAATGCAGTTTCATAAATGAGAAAATTAATTTTTGATTAAAAATGATAATAATAATAATAAAATGAAATAGAGGGCCACAGAATTAAAAAAGAAAATAAACATCAATATTAAAGTGAATATAACACAAAGGAAAAATTGACCAGAGAGCCACATTTATTACTCTACGCTTCAGCGAAATAGATATATTACATTGTCTTCGAGAGAAACGTAGACTCATTTGTTTTTCCTCGATGAGGACTTCTTCATATAAATATTTTCCTGGGTGTTTCTTCCAAACGCGAAAGCGTTGCTGTTTTGTGTGTGTATCGTCGTATTTCCTTTATCAAACAAAACAAAATTTTAATATCTACAGGCTCCCTCGATGTAAATAAAAGGCGAATTGTAGCGGAAGTTTCCGAATCCGCGTACGAATTTTTCAATAAAACGAAAACGACGCCACCCAAAATCGAATCCGATAATCGCCAAGAGGGACATTTTATGGGGCTCGGAAACTTCCCCCACGTACCGCAAAAACCTGCATGTAAATAAAATAAAAGCCAGCCTTGTATGGTTTAGTTACCGACAGTGAACTAGATCTAAACTGAAACGGCGCGATAGACATGTGAGGCAATAATTACAATAGATTCGATAAAAATATATAGGGTGAGCCAAATTGGGCACATTTAAAGGGCATCCCCACTTTCTAAAGGAGATGGACGAAAAGTAATGTCACTGTTGGGGCTTAATTTTCGTGCAAAAAATAAAGGCACAAGGTGCAAATGGATATCTGCAATCGTTTCGGTACATTTTTACAAAATCGATGTCACTTTTTTGTTATTTCCCAACTTTTGCTCAGAATTTAATTACGTATGGATCATATTTCTGAAACTAATAATTTAGTAGAGATCAAACCTAAAAATCAAGTTTTTTATCTGACATTTTCTATAGCTTTGAATCATTGAAAATAAACTTTGACAAGAAGAGAAGGTATTAAGTTATGTAAAACTCACCAGAAATTTATGGCGAACCTGATTTTACTGTTTATTTAAATAGTAACCCAGAGAATTTCTGCTTATCATCTATGAATCACCCTGCAATTTTCTTCCAATTACTGCATCAACCATTTCGAAAAATATTTGTTAATCAAGACCAGGCGTGGAAATTATCAGCAGCTATTTTACATACGCAACGACTGAAAAAAGCCCGAACAGCTATAAAAAACGTCTCGGTCTAAACAAAATTTACCTCGCACAATCGATATCGGCTGGATTGCAGTTTAAATGGAGGTCACTTGGCGTTCAGAGGGCGGTCGCCACTAATAATGCTCACCGATACCAAAAACCAAAAATTCGACTTAACGTACCGTAGTTAGAGGATTATAATTAGGACACTACATTTGGATAGTAATTTTTGTATTATGAAGTCGTACTTTTTAAAAATTGAGGAAAAAAAGTTAACGTAACGTAAGCTGTAAGTAAATGTAATAATGTGTATATTAACAACTTACTACTAAACTAATAATTTCGGCCGTTTTTTTTATTAGTTACTAAAAATTCTTGACGACGTTGTATTCTTTACTGATGAAATAAACGTTATATTTAGATAAACGCTTTTTGTTTTTGTGCAGTTTTTCCTGTGGCCCAATTTTTCCGTCTGTCGATTCGGAATACCACCCAACTGAGAACTAGAAAAAGATTATAGTCGCTCAATGGCAGAGAGCAATAAATTTTATTGTTATATATGATTAGCAAAACTTTAGGACCTAATATTAATAGGGGTACTTTGGTCACAACAAAATACCTTTGAACGGCCTTTCAAATAATGTGTTTGTCCTAAAAAAGATTTTTAAATAGTGAAAATTTTAAGTAAGAATAAATTCCTAGTGAATTCAAGGATATGTTTATTCACTTATTCTTATCAAGCTTTTCAAAAATATATAATTGTGTGTAAATATTTCGAAAAATAATGTTTCAATTTTAATTTTTGTGGGTTGCCAAACAGTCATGACAATTCGTAATTAATAATTTAATATATATATATATATATATATATATATATATATATATATATATATATATATATATATATATATATATATATATATATATATATATATATATATATATATATATATATATATATATATATATATATATATATATATATATATATATATATATATATATATATATATATATATATATGTATATATATATTTATATATATATATATATATATATATATATATATATATATATATATATATATATATATATATATATATATATATATGTATATATATATGTATATATATATATATATATATATATATATATATATATATATATATATATATATATATATATATATATATATATATATATATATATATATATATATATATATATATATATATATATATATATATATATATATATATATATATATATATATATATATATATATATATATATATATATATATATATATATATATGGCTCACATTAACCCAAAATATAACAATTATAGAAAATACGCATTTAATATTGCACAAACACATTGTAAAAAATGTATTTGATATAACTCTTATGTGCTATATATTTTTTTAAATCACATAACAAACCTAAGAAATTTATTAAAAATAAATACAAGTTTAGTCACGAATCACAAGTTTATAATATATTTAAATAACTTCCAGAATTTAAAGTTTCATTATAAAAATAAACACCAATTGTGTTGATGTCTTATCAAAAACAGTATTTGTGCTGTTGAAAATTCCGCACTTATTGAAACGAGGAATAAAAACATACAAATCTTAAAGAAATAATTGGTTAAAAATGTTAGTAGTAGCAATATTGCCTTTCTGTGTCCCCCGGGAGAGATCTTGATATATCAAAAGTTCAGATTTTCAATTTCTTTTGTTACAACGTGAAAATGATTTGTCGACTAGATAATTTCAACAGTAAAAATATATAAATAAATTTAAAAATTAACCTCTCGTGCTGCTAAAAATGTGATACCGCGTCAAATCGGACAACCTAAAATTTTGGGATAGAAGTGCCAAAGAGCAAACATCGTCGATGAATGAACTCAAAAGAGGTTAGAATTTTGTATCGGTATCGTTCTGCACCTAAAAAAGCTCCTTCAGGATAGTAAAATATCAACGAAAAAAGATATACTTTCTATAATATCGAATCATAGTTTTTTTTTTTAAGTTTCGGTTAGCTTTGTTAAACAAACAACACAAAATTTAGCTGACATAGATAGCTTCTACTAGCATTCGCAGTCACGCAAGACTAAAGTAGAAAGCTCACTTTTGGGGCGGAGAAGATCCCAGAATTAGGACTCTTTAGTGTCTCCATCCCGGAAGCTTTCAGGGAGAACTATCTCCCCAGTCATTTATTCAACTCGCTGTTCGCTACACTAGCACTCCGATAGATGACTCGGATCCAAAATTTGGCATTACAGCCACATCCCAGTCATAATGTCAAAATACGTCTATGAAGTACTACCCAGACGAAGCAGTGCAGAATTCATCTTCGTCATTCATAGATGCGTTTGTCCAAATATGTGAGTTTTAGAAGAAAACTTGATACGTCATTGGATCTTGTAAAAAAAACTTTATTGAGACCAGTTTCCACTATTTCTATAAGTTTATGCGTAGCCGAATTACAAAGGGAGCAAAATTCAAAATTTTAAAACTCACCCTGTATTTAAAAATGCAGATAGGGCAATAGTGACGACGATGTGGTGATCTTTCCGAAAAATGATGAACGAAACATCAACAGCCGAGATTACGATTCGGATATAATTTAGCAGATGTTTGTGGTTCGTTCATCTGACCGAAGGCGCTCTTGTGGGGTGCATTTTTCCCCCGAAACTACAAATGTTACCCTTTTAATTAAAGAAAGGATACGATAAACGAGCAAAATCCCCGCACATAAGTGGCGACATACCGTGGAAATTAGACGAATATCGCCCCGAACAGACCGTGACAAATGCGGCGATATTTTACGAAATTTTCCTTTCTGCGGGACTCCTGCGCGCCTCTTGTCCATCGCGAAAATGAGACTCTCGTGCCATACATTAAACGCGACGTTTCCTGCTGAAATATAATGTACGAGCAGCAATTTAGCGAACCTGCTGCTATGCGCCCGTTCCGGAACATTTTTCTTGCTAAGTGACCGAGCATGTATCAAGCTTTCCGGACGTGACGTCAAACTGTCCCTCCGACAGGGAGGATAAACTTGCAGGAACATCGCCAACACTCTTATTCATTAGTCGGCGAGGTAAACGAGCCTTTCCATATTTGTGTGACGGCTGTGCATCGTATATGGTGTTAATGAATATAACGGAAATTTGGAATAAAATTGACCTTTTATTCTTATTTTATTTTTTTATATCAAAATTTCCATTAGTGTGCGCTAATGAGAACCATATCCTGTATTTGGACAAGCACATCGTAAATAATGAAGAAGAATTCTGGTCTGCTTCGGGTACCACTTCATGGACGAACTGATAGACTGACTGGGATGCGATCAGAACCGTCTGCTGGGGTAATGACAGTGTAATGAAGAGCTAGCTGAATAAATCGCTAACATACTATCGCACATTAAGTTTTAAACTGCAAAGTGGCCTATGATTATCGGTAGCAGAAAGATTTTTCACTAACACACCAATTGAAAATAAATGAAAATTTATTATGACATTTAGTTTTAAATACTTGATAGTAACTGGTAAAAAGTAAAGCAGCATTCAAATAATTTGTTGAAAAGAAAAATTTTAGCTGAAGTAAACGTCAAAGTAGTTGTGTGAGGTTTATTTTATATATGTTTTATCACTTCTGGATTAGTTACCCCAAAGAATTTCGATTTTAAAAGACTTGAAGCAGAGATTTAAAATGAATTTGAAGAAGTTTATTTTACCCCGATACAGTACATCTGACATTATTTCATCATATAATGACGGAGGACACAAATTGGGAAAGGCTAACAACAGTAATAACCGACAGACACATCAAAAGATTTGAAATGATCCTTGGAAGTTCGCACCTGCCCAAATTGCAGAAAATGCAAGAATTTTAGTTTTATTGAATGAAATTTTATGTCCTGTTTCATGACTGTGTTCGGCAACAGCTGATGAGTTTATTTGTCTCAGTCGTAAGGCTCTTTCGTGTTCTTTGGCTTTGACTTTGACTTGATATTTTTCTTCCGATCTCTCCAATGTATTCTTTGCCGCATATGCATTCCTGACATCTCAAATAGAATTTTTTCTTTGACGGACCGAAGATGTTCAGAGATTTTTGGACAAGTGGTAAATCTGGTTTTGAGGTTAAATTTCTTTAGAACTTCTGATATATGGTCAGTGATGTTTTGAATTTAAGGAAGGACCACAATGGCAAGTGTACGTTTGTTTTCGGCCTCATTGCTGTTGGAAGGTTGTGGTGAAGTGTATTTTTTAATGGAACGCTTAATATCTTTAAGGTGGAAATTATTAGACAGAAGAGCAGAGATAAGGTGTTTTCGTTCTGGGTTTCGTGGCTCGGGCTGAGATAGTTTTGCGGCTCTGTAAACAACCGATGATATATAACCGATGCTTTTTGGACCGGATGGTGATGTGACAATGCATTAAAGTATCGGTCTGTGTGCGTAGGTTTTCTGTAAACACAATGACCCAATGTTACGTCTGATTTTCTATTAATAAGAATATCTAAGAATGGAAGGTTATTAATAGTTTCCAACTCAATGGTAAACCATATGTTAGGGTGTATAAAGTTTAAATGCCTAAGAAAATCTACTAAGGTTTCTTGATCATGAGGCCAAATAACAAAAGTATTATCGACGTAGCGTTTCCATAATTTTGATTTTAGATGAAAGGTGTCAAAAGCCTTCTTCTCGAAGGCTTCCATAAATATATTCGCGATGACTGATGAGAATCGAGAACCCATAGCTGTTCCCTAAGTTTGTTCAAAAATTTGACCGTTATAAGAAAAATATATTCTAGGCAAGCATTTTTCGATTAAGGTGACAATGTTTGGTTCCAGATTCTCGGATTTTAATATATCTGAAATGATGTTAAGAGTTTCAGGAATAGGAACTTTGGTATACATTGATTCTACTTCGACACTACCTTCAC
Source organism: Cylas formicarius (assembly GCF_029955315.1). Lineage (NCBI taxonomy): Eukaryota > Metazoa > Arthropoda > Insecta > Coleoptera > Brentidae > Cylas > Cylas formicarius. Next base: position 1,926,209 of record NW_026844341.1, on the reverse strand, counting down.
CACAACCTTCCAATAACAATGAGGCCGAAAACAATCCTACACTTGCCACTGTGGTCCTTCCTTACATTCAAAACATCACTCAAAACCAGATTTACCACTTGTCCAAAAATCTCTCAACATCTTCGGTCCGTCAAAGACAAATTTCCATTTAAGAGTTTACAGCATTTCATGCATATGCGGCAAAGAATGCATTGGAGAGACCGGAAGAAAAATATCAAAAGACAAATAAACTGATCAGCTGTTGCCGAACACAATCGTGAAACCGGACATAAAATTTTATTCGATGAAACTAAAATTCTTGCATGTAATCAATTCTTCGACCAACAAAAAATCCGAGAGTCCATAGAAATCGATAAATAACCTAACAATCTTAACTGCGACTCTGGTCTTTATCTGTCACCAATATGGGAATCAGTAATCCGAGACGGTGTTTATGTCCCTCATTTAGCTCCGCCCCCCTCATACAATATATAAGCAGATAGAGCGTAAAGTTTCAGTCAATCCCTGAAGAAGCCAACAGGATGATTAGCGAAACGTCAGTAACTTCGACTCACTAAGAATCCAGAAGTTTTGTAAAAAGTATTACAGTAACCTGTGGCAGTTTCTCTGAAAAATTAGATGCAAAGTTATTTGGTAGCCGTCCAGCTAAAAAACCGCTAGTGTTAAAGAAATAGAGCAGCAAGGTTGGCATTTCCACGTCGGGGGTGATGAAACACCCTACGAAATCTTCAATTCTGAACTAATGAGACTTGCAAGGCGACCTATCAATACAAGGTTTGATCTTACAGTTTTTGTTTTGCGTTATCCATGACAATAACACTGTTATTCGGAATATTTTTTAAAAGATTGTTTTGAAACCAAGTTCGGCGCTTGTACCCTCATGATAATCCAAGCTAAAATCCTTGTAATACTCTTTGCAGACAACAGCAGTTCTGTGACCCAGCATGTCTTGTGGTGATGCGTTTTCCTTTATTTGAAGGTGCTTTCGTCTGACAGTGAATCGACCCATCCTTTGGATATAGTGTCATCCTTTGGATATATGTTTCATCAAAGTAAATTATGGATCCATCGTATAATCTTTTAATTTATTGCCTTTTGTCTATTTTACAGTACTTAAATCCCTTTATGTAGGAACAATTCCGCTTTGATAAAAACAATATATTTTCCTTCTTATTAGCTCCTGAACACTATTGTCTATAAGGTTTGAAGAACGATTCAGCACTGCCATAAATGGTCAACACTCAAAAATTATATCAGAAAGAAATATACCTGGCCCACGCCTGCCTTGTCACTCAAGTAAGAATATTTTTTTTGTTAATGACTTTACCCAATAACAATAGGTAATAACATCGTTAAAATTATATTGGGGAGGGTCCGTCAACATCAATCAATATATTTTTTTATACAAAAATAAAAAGTACTAGTTTTGTCTTATAGTTTAATTCTCCCTAGACTGGAAGAACTTTCGGTTGCTTTGGGAATAGAGGTATTATAAAAAGGAGGATTTCCTTTCTGCTGAACTCAAAGCATTTACTTTACAGTCCATTATTAAAGAAAAGAAGAAAAATATTGCAACTTGAAGAAAAAAAGGATTGAAGATATGCATCTAGTGCAAAGACACTTTTGTATAAAAGCATTCTTTTATTTTAAAGCATATTTATGCTAGACGATAGGTCTTCCAAATGATATCGATAAAGAACTCAGATATACACAGTCCTGAGTCTCCCGAAGGATCGGTGACAATGTCGGTTTCATTGGAGAAAATGAAACCGACAATGAAAATGTTATCAAAACTACATTTTCATGAGATGCGGTAATTCGTTGTTAAGAGATTCGAATTGAGACAGCCATACTGATCTGACAACTAAAGATTTAATCACGGAAAATTTTTGGGTGAATTTAGGTATCTATGAACGGAATAGCATAAGGTTCAGTGCGGTTTTTGATTAATAAGGATGTTTGTAAAGGCCAAGAGTGGTGTTATTTTCTAATTTTCCTTAGACATTCTTGGTCGTGTCAACCTTCTTTTCGCAATGACTTGCTTCAAAAAAATCGAAATTTTATGAAATAAACTTACCTCCTGCTTAGAGCTTCTCCTTTAAGGGAACTAATTTATTTTTATAGAAATGATCTATTAAAAATTGGGACATCATAAACTTCAATCAATTTCTGATTTTTATTTGTGTCAACCGTTTTGCCCTATTCGCTAACATAAAGTAGTGGAGAAGGTTAAATATGTTATTTATTTAATATTGAAAAATCCGAATTGAGTAATCTGAATCAAACGAGTTAGGTCTATGTTAAAAGACTTAGCAAACATGGAACGTCTCACACATAGGATATTTCCAAAAGTATAGAGTAATGAAATAGAAAATTACGTCGAGTTCCACTCAATTTTGGTGTGCAACTTCTGCAACAAAATTATTTTTAATACTTATTGTAGATCCGATATTAATAAATATGCTTTGTTGTCATTGTTTTTGTTTTTTTTTTCTTAGAAAGACAAAAATATAAGCACTTTCACGAGAGTTGCATTTGAAGATAATTTGACAAAGAAACGGTGTTTGATTAAAGAATTGAAGAAGTGATACCATTCCATACCATGAGGTCATTAAAGAAGAGAAAATATCCGATCTTAACTATTTGATCTATCGGACAGTACATTCGTTAATTATAAGGAGATTCTCAGAAAAATGCTGCTGTTTTTGAAGACTACTTCCAGCAAATGCTAGATCTTATTAATCCTAGATTATAGATAATGCGAGCACCACTCAAGAAAATCCAAATAATTAGCCAAGCCTTAAATAAGCATTTTTATAACTAATATAAAGGTACTTCGCCTTCTACCATATCAATGTGAATTAAAAATTAAAATTGGTCCAAGTAAAAGGGTTTCTAGCAAAGCATAATACCACTTTCAAAATGGGGGACGTTGAAACCCTCGTGGGATTAAAGCCATTGTTTACTATTTACAAAACTTCTGGATTCTTTCTGCGAAGGTTGCTGAATCGAACTTGCCGATGTTTCGCCATTCATCCTGTTGGCTTTTTCAGAGCTTAACCAAAACTCAGTCAACAGGATGATTGGCGAAACATCAGCAAGTCCGATTCAACAACCACCGACGCAGGCGTAGCCATTGGAATGTAAAAAAAAAAAGAAAAATATTTTTTTTTACAATATATTTAGTTACATAAGTTCTCAGTATGGGTTTTCGAAGTAAACATACAATGTACCGGAATTGAATTGCCGCGCGCAGAGCTTGTATAGTACACCTTTCTGCCGCTAGGTTGTGGATGGTACAACTTATTGCGAGTTCAACGCCACCTTCGTTTTAAATTTAACTTGTTTTGTTGACTTGCAGTGCCATTTTTTGTTAACGCTGTTTTTTTGTTATTTCGTTTTTTTCGATGGAAAGTTTAAAAGAACAACGTGCAGCTGCGAAATTTTGTTTTATGCTCGGTAAAAGTGCTGCTGAAACTGTTTCAGTGTTTCAATGGAAGACGTCACTGTCTCCCCAACCAAAAAAATGTCTTCAGGTCAAATCAAACATCAAAACGATGCTGATTTGCTTTTTAGACATCAACGGCGTAGTTCATGCAGAGTTCGTTCCACCAGGTGAAACCGATAATCAAGCTTTTTATCTGGAAGTTTTAAGAAGATTGCGCAACAGTATTCGACAAAAAAGACCCGATTTGTGGCGGACAGGGGACTGGTTCTTTCACCACGATAATGCCCCTGCACACACAGCCATTTCTGTTAAGCAGTTTTTGGCTAAAAATGGCATGATTCCGCTGCCCCATGCACCTTACTCGTCTGATCTCGCTCCGTGTGACCTCTGCTTATTTCCACGTATGAAAACTGACATGAGAGGACAGCGATTTGACAACATTGAAGAGGTCAATAAAAAAACGAGGGATGAGCTGTCGGCTATAGCCAAAGATGAATATAAAAAATGTTTCGAGCAGTGGAAGCAAAACAATTTTTTTTCAAAACAATATATAGTTTATAAAAAATGATTCCGGTTTTTTTTTGGGTGCCCCCCGTAAATAACAATTTATGCCTACACAAACAATCTTAAATTCAGAAATCATGCTTTCAAAGTTGCATTCAAAATAATCTTTACAGTTACAATAGCATTCTTCTGTTAAAACGTGTTTAATAGTTTTTTTCAATTCCAACGGCGAAGAGTTGTTCTTGAGAGTTGCCAGTATTTTGTTATGAAGTTAATGGACGATTGAGTTTTGTTTGCACCATGATAAGGAATACACAGATCATTTCAATTTCTGTTATCATATGAAAATTGGAACTATTTATTTGTTTATATTCCTGGACATACATTATGCACTTATAGATGAAAATTGAAGAAGAGTTAGTATTTTCATTTTTTTAAATAGTGGCTTACAAAGATCTTTATTTTGTGCACAACACAAAGTTCGAACAATCTTCAGTGGAATTTTAAAGATTCTATCTGCCTCTCAAGAGTCTCCCCACAACAATATGCTATATGATATCACGTTAACCAAGTTTCTAAAATAAAACGGCCAACATATCTATATGCCCGTGCCAGTTAAGTTCACACCCAGAAGTTTAGCGTTGTGAGAGCATGTGCTACAACTGCCTGAGTACTTGCAGATGCTGCTTCACTTAAGTATTGTTCTGTCCCTTCATATGAAGAAGCTATATTCGCGGGTAAGTCGGTAATAAGTATTAGGAAAAGAATTGGACCCAGTATTGTGCCTTGTGGCACCCCAAGCGAAACGAATTGTTAGGTAACGTAACGATTTGTGGTCTATTGTTAAGGTAAGATTTAAAAAAGTTCAAACTTTGACCCCTTATACCGTAAAATTTAATTTTGTTTACAAAAAACAAATGGCTAACGCAATCAAAAGCCTTCGAAAGATACCTTCTCCAGAATCTCTATGATTACTGACTGACTCTCCCCAAAACTTTATTTTTATCAAAATATGATAAAATATACGAAAGCCTCAAAGATTTTGAAAAATACGGACAGGACAGCAATAGGACGAAAATTGTCTGCAATCTCCCAATTACAATTTTTCCATATGGGCACTATCCTAGCAAACTTTAGCGAGTCAGGAAATAGGACCCGTCTTTTTGGCCATGTTAATAAAAAAATTGTTGAGATCATCAGTGATATTTTTATTTCGTTCTTTTCTTAGTTGCAACATTTATATTTGACGTTCTTTTCACCAATGCAATAGATTGTCGAAAATCCTTTTTCAGCAACTTTAAGAGCTCACTAGCCTCTGCACAGTTAATTACATTTACCACTTCAATTTTCTGTCTCATATATCGCAACTCGTCATTAAAGCATTTGATTTCCGTGACATGTTTTTGTTTAAGTTTTTTTCCGGGAAATTACAGTAAAATCTGTTCAAAAAATGTGTAAAACAATTATTCAGCACACTGCAACGACATAACAGATAACCAATCATAAAGTTGTAAATCTTATTTGAGAGACGATAACGCTTTTTCGGAGATAATAAGTGCGTGGAACGTGGGATTAAAATAGAAGAAAGACTGTGGTGAGCTTATTACATGGTAGAACACACCGTAGATCCCCTTATTATTTCTAAATGAAGTTGTAGTATAAAACATTTTTTATTACAATTTGTCTATTTTCACATAAGTCTTACTTCTTTCTATCCATCTCCATAATTAGAATCATGCATAATTATTATTATATTTATTATTGTTTTAGTAAAAAGCAGTCATCATTTTCTAAGTACCAAAATGAAAATTTCGTTGTTCGAAGCATAAGCACTCTGTTGTTTTGTACCTGGTTTGGCAAAAACTCTTTGCTTACTTTAAAAAGATTTAAAAATAAATTTAAGCCGAAGATACCAGAAATAAATTAAAATTTTTAATACCGATGCACAGAACAGCAGCATACAAAAAGGTTATACTTATAGCAGCATTCAACTTTATAATTGTTTGCCAGATAATTTAATATTTTTGAAAATTTGAAAGCCCCTTCCTTGAGTTATTTTGTTTTCTATTCCTAGGCACAAATTTGTTATTATATTCATTGCACTTAAAAAAAGACGCTAAGATGCTCCTGTCGGCTATCATGAAAAAAATCGATTTTTATTATTATTATCAATATGATAAGAAAAAACAAATAATGTAGCCATTCGCGCAGAAAAAAAATTATAAAAAACTTATAATGAAATAACCGAATTTTTGAACGACCCTAATAAAATAAACAAGCTCTCGTCAGCTGAAAACTCTTCCTTGAATAAAGAGCTCTTGGATTATTATTACAATAATTGCAATTACAATTATAAAAGTTGATGAAGAGAATGTTAAACGTTTTTGTCAGAAATAACATCGGGAGAAGATGAATTAAATATTAATATGGTCCGCTTGAGCTGGTCTAGAATTCTCCCCATTCCAACTAATATTGCCAATTCCAGTCTATTGGTTAAAGTGTTTCCGGAGAAGTGAAAGAGATCGAAAGTATTCCCTAAAAAGTCTCAATTTTAATGAAGCGAGACTGATAAGTATATTGCCAGTATTTAAATCATTTGGATTTTAGACAAATGTCACACATGAAATAATTATATGGAGGACAAGCAACGGCCCTAATACTCCTTGATTATTCTGAAGCCTTCGATATATTAAACTACGAGTTGTTACTTGCAATTTATTTGTTGAGAGAACTCTACATCTATTACGCAATTATCTCGGTAAGAGACTTCAATAGGTTGAGTTTAAGGATACTGTGTTATCTGCGGAGCCAACTACATGTAGTGATCCACAAGGTTCGATCCTTGAGCTTCTTCTATTTGTGACGTAACATCTTGTTTGCAATTTTGCAACGTACACCTTTACGCAGATGATACACCGCCGTACCTTTCATTTTTTCCGTCATTTCGCAAAAAGCCACAAAATAAATGAAGATTTAGAAAGATTAAAACAGTTTTCAAATAATCATAATTTATAAATTAATGCAAAAACTTCTTCAATTATGATATTTGGTTAACAGTATGATGCTATTCAAGATAATTTAAATTCAAGAAATAAAATGCTCCAAAACTGGTAGAAATTTGGTTTTAAGTCACTTTAATTTTTGTCACTTTCATTTTTGTCACTTTAAATTGTGATGCTGTATAGGGCGCATGTTTGGATAAATTTTTGTTACATCAACAGAATACAAAGAGTTCAAAAGTCGTTGCGTTTCATTTGTGGTATACGTGCCAGGGATCCAGTTTGATATAAACTTAAACAATCAAAGTGGTTAACAATAAAAAGTAGGGTTAAATTACATTCATGGTCAGCATATTGGCACTTTTAGATTTTTCAAATGCATTTGAAAAAATTAATCACAATCTATGGGATCCGAAATTTTGACATATTTCTCATCTTTATAGCGTTATACATTTTAGTTGTTGTTTAATTCAAAACTATTAACGAACGTGATCCATTAATATCTCGTTATAACGTATATAATTTAAATATTTGAGTCTCAATGTTAAAACTTTCAAATATACATATAAGCTAACAATAACATTCTCATATACTGACCCTAAAAAGCTTAAATTTTTATTGTTGTGAACTGCTCGAATGCGTAATGTCTAAAATTAAATGGCTTGGTTAAACATGTCAATATCCGGTTCAGTAAAGTAGCTTTTAAGCTAGACTGTGCAAGAGTTTTCCTGATAAATTTATTGTAATATAGTCTTGTTGATGATACATTACATATTAAAAGGTATTTAGTATTATTATTATAATTATTATTAAAATGTTGTTTAAAAAATGGAATTTATAGCTGCAAAACACTTGAAATGTTGACAATAGCATATGATGAATCTACTTTCAGAAAAAAATGTTCGTAAGTGGTACAAACTGTTCCAAGGTGGCTGAGAATACACCCATTAGGAACCTCGCTCTGGCCCAGCATGTCAATAACTGATGAAAGCATTGAAGAAGTGAAACAAATGGTGTTGAAAAATAGTCGCATCACTATTAGAGAAGTGGCTAAAGACGTTGGCATCTCTTTTAGGTCGTGCCATGCAAATTTTTCCGAAATTTTGGCACATAAAGGAACGTAGAGAATTTTTTATATACAAAGCTACACGTCCCCCCTAGACAGTCTGTCTGATCCAAATACACGGTATCCGGAAATAGCAATAATATTTTCCGAAATTTTTATAAAAAAAGGAAAACGTTGTTTTATAACAGTATTCAACGCTTTATACGTTAATTGGTTAATAAATATATGTATATTCAAGTTATTGCAAAACGATATCGCAGATGCATATCAACAAAATATCAAGCATCAGGAAAGGTTGAAGAGACTCATGAACACCTGAAGTACCAAATACAAGACAGGAGTTGCAAGCATGTCTAAGAGAGAAATGAGACCGAAAGAATATATGCAATATACTTTCGAGAATGTAAAGAAATTATTAGTATTAAAAATATTTGCAGAAATGTGTAGTGTCACTGAAGCTATATAAGTATTAATAAATTTCAATTATGTTAATGGAATTTTAGAAATGCCGAAGGTGCCTTACTAGATTCTTTCAACTCAGTATGTACCTCTATGCAGAGACGGATGCAATCAAGTTTTCCTGTAAAACTGGAAGACTTGACTAGAGTTCTGGCAGCAACCGAGTTAGTTTGGTTGTACAGTATGACACAAAAGCTTGGCATGAAGCATTTTTCCTCAAGCCCCTGTATGAAAGGAATCAAATTTGGCCGATAGGGATGAAAAATGATTTTACCTTCATACTAGCTAAACTGTTGGACCTACCCTTCATATGGGCATTAATTTTTATTTTTTCTGGGATTAGCAAGTATTTTTTATTTTTTCGGTAGGTAACCTGTACCTTTGTATAGGTTAATAGAAACCACGAATAAATATAAAATAACATATTAAATTATAATTAATTAAATATATTTAAAAAAAATAAAAATATTAAATAATATATTATATGATGACAATATATTTCGGGATATCATCCGTTCGTTTGTTTAACTGCGACTGGAATCCTGCAAATGTTTCGCCAAGATCTCACTTGGCATCTTCAATGCTCGCGCTCCGAAAACACTTCGAGCCCTGGGATTCCATGCGGAGTCCACCACATTTTCCCGTCCGTGAATCAATACTTAAAAATATTATACAAAAGGAAGGTTATTGGAACTTGAATTTTCTCATAAATTGCGGCAACCAGAAATTTCTGCCAACGTTTACAAGGTTGTCTTATCACAGACGCACCAGGAAAACACAAGCTATCCTGAACAAAGCTAGCAAGGCCCTACTCTAAGACTAGATCCGGTATGATATTAGTGAGAATGAGCGACAATTTTTCAGGCTTCACCTGAAACTAAGCAACGAGATCCGGCAGTTGCTGTGGGACCGCATAGAATTATTAACATGACGGCGCACTTAGAGAGACAAAGATATCACGCCAAAAAACTGTGGAAGAAATTAGAAATCTTTAAGTCAAATTCCAAGAAACCAGGACAAGTGCCAAATAAAAACCAAAGGCTTACAGTTCATCATATTTCAGCATACCTTCTTTCCGATACAGAAGTCAGCGTACTGAATAATGGATTTAACCATGCAATAGCTCCAAAAAGGATACCCGTCGAAGAGATCTTTTCAAACGTCGAAGCAAGTTTTTCCACAGAACAAGATGCGGAGTTCATACGTCAAGATGTGGCCAGAGTTTTAAGATAGTCAGAACCACCATAACCAAATTTAAGCAGAGAAGAAATGCATGCAATGAAAAATTTAAACAAAAACGAAAATATTATAATAATGCCAACAGACAAAGGAAATGCCACTGTACACCGCACCGCACGACCCAATATACAAACTAGTGGCCCAAAATCCCACTACATATGTAGAAAAAGAAGCCAAGTCATCGATAAACGAGGATAAAATGAAGAAACTTGTTCCTAAGGAAAAATCGATTCGTTGCCCAAAATTCTATGGGCTTCCAAAGATACATAAGGACGGCGTTCTCCTGCGTCCAATCGTGCACCAGTATGCAAGCTGGAAAACATCTGGCCAGTGCACTACAGCCCATAGTGGAAAAGGCAGATTCCTATGTCAAAAATTCAGAACATTTCACTTAGATTTTAGGTTCTCTCAGGACGGACAAGGAAGAGCTTTCGAAATTCCTAGACCATCTGAATTCTATTCATCCAAGGATTCAATTGACAATAGAACTTGAAGAGGATAACAGTCTGCCCTTTCAAGGTGTACACAGCACAAATATCTAAGATGGACATTTGGAACACACTGTCTATAGAAAACCAACACACTCCAATAGATATCTGAACGCTGAGTCTCACCATCACCTATCACAGATGCAGGCAGCGACAGATACATTAATTGCTCCTTCCTTGAGGTTCACAAACCAGAAGAACAGAGATGACGAACTCAAGAAAATTAGTACCTGTCTTCGGCAAAACGGATACCAAGGGGGCACCATCAGTATGGCAATAGGCAAACAACAGCAGCCGCAACAGAAAGTGCCGGACGAGATCCAACAGAAATCGATGGCTGTTCTGCCATACATCGGCCAAATATTACAGAAAAACGAGATATCTACGGCATACAAACCTAATTATAATATTGGAGCAATATTATAAAAAAAACAAGGAGTATATAGTGTGGCTTACGGATAATGCAGCATGAAGTACGTGGGACAGACAAAACGAGGATTTCAGCCAGGATCATCGGCTTTATTCCAACACCAACACCAGAGAGGCCATAAAATTGATTTTGGCACTTGTAAACAAATAGCTAAGATTACTTTTAACAAAACTTCTGCATCCCTCCTGCGTCGGTTTTTGCTGAGTCGAACTTGCAAGTTTTGTAAAAAGTATTACAGTAGCCTGTTGAAGTTTCTTTGAAAAATCAAATAGCTAACATATCTGATTTTAGGACCAGGATCATACGAGAGGCCATTGAGATAGTCCGGACACCTAAATACGAGAGACGGCGCTCTACATTTATCCAATACGTGGAAAACGATAATCAAACGGTACATCGATATGCAGCACCCAACAGGGACATCGCAACTACGATCGGACGAAGTAAGCAACGCGGCGGAGCGGTCTCCCCTCCAGCAGAAGCAACATCTTTACCTCTCCGGCGCAGGTTATAAATACTGCATACATCGCGGATAACCTCCCAGTGTTCGAAGTGTTTTCGGAGCACGAGTATTGAAGATGCCAAGTGAGATCTTGGCGAAACGTCTACAGGATTCCAGTCGGAGTTCAACGAAGGAACGAATGACATCCCGGAATATAGTGTTTTTCCATCCGTGAATCACTACTTGTATTAAAAAAATTACTAGTAACTCCTAGTAAGGGGTATAGAGGCAGACGTTGCGTTTGTCATAAAAATGAAAAATGATATTTTATAGTATGGAAGAAAATTATGGCGGAAATACTATGTTTAAAATGCTTGTGCTTTAAATTTTTGTTTCATTTCAGTTTTACACCAGAAAAAAGAACAATCAGTACCAATATTTTCTGCTACTTCAATGCAACAACAAAAAATTTGGAGGGCCAGTAGGGGCAGACATTTACGTGCCGCTCTTGGGCTGTGAGCCCATAAGGCAGGTCCACGATGCTATAGATTTTAAAGTATTTTCGTATCACCATTTTTATGTGTATTTGTAAAGTAGTCTAGGGGTAGGGGCCCCGCAATTGGCTAGGACAGTCAGCTAATAATAAGTTTCGTTCCCATCATCAGGTGTAAACCTATTTTGCTAGAAAACGAATTTTCTGTAACTTGTCAGTTCTACGACGAAGCTTAAGAAATGTTAAATTTTGCCCTTAATCTATTCTATACAGAGTGCTATTTACAAATCTTCTGGATAAATAGTATAGTAGTAAATAAATAGCATTACAGTAGCCCGTGGAAGTTTCTTTGAAAAATTCTATTTAGAGTGCTCCATAGGGTAAGTAAGTTTTAGATTCCAGATGAAAAAAAAAGTCAAAAATACTTTAGTAAGGTGCTTGTTTAAAAAATGAAGTTGTTATCTTTGTCATTCATAAAATTTCGATAATTTTGATTTGATAGACGTCAAATTTTGCCTTAGCCAGTGACTGTAATCAATAAGGGGCGATAATGACCATAAAATTTTCAAAAAGATACTCACAAGTTAATAAAAAATATTCTTTTGAATGCGGGTTGCAGTACCATTCGATAAAATTAACCTATATTTTTTTGGAACCAGTAATTCGTATGCATAGGAATTCATGTGTCCTGTGCGGATTTAACACCCGATATACGTCCTGTATCTTTAAAACAAGCAACCTTTTGCTAATTCGTATTCGGATTATGCCTATCTATAAGGTTGTTCGGAAAGTCATTTCGTTTTTTCCCGTCAGAGGACTTAATTACGTTTTTTCGAAACCAACTTCACACTTAAGCCGCCTAACCATTATATGTCTTGAGAGCTGATATTGCAAGGCTTGTGTGTGAAAAAGTTCTATTAATTCTACGCAGTAGTTTTTGGTTGGTGGCCTTTTAAATATGGAGAGCAATAAGCAGCATTTTCGTCATATTTTACTTTTTTAACTTCAGAAAAGGTAAAAATGCTGCCCAAGCTAGAAAAAAATTGACGGATGTGTATGGAGAAGGCGTGTTAACAGTACGCCAGTGCCAGAACTGGTTTGCAAAATTTCGATCCGGCAATTTTGATGTCGAAGATGCACCACGGTCTGGAAGGCCGGTCGAAGCTGACAAAGATGCGATAAAGGCATTAGTTGATGCAAATCGGCGAATAACCACACGAGAGATCGGTGAGAGATTAAATTTGTCGAATTCGACTGTTTATGGCCATTTGAAAGGCATGGGCTTAACCTCGAAGCTCGATGTGTGGGTGCCCCATGTCCTTACGGAGCGAAATTTGTGTCGTCGCGTTGACGTGTGTGATTCGCTCCTCAAACGTCAAGAAAATGATCCATTTTTGAAGCGGATTATTACTGGGGACAAAAAATAGGTTGTATACAACAATGTTAAACGCAAGAGGTCATGGAGCGGAAAAGATGAACCGGCTCAAAGCGTGTCAAAAGCCAACATTCACCAAAAAAAGGTGATGCTCTCCGTTTGGTGGGATGTCAAAAGAATCTTTTTTTTTGAGCTTTTGCCGGACAATACAACGATTAATTCAGAAGTCTATTGTCATCAACTGGACAAATTGAATGATTCACTTAAAGAGAAGAAGCCCGAATTAATCAACAGGAAGGGTGTAGTGTTCCACCAGGATAATGCGAGACCTCACACAAGTTTGGTCACTCGCCAAAAACTTTTACAGCTTGAATGGGACGTACTGCAACATCCACCATATTCTCCAGATCTGGCGCCTTCCGACTACTATTTGTTCCGGTCCCTGTAAAATTTTTTGGATGGCAAAACCTTTACCTCAAATGAAGATGTCAAAAACCACCTGAACCAGTTTTTTGCCAGCAAGGACCAAAACTTTTATGAGAGGGGAATTATATTACTGCCAGAAAGATGGCAAAAGGTGTTGAACCAGAATGGCCAATATATAATTTAATAAAATATTTATTCATTATACGAAAACTGTCTTTCACGTTCCCCAAAAAAAAAAACAAAATGACTTTCCGAACAACCCAATAGTATCGACGGTCAAATTACAAAGTCTACCTATTAGGATATAAGAATCACGTCATTCAGCTCCTTTTCTATTTGACATTCGAAGGTTTGCTACATCACCGTTCGAGATTTTCTACAATTTGAACATTCGACATTTTGTTCCCTAAGGCACGCTCGCGAGTCCCGTATAAATCTGACGAACTAAGCGCCATACTTAACGGAGCTCCGGCCTCATCTATACTGTTACAAACGTTCTTTCCCTTAATATTTGCAAACACTTTACCACTAGATGTCAATACGTTCTCTTTTCCCATTAGCTTTCGTACTGACTTGCATACGCTGAACTTGAGATTTCGTGGTTATACGGGGTGTTTCAAATTCGACTCTCACCATTAGAATATCGGTAACTATCAGAGATACACGGTGAATTTTCCGGTTTTCGTTCTTATTTACTTGTTTCTTTATCCTAAACTTAGCAAAAATCTGTAAATACATTTATTTTTAAGGCTTCATCCTATGGCCAGGTCAAAAATCGCTTACGACGTTTCATTTCTCTCAAACCATCATCAACTTTTTTTTATGGTCGCCATATTGGATTTTTGCATGGCACGTATTTATACCTTTTTATTGATTTATTACAAGTTACGATTGAAATCGTTGTTAAGATATCAAAAATATATTTGAACATATATCCTGAAAGACGACACCCTCATCGAACTTTGTTTAAATTATTGGAATAAAATTTCGCTGAGTTTGCTTCGTTTGAAAAACTAAGGTAAAATTATGAATGTACAAATAATGAGAAACTTCAGGATGTTTTGAAAAAGCTAACAATAATAATAGCTATACATAATGATAATAAATAAATTACAAAAGATGCTCAGAATGTTGTCCGTGATTCTGCAAACACAATTCTACTCTTCTCTGTATGTTATGCACTGCGCGATGTATGTTCTGTCTGCGTAATATCCCAAACTCTCTAATGATGTTCATTCGGAGCTCTTCGATATTTTGGTATTCACCCCCGCCCCTAAATTCTATTCCGAGGACACTAAGAACTGGAGACCTGGTTCGTCATCTCACCGGTTCATTATTCTCGGTCTATCTGTCACCAAACCTTGTCAAGAGATATTCAGATACCTGTATTGTATTGTTTTCCACATGCTGTTGTAGTGGATAAAAAATCATCCAAATAGTCTTCAAGCGTTGACGTCAAAAACTGATAATACGATTCTCACTTCAGAGTTTCGTTAAAAAAATGAGAAATCAAAATGTTGTCTCTGTAAATACCTGCCTACAAATTAACACTAAATCGAACTCGCGGTCGAATTTCTATAAATTGCCTATGGAAAATCGGGTCTCCTTTGTAGCCAATTACAATTGTAATCGCTTTTCCGGATCACCTAGATATACTTTTTTGGAGATATTTATTTTGTAGGATTTGCAACTACTTTTTTTTAGGTTCCACCAAGCACAAATTTTTCCTAAATTTGAAAATAAAGACATAAAAAGTATAATTGAAAACCTGAAGTTTCAGATTTTCCACCATATTTCCGGAAATAACAAAA
This sequence comes from Cylas formicarius, assembly GCF_029955315.1. Taxonomy (NCBI): domain Eukaryota; kingdom Metazoa; phylum Arthropoda; class Insecta; order Coleoptera; family Brentidae; genus Cylas; species Cylas formicarius. Next base: position 1,911,029 of record NW_026844341.1, on the reverse strand, counting down.
GTAACTTTAATTTCAAATTATTGAACTCACTGTTGCCCTAATTTAAGTCACAATGTCTCTTACCGTTCCCGAGATCCTAATGGTGAGAGTCGAATTTGAAACACCCAGTATATCGCTATATCGCCTCCACCGCATCAACTAATCCTTTCCTCTGATAACGTCACTAGACAAACCTCATAAATTGATCCAAACCCTGTCGGTACTACCAGTACTCCATAAGAGGAAAGAATATTGCAATTTTGTTAGTTCTTATTAGTCTTACTACTCTACGCCTTTCTGAAATAAAATTTTTTAAAATACTAGCTATTGTTCTACGAGAATGTTCGCTTAGCAATAAATCAGGCTTAACAGCACTGCTGAATCAACATCAAAATTCGAAAACGGCCCAACGATATCAGCGACATTCAATTTCGGTGTGAAATTTATGAAACAAGTAAAATATGTGCGCAGTTGAGGCCTGGCCGGGCGTCAAGCGTGGAACCTCGACGTAGGCGTCTGGACCGTAGGCGGGAATTTTTTTTTACGTCAAAACTCCGGCTGCGTGGATGAAATGGGGACGCGTAACAATGGTGCCAGAGGTGTTGCTGTGCTGCTTTTGAAAAATTACACCGCGACGACGAACGGGCGATAAACGTGCCATGGAAACACGGTTTTAACGGCGCCATTTTTCACTACAGAAATTGCGCCGAAGAGGACCGGCAATCGTCCTCGCAATTACTTTGCGAAACGCCGCGAATCCATTTTAAAGCTTGACCGATACCGGGTGTCCCACCCGGAAAGTCGCTCATCTTTTCCGGGAAAACTATGACTGTTAAAAATGGGAGACTTCCGGGTAAAATATTTTAAACGCGGCGGGGTATTTTGCTTAAAATCTTGGATAAAAATAAATAATAGAAATTCAATTTATATTCCAACCGACACCACGAATTCTGTCTATACGGAGAATTGAATGTCAAAAGGGCGGGATTTTTGGACCATTTTAAGAAAAAATCTTCATATTAACATACGTCCTCAACTTTTGAGATACAGGGTGAGGAAGTTTTAAAAATGAACTATATTTTTTTAATACCACTTTAGACATTTTATGAAATTTGGCCCACATTTACTATGTATCAATTTTTTTTAATTCACCAGTGGCGATCGTACGGAATTTCAACTGTCTATTTTGAACGCCAGTGATTTCCGTTAAGATAAAAATTATCCCTACAATCTCCAATCATTTCTAAAGAAATGTAATTTGTTGATTTTTTTCAATCCGATGAACAGCTTTCTCTAAAAAAAAATAAAAACTTCTTCTCTGCGTCCTATGTACTTCAAAAAATCGAAGTACGAATACGAAGTACGTAAACTCTGAGGTGTATTTTCGGAATCTTTATAATTATTTCTTATCATTGTAGTAGAATTATTAATGCTGTTGTCAAGGCTGTGGTTTGACAGTTGTTTAACATCAGTTTTTAAATTCAGTTCTTCACTTCTAATTAATTTGATGCTTAAAATATCCGAGTATTGTTATTTTAAAAAAGACTGGCTGATTGTACTAATGAGGAGTCGGCAGATATGTTTGGTTTGGGTGATGGCAGTGCGCCGGAAGCTAGTCATACTAGATAGGCGACCATTTTCAAACGTACAGGATGGACCGTTTATTTTGGGATACTACCTAATCTCAGAAACTAGAGCTGATGGAGCCAAAAGTTATATACAAAAGTTGTTGCATTACAAATCTTCAATTTATTTGAATGTTGTATATGGTGGTTCATTTTTCGTAGGCAAGTATCAACTTTCTTATTTTAAATCACATATTACTTCATTTTTGAATTCTATATAAAATTCTAAACTTGTTTTGTGTATAATGTCCTATACCCAAGTCTAACCGTTTTTACCATTTTTTATTTTTTATGCGAAAAATGACGTTTGCAAGCCTTAAAATATCTGTAAATTTCTTTATTTGGAAGCATTTATTGGTTCACTTGAGTAAGTTTTGTCTTAGATTAATACTGGGTACGCGAAAAATAAGATTAAAACTTAAATTAAAAAAGGGCCAAAAAACTTTTTTTTTAAATGGAAACAACCTATTTTTATACTGTCATATTTAGCATTAAAAATTAAGGCCACTTTATATAAGGTTGTATAAGCCTAATATTTTTATTTTTTGAATTATTTCCTTTTAAACATTTGTCAATCACAAATAATATGTTGTTCCATATAAGTTCAGTTGGTGTAAGGTGGCTATGACGGCGTTTGAACAAAACAAGTGCTAAAGTGCTGCCACTATGATTTACCATTTCATCTTGCCGATGCGCTTATGATAAAAATTATGTAAATGTATGTATGCATTATTTATACAGAATCAGACCAAGGGTATGCGATAACGTTGGTGAATATTTTATTAGCGAATGATAAAAAAAAATAATAGCTTATAAAGCATAATAATTATTGTAACAGTTGTCCAATATGTCTTCTACTTTGAGCAATAGCAGTAGTATAAAGGGTTTCTAAATACATAATTGCATTTCTCACATATTCAGTCCCATTTATTTATCCGATATCTTCTCTTATCCGCCGTTTAAATTCCTCGGCAGTTGACGGTTTCTGTTTGTAAACTAAAACTTTAAGTGAACCCCATAGAAACACATCTAAGGGAGTTAAGTCGGGGATCCTTGGAAGCCAATCGTAACTACCATTCTACCCAATCCATTCTCTATGTGCATTTAAATAGGTGCAAATTTCTTGACTTCTGCGATAAGGAGTGCTGCCAAATTAAATTTCGTCGTTCACTTTGGATGAATAATATTTAAAAGCTCTAAGTAGCGTTGGGAATTTAAGTTCTCATAAAAAAATACTAGACCTATTATTCTGAACCTCCAAATGTCGCACCATGCTTGGACAGAAGTTCTACCTGATCCTGTAACTTCCATATGTTATTTTTATTATTCTTGTTGTTCTAGTAATGGGTAATTTTAGTTAAGGTTGTAAATATAGACTCATCTATCCAAATAATATTAGCAAATATATTTTCTGAAAAGTGTCTTTCCACAGGATTGTTGCAAAAATCTAACCTGATATTGTAATCCCGTTGCTCTAATTTCTGAACTGGACAGAATTTATAGGTCTTCCAATTGTTTCTTTGAAGGCACGTTCAAAGCGTCGTTCTTTTGACATCTGGATCTAAAGACGCATTTCGGGTTGACTCTTCAGAAGTACCTGCAAAATTCAACAAAATGTTAAGTTGCTCTTCATCATTAAAAATATGACAACGCCTATTTCTTTTATTCTTAAAAGTTCCATATAATCTAAAGTGTTGGTAAATCCTGTAAAAGATCTTTTTTTTTCTGGGCGCCTCCGTATTGTAAATTTTGTTATATAATCTCTAACAGCCAGGGTCCGGTTTTTATTGTTCGATAAACTTTCGAACATATCAATTTAATCCTCTGTGATAAACATACGAATAAATTAAAATTATAAACGATAAATACATAAATCAGTAATGTGTCAAAAAATCTTTGAATTATGACAGTAACCAACAACAAAACACATGTCCAAACAGGCAGCGTCCTAGCACTTGTTTTGTTTAAACGCCGTATACCCACCTTACACTAACTGAACTTATATAGCACCAGCATAATTATTTGTGATAGACAAATGTTTAAAAGGAAATATTTCAAAAAGTAAAAATATAATGCATGTACAACATATACAACCTTTTATAAAATTGTCCTAATTTTTAAAACCAAATATGACAAGATTATAAAAATAATTAGTTCCCACTAAAAAAAAGGTTTTTAGCAGTTTTTTTAATTTCATTTTTTTAATCTTATTCTTCACATACACTGTATCGTATCGTATGTATATGTATGTATCGAAATTTCTTATGAAATCCGTTATTCGAGTCTTTTGTCTGCAATAGAACTTACTCAAGTGAAACAATAAATGCAAACGTCACTTTTCGAATTAAAAATTAAAAATCATTTAAAAGGGGTTCATGGAACTTAAGAAGTCCAGAAATTGAAGAAGCAGTTTTAAACTCTATTGATGAAAATCCTGAACTTAGTACCAGAAAAATTGGAAATAATCCGAATATTGGTTTTTGGGCAAAATTGCTCATTATCGCTTGTTTGACCAAAAAATACTATTTGCAGATGAAGCTAACTTTTCCAGAAATGCAGTTTTAGAATTTAAACATCAAGAACAATTTTCGGTAAATGTTTGAGCTGAAATTGTTGGACCCTTTTACTGCCAAAAAGGCTAAATGGCCATAATTATCGCCGGTTTTCAGAAGAGGATTTGCCAATATTACTAGAAGAAGTACCATATTTAATTAGGAGCAGAATGTGGTTCGTGCATGACAGTGCGCCTGCTATATTGAAATCACACATTTAATAACCGATGGGTAGGTTGCGGCGGACCTCAACCCTGGCTCCCTAGGTCAGTTTTGACTTTTTCATTTGGGAGGACCTTAAAAGTCTGGTTTGTCGCACCCCAGTTAATACTGTAGAAGAGCTGAAGGATCGTATAATAGCTTCCTGTGATTTAATAAGAAACACAGAAGGTATACTTCGAAGAGTGCGCAGCAATATGAGGAAAAGAGCTGAAGCGTGTATCCTTCAAGGTGGAGGACACTGAACAACATTTTTAGTTTCTATGTTTTCAAAAATGTATATTAACAAACATTTTTGTTAAAAATTGTTAAGAGTTGGGGGGGGCTGAGGGGTCGTGAAGTATTTTTTAAAAATTAAAAACCGCACTTGCAGGGTATCGAGAAAAAAATCATTTCTCCAAGACGGTATATACGATTGAAAAAATTCTATAACTAAACGACGCGCAAGATCCGAACCAAAAACCTTAATTCTTGATGATTTTTTAAAAATGTACAGGGTGTGTTGGTAATTTCCAAAAAACTGAAAATTGGTCGCCCTTTGTAATGATAATTAACCATAACACGAAGTCTGTGATTCTGTTGTCAGTTTTTTTTACATAGCTACATAGCCCATACGGACAGCTAATACTTTTGTATTTAAAGTGTTCACATACTGTACAGGGTGTTCGGCACATTCCGTGCTATATTCAAAAAGGTCATAAGTAACCCAAATATGTAGCTAACGATTTTAAATTTGCCAAGGAAGTAGAAGTCCGTCTTCTTCTTTAAGTGCCGTCTTCGTTGCGAAGGTTGGCAGTCATCAGTGCTATTCGTATTCGTGACACAGCCGACCGAAATAGTTGGTTTGTGGTGCACCCGAACCAGTCACGTAAGTTTCTCATCCATGAGTGACGCCTTCTTCCTACACTTCTCTTTCCTTGAATTTTTCCTTGTAATATCAGTTGGAGTAGTTGGTACTTTTCTCCTCTCATGACTTGTCCGTACCCACATCTAAACAGTAGAATTTAAGCGTAATCAAGGATCACCAAATATTTTTTTAAAAATTTTGAAAAATTTTCTTTGAATATTTTGGTTTCCAGATTAACATGATTTTCTCAAAAACTATTCAACCGATCGGCAAAATTTTAGAACCAGGAAATGCGGGAGATTCCAGGCTATGACTTTTATTTCAGACATTTTTTCACCGCCACCGATTTCATTGAAAAAAATAATTTGCATTCTTTTATGAGCAGTTTTGATCTCTTAATTTTTTTTTAGTCCGTCGCACGGTTTTCACTTAAAAAATAACTAATTTTTCTGTATGTTGTCATATTAACGACATATAGATTGTAAGAGTAATTTTTATTTTAAACGAAATCAGTGGCGTATCATCGCCCGTACGTAATGGTGAATTAAAAGAAAAATGTGATTCACTAAATAATGCCTAATGATACATAAATACATGTGTGCGAAATTTTTATAGAATATATATGGACATATAACAGATATTAAGAAAATTATTTAGTAATTTTTAAGACGCTTTTTCTCTTGGAAAAAAATCATAATGGGGGATTTTACTACTTTTCGACCGATTAGCCTCGAATTTGCACTTCAGGGGTTTTAAAATCCAAAAACATGTCTTGATTAAAAAAAAAATAAACAATTTTAGCACGTGGTCAAAATTCCACAATTTAAAGGCACTATGATCAGTCTCAGACCTCTTTGTGTCAAAAAATAAATTATATTCTGACAGTTTTAACATATTGTTTTTTTTTTGTTTAGAAGGTCTAATATTACTTATTAAGTATAATATGGGATTTTAATTTTGTTGAAATTGTTGAAATTAAAGTTGTTTATTTTAAAATTTAAAATATGAGAGATGAAAAGAGCACGTTTGGAGGAGATTTTGCATCATTCTAACTCTACAAAATTAGATGACCAGTTCCTATATCGGCAACTTTGGTTAGTTTTAACCTTAAAGTCCATATCACTCAGATTTTGTCTTCTAAACTGGAATTTATAGCATCATATTCTCAAAATAACTTTTAAAATATATAAAAAAATAGGTTTTATTTGATTATTGACTTTTTGAAACAATGGAAAAAAGCCCAAAATATCAATGCATTTTTCGTATTCGCGAAAAATCCTATACCGGGTGTCCCAACAGAGACAAATGGTGGAAATTATTTTAATAATAATAATAAAATTCTTTACTACAAGGAAGAACAGAAGGAGAAGTTGAGGCAGGGACTCCTAACTTAACTTGCATAATAGCTTTAATATTTAGTTTAGCTAATTAATAATTAAACAGAAGTACTGAAAAAGGAAAAGGACGAAATATCTAATTTAAGTTGGTCTTTGTCTTACAATTTAGCTACAACAAATGAAAACAAACGTTGGAATCACATGTCGAATATGAGAAATTGATATACTTACACAGATAATCTGGACATCTCCTACTAATAATTTTGTCAAAAAGAGTCAGTGCATTTAATGTACGTCTTTCACCCATACTCAGTCATTCAATTTAATAATAATAATAATAATCGACTTTATTCATAATAATCAAAGCATAAATGTCGAGGTCTACCCTAACGCTATTGAAACTTATTTGTGTTAAACGGGACTAAATCCTGGTTTATGTAGATAGCGCGGAAAATTGATAATTAAGATATATTATGTACCAGAAACAAAGGAAACTTATCATTGTCTACTATTCCCAATGCAATAAGTATAACAACTAATTGATGCCTAATAACAAGAACCAATAAATAAAATAAATTAAAAGAAGAAGAAAATTATACATGCCCCTTGATTTAGTACTACCTGCTTGTTAAATAAATAAATTTTGAAAACTAAAAATGCCTTTGAATTATTGAACATTATGGTTTATTAAATCATATGGCAAAGAATTATAAATTTGAATGCTGTTACAAGTAAAACTTTTTTTGCACATTGCTGTTCTGTGTTTCGGTATTAAGCAATTTTCTTTTATTTCTGGTAAGTCTGTTATGCATACCAGTTCAGCTTGAATTAACTTCTAAAACCTTCTAAAGTAAGAAAAAACCTTTTTGCTAAACCATATACAAAACAACCCAAACGATAAGTCCTTCGATAAAACATGGTCAACCACTGAAATTCATTAATTTTATAGGTTATATGATCAGATTTTCTTAGGTTAAATATCAAACAGTAGCAACTATTCTGCTACTAAATAGCAGTAATTAGGATTTGGTGGCATTCAGTTTGAGCGCTTGTTGATCAGAAAGATACATAGCATAACATAGATAGTACAAGGAAAGTGATAATAAAGCTGTATGCCATCAGCAAAAGCCTACCTGAGGTAGTACATTTTAGAAGCTCTGAAGTGTAGATTATAAAAAATAAAGGACCAAGTCTAAAGCCTTAAGGTACTCCAGTCTCTGAAAAAACATCATCCACCAGAACATATTGTGATCTCAAATTTGACATCAGGAAATATCTATTTGTCTTCCTGACAAATAGCAGTATTTTGGATTTAGAAGCTTTCAGTTTTAGTGAGTGTTACTTAGAATGATCCTTTAGTAGATTTAAATTGGAATTAATGAACTCCATGTATGTATTAAAATCAGTTCAAGGAAAGGGATAATAAAGCAGTGTATCACCAGAAAAAGCTTGCACCTAACCTGAGTTAGTACATTTAAGAAGCTCTGAAGTGTAGATTGTAAAAAATAGAGGACCAGGTTGTGATGGATGTGTTTCTACCGAAGCACACCGGGTTCAGAAGCATCGAAAACAATACACACACTATACTATACTAACGGAGTGTATTACTATACGTGAAAAACAAAAGTACAAATTGCATGGACCGGTCGTACCGACTCTGGTCTAGCAGATTAAAATCGAACAAAACAATCAATAGCACGTCAACACAGTTCGTCCCCTAAAAAGGAACTCGGCACTTCGCGTTCCATCGCCGACTTCGTCTCCGACAATTGGCAATAGGGGGCGCTCCACACATCACCACCACACAGTACAGTCCGACCAAATTTTAAACCATCACAAGGTAAAGTCTTACGGCATCCCAGTCTCTTGTTGTGATCTTTCACAAAAATAAGATTCTACTTAAGTTTAGATAATAAGAGAGGTCGTCATCTTGAACCGAACACGAGGTGAACCGAACCCATATACCGCGAATTTTTCATTACGCTTAACTGAAATATTTCCAAAATATTGAGCAAAATTTCTGTTAATTTTATTTGGAGTCATTTGAGGGCATTGTTACATGAAGGATCTAAGGTTACCCGTTAGCCAAGGTGCCATGGGTTTCGTTACTCTAGCTTGCATTAGGAACATGACAGTCAAAGACTGTTAGTAAAAATCTACTAGAGTGATTTTTTTTATAAATATCGTTTTCATAAACAATTTCCAGGGTAAGGCCGGCAGATTCCACAAAAAATCTTTTAAAATAAAGTTAAGGTTTAGGTTTAATTCAACAAAAACCACTCTGTGATCCGCAAAGGTATCAGCAAAAAATGTTTGATTGCCAGAAACCAAATAAACGTCGCTCACAAAAATAGAATCAATAAGCTTACTTGAGTTTTGAGTAATTCGGGAGAGAACAAAAAATATTATCAAAGTCTTTAACTAAAGGGCTAATATTAACGTCAGATAAGGGTCCGTGCTTTCACCACTCCTTTTCGGAGGAAATCTTCACCCAAGCCCTTGAAAATGTTGCCGGTGGAATAAGAGCTAACGGCATTCCACTGAACCAGCTGCACTATCCGGACGATACAATACTTCTCGCCGAAAACATGCAAGGTCTAGATAATATTTTGAATAATGTCATCACAGTTAGTCGAGAATATGGTCTGACTGTCACCAAAACTGAGAGGCTAAATGAGCAGTTGTATGTGGAAGGTGAAAAGCTGGACAGGGTATGACTGCTCCGTAGATTACTGTTTGGAAAAAAGGATTCGGATTGAGAAGGCCCGTGCATCTTTTATGAAGATCGAAACACTGCTGTATAACCGCTATCTGAGCTTGGACCTAAGAACGCGGATATTCAAATGTTATTTTTTCCCAGTCTTCTGATATGGTGAAATCTCGACGCATACTGCGAGTGAAGACTAGAAGCTTTCAAGATGTGGCCTACCGTAGGATATTGATAATACCGTGGACTGAGCATGTGACTAACGTGGAGATTCTGAGAAAAATGGAGAAGGATGTAGAAATCCTGAGGAAGTAAAAAAGAGAAAGCTGCAATATCTCGACCACATCATGAGAGGTCCTAAATATAATATCCTCATAATCGAGGAAAAATTTTTTGGAAAAAAATCAGAAAACTAAGAAAATGGTTTAATATCACGTCATCTAACTTATTTAAGGCCATAGCTTCCAAAGTTAAAATAGCGATGATGATACTCAACCTCCGAAATGGAGACGGTACATGAAGAAGAGAAGATTAACCTTAGCAGGACGGTAAAAACTTTCTCAAAGTTTTTTCGTCCCTTTCGGATTCCGTATATTAACTATCTGAATCTAAAAGACAAGGCTGGTATACGCAAAATTTTCATATTATATTAACCTAGTTGAATTGATTATAGCTTAAAAGCTTAAATTAGATATTAATAACAACCCCTAAAGTGAAATTGCTTCCCAACATTTAATTATATAATTACTAATTAATTTGACTTGTAAATTCTTTTATAAAGTTATTGAGATGCGGTTTTTAAAAAAAATTGCGATGGACCTCTGAGCAATTTCTCGACCTGTCTTTGTTATGGCATGTTTTTCGAATATGGCCGGGATCGTCTTCCATCCATTTTTGCAACCACATGAAAAAGTTCTGGTTTCTCGTCTTTATTTCTCTTGCCCAATGTTGTAGAGCTTAGAACACTGTTGCTAACTTACCCATTGAAACAGAAATTTTTGTTTTCGTCCTAGGTGCGTTTCTTCTTCGCAATACCTGTGTGTTCAATTTGTCTTGATAATGTTTTAATTGACTGTAACGTTTTTGTTTTTACAGATATCAAGGTAAAGAAAAAAACAAAATGTAGCGTTGGTAGTCAAGTTTTTTCCAAGACAAATAAAGATATGTTTATATTTGATATATTAGTAAATAACGTTGATGGTTAAATTATTGTCCAAATCATTATTGTTAAAATGGTTTTTCCCGAATTTAGCATCCGTGAAAGGAGGACATCCTTCAAGTATACTTTCTGAATAATAAAAGTGCAACCAAATAATTTCTTAGAGATCAATCCACTCCGTTTTGAAGAAATATAAGTAAAATGCATTTAAATTTCGTAAAACTCAAAAACTAAGTGCAGAACAATGTCAAAGGAGGATGCAGTTTTGCTTTGATTTTTTAAATAGACATAATGAGAATTATAAGTTTTTGAAAAACATTTTATGGACTAATAAAAGTTCGTTCACTACAAGAAAGGGTTGTAATAGACTAAAATACAAAGTGTGTTATATCTTTGTAATCCGAATAAGGACAAAAATTTGGCTTATAAGGAAATAAAGGTAGTATCGATAGTTTTCAACTATTTTTTTTTTCATATTCATATAATTCATATAATTATTTGACACTTTCCAACAGCTTCAAAAAATACAGGTTATCAGATAAATGTTAAATAAAATGGCTAAGGGGCAAGGATCCTATGTCATAACATAGATTCTTTGACGTTGGTGCTTGAAATATATTTTGCAAAAGAATCCACTATCTGCTAAATGCTTTGTTCTCTAGAATTTTTGCACTGCATACGATCCTTTTAATACCGTTTCCAATGTTTGTGCTTTTGTCTCATTAAGTATTGCATTGCATCATTTTAAACGAAAGTTTCAAGTCTACCTGTAATGTTTATTTCCATTTAGGGTGATTTTTGTCCATTTTTAAAGCGGGGTAAAAATTTGGGGTGGGGGCGACAAAATCACGGCGGTAACAATCGAAACTAAAAATAGGACGAAAAATTCGACACAAAATGTCCCAGTCGAAATGCTAATTCGGCGGATAACAAAAACAACATTCAATTAGGGTTGACGGCCGGTCCGCCATTAAAAATAAACATAAATCATCCGGGGAGAGGTACAAAAAAGTCCATTACCAATTTAATTTGTCCGGTTTTTCGATGTTTTTATCATTTTATCCGTTTTTCGTATACGAAACCCGATTACGGATTTTCAGTCTGTGTGTATATAATTTCGTTCGTTTCGTTTTCAAACGTTTTCCAACGAGAAGGGAGAAAATTACAGGGACATATCTCGTTCGCTACTCCAGCGAAGATTTTTCGTTCTTATATGGAAAAATTAAATTATTCTCGGTTCTCGGGTTAAATCAAACACAACACTGACGATAACCAGATATATACTCAAATTACCTTCCACAAATTTGTGACGAGCATCTTCTTCAAATCAATCCATCCAAATCTGTTACCATATTATGCTGCAATGATAATGTACGAGAGGAAACGTATGAAACTTAGAGTTGAGAATAGTGCGACCTCAATTAAAAACTCTTGTACACATTAAGGCCTTATCATTAATGAAAATTTTGAATTTAAAGAACACATCTTCCGCTTCTTCAGATGCATTCATTGGATGTTAGCTACGACATGTTGAATTTTATCTTTGTCTGTTGCGGAGTTTATGAGTCTTTAGACCGGTCCATTGTCTGATATATTGTACCCATGATAGCTGTTTTTTATCCATTCCCCTATTGCTTTCTATTTTTTCTTCGACTATGAACTACAGGATGTTAAATCTTTCATTTCAGACAGACCGTGATATTGATATTGCTCCACCGTAACTCATTCATGTTATTTGCTAGTTACACGGAGTCATCTGCGTATCTCAGGTTTGATATTGGGGTTCAATTTACCTTTATTTCTTGTTGGGTGTTCTCAAACGCTTCACTGAAGATCTCTTCTGAGTGCATATTAAATAAAACAGTAGAGAGTACACAAACAATGTCTTACACATTATCAAAAAACAAAAAAAAATCTGTTCTATGTGAACTCCACCCTGATTTTCTCGGGAAGTATTAGAAAATATAGAAAACGCTGACACTGTTTTGTTTACAAAGGGCATTTTGGCTATTTTAAAATTTCCGTAGAAGGCTTAATCTTCAAGGCGTGAGATTTACCCGCACTTTAAATAGGGGCGGGTTAGATCGCACCTTTTTTTTAAAGGTCGGGCAGGTAGGTAGTTAATAACTATTTTTCTATATCTTTACATTTTTAAGTTCGATATATTGAGTAGTAGATTTGAATCGATTTTACCAGTAGTTACCCAAAAGTTATTAATTTTTGTAAATGGTTTATCCTACCCAACATTGAATTGAACTTATCTTTATTTATTATCAAAATAATACTTTTGCTACAGAAGTTGGTCCATATTTTTCATGGAATCATGGAATCTTCAATTCAATTTTTCATCACGTAGGATTCAGTGAAGTGTGTTGTAAATTCGTATCGTCCTTTTTAAATGACAGAACGCAACAAGTAATACTTAACGAATAACCTTTGTTGATTCCCGGGGTACTCCATGGTATTGTTTTAGGTTCACTTCTGTTGGGATTATTACATCCAGGTTTACATCATTACATTTTTGTAATATCATCTTTAAGCCGCTGAGACTCAACTGTACTTTGTAAATGTCTGTCACGTACACAGTCTCATATTTAATTCAAAGAAATCATGACAATTAAAATTAAAATGTTAAAAGCAACGTAAAATTCTGTATAAGGTACTCTGTCTTGTCTTTCTGTAGTAGTTGCCGAAGCTTAGGTGTTGCTCTAAATTTTCGGCTAAATTCTAGAGCTCATGTTACAAGCAATTTAAAGATTGCATACAGTTATGTTAAATTAATTTATGGTCCGTCTCTCACAGGATATTAAAAGGCTGCTTTGCGAGATTCTAGTACTGTCACAGTTTAATCATTGTAACACCGTATTCATAAGAGACGCGTCGTAATCAAAACTGGTATGGATTTAGACGTTAGACGTAGCACTCATATTTCACCAAATCTATTTAGGTCAGGCTTATTGAATGTTCGATCAACTTCACACTCTGTTATTCTATTCAATTCAATCATTCATTGTGCGCTACCGCTCTATATGTTAAAAAAAAAATAGATTTCGGGTATTGAAAAGAACAAAATAAACAAAATTATAAATATGTCTCATTAATATATTTTTATATTTCTCATTAATAATTTTAAAAATTGCCTTTTGAGTAACTAAAATTTCGATTTCATTTCTCCCCATTAAATCTTTACTTAGATACTTCCTGTTAGTTAAGTGCAAAATTTTGGGCTATTTGGATGTACCAGATTTCTGACCTTCTAAGACCTTTGCGATCAATTTCTTTCGGGACATGATTTTGTTAATGTTATTAATGTTTAAGGCTATTTATTATTATTATTATCATAATAAAGAGGTACCACTTAACCCGCCTTTCCTATCATAATTGATAATAATAATAATCATTAGTGTTACATAAAAATTACATATTATTAAATAACCAAATAAAAATGCTTAAAATGCAAAGGCCGTCATCTGGAAAGTCTAGATACTGCTCAGGCATCAATTAAAACAGCGAAATTTTATATAATAACGCACAATTTTTATTATTAATTAGATTGCTTCATAAGGAAAGAAAAGTGAAGACTGGGAGAAAAATGAAAGAGCCACATGAATTGCAAGAGTTTAATATTACTGGAATAGCAACAACTGTTTTTTGAGATCATTTGAAAACGTTGAATTAGACTGATTAATATTAAAATTAGCTATCGAGTAAAAAACTTGCTTTGTCAACAAATTTGAAACTTTGCGAAGCCTATTTTAACCTAAACATCAGTAATCAGCATCAACATTTTGTACCACAATTCGTTTGCATTAATTGTAAAAGTGCTCAGGATGGTAATAAACTTAAATTTACCATTTTTAAAAATGTCGAACAAATTTAAATGACAATAGTCGTAATTATGTTATTTCTAGATTGATATAAAGGAGAAACCGAAGTTTGAAATTTGCGGAACCTAGTGATTTATTTTATTTTATTTTTATTTACTTTTGTATAGTTAATCCAAGTATGCGTCGATCTATTGAAAATGCTGAACAGATTTTTCAACCACTACCACTCTCGTTCAAAAAGACCCAAATCTTAATAAACCGTCCTTTAAATCCTAACTTTTCCCATTATAAATAGTCTTCCTTGTAACAATGGTGCTTCAAGAAAAACGATATTCCATGCTGCATGCGGTCCTGCTTTATATTTTCCAAATATTTTCTTTCGCAACCAAGAAATTCGTAGTTACCCAGTAAATGGCTTTGGGGTTATGCTTTTCCCAGGTAAAATTCATTTCCCTCAAAGTTTCTCGCAGCAGCACTTACTAAAGGCATACTGCCTTCTTGTAGAAACTATGACTGCGATTAACATTTCAACATTTTTCATTTCAACATTTAACATCATCAAAGATATTTGCTGGCTGACTCAAATGTATATTTTTTGGGTTTTATCTAACGGAGGAAGTGGCATCCACCTTTGCTATTTATAGAACGCATTTTTTGTCAGCTATTCAGGCGCAAGGTCATCGTTGTTATTTAGTTTAGAGTTTTGTCTTCCCCTTGGGCACGGGTTCAAGTGATATTCATGTTATAGGTATTGTGTTATTCTCGGACAAAAACAATCTGAAAAATCTCGACGTGTTAAGAGAAAACATCATTGCTGATCAAAACGTCGGAAATTTCGTAAGACACATAGAGACACTGTGACGAATTCTAAGCACAGAAAATTTGGTCGCTAAGTAAAAATCGAAGAAACCGATTAACTAACTAACAAGATTCAGTCTCCTTTGAAATACGGATTAAAATACGGCAAATACAGCTGATTATGTCGAAATTAAGAAAGAAAATACTCGCAAGGATTATATGGAAAATTTCTACGGCAATTAAGGTTTCCAGATAAACCTTACACTCAGATATTTAAAATGGACAACAATGAGCATTTTGCTTTATTTATGTGTTTAAATGAAAAAAAAAAAACAATCAAAATTTTATCGTTTGCTCGACGACGTTTACCAAACGACTTAAGTGCATAACATATTTATACTTTCACAACACAAATAATCAATATCACAACGAACTGAAGAGTAAGTTACAACAACTGCTGCGGATGAAATCCTTACGAGAAAAAATAAAAAAATAAAATTTAAGTTGTTATCGTGAACGACGATCAAAACCAAATTACAGAACGGTTTTTCAAAAAATATATTAAAAATAAAAATCGTATAAATCGTGAACTGTCCTGGGATTTTTACAAACCGAACATTGTCAGTAATAAAAATTTACGTATGCAATAAATTTAAAAAATATGCTGATCCGAAGAAGATATTTTATTTACAAATTTAGAAAAGGCTCATATTTAGTTTACTAATGTTTATATACTTTTTTAAACAGTTTATGTCCATTTTAAAGTATTTTATTTTGCTTTTGAGTTATAATTGCATATAGAGATGACAATTTAAAAACCTAAAACAGCTTTGTCTTAGGGACGAAAAAAAAATCGAAAATCGCTGGAAACGATTTCTATCAGGAGAAGTGAAAACATAAAAGTATATTAATTAGACATTGAACATTGACCATTCAAATTTCAAGTAGAAAGGGGTTCGAGCGATGATCATTTAAAGCTTTTGAAAAATGTTTTGAATATTATAAAATCTAGATTTTATAATATTCTTCTCGGTTTGATGTAAATGAATGCAAACTTTTGAAAGATTTAATTTTCATTTCATCAATTTTTTTATTTATTTAAACATTCAAAAAAATTCTGTTTTCTAGCAAACCAAGAACTTGAAGCGTTTTTCAAAAGCTTTAAAATAAGGTATTCCTCTGCTCCTTATTTAAGATTTCAATTGAGAATCTTGCTGTATCCAAGGGTTTGCAGGTTGGGCTTAATTAATATACATTTTTTGTTCTCACTTCATTGGATAGAAATTGTATTACTCGACCCTTACTCGATTCTGGATTTCGGATGTGAATTTCGTTCTGTCCAAGGGATTGCAAAGAAGGGATAAGAGAAATCCAAAATTAAATATAATAGTCTTTATTTATCATATTTTGTATGCGATGATCAAATGAATTAAAATAAAATAGATTGCATCAATAAACTAAAAACTAAATCTGTTTTCGTAGCAAAAATTTGGAAACAAAAAGAATAATTTTCATGTAAGATTCATTTCTAAATTTGTAAATAACACACCTTCAGACCCGTTGTTTTTTATTAAGTTTATTGCGTATGTAAACTTTTATTACTGGCCATGTTTTGTTTGTAAAAATCCCAGGATGATTCTCGATTAATCTCATTTCCTCCTGCTTTTTTGGAGGAATTTTATTTTTAATGTGTTTTTTGAAAAAACATTCCGTAATTTTTTTTTGGTCGTTTGTAGGTACCAGCTTACGTTTCCGTTTTTTTTTCTCTAGGAATGTCTTCTGCAGCAAAGGCAGGAACTTGATTCTGATTTTTCAATTGATTCGGGTTTTGATTGATTGAACACATTTTCGTAAATATCTTTTAAATCGTTGCCATCACTTTCGTCTATGATCTCACCATTTAGTTCTATTTCACTCAGAGGTTTCCCTTTATTCTTTTCAAATAACGCATTGTTTTGTCAAAGTAATAATAACTTGCTCACTTTAGCGGTTTGTTAAACGTCGTCTGGCAAACGATAAAATTCTGAATGGGTTTTTTCAGTATGACCCATAAATGAAGCAAGCTGCTCCAATTCATTTTTGTCCATTTTAGAAATCTGAGTGATAGTTGCCAACTGCTTTCTTAACCTAGTGGAAGTCAACAATGATGCTGCCGCCTTGTTTCCACCAAGCGCGAGTAATGAATGTTTTCTCATGACCATTTATCCTCCAATTGGATTTAATGTTCCCGGTAAACCAAAAAGATACTGATTCTCTTCAACATCAAAACTTTTTCTCAGATTTACCAAAGAGAGCGTAGAATCCATCGCGATTTTGTCAAAAAGTACAGGAACCCCTCTACCCCTTTTTCCTCTAATGACTATGAGTTTGAGTGATTTAAATAAAATGTTCTCGGAATTTATCTGCACTTTTTCAAATTCCGAAGATGGGACTGAATCGTGGTTTTCTAAAGAGGCTAACAGGGTCATTCTTTGGAGTTCCCGCCTTTTGTTAAAAATCATGACAATGCAAAATATCCCTTCCAGTAAATCTCGATAAGCTTTTTCGTTGTGATCATTTTCTGCCAAGACAAGTTTGGCTTGTGAAATAAGATTTTTAAGATATTGGTCCAGTTTCTGAAACAAAGAAAACTACCTAAAACAATGATGAAATTTTGATTATATGTCTAACTAATTACAAAAACACTTTTTTTATTGGTGATCTAAACTTTCATTTAAGTCATTAAAGATTATTTCATAGTATGTTTGGTGAGATATTGTTTTCGCAGCGATACCTCTACTTTTTTTGAATTTTATTTTTATTTTTTATTATAAATAAAAAAACTGTAAAACAAATAAACTTAATATAACCGAAACACAATTTTCTCCATCTTCAGGAGAATATCAAAATTGAATCTTTTATTGGAGATGTCAACTTGGGTGCTAAAACGCGCATCTATGAGGTAAAATTATGTTTCGGTTTGTGATAAAACTTGTATTTTAAAACAAATTTTTTCGACGATTATGCAAGAAGCTACTCTTTTCCCGATATTTACACAAGTTTCAAAAAGTGATAAATGTAAATTAACCTTGATATTTTCCGCTACAGGTATTAATGTTGGTTTGTTAAATTTTTTGTAAGCCAAATTCTGTCCGGCTTCGCTCGAAACCTCAATTGCCCAGTCATTATCAATAAGTTTTATTAATTCCTTGAAATTGTCTATATAATCTTTACGAGGATTTTCCTTTCGAATTCCTATAGAACACGCTGTATTTACTGCATGTTTAATCAGTGTTCCCATCTGAAGTGCCAAAGAAGGGGACTTAAGACTTCGAGTTTCAGCGTCATACTCTGCTATGTTTCTTGTAGCTAAAACCAGTATTTTAAACATTTTAGGTAAGAGAATCTCAGCTAAACCAAGTGTTTTATTATTTTTGGTTGTTCTGACACTAATGAGTAAACGAGCTAATCGTCTCATGTTCCGCTTCGCTACTACCAAAAGATGTTTTTCTTTGTGACTTTTTATATAGCGCCTACCAACTTCACAGATAAGTTGATCTTTCTTAGCAACCAACGAAATTTTATCTGCTCGTAACATGTTTATAAGACCGCTAATTTTTAAAGGATCATTCGGTCCAAAATTCCCAACCATTACGGTTTGACCTTCAATCTGTGCTTGAAAGCGTTGACTCGGATCGGGATTAAAGAAACATTTTTTTGCGTGGCGACAAAGGCTATTCTTGGCATAATAGCCTTGACAAAATTTGCATACAATATACTCTTCAAATTGCTTTTTTTTGTTTGTCATTACAGGTACAATATTTAATGTAGAACAGTCACCTTCCCTACGAAGTTTGTCAATCAACTTAATCCGTTTCTTCGATTTCTTCTCTAGCGACAAAATTTCCTGTACTTGGAATTCGTCATAGTGATTACGCTCCATGTGCCTTAAGAAATTTCCGACATCTTGATTACAATATAGGCATTGATGTTTTCTCCTAACACGTCGAGTTTTTCCAGGTGTTTTAACTTCGGAATCCAGATTGTCATTTTGTCTGAGACTGACACAGTAATTGTGGTCAACGCTATTATTTTCTTCGGGAGGTAAACCTGGTTCTATTGTTTGCAGCGTAGTATATGTATTGTCGGGCAATTCTTGACGCAGTTCAATAGAGTTATCCAAAAAAAAATCACTTTCTCTGTATCCACATTCCCACGAACTTTCCGCTTCGGATTCTTCTGGTAATTTATACTCCGAATCGGAATTATTTGGCTATTATCCGAGCTTGAAGGAGTCATATCTACAAAACAAAAATTTAACAATGTAAAGAGGTTACGTAATTTTCATTTTTCACTAACCAAAACTAACCAAAAATGCATTTTTTCTAGAAAATGTCGTTCATTTAATATAATAATATATCTTATATATATTTCCAATATACACGGTAAATTATGGAAGTCAAAGTAACCGTTGCCAATATCACTATATACACATAAATTGGGGAAGTCAGTGCCACCGCTAAATATATAACCAATACACAGGCACAGAAATCGATGCTAGAGACACAAGCGGAATCTCGTTGAACCATCTCGTATAATTTTATCCAGCTAACGTGAAAATTGACGTCCGCAAGTTTTAAGTGTTTATATAGGTGGTGCTCAAATAAGTGTATTGCCGACATTATTTTAATTTATATTTATTTATTTATATATTTATTTTAATTTATATATTTAATTTAATTCATGTTGGCATCCGTATAACGGAGTTCACTTTGTCCCGGATGCCACCTTAACCGAGGATTTTACATGGGAGGGCACCACTCTGCATCACGTATATATATATATATATATATATATATATATATATATATATATATATATTAGTCACTCGTTTATTAAATGCTCGCTCCGCTCGTGCCAAATAAACTTGTGACTCAAATGCCGTTTACCACACTTGTTGTATAATATACTATGTTCCACTTGACGGTCATGTCAGTTAATGTCTTGTTTTGCCAAAATGGACCCAAAAACTAACGCTCGTAGAAAAACGGTTATTAAACTTTTTGAGTCACTCGCTTTTTAAGCCCTCGTTCTGCTGCGCTACGCTCATGACTAAAGTGGCACTTATCAGACTTGTTGCATTATACAGTATTAAGGTTGTCCTAAATTTCTCGGAGGTAAAATTGTGGGACGTCCTGTCACAATTTCTCCGAAAAGCCCTTTTCCGGAGCATTTTTCAAGTAGCACCTGAACGAGCAGAAACCCCAGCCGTAAAACCCCCCTGCCCTTTCCACTTTTCCGTTATGATAAAGTTCTTCGCGTCGTAATACGCAAGGAAGGTCCGTCATCTTGAAAACTTTCGGACCTTTTGCGTTGTGTATCCGTGTGTGTTTTTACGGCACCAGGGGTGTTTTTAGGGACTTTATTGGACGTACGGGCGTGTTTTTTTTTATCACAACTGCAAGAATTTTTGGGACGAAATAATAATATTAGCATATTTTTTCTACGAACGTGTTGGGATAAGTTAAGGTAAAATTCTACAGGCGAACTGATCTCTGTACCGGGTGGCTAATCGAGCAAAATAGAGTTACCAGAAAAAAAATTGCATACCAAGCGATCAAGAAAATCACTTTAAATAACATTCAAGCGAGTAATATGCCAGGTGTCCCAGTGTGGGCACCGAGGTACGGTAATATAAAAACCACCACCCCCATGGTGGGCAAATACCATATTGCCTTTTTAAAAACTTTATCTGCAAAATTCTTCTTATCTGAATTATAGTTAACATGGGTTGTAGTTAGTTTAATATCTGCCAGTGAAGTTATGGGGGAGCGATGCTCCAACAATAAATTGATGTAGTTTTGAGATTTACGCCATGTAGTAATAATCGTCTAACAAAATTCGTAAATCACAGACAAATGCAAAATATTTGGCTATCAAACCTAAATCCATCAACATACAGGGAGTACAGTACTGAGCCCTATGGAACCTCAAAGTTAATGCTTTCTATTTCGTTTGTAAATGAATTCCTTTCAACATGCAGTTGTGAGTTTATTAGGTATGACATATTTTTCGTTGTCTAATTCTGCGTATTTTCATTGACGAGGTTACACTTAAAGTATTTAATAGAGCCATATTGGCAATCATCTGCTCTTAGTAATACACTATATCATTACTATTTACAAATTTTTTGGATTCCTCCAGCGTCGGTTGTTGATAAAATAGCTTCTGTTTTAAAACCCTTTACAAGAAAAACTGATACTTTCGTCCTAAACTCTTTTCATTTCATTGACCATTTAAAAAATGCATTAGATCCAAAAGATGTTCTGGTTAGTTTCGACCTAGAGATCCTTTTTACTAAAGTCCCTATTCCTGAAACTGCCAATATTAATTTAGATATTTTAAAATCCGAGAATCTGAAATTGAAACTTCTCATCTTAACTGAATATGGCTTGTCTGGAATATGTTTTCTTATAACGGTCAAATTTTTGAACAAATATCAGGAGCAGCTATGGGTCCCCCATTATCACCAATCATCGCACCAGAAAAGCAGAAGTTAATGGAAAAATGGAAATATTTTTTTCCCAAAATTAAAAATTTGCCTATGTATTTTTATTTCTTTGAGTTTTGAGTTTTTGAGTTTTGTTCGTAAAAATGTGTATATCTTAAAAATACAAAGTTTAAGCATGGGGAATGCTTAATAAAATTGAAAGAGTATTAATAGATGTAATTAACTTAAGTGTAATATACAGGATGTTCCGTCTGATTTTTGAAGAAAACTAATATATTTAATTTTGACTCATCCTGTATAAACGATTCGAACTAATTTCAAGAAAATATATAAATTATATAATAAATGACATTTTAAAAATTGTTGGCATAATAAAATGAAAACCATCTGAAACTGCTTCGAAAACAAGGCATTTTTGACAAAAAAAATGGGCATAAATCTGAAAACGCTCGGTACAGACCATTGGGTGATTAAGTATAAAAGAGAGTATCTACTAATATACATGTCGCCCCATAAAAAAAAAGTTTGGTTTCCCACATATTTATGAATCTCCCTGTATATTTGGAAATAATTTTTAATTGTTTCTGATAGTCTAATAACTTTTTGTATTTAACATTGTTCTCTAAAACAAATAATAAATGAGATATACAGGGTGTTTTCAAATTCAATGTCAATAATTGAGGAGCGATTTTTGGGTCCATTTTAAAAAGAAAACAGAAACAGCCGTTATTTAGTTTATCACAATTTTCATATAATACACCAGTGGTGGGCATACTGAATTTCACTGGTGTATTTTGGCAGACATTGATGGTACGCCACTGACTTCTCTTAAAATAAAAATTATTCTTACAATCTATTATCAATTCTAAAGAAATTAAATTTCTTGATTTTTTTTCAATCCGATGTATGGCTTTCGCTTAAAAAAATAAAGGCATGGTCATAACAATATCGTTAATCTGACAGCATGCAAAGAATTATAATTATTATTTCTTACTTAAGTAATTGACTGTTATTAATATACTTCAAAATATCGAAGTACGAATACGAAGTGCTCGTACTTCGATACTTCGTACGAACTCTGAGGTGTATTTTTGAAATGTTTGTAATTATTTCTAATCATTGTCGTAGGCTGTGTCTGTGACAATTATTAATTCTGTTGTCAAGGCGGTTTGACATCCGTTTTTATATTCAGTTCTTCGCACCTTGTTCATTTGGTGTTTAAAATATCCGAGTATTTTTATTTACAAGAAGAATAGTCGAGTTTACTAATGAGGAGTTGGCAGATATACATTTTTTGTATAGTTTAGCTGATGGTAGTGCACCGGAGCGCTTTCCTAATGGAGTCATTCCAGATGGGCGAACATTTTGGAATGTAAATAGAAGGCTGACTGAAACAAGTACTTTGTCGGCAAATAATCATTTAAAAGGGCCCATCGGACTGCAAGAACTCCAGAAATTAAGGAGGCAATTTTAAATCATATTGTGATGAAAATCCCGAACTTGATTTGAAAAATTTTGCACGATTTTCTATTGAACGCATATTATATTCCCCGAGTCCAGAGATTTTCCTTTGCATGTTTATTTTTGTCAATAGTTTTTGAACAAAATTGCGCATTATCTCTTGTTTGGCCAAGAAATACTATTTTCAGCTGAAGCTAACTTTTCCAGAAATGCAATCAGAAATTTCCACAATAACCATAATTGGCCAGATGCAAACTCCCATCCAGTTGTGGAATTTAAACATCAAGAACAGTTTTCGGTAAATGTTTGGGCTGGAGTTGTAGGAAATTATTTAATTGGACCCTTTTTCCTGCCAAAAAGACTAAATCGTCATAATTATAGCCGGTTTTGCCAATATTGCTAGAAGAAGTACGATATTTAATTAGGAACAGAATGTGGTTCATGCATGACAGTGCGCCTGCTCACTTGCGGCGGACCTCAACCCTGGCCCCCTAGGTCCGCAAATTTTAATAGTTTGTACTTCAAAGAGTGCGCGGCAATATGCGGAAGAGAGCTGAAGGGTGTATCCTTCACTCCTTCCACTTCAATTAATTTATCTGGTTTCTATGTTCTATTTTTTTTTTCGAAAAGGTTGTTATCAATTTATTAACATACAATTTTGTTAAAAATTATTAATATTAGGTAGTGTATTTTTCAAATAAGAATCGCTTATTATTTATTTATTATTGTTAGGTTAGGTTACGCTATTTCATTAAAACTGTAGATACCAGGTGGTAACTAAAAACTAGATATTTTGATTTAGATAAATATTTTATTTTTCGCAAAAAAAGGTCTCGATTTATGAGCAGATTTGATCACTTAATTTTTATTAGTCCGTCGCACTTAAATAAAAAGTAATTTCTCTGCATGCTGTCATATTAACGATATAGTTATTACAGTGCAGAGAAGAGGTTTATATTTTTTACCCGAAAACCATTCATCGGATTGAAAAAAATCAAAAAAATAATTATCTTTTGAAATGATTAGAAATTGTAAGAAGACTTTTTATTTTAAGAGAAATCAGTGGCGTACCATTAATGTCTGCCAAAATAGAAATATGAAATTCCGTACGCCCACCACTGGGGTCAAATTTCATTCGAATGTGAACTGAAGTGGCTTTTACTTGATGAAAATCCATTTATCAAAATAAATAAGAACTAGAAGTTCAAATTTTCACGAAATTATATATTTTGACATGACAGTTGTTTCGACAACACCGTGTCTTTATCAAATGTCACACATTAGATAAAGACACGGTGTTCTCGAAACAATTGTCATGTCAAAAAATATAATTTCGTGAAAATCTGAACTTTTAGTTCTTATTTATTTTGATATCTAAAGTGGTATAACAGATATAAAAAAAATATCTTTTGTTTTTGAAAACTTTACCACACTGCATCTTAAAATTTAAGGCTTTTATGACATATGTTCATATGAAATTATCTTTTTAAAACTAACATTCGTACTGTATTACTGTCTTGTTGCAAACGTAATAATTACTGGACCCATCTTCCCGAGTTGTATGTAGATCAAGACGTTTCCGTTAATAAAGGTTTAAACGTGGAAGGAAAAACACCGACAGGAAACAAAAGATCGTCGCGACGTAGTTCCATTCCCCTGGGAAACGTAGCGGGCGCCTTCGGGGAGGCGAAATTTCCGCGGGAACGGGATTAAAACAAAAGAACCCGACCGGCAATTTTACAAAGGCTACTAGATATGAACTGCGAAGTTAAATCGAGAGCCTCGTTACGACACGACTGGGACAAATGAGCCGCGAAACGACGAAGTAGATACGCGGCGTCGGCCTTCCTGATTTTACCGGCAAACCTTTAGATTGCGTAGCCATGCCCAACAACATCTTATAGTTTTATCATAAGATAACTGATATTTATGACAGGTTTATAAGAAATCTTATCTTTTGCAACAGTAATTATAAGTTTATAATAAAACCAACGGAGTTACAGGTTTTGTAAGTAACTAACCAAAACTATCCATCCCTCGGTGAACGTCAGCACAGTAGATTAAATAAAGAAACCATCAAACTGCCGGAGGGGGGGTGGGTGGCGAAACTATAGCGTCAGATTTTCCGACGCAGATGGCGAAAACACATAAAATGGCAGGTTGAATTCCACATTGTAAAAAAAACTATAACGAATTCATGAAAATTAAATATAATTTTACTACTGTCATATAATAATAATGAACCATAGGTTTAAGTTATTTTATGTTATTTTTCAAAAAACACTTTCAGTTATAATTAATAATGCGAGATGTTATAATTCCGAAAATTCTTAATGTCGAGACGAGACAACAATCCAAATTACAGACCGACAAAGTAACGAGAAGACGTGATCAAAACAATAACATTCAAACTACATCAGTTCAAGTTTTTTTTTATTATCTATTGTAAACATTCTTGGGAAACGTAAT
Organism: Cylas formicarius; assembly: GCF_029955315.1. NCBI lineage: Eukaryota > Metazoa > Arthropoda > Insecta > Coleoptera > Brentidae > Cylas > Cylas formicarius. The sequence continues at coordinate 1,885,559 of NW_026844341.1, read as the reverse complement.
AAAGCAATTAGGATTTTTTGGAAAGGCGGCAAGTATAATACGACCAAAAATATAGTGCATTTATTGCTTTGACGTTTTAAGTATTTTGCAGTACCTTAACCGCAGAAATGTTTAATCTGCATTAAGTAGGTCTGAGATGGACGATAACCAATATTTGTAGAAACTTGATTTTTTTATTTCAAAAGTATATTTGACGGAGGTATTTAACTGTGATCCTTCTAATAAGGCCGTACTTATGTACCTTATTCTCGAGCTTTAACCCTGACGGGCTATTTTTACTGGATAGTTCAAAGGGTAAGGGTACCTGTACTCTATTTATCTTACAGATAAGTTTGTGTCTTCTACCTAGTTCTTCGATTTGTAAACAACAACAGTTTTTTTAGGACTATAGATTATATTCGCGGTATATAAAGGTACGTCATAAGAACACAGATAACTATTTATTAGAATGTAACAATTAAAATTTTTTTGAAGGTTCCTGTTTTTTAACACTTAAACCTGTGGAGACCGTGGAATGAAGCAGATGTTCCCCTGTTAGAAGAAGTCATGGAAAACAACGCAGAATTTGAAGACGAAGTGGACATGGTAGTGGAACCTAATGACAAGCAAATAAAAAAATGGATCCATTTGTCTTCGGATGCTAAAAAATTGTTTTGGATGTTTACAATTTTATAAGAAATTCAGAAGGGGAAGTAGGAGCAGCAATAAAAACAAGGGACATGACCAAAGCTCCGAAGTTAACTGTAAGAAAAATTGTTGCAAATGGGATAGGCAAGAGGAAAGTGAGAGAAGTTGCTGGAATGGTCTGTTCAGAGATATAAGAAAGTGGCCAATTGCTTTTAAATGGGATTATCCAAGGGTGGTCATTAACATACAATGCAACAAGATTATTACCTAAAGTTTCGGAATTTAAATTCAGGTAAAATTGTGGTCCGTAATAGAAAATAATTTTATACCTACCTGTGTTGAATATTCTTTGGTTTGGTATACTACTTAGTTTAAGTTTATTAGTAATCATTCTTATATCTTGTGTAATACAGCGTGTGTTGAATCGTGTGCGAATTATGCAAAATATGTGCGGGTCTAGTGTATCTCAGGAGATTCTCCCCGCGAAAATGTAGAAAACACTATTCTATTGAGACTAGGGAAGTTATAAACAATGATTATTTGACTCTCATTGAACCTGGTGCCAGCAAGCAAGCATCTTGAAGAGATGCCACATTGACGAAAATTCCAACATCAACTGTATGGAAAATTGTGAATAATCTGCATGCTGGCTCTAAAGATGGTTGGATTCCAAATGGAGTTTCTCTGTCTGCGAAAAATATTAAAGATTCTTCTCTGGATTACCATGAAGACACCACCGCTGATTTATTTGAAAATTGGTTTAAAAACAGACTAGTTCCAAACATTCCTCCTAATAGCGTCATTGTAATGGACAATACAAGTTGCAGTAGACAGTTGACTAAAACCCCTTCCTCATGTGAGACAAAAGCAACAATCCAAAACTACATATATAACAACGACATTTATTTTCACGAAGATCATACCAAAAAGCAATTAATTGAGGTTCTACAAAGCTTGAACCTACAAAAGGAATACGTCTGTGATAATTATGCCTTACCACTGTATATTTAATCCCATTTAACGCAATTGAAAAAATTCGACAGCAAAATAGGCCAATAGTGTATTTAGACGAAACGTGGTTCTATACTCACGACATAGTAAAAAAAGGATGGTGTGATAATAGCAACAACATAATAATTCTTCCTGTAGGGTCCAAAAACAGTTGTGTGAAAGATGCCTTATTTTTGTCTGCAAAAAACGTCAAAGCTTCAAGTGTAGATTATCATAAAAACATGACCACGGAAATATTTGAGGATAATACCTCGTATCATTCAGCCCAAAAGTCTCGGATGACTGATTCCCATATTGGTGACAGGTAGAGACCTGAATCGCGGTTATCGTTGTTAGGTTGTTTATAGATTTCGATAGACTCGGATTTTTCGTTGGTAGAAGAACTGATTACATGCAAGAATTTTAGTTTTATCGAATCGAATTTTATGTCTGGTATCGTGATTGTGTTCGGCAACGGCTGATGAGTTTATTTGTCTTAATCGTAAGGCTCGTTCGTGTTCTTTAAGACTAGTTGATATTCTTCGTCCGGTCTCTCCAATATATTCTTTGCCGCATATGCATGGAATGCAAACTCCTGGCATCTCAAATGGAATTTTGTCTTTGACGGACCGAAGATATTGAGAGATTTTTGGACAAGTGGTAAATCTGGTTTTGACGTTATACTTTTTTAGAACTTTTGTTACGTGGTCAGTGATGTTTTGAATGTAAGGAAGGACCACAGTGGCAAGTGTAGAAATGGTTTCGGCCTCATTGCTATTGGAAGGTTTTGGTGAAGTGTATTTTTTGATGGAACGCTTAATATCTTTAATGTGGATATTATTAGAGAGAAGAACAGAGGTAAGGTGTTTTAATTCTGGGTTTAGTGACTCGGGCTGAGATAGTTTTTCGGCTCTGTAAACAAGAGGCTTGATAACCACGCATTAAAGTATCGATCTGTGTGAGTAGGTTTTCAAATTCAGTGAACCAATGTTAGGTCAGATTCTCTATTGATAAGAATATCTAAGAACGGAAGGTTATTATTAGTTTAAAACTCAATAGTAAAACGTATGTTAGGGTGTATAGAGTTTAAATGTCTAAGAAAATCAACTAGGGTTTCTTGACCTTTAGGCCAAATAACAAAAGTATCATCGACGTAGCGGTTCCATAATTTTGGTTTTAGATGAAACGTCTCGAGAGCTTTCTTCTAAAAGGCTTCCATAAATATATTCACGATGACTGATGATAGTGGACACCCCATAGCTGTTCCCGACGTTTGTTCCAAAATTTGACTGTTATAAGAAAAATGTGTTTCAGACAAGCATTTTTTGATTAAGGTGAGAAGGTTTGGTCCCAGATTCTCGGATTTTAATATATCTGAAATGATGTTGAGAGTTTCAGGAATAGGAACTCTGGTAAAGAGAGATTCTATGTCGAAACTAACAAGAATATAATGTGTATCTAATGTAATGCTTTTTAATTGTTCAATGAAGTAAAAGGAATTAAGTACGAAACTATCCTTTTTCCATGTAAGGGGTTTTAATATGTCGTCACATCACCATCCGGCCCAAAAATCATCGGTTATCAACTCTTTTGTTTACAGAGTCGTAAAATTATATCAGCCCGAGTCACTGAACATAGAATTAAAACACCTTACCTCTGCTCTTCTCTATAGCAATTTCCACATTAAAGATATTAAGCGTTTCATCAAAAAATACACTTCACCACAACCTTCCAATAGCCGAAAGCAATTCTACACTTACCACTGTGGTCCTTCCTTACATTCAAAACTAAAAAAAGTTCTAAAAGAGAGTCTATAGAAATCTATAAACAACCTAACAACCTTAACCGCGACTCAGGTTTCTACCTGTCACCAATATGGGAATCAGTCATCCGAGACGGTGTTTATGCCCCTCATTTAGCTCCGCCCCCCTCAAACAATATATAAGCAGGTACAGAGTAAAATGCAAGCCAGTTTCAGTCAAACGTTAGCAAGTTCGAGGGAGCCATTTCCAATTCACTTTAAAAAAAAAAGCTCCATGCATTTAAAGTCACTTCCTTCCTCTTGCAATTTATCTAAACTGTATAACTAGTATAAACATCATATCGATCTGCTATTCTGGATAAATAATAGTATATTTTGCATTTGACTCACGAGTTTTTAATAAACGAGTGAGTTCAAAGTTTATACCGAACGTGTTGCATACTATACTTTTTCTACGACAGTTAGTTTTTGGGTCCACCCGTGCGGTAAAACCTCGGAAATATCCGAAGTGGCTCGGATTCATGAGAAACGAAACTGACCTGGTAAAGTAACGCTTACCGCAAGCTAGATCGGTGGGTAATTAGGTATTTTACAGACGGAAGTAGAAAAATACTTTTTTTATTATTATTATAGGTATAGTATTCCATTTAAATTAAGAAAGTTAGATGCTGCATGATACTAATCATTTACCCACGTATTTTCGATAAAATATACTCTTGCGGATATATAAAAGAATCCCACAGTAGTACCTGTCTATGCTTCTTGTAAGGGAAGGGTAACTTTATTCATTTAAGCGCTTGTAAGATTACCCTCTAGCCGTCTGGCAAATAAAAATATAGAAAATCCTATAGTAAAATTGATAAACCCCAGACAGCAGGGAAAACTCGGTACCGTCAAACGAGGCCCGAGAGATTTGGCAATACCATTGGGCCCACTACGTCATCAAATTCCCCCCGCCAAATGCCAATCGATCTCCACGCATTACTCGCCTGGCTCAAAGGCGCATACTTTTCGTGCAAATATTCCAAATATTTAATAACAGAGTTCTTTTCGGCTTCTTTCCGAAATTTTCCGAATCAAATAATAGGGAAAATTTCCCGAAAAAGCGCACAATAAGGGGATTAATAAGATGCCGACTATGGATTGGCTGAAACCCGAATAACAAAGGGGGCACCCTTGATGCTGCTACTGGGAGTCGGCAACAAGTAACAGTAAAAGTTTTGAGAATTTGACGTTTTTAATTGATTTATTGCCAACAACAATGAATGAGTAGAAGCATAGCTCTTAATGGTTAACTTGTTCGGTTCAATACAGTTGCCGGACTGGTAGCCCCACTATATGAGTCCCCCGTAATAGAGTGATATAGCAATTTTTTGTCTGATCACAATAAAGTACAGTGTATCCGAAATTAGTTGTTATTGCGGAATATCTTTGATTATGAGTAAAACTATAGGCTTCCGGTTCATGGTGCTACTTTTTTGTGAACAGAAAGATGCCATCAACATAATTTTCTTATCCCATTGCGCTTCTGAACTAATATTTAGGCTGTCGGAAAAAATAAAAATACGTCTGTACAGATTTTTTTTACGTAAAGTCCAATGGAATAGCTAGTTTTTGTGTGCATTTTTAAATGGGACACCCTGAATAATTTACGTCCTTGTATTGCAATCGCTATAGGCTTTCCGAATATATGTAACAGTTTATCATTTGTTTTCAATTCAGGGCCGTGTTCAATATTATAATATTTTAATACGACTTCTTTTAGTATGCCATGAGATGCAAACAAATTATTATTATTAATATTAAATATTTTATGTAATAACTATATTACCATTATTTTATATATTTAACAATGAGTGAGTTTTAGTTCTTTAATATTAATTACTCTCTAGTATAGTTTCTCTCAATCTTCATCGTGCTGGCTTTTGCCTGCAATTATGGAAGTTACCTGCCGACGGCAATAAAACTCAGGTCCTATAGGTATTAATTTTTTTTTGTTTATTTAGGTGGGTATAATCTTATTAAAGTACACTAAGAAAAAACAATGACATTAAATATAACAATAAATTCATAGCTATGAATATCTATACATAATTACATTTTATTCTAAATGCCTAAATCTAGTTCTGTTTCACTATCAGAATAGTCATTGAGATAAATTATAATAGGACTTATGTTGTTTTTTATAATGTGCTGTACTGAATTTTTCCAGCTCTCAATTGGTATGTTATTAATTAAATTTTTTATCAAATTTGGAGCTTAAAGTAGGAGTAATATTGTCTGCTCTGACTTTTGATTTTACTTGGTTCGGCACTTGTATTCTCCTGATAATCCAAACTAAAAGCCTTTATATCCATATATGCAGACAACATCAAGCAATTTTAGACATCCGTCTTCTGGCCGAGCATGTGTTATCGTGATGCTTTTTCCTTGATTTGAAGGTACTTTCGTTTCAGTCGTCTGTCTAAGTGGAATCTACCCATCTTTTGGTTACAGTATCGTGTGTATCGAACCACGTTTCACTAAGGTAAATTATGGATCTGTTGTCTGATCTATATTTTTTAATTTTTTGAAGGTAATTAAATCCCCAAGTCCGTAATCTGTGTGATTCCATTACTCCTTTTTTTTTGTCTATTTTTCTGTACTTAAATCCCATTTTACAAACCTTTACACTGACATCGAAGAAGCCTTCAATAACACGGCCCTGTATTCGATCTGCAGTGCGGTGGAGTGTACTGGAGTGGGGACGGCCATTGTAAGGTGGATCCGCTCCATGCTAACCGACCGGAGGGTCGAGGCAAGACTGGGTGGGGAGCAGGTCTCCATCGGTTCAGCACGGGGTTGTCCACAGGGTGGGGTCTTGTCCCCCTTCCTGTGGTGCCTAGTGGTGAACGAGATATTACATATTCTGAGGGAAGAACACGGGGTTTATGCTCAGGCATATGCAGACGACCTTGTGATAATGACACAGGGGACGCACGTGAGGAGGATGCAGGGGCTCCTGAACGGGGCATTGGTAAGATTCTCACAATGGTGCCGGGACAGCAAGTTTGCTGTCAATCCTGGCAAAGTGGAGATAGTCATCTTCACCAGGAAAAGGAAGATGGAGTGCAACCTCGACATTTCGATAGATGGTGTGCCTCTTTCTGCACGCGGAAGCGTCAAGTACTTGGGGGTATGGTTGGACTCCAAGTTGACCTTCCAGAAACATATAAGATCAAGGACCAGGTCGGCCTTTGGAGCTCTGTGGGCGTGCCGGAGAGCGGTAGAGGGCACTTGGGGCTTGGGGCCGAAGATCATGCAGTGGATCTACGGTACCATGGTGGTACCTATGCTCACGCATGGGGCAGTGGCATGGTGGCCGGGAGCCAAAAGAGCAGGAGCAGGGCTAGTTCTTGACAAACTGCAGAGGTTGGCTTGCCTCTGCATAACGGGCGCCATGAGAACGGTGCCCACAAAGGCCCTAAAGGCTCTGGTGGGTTTGCCCACTCTGGCGGATCGGGTGCAGATGGAGGCGGCCAAGACGGCTGTGAGGCTGGCGAGCTGCGGGCTCTGGAGGGAGGGAACCTTCAATCGGAGCCCGTACGACATTTTAGAGGGCTGGCCCGGGGACCGCGGGGTCATGAGCATGCCGAGTGACGTCATGATCCCCGAGATGACCTTCTTTGACAAATGAACCTTTCTCTTCCCATCAAGGAAAGAGTGAAGAGAGGGCAGAGTTGGCTCCTGGGATGGAGTTGTCTGGTACACGGACGGGTCCAGAATGGGAGATTTGGCCGCAGCTGAAGCGTACTGCGAGACAACGGGATCGAGTTTGTCGGTCCTTCTGGGTCAGTACTGCACTGTGTTTCAGGCGGAAATTTTCGCTTTATTGATGGCGACCAGAGAGGTGCTTCCGCTCAACCGCGGAAGCAGGAGGGTTTTCTTCTGCTCTGATAGTAGGGCTGCACTTATGGCGCTGAAGTCAGTGCGTACGCGCTCCTTGTTGATAAAGGAGTACAAAGGGGTACTAAGGAGAGTGTCTGGGGAGAGGAAGGTCACGTTGGTCTAGGTCCCGGGGCAATGCCAGAGCAGGGCCAGAGCCCTGCTTGGGGATCGCCCCGTTTGTGAGGCGGGGAGCTCTCGAAGCCGGGGCGAGAGACCGGGCCGCGGTGGGCTGGAGAGTTGCTCCGAGAATGAGGCAGGAGAGGCTTCTGATGGATGGGTCCGCCCTCCCTCGGACCAGGGAGCTGCTTAGACTGACCAGAAAGGAGTGTAGAGCACTAACAGGGGCCTACACAGGACATTGCAGGTTTACGAGGCATCTTTGCTTGCTAGGCATTGGAGACGACCCGGAGTGCAGGTGGTGCATGGAAGGGAAGGAGACCCCGTATCATCTGCTCACCTAGTGCCCTGCTTTGACATAGGCAAGATTGGGAGTCTTCAGAACGGCCCTGATAGATCCGGACTCAGTGCACGGTATTGGGCTAAAGGAGTTGCTGACCTTCTATAGGAGGGGCGGCATTCTGGACGCCCTCTAGAGCGGCTTGGGGGCACAACGAGCCCATTTGGTGGCCTAAGTGCTTGGACGCCCGCGAGGGCGCCCCCCTTTAATACCAATACCAATACCAATACCCATTTTACAAACAACTCTAAAGACTGTGGCACGGCTTATATTTATATTAGTTTCATCTTCTTCTAGCTTCGTTTTCAGTTTATCCAAGGTAACCAAAACTAACCAAAACTTTGCTTTGATAAAGAAAATATATTTTCTTGCTTATTTAATTCCTGAACACTATTGTCTATGCCATGAGTTTGACAATCACTAGGTTTATTCATTTTTCTCAATTCTCCACTATTTATAATATCGCCTGTATTAATTAACAAATTAAATCCCTTAATAAAATTGCCGAAGCAATATTCAGTACTTTTTGTAACATTGATAATTCGACAAAGCTTAATATTGAACCTAGAAGAGTTTTTTTTTTAATTCACTGTCTCGGAAGGGAATCAACACACCTATCGCCTATAGAACATATATGGAATACGTTAGTTAGAATATTTTAACATATTATACTGGGTTTACTAGGTCTTTATTCGTTATCTATCATCTAATGCGCAAAATATAGCACGGAAGGTTGCAGTAACTCAAAACTGGAGTGCAAACGCAACTTAGTATAGAATTTCAATAAATTTATTTGAAAATGTCATCGACTGTTATATATATTAAAATATCGATAAAATTGATATTGACTAGGTGTTGCAATTTCTACGTGACACAGTTTTGGTTTTTGTTTCATTGCCATATAATAAATACAAATATAATACAATTTTGAGTATTTGCCATATCATTTGTATTGTAAACTTTCTAGCCTACTTGATCGTTTTTCCTTATTTGAATTGTATCACGACTTCTAAGAAGAGAACGGTTTTCACGTAATTTATGTATTTATTTAATTGCAATCAACGGACTTCACAGCTAAATAACAGACTACAAACACTAATCTTATTTACATTAACCGCACGTTATTGCAAAAAGAGAGAAAAAAAGAAATTAAGCTTCTTCTAAAGTATTGTATTTAAATGACAATAAATACAATACTTTAGGTTTTAAAAACCAATTTGTTCAAGTGGTTTTTGAATGAATTGGTGTAAGTACAATTAAAAATGCCCATTTCGCTGTTAGCTAAATTACACATTTGGAATAGTGGCGAGTACATTGGTACGGGATAGATTTCAATAAAAAACACTACTTCCATTAGTCAAATAGGGGTTACAATTGAAACTTACGCTAAGAACGTTAATACCGATTTCTTCCGTTATCATTCTAGCGTTTCATGACAGAATTCTTGAAGTAAAGTCTGATATGCTATGCCAAATATGTATTTTCCATTATTTTTTATAGCATAAAACGAGTCAAAATGTCTTCCGACCATCAAAGCATACTGAAGTATACTTTTTACTACTGAGTTTTACAAGGTTCTAAAGTTTTTATTTGTTGAAAATTTGATCCGTTCCGGAGAATAAAACTCAACATTACATACGCCCTTTTCATTGTATTATGGCATATCTGTTTCGAAGCTTAGTTTCATGTCTAAGGTTATGCCCAGAGCCCCCTTTCTTGGTTAATACTGTATAAGTTAGTCGATAATAATATTTTAATGGATATTTTTTTCGTGTAAACGTAAATTTCAAACATTTTTGTACATTAAAGGATAATTTGTTTTCATTGCCTATACTCGTACTCTATGCATATCCCCTTGGAGTCTTCTAAATCCTTAATAATTCTAGTCGTCTGCGAATAATTCACACTCAAAAGTCTGAAGAACATTTGGTAGGTCAAACAAAGAAAAAACAGTGGACTTTACACCATTAACCAACAAATACGTCATTGTTTCCTTTAAGTACGACACACACACTAAGAATATCGACAGAGACACCAAAAGCTTCCAATTTTTTTAGAAATACGTCGTGATCAACTCCATCAAACGCTTATGGGAAATTTGTAAATATAAAGTCTACTTGTTTATTTTTACTCATGGATTCATTTATTTTATGTAAAAAGCTTGTTAAGTTGGTCTCTGTCGATCTTCTCGGCATAAAGCCTTGCTAGTTTATATGTATTACTTCTGTTATATGAGAAAAGGTATATTTATACAAAATTGTCTCAAAAATTTACTTGGCGCGCAAAAGATTGCCGCAGGTATATAAATATTAATTTGGGACGTTTTCCCACTCTTATGAATTCGCCAAACTTTTGACATTTTCCATACAATTGGATATTCTTTGATTTTAAGAATAAGATAATATGTATAGATGGATTTTATCTGGATTCACTGATTGTTTGGGCTTAATTTTCTTAGCGGCATCTAAAATATATTTATCCCAGTTGGAATCAATTTAGTAAATTAGTAAGCATTATATTATTTCTGAGTTCTGTATTATATGAAGATTTTGTATTCGTATTTACGCATTTAAAATAATCTGCAAATTTATTTGCTCTTTGAGCATTTCCGTCAGTCTGTTCCCTCTCAAAGAACATCGAGCCAGGCAGACCTCTAAAGCCCGAGCGCGAGTTTTTGGAGAACCACCAGAACTCCGTCGACCCAACCCGAACACCATGCTCAACGCGATGAAAATATTGCGCATGCGCATTTTTGATCTTAGGTAAAGAAAACTTTGTAGATAATACGCTAGATTGAAATTGTTAAGAACCTATTAGTTTTCGTTGCTATATGTGAAACCCCGCTATGTGTGAACACGCCAGAGTCACGTGACTATCATGCATCAATCACGGTCCAAGTGCGTGCCAGACCGTTTGTGCAGCCGAAGGGATGCCGCCCAGCGCGCCAGTACCGAACTGACCACCACACAGGAAAGTGCGTTTGACGGTACGAGAGCAAGATACAGTCCACACACGAAGGTGTATAGAGGTTCTATACATTTTTTGGTCCATTCGATCGGATTTTTGGACAGAAACAAGAATTTCTTGGCTATTCATTCGGATTCACGGTTCATTGAACGGATTCGGTTAGTCAATTGGTTTTTTCAAGAGTCTTCACATCCAGCAGCGTATCCTGGACAAGCATTTGAAGTTGTATTCAGTCGGGTGAGAGATTGTTGTCGCAACGATAAAAACAAACTCGCCGTCGGACAGCAAAATCAAGGTAACCTCGTTGCATGCAGAAAACTGTCGCCGTCGGAACTGTTTCATCGCGTTGTGCGTTCGCGTTACGGACAATCGGAAAAAGTTCCAAAGTTTTCCGTTTTCTAAGACAAACTGACGATCGACTGCGTATAGTTATTCGCGTCCATTCATTCATTGTTCATCAACGTTTTCCAAACAAAATTGTACATTTCATCCAAAGATCGTTGAATTTTTTTGTAAAAAGGAGTTCCAATCGTAAAGAAATTTGCCAATTTACATTTGGAAAAACTGCAATTGCAATTTTGGTGTAAATTTAATTCAAAGAGTCATTTACGTTGCATTAGGATCGAGATTTCAGTGCATCTCAGTGATATCGAGTTCGAAAAATTCTGAAAATAATTCATTGTTGATTTGATTTTAAAAATTTCAAAAAATGCCAGCAAAAAGAAAATCAAAAAACCCAAATATGCAAAGCGACTTCCCAGATACCGAAGATGGTGAAGTAAATGCTCGAATTCAAATTTTGGTAAGAAAACGGGCTAGCATAAAAAGCAGGTTAACGCGTTTTTCAAATTATTTTCATGCCGCGAAAACTGAAAATCCTAATCGAGCGACACTACTCGAAATTGAATTACGCTTGAAAGAAATTGAATCGAATTTACTTTCGGAATTTTCTGAAATTCAGTTTGAACTTGAGGGCTTAAATTCGAATGATTTCACGGAATCTGAGTTGGAAAAATTTGAGTTTTCGTATTTTGCTTTAATTTCGGACGCAAAACAGTTCATTTCATCGCACAATGATTTCAACAGAAATTCAACGGAAGATGAAACTCATTCGAGCACATCCATCATTGCCAATGTTCCTCAAAATTCAAATTTTCACCGGAAACCACATGCGAAATTTCCTACTATTGAACTGCCAAAGTTTTCGGGTCAATATGAGCGATGGCAAGAATTTCGAGATACTTTCGTCTCACTTGTACACAAAAGTGAATATCTTGATTCTATCGAAAAATTCCATTACCTGAAAGCTTCACTAGAAGGGCCAGCAGTTCACTGTATCCAATCCATTGATATTTCCTCCGAAAATTATGATGTAGCGTGGGACATTTTATGTCAGCGTTTCGAGAACAAGCCTTTGTTAGTTCACAATCACATTAAGGCTCTTTTCAACATTCATGATATTAAATCTGATTCGTCAAATTCTTTTAGAAATTTAGTCGATATCATTTCAAAAAACATGCGTTCACTTGAAAATTTAGGAATAAAAACTCAGTTTTGGGATCCTTTGATCATATTTTTGATAACAAGCAAATTAGATGTCGATACGATAAGAGAATGGGAACAGCTAGAGTTCAATGAGGAACTGCCCACCTTATCAGAATTAAAATCATTTCTTTCAAATCGCGCTGATTTTCTTGACAAAGTTTCAATGCACAAAGGAAAACCAAAGAAAGCATTTTATTCCTCTCATGAAAAGAAGACATTTGCATGTTATCATTGCAAAGAACAGCATTCCATTTTTCAATGTCCGAAGTTTCTAGCACTGTCCATTGACCAACGGTATAAAACAGTTCAATCTTTAAAATTGTGCCCCAATTGCTTACACAGTGGGCATCCTGTTGAAAAGTGTCGTTCAGGTCACTGCAGGCAGTGTAATCAAAAACACAACTCGCTATTGCATCAAGCTGAATCGGAAAAGGAATCGATTACTTCTTCTGATTCAAAACCCGAATCATCGAAAACTCCTATTGAAGGTAAAGTAACATTACACAATTCCTACCCCGAAAGCCAAGTTTTGCTTGCCACCGCGGTAGTTGAAGTATTTGATTCTGATGGTGAAAAACATTTATGCAGAGCACTTCTTGACAATGCTTCAATGTCCAACTTTATTACTTCAGAATTTGTTAACAAATTAGGTGTCGAAAAACACAAATTCAATTCCTCAATTTTAGGCATTGGTCAAAGCAATTCCAGCATAAAACACTCATGCTTTGTCAAATTCAAATCTTGTTATTCCAAGTTTTCAAGACAACTAACTTGTTTAGTTATCCAACAAATTACGGGTGAATTACCGAATTGCTATTTCGATCCCATCCAGTTAGAAATACCATCCCACTGTCAGTTAGCCGATCCTAAATTTCATGAACCAGGTCAAGTAGATCTTCTAATTGGCGCAGATACATTTTGGGATTTACTTGATAATGAAAAGATATCTCTCGGGTCACACAAGCCTATTCTACAAAACAGTAGATTAGGATGGTTCATTTCTGGTCCGTTAGGCATTTCCACCCCAAATCATTCTTTCTGTCATCTCTCCACTTTAGATGTTCAAAAGCAGTTAGCCAAGTTTTGGGAAATCGAAGAGTTGTCAAGTGAGCCGATCCTGTCGGATGAGGAATTTCAAGCCGAAAAACACTTCTCTGATAATTTTAAGCGCGGTTCAAATGGTAGATTCACTGTAGCCATTCCACTTAAGAAATCATCAGAAGTTTTAGGGGATTCCAAGTTACAGGCAACAAACCAATTCTTGCAGCTGGAACGCAAACTTTCGAAAAATCCCAAATTAAAGGCCATGTACACAGATTTTATGACTGAATACCACGATCTAGGCCACATGTCAATTTTTGCTTCATCCAATTCCAAATCTAGATACTATTCACCACACCATGGCGTTCTAAAGGAAGATAGCTCTACTACGAAACTTAGAGTAGTCTTTAACAGCTCAGCTCCCTCTTCATCAGGTGTATCCTACAATTCTATCCAGATGGTTGGGCCTGTGGTACAAGTTGATCTGGTTTCCATCATGCTAAGATTTCGGCAACACCAGTATGTCATTTCTGCAGACATCTGTAAAATGTACCGACAAATATTAGTCCAAGAGGAGTATCATCCTTTGCAGCTTATTCTATGGAGAGCAGATCCCATGGATGAACTTCAAACTTTCTCTCTTAATACTGTGACTTATGGTACGGCAAGTGCTCCTTTTCTAGCCACACGCTGCTTAAAACAGTTAGCTATCGAATACGAATCATTGAATCCTCATGCATCTCGAGTCATCAGTAAGGATTTCTACGTCGATGATCTGCTATTTGGAGCTGACAGTTTCGAAGAGGCAGTACATTTGTGTCAGGACGTTTCATCAATCTTAAAATTATGCAAAATAAAGTCTTCCAAGGGACATCACAAACCTTTAACAATCTTCGAACTCCGTCATGCAAAGGAAGTTTTAACCAAGTTGTCTCAACGCGAAAGCTTTTCAAGGGAAATACATGAATTTTCAAAGTTAAATCAGGTTTCCTCAAGAAGCAGACTTCTTAGTTTGACCCCTTTTCTTGACGATGGTCTAATTCGTGTAGGAGGTAGACTTAAACATTCATTATACCCATTTCATAAAAGGCACCCAGCACTTTTATGTTCAAAACATCATTTTACCTACTTGTTATTTAGGTACGAACACAAAGTCCTTCTGCATTGCGGCCCACAATTACTTCTCTCCCATATCAGGGAAACTTTCTGGCCAGTCGCAGGTAGAAATCTTGCCAAGCGCATTGTAAGAGAATGCATTGTGTGCTTTCGATTTAATCCCACTATTCCGACTCCAATAATGGGTAATCTTCCAGAGGCGCGAATTTCACCAAGGCCACCTTTTTCAGACACAGGCATTGATTACGCCGGCCCTTTCCAAATAAAAGATCGCAAGGGACGCGGATGTAAAATACAAAAATGCTATCTCGCACTTTTTATTTGTTTGACTAGCAAGGCAGTTCATCTCGAACTTGTCACTGAATTGTCAACACAAGCCTTTCTAGAGACATTTCAACGGTTCATAGCTCGCAGGGGTAGACCAACCAACGTATATACTGACAATGGTACCAACTTTAAGGGGGCTAGTAATCAGTTGAAAGAATTGGGCGATTTTTTAAGAAACAACTCAGATTCTGTAAAAAATCAGTGCGGATTGGACTTAAATATACAGTGGCATTTTATAGCAGCCTACTCGCCTCACCACGGAGGTCTCTGGGAGGCAGGAGTGAAATCAGCGAAGCATCACATCAAAAGAATACTATCTAATGTCCTTTTAACATTTGAAAGTTTTTACACAGTTCTCACGCAGATAGAGGCCGTAATGAATTCTCGACCTCTAACGCCACTCTCTTCTGACCCAAACGACCTAGGGGTGTTAACTCCAGCTCATCTATTAATTGGTCGTTCACTTCAATCAATTTCCTATCCAAATGTACAGGATATTCCTTTGAATCGTCTTTCTCACTTTGAACAATTGGAAGTCCTTAAACAACACTTTTGGAAAAGATGGACGAAGGAATATATTGGTCAATTACAAGAAAGAGTTAAATGGAAAAAGAATCAGCATAATCTTGTAGTTGGTACAATGGTTTTAGTTCGCGATGACAATTTACCCCCGTTCAAATGGCGGCTAGGGCGTATAATTGAACTTCATCCAGGTAGTGACAATATTGTGCGCGTCGTTTCAGTCAAGACCACATCGGGAGTGATAAAACGCGCTGTCCTAAAGTTGTGTCCGCTTCCAACTACTGACCTTTAAATTACATTTTTCATTTTTCTACCTGTCACTTTGTCATCATGTTTAAGTTTCATTTGACCATTGTAATAAGTGTTTAGTTTGAACTTTCTCATTTTGAAACAACTTACATTCTTTCAAGGCGGGGGGCATGTTAAGAACCTATTAGTTTTCGTTGCTATATGTGAAACCCCGCTATGTGTGAACACGCCAGAGTCACGTGACTATCATGCATCAATCACGGTCCAAGTGCGTGCCAGACCGTTTGTGCAGCCGAAGGGATGCCGCCCAGCGCGCCAGTACCGAACTGACCACCACACAGGAAAGTGCGTTTGACGGTACGAGAGCAAGATACAGTCCACACACGAAGGTGTATAGAGGTTCTATACAGAAATTTTTGTAGTTTTTTCTGCTTTTGTTTTTTTTGTATATCTCTTTTGTGTACCAGGGTGAATGGATTGGATTTTTGTCTAGTAAGTGGAACACACGAATAAAATTTTTATAAATCTGCTTCTTTAAAATTATACTGAGCATTGAATATTTTTGTTGGTTTTCTTGATACGGAATATATTTTTATGTGAAAGAACAGTTTACGTCACAATAACTTATTACTAAATCTAATATTCTATTTAGATTGTTTAGTGTACTATTAAACTGGATGATTCCTAAGAAATTTATGAACTGAAAAATACATATTTTCGACTTGTGTTAATTGGCTATTTTCTGTAATGTTCACGAACCTCGGTAAATTAAAATCGGTTATCTAGCCCTAACTCTACTACACTACACTCGATTTTTTCAAACACATTTTAGTAAGTCTTACAAATCATTTTAACTTTAAAAAAAATTCATTGACCTACATCACCCAAGATATATTCCCTTTCTATAACATAGACTCTAGAGCTCTCCGTTCTGCGCATGTAAATCTTTGCATTTTTTATCCACAAAAATTTTATTGCAATATATTTTTTAAATTTATGACACTCGGCGAAAGGAAATCTATTAGAGCCAGTCAGCGAATGATTTATATAATCTTGATCATTGCCAGAAACCACCATAATTTCCGAACAAGAGAAACTAACATATAAGGCACTTTTCCTACTTTTTGCATTCATTACCTGATCTTTTTTTGTACAGGATAAAAAACGCACAAAGATAGATTTAAGACCTTTTTTCTCCTTGTTACAGTTTGTGAATATGAGCACCCTGTAACAGGTGTCCATATGACTCTCTGACAGACCCACATTAAGTGAATAAGCAAGCCTGACTGTACGCACCACGTTCTCCTCCCTTACTTCACACACTGATTTAAGCGCTCATCCTGAGCGTTAATGAGATTATATTTTTTAACTAGTAAGCCATTAAGCGCCTCGATAGCATTGATCATTGGTTTTTCCATGTTGTACAACTTGTTTGTTAACCTCCTCAGTTCCAACAAAAGATTACTTTACTTTGTGATTTCACAGAATTCGTTGGAACAAGATGCTTGCTTCCGTAAATTTGCAATTTTTGTGTTGCCACGTCATAGTTCGTTGGCATTGTTTTGTTTTGACTTGTCACGAGCGGAGAGCAGCGGAGCGAGTGTTTAATAAACGAGTGACTTAAAAAGTTTACCGAACGTGTTGCATACTAACTATACTTTTTCTACGACCATCCGATTGCTCCCAAACCCGTGCGGTAAAATCCCGGAAATGTCCGAAGTGGCTCGGATCCGTGGGTCAGGAAACACACGTGGTAAAGTGACGCTTCCCGCATGCTAAATCGGTGTATAATTAGGTATTTTACAGAAGTGTAACAAAATAAATTTCGCCACACGGTTAGTCATTTATTAAATTTTTACATACCGCTCCCTGAATTACCCTAATAGACGGAATGAATGATCGTTACGGTGAGACCGGATGAAGTTTTTCGTTAGCTCTTTCCTTTCCTGCTCTGGTTTTTGTTTGTTAGCTATGGATTTTGTAGTAGTTTTCAGAATTTGATAATTAATCCCTCTTTGCATTTAAATTCTGAAGTAGTTTTGCTTGGCAGGTTTGAGCAATTCCATTATTGTTATAAAAGAACTGGCGCGTAACAAAAAAATTAAGATTCCTAATCGGCATGCCCTTCCTGCATTCAACTGAGCAGCCAAACGGCAGCACATGATTAAGGGATTCAGTTTTCGTTTTAAAATTGAGAAAAGAGTTGTAGATAGTGGGATACAAAAATCGCAGGATACCAAGTTTCGTTCAGAAATAACAAAGAAAAAATAAAACTTTTTACCCTTTTGCAGTATCATGCAATTATCAAAAAACACCCAGTACAACGCTAAGGTTATTATACTGTAAGATGTTCCGTCGCTACGGAAAGACGGAAAATTTAATTGTCCGTATATACCGGGGCAAAAAAGGCCGCCGTCTAGACATAACTGGAGCGGATAAAGAAAAGTAAAAAGCTTTTTCTTCTACTACGTCGAATTCGAAGTAAGCGAACGGAAAGACTAACTTCGTCTCCGGTACCGATCGAAACGGGATTCGTTTGGCTTTCGTACGGAACTTGTATTATTACGCAAATGTCGAATCAAATTTTAACAATCGACGACGTTTTTAACGACTCAATAAGTAGAAAACGCCTTTTGTATACAGGGTACTGCAAGTACATTTGCCCGCGTTCTATATTAACAAAATGTTTTTCAGTGAGAACTATTGTATGGTAGGGCCCGTATATAGCATAGTTGAAGTAGCATGACACAATACCATACCAAAATGTAAGAAATTCAACTACAAATGCTGAAAGCAGCGACATTTAAAACGATAACATGATTAACTAGAACAACTTATTGAAAAAAAAATGCTCCAATATAACTAACCTATTTCTTCTCCCTCTCTGGATGCAATGCCCGTTATAACTGCTATCTTCGTTTAAAATTATGGACGCTACTCTAGCAAACATCTTTTTAAAATATTTCTGCGGCCTGGCAACATTTTTACTGTTACCAATAATTTCTAACAAGTCCCATAAGCAACAAAATGGAATCTCTAAATATTCACCCAGTGCTTTTTGTAGTTTTTACCAAGAGATCAGCTAGACGTTCCAAAGTCCTTTGAACATTCGGAATGTTAAGCACATCCATTAACATTGGTGATTTGCTTTATGGGCCCAAGATATACTGAGCTAAAAATGGCGGGCAGTGGCATAGTCATTTTGGTACAAATTTAAAAATGTGTCAAGGTACCTTTGAGGATAAACAAGGAAACCAGGATAAGTGCAAAAATTAGTTTATATTTAAAGCGATATTTACACCACCACTTAATATTTGAAATAAAAAAAATTGTCAATGAAGCTTCACAAGGAGTAATTTAAATCTATAACAAATTATTAGAATCAGTTAGGCAATATTGAGTGCTATAGTGAATTTTCAAAGAAATTAAAATGCAAATACTACTGTGATAATTTCGAGTATAATTTGTTTATACTCTGTTCAACTTTATTTTTATATTTCTAGTCCTATAACTCCCAATTGTGAATCAAATTTATTATAAAACGTTAAATTTTTATTACAGTAAATCAAGTTCCAAAAAATATATAACATACCCATGATTTGTACTTTCTATCGATAACAATACAATATTTACCTTGTCCTTAATTAAACAACCTAAGCAACATTCAAGTAACACCCAAGCCAAGCTACGTAGCAACCAATGGCAATGGTAATACTAGCATTTATACTGATACCAACAACCAACTCCGTATATAACAGTCCTGGTAGGTGGCAATACTAGTGATTTGCTGTGCAACTCGGGTATCGAAAAATAGCGAATTCTTCTCAAGTGACTTTTATTAGTGATTTGGTTATAAGATTTTTCCAAGGCCGAAGGAAAAAGTTATAGCACTGGTGAGTTGCTCGTTCTTTCGCAGTTTGTATTAAACTAATGAAATAACTAACGTTCGTCACAAAAAATTATCTTTTCTGGAGTTATAGTCTATCTTCATCATGCTGACTTTCGATGGACCCTCCCCAATAAAACTTAACTATGTTATTACCTATTGTTATTGGGTAAAGCCATAAACAAAAAAAATATTCTTACTTGAGTGAAAAAGCTGGAGGGGGCCCGGTATATTTCTTTCTTTCTGATATATTTCTTGAGTGTACATTTGTGGTAGTGTTGAATATTCCTTTTTACTGCGCGTTTTGAAAAAATTGTTTTACGAGAATATAATGATGCAAAACAGGGTGTGAAAAATGTGTATGAAACTTTAATCAGTAGAGGACTCATTCAATAAGAAGTTTTAAAAGAAACCTGTCTACTTAACGCCAAATCGCCAATATAAACGTAGCGATCTTCAAACTGACCGTATAGACAATTAAATTCGAGAAGAAATATATCGTCTTTATTAAAGTGAAGTTGTTTCTACCTTGAAAAACCTGAAAAGGAAGGTAGAAGATGAAACCAATATGAATATAAGCCGTGCCACCCTCCACAAAGTTGTTTGTAAAATGGGATTTAAGTACCCCAAAATAGATGAAAGGCAAGTAGTAGGTAAGGGAATCGCATTTCAATACAAAACAACATAAATCCTATTATAATTAATCTCAATGACGACTCTGATAGTGAAATTTAGACATTTAGAACAAAAATGTAATTTTGTATAGATACTCCTAGCTATAAATTTGTTGTTTATATTTAATGTCATTGTTTTTTCTTAGTGCATTTTAATAAGATTATACCCACTTAAATAAAAAAAATTATGTTATTATCAAATCCTTTGAGGGTCCGTTCCTAATGTTCTGTCCTTTAATAACAACCAGGCACGAGTTTTATTACCGTCGGCAGGTAACTTCCAAAATTGCAGACAAAAGCCAGCACGATGAATATTGAGACAGACTATACTAGATCAAGAGAAAATTTTGGTGTTTCTGTTTCTATAAGTCCCAAATGTGAATAAACGTTATTTGTGAATTTTAAATAATAAAAATAAAATAATTTTTCAAAACCAATAAAAAACAGAACAGATTTAGAAACAATACTTTTTATTACAGTAAACAAAGCTCCAAAAAAACATTAATTTGCTCTTAGCCCAATATTTATTTGATCCATAAGTAAAGGAAAGAACGACGACATAGGACGGGCTGTTTTTCTTTTCAATTTATGCAATAACCACCAAAAGAGTTTGCACGAATGCAACACTTACAAAAGGCATAGAGCTCAAATTCATGAAAGGCTCATGTCAGTGTGCGAACCAACAAATGGCGATAGCACCGCCCGCTTTTAAACTGACACTGACCAACAACAGTCAGTTACACCAACTCTCTGTTTGTAGCGCCATCTGCCGGCATAGCTGACGTTAATGTCTAGACTAATGAGTGTTCTCGCTCCATGATATATAGGCAAAGAACATGGCGGGTGTAAACTTCGTGTCGTTTCAATTTCACTTTTTAGCAGTTATTTGAAAATCATGGATGAACTGCAGAAAGAATTTACTTCTATTAAAAAATCGCTAGAATCAGACGTTCAGTCCATACCATGATCTTATATATTTTTCCATCACACCCTGCACCGTTATTTTTCGTATTTTTGAGCAGTGGTTAAAGAGTTTTACTGTCTATAGATTTTCTTTTCTTTTCCGTGTCCAGGATCACCATTATGAATAAAGTATTATTCTAAATATTTCGCTCCCAAAATTTGGCCACCTGAAGGGCCTTGTCGTTGCATTTGAGGAGGTCGTCATGAGAGCAATTTGTGCCAAGCAACCCGCATTGCAACAGATGATTGTAGTTCTGTTCCAAGCCGCAGTCACAGGTAGCATTGTCCTGAATGTATCCCCAGCGTAGCAGGTTTGTTTTGCATCTTGTGACTCCTGTGCGTAGCCGATTTAAAGACTTCCAGGTTGCGAAGGGGAGTTCGTCGCCACAGCTTATACTTTCTTTCAGATCTAAGAGCGGATTTTGCACTTTCTCCTGCCATAGATTTAACCTTCGTTGTTCAGGTGTGGTAGTGAGAGGTACTGTTGAATGGATAAAACTCCTCCTTGACTTGAGCCTTGCTGCTACTGGCTGGTGGTGAAACAGAGGATGCCTTGGGTCACTGATTTGCTTTTTCCGTTCTATTTCTGCCGCCACAGTTCTTCGGATGGGTGGCGGCGCTATTCCTATAATTGGGAAAATCTTTTCAGCAGGCGTAGGTTTTAGGCAGCCTGAAATTATTCTCCCAGTCTCATTAACTGCAGTGTCAACATGCCTGGAATGTACAGAATTTGCCCAAACTGGGGCAGCGTATTCTGCTGTGGAGAGGCAGAGTGCAGCAGCTGAGGTTCGCAGGACACCAGGTTTAGCCCCCCATCTTGTACTTGTCAATTTGCGTATAATGTTGTTTCTAGCAGCCACCTTCATCTTCGTATCCTGGCAGTGTGCTCTGTATGACAGCGTTCGATCCAGTTTGACACCAAGGTACTTAGGCCAGTCACAGTGCTCAAGTTCTTGTTGCATCCAATTTATTTTCAATTTCCTGTTGGCTTCTTTATTTCGAAGATGGAAAGCGCACACCTGAGTCTTAGATGGATTGGGTTTAAGGTTATTCTGTTCATAATACAAACCAAGGTTTCCAAGGTACTGGTTAAGCCCTTCCTCCACCTTCCCAAAGGTTTTCCCCTGTACAGCCACCGCTGTGTCATCAGCATATATGAAACGTCTCACCTTGGAACTATTTGGCTGATCATTCGTGTAAATGTTATATAATAAGGGTGCAAGAACGCTTCCCTGTGCCAAGCCGTTCTTCTGTTGTCTCCATCGGCTATTTTTCCCCTGCAACGTTACATAGAATCTTCTATTCTGGAGAGTGCATTCGATAAACTTTGTGAGCCTGTAATCTTTAGTGAGATTATATATTTTGTGCGTCAATTTTCTATGATTGATGGTATCATAAGCTGCACTTAAATCAATGAATGCAACTCCTGTCACCTGGCCCCTCTCATACCCATCCTCTATGTGCTGTGTCAGGTTGAGGATTTGCCCACAGCATGATCTGCCAGGTCTAAAGCCAGCCTGCTCCGCGATCAAGGACTGATCGATTTTCTCAGAGATCCTGTTGAATATCATCCTCTCCATGCACTTGAAAAGATGACATAGTAGAGAGACAGGCCTATAGTTTTTGCAGTTGTTTGGCTCTTTCCCAGGTTTCAGGAGTGCTATCACTCGTGCTCTCCTCCACTCTTTGGGAATTTGCATAGTGTCGACACAGTTATTGATAAGATTGAGCAGCCATGTTCTTGTCTTTGGTCCAAACTGTTTGATTTGCTCAGTTCTTAGGTCATCAACACCTGCTGCCTTATGCTCCTTCATCTGTTTGATAGCCCCTTGTAGCTCTTGCGATGTGAATGGCGTATCTAAGGAGTGGTTTTCACTCTCCAGCTCTCGTTCAATCTCTATTCTCCTGTTTTTCCCTGCAGTTTTGCCATTTAGGAGGAGCTGGTGGGCAATCTGATTGGCTGTGACATCACCCATGCTTGATTTCTTTGTTGTTGGATCATTGCTTAGATTCTTTAGCAGCTTCCAGGCTCGACGACTGTTTCTCTTCATATCCAACTGTTCAAGGAGGTTGCACCATCTTTCCTTTCTAGATTCTGCTATGAGAGACAGTAGCTGTTCGCCAGTGCTTACAGTCTCATCTGAGAAGGGGTCCTCATCGAATAGTTTTTCATAGCTATTGAGGGCAGCTAGAGAGTCATGATCGAGGCCAGCAATATAGTTTACTTGACACCCTCTTGGAATGTGTTTCCTGGATATTTGCTTTACAATATTCACAAAAGCTCCATAAGATCTAGGTATTGGTTCTAACTTTGTGATCTCTCTGTCCAAATCTTGAGCAAACATGTCCCATTTTGCTTTTTTGAAGTTAAACCTTCGTTTGAATGGGACAGTTTCTGCTTTTATAACAGCCTCTATACTGCAAGTTATTGCTCTATGCTGTGTTCTGGGAAGAGGATTTTCGACATATTTGACAGCTTGTTGTGCTATTGCCTCAGTTACAAAGAGGTTGTCTGGGTTGTAGCCCTGTCTCCATCTAGCACTGTTGAAGGAGGGTGGAAGTTTGGGATCATGAATTAGCCTCAGATCAATCTGCTCTACCCATAGCTCGAGGGCTTCACCATCGACATCTGTTGTTCGATATCCCCATGTGACACTGTGACAGTTGAAATCTCCTATGACTAACTTGGCCTTCTGATTTTCGAAGTTTCCAGGCTTGACAAACTCAAAGGTTGTGTTTGGTGGCTTGTACACTGAAGTGACTGTACATGATTCAAGCTCTATGGTTAAAATCTCCACATCATTGTTGCAGGTGCAGGCAGTAGAGCGAATGACAAGGTCAGGCCTTGCAAAAATCGCGCTTCCATATTGACTGTGGGGCCTTTCAAGAACTAGCTCCATTCCGGCTATCTTTGGTCTATGACTAGTAGGACCTCTATGGGTTTCTTGTAGGGCTAAAATATCACAGTTTCGCTGCTTGCACATGTCCGCTATTAAAATTTCTTTATTTATAGATAGTCTCTCAATATTCAGTGAGGTTGTCACAAGTGCTGGCCTTGAAGAAGGCCGATTGGTTTTTTCTCCGTTTCTTCTCATTCTATGGTGAACTGGTGTTAGAAGGATTAGCCGACTAAGTCGTTGCCCAGGGGACGCCCGATTGTTTCTTCGTGTATAGCAGTTGACTGCAAACAATCTTCGTGGAGGCTCCTTCTTTGTCTATAGATGAATGATAGATGATTCGGTCCGCGTTGTTTCTGTTTCTAGTCAAATTCTAAAGCAACCACGTATGGTGAATTATATATCCGCCAGGCCATAAAATATGTTCACGAATCGTATTTCCTCACACAATAATTCAACAATATTAACAAAATTTGAGCGTGAATTCAGTCTTTTAATTTAACTTAATTTCACCCTTCTTTATTCCGGGTACATCCCGTAATTCAATCCGAAGAGCTAACGTAACCAACTTAAAACTTCCAAACGGAAACAACAAAGTTTCGCAAAAGAAAGGGGGGACTAAGGTAACGGAGGTATTTGGCTCAAATATATTCCATTACCCAGCCTCAAAATTCGATTCTGCAAGGGGCGGAACTTACACTTTGTTTCTACAGCGATCTCGACGGACCGGAATGCTTGTCGGGATTAAGTATCGTCAATATCAATATTTTCCGATAAATTGTTCAGTTTAGTTAAATTTATGACGGTAAAATGTTGTGCCTCAAAAATTATCAAAAACAAATTAAAATTAAATTTTAAAAAATAAAAACTACGCGTTAAGGAACGTTAATTATCGTTTTCTACTCCCGATCTTGCGTGTGGGTTGCGTCACTGCGTCAAATTTACCCAAAAACTAATCGTCGTAGAAAAAGTATAGTATGCCACATTTTCCGTAAACTTTTTAAGTCACTCCTCGCTCCCCTCGTGCCAAATAAACTCGTGAGTAGAAAGCTTACAATTCAACAATATACGGTACATCACGAGTTTCTCAAGGGTCCCACATTGGGTCACTCTGTCTGATATTCCGTAATAATGGGGACAGGATGCTTTTTAAATCTTTATTACGATTCTAACTGGACATTTTTACAAACGCCAGATTAACGCCATTTTTGTAACTGTTCCGCGTGCTACTGGGTGTGGCAGTATCTCGGATATCAATTCACACTAAATGTAACGATGGTTGCCTTTAGTAAGACTACACAAAGCATTAAACTAAAGGAATGATGAAAAGCTTAACAAAAAATTGTTAAATGCCTACAAACATCGTTACATATACCTACTTAAAAATCTAGCCTACCAGGCTTCTGAGATTCACGTCCAAATCTAGTATTTATAGTTTGCGCAGGTATTTTCGAAATCTATTTCTAATAATAAGGTTTCCACTATTTTCTAACACATTGCAAGATCGAGGATTATGTGCTACGTTAACAATTTTACCAGACTCCCACGAATTATTATTGTAGTTGAAAACCGATACATTTTGATTAGGCTCCAAATCCTTGGCTGTTTTATTATAATAAAGTTTATTTCTGTCCTGTACAGATATGTGTTTTGGTTTAACACCTTCAGACAATCTTGGTTTTAATAATTCGGCTAATATAGGTAACTTAATTTTACACATCCGATGAGTAATTGAGCCGGGGAGTATTTAACAGGAGAATTCCTGTATTGCATTTTAAATATATCTTTGCCCTCTTCCAACGCTTTTTTAACCATTTTTCTACTAATCTTTACTGCCTTTTCTGCTAGTCCATTTGATTTAGAGTAATGAGGACTGCGAAAAATTATATTAAAATTCCATTATTGAGCGAAATTTTTAAAACTATAGCTATTAAATGGAACATTATATGCAACTAATGTTTCTGGGCATACAAATTTAGACAAAACACATTTGAACTTTAAAATTAGATTCTCAGCAGATTTATTGTTTTAATGACATCATCTCTAACCAGTTAGAATATGAATCCATTACTACAAGATATGATTTTCCAAAATGTCTGCTATACGTTAACACGCACGCTCTGTAACTGGATTTGGCATTAAGCTTTCTTTTTTATTTTTATTAGCAAACTTTTCACACAATTTGCATTTTTTTAATAGTTTCCAATGTCTTCATTTTTGAGAAACCTGTAAAAAAATTGTTGAGCAGGAGCTTTGAGTTTTTCAATGCCAAGGTGCCCTTCATATAGTTTAACTAACATCTCATGTTTGAGTTGGTTAGGCTCAATTAGTTTATGGCCGTGAAATAGTATGGCATCAGAAACTGATCATTCATCCATAAATTTGTAGAACAGTTTAGTGAAAATTGGTTTTCTACTGTGATGTGGCCATTCCGTTTGAACAAAATTAGTAATAGTTTAGAACTGGCTATCTTCTAGTGTGATTTT
Source organism: Cylas formicarius (assembly GCF_029955315.1). Classification (NCBI taxonomy): domain Eukaryota; kingdom Metazoa; phylum Arthropoda; class Insecta; order Coleoptera; family Brentidae; genus Cylas; species Cylas formicarius. The sequence continues at coordinate 1,859,123 of NW_026844341.1, read as the reverse complement.
TTAAACAAATCTTTTCATCATCGGACATTCAGTGCTTAAACCAGGTTCTGTTAAAAAGGCTCCAGACAAAGTGTTTATCTGGTTTATATGTATCTTTAACATCATAGTCTAATAATTGATGCAGCATTCACTGAAGTCGCGATGGTACTGACTGAAGACTTTTCTTATATATTGTTTCTAACGGTTTGTGATCCGCATGAACCTGTATATCTCCGACACCATAAATAAAATAATGAAACTTCTGACAGCTAAATAAAAGTTCCAGGAATTCTTTCTCAATTTGACTCACTTTTGGTTAGAAAGATACAGGGGGCATCTGTCTCAATTTCAATTGGTAATGACGGATCACATTCAGTTGTCTACACAAACTGAATATCATTACGGGTCAAATTTCGTAACGGAGCCGTCACCTTCGACATATTTGGTATAAACTTGCCTAAATATTTTGACATTCCTAGTAGTCTCAAAAGATCTGTCTTATTTTGTGGTCGAGGCATGCCAATAATTGTTTTAATATATAATTGACATAGTTTAACGTCATCTTTTGAGAATACTAGACCTAAAAACTTAACTTCACTTGATCTAAATTCAATTTTGACGTTATATTCAGAGGCTCTAATTTAAATTATCATCATGCTCAGCTTCGGAATTTCCACCAGCAATTAGATCATGAAAATACATATCTACTTCACGTAAATGGCCAAAAATTTCAAAATTCTTTTTCTGAAATAATTCGGGGCAGAAACTATTCCGAAAGGTAGCCTGTAAAATTGGTGGCGACCAAATGGTGTCCCAAATGTACAGTAATCAGCTGATTGGTCCATCTATTTTTTGAAAGTAGCCATCTTTCATGTCTAAGACCTTGAAAAATTCTTTATTACTCAGTTTGCTAGCAATTATGTCGGCTGTCGGAATCAGGAATTGCTCCCTCAAGTCTCCGTTTTCTTGACAAAAACCAACGGGTTAAGCCACTGGATTGGCTGTCCTCTTTTCTAATTATACCTTGACGTTCGAAACCGTTCAACTTAATTTTGACTCTACTAACAAAGCACCCTAATCTTTGCAATAGATTCAAATTTAAGCAGCCTTGCAAACCTAACAGTGCCATTTGACTTTTGCTATTAACAATGACACACACTAATGTCACTTCACCATAGGGTTTAATTGTGAAGTTCAGGTTACCATAAGACACCAAAGTCATATATTATTTTTTTAATAAACGCATTTGTTTTAATTGTCTTGAAAATGTTGTTAGCGTGTCCGAAACAAAGTAAAAGAAATTATTGTTATCTATATTTAAAACACACAACTGTGATCCTACGTGCATTTTTGAAGGCTCTCTTGCCTTTTCAACACCTTGCGACGAACATTAAATCTTACACAGTTCGAGAAGCGAAGTGAGTGTATGACTCTTTCAGTTTCGGAGAGCTGGGGCGGCAGAAGCAGAACATCAGCCGCTACTTATGGAATTATCTTTTAGGTCATAATGTTGTACACAGGGAATAATTAAATTCCAGCAAGCTTACAGTCCTCTTGAAAATCTGAGTTTTTCAACCGCTATGTACTAACATATGGCCTTCGAGCTGCTGAACAAAAAAGGAAAAAAAGATCGATGGGAGATATTATTATATTATATAAATATATAATAAATATTTATATAAACATTTTGATTTTCAACTATCGAGTGTATCATTCGACAAAAAATACGGTCCTACGTTTTTTCAGTACTCACTACTTGAATTATATTTGGGCGTTTATTGACTCCACCCAGTACCTGCTTACGTACGATTTGCACACATACATCGTGCACGAACTGCCAGAATTTTTGGATAAGTGATGATGTTTGAATCGGATGGTGATATAACAATGCATTGAGGTATGGTCTGTTCATAGCCATAAGAAGCAATGCAACACGACTATTACCTATAGTTTGGAATTTAAATTCAGGTAAAATTGTGGTCCGTAATAGAAAATAATTTTATACCTACCTGTGTTTAATATTCTTTGGTTTGGTACACTACTTAGTTTAAGTTGATCATACTTATTTCGTATGTAATACAGCGTGTGTTGAATCGTGTGCGAATTATGCAAAATATGTGCGAATCTAGTGTATCTCAGGAGATGCTACCGCCCAAATGTAGAAAACACTATTCTATTGAGACTAAGGAAGTTATTAACAATGTTTATTTGACTCTCATTGAACGTGGTGCCAGCAAGCAATCATGTTAGAAGAAACGGCCACATTGACGAAAATTCCAACATCAACTGTATGGAAAATTGTGAATAATCCCATTTCAGCGAGGAGAAAAAGAAGCGATGCTGACATTTTCTCGAGTGTAGATGAAAGTGATCAAGATATAACACGGCGTAAAATTTACCCGTTATACTAGGAACAAAGCGTGCCTACATTAGATATTTTAATTATCAGGCTTGAAAAAGATGAAACCGGTGTTAAATTTGGCAGAACTACCTTATGGAAGTGTATTCAACACATGTAGACAGTTGACTAAAACCCCTTCATACAGTTTTAAGGCCTTACCACTGTATATTTAATCCCATTGAACATGTTTGGCACCAACTGAAATCTGCCATTCGTCGTAACAATGTTTTTGCCGTGTTAACTCCAATGTCCTCAAACTTATAGAAACCGAAGTTTTTAACATCTCTCCACAAAGTTGGGCAAATTCTGTTAAACATATAGAAAAAGCAGAACAATCGTATATCCATATTGCAAATAATATAGAACAAATAATAATTAGACCAGGCGATGATAGCGATAATGATACTGATATATTATGTGAATAATTTTAAGTAATTTAAGTAGGTAATAAAAATAATTTCTAATTTTATTTTAGATTTAAACATAAATACATACATAAATAAATAAATATTGTTTAGTATCTTTCCTAACAAAACCCCAAATAATTAAATTCTAAGCAAAGTACGGACCTGCTCGGCCACATTTCATTGTTACAGCTTGCCCGCGTCTTTCCTTAATTCGTATCAGTTAGTCACTTTCTTATATCTACGAACAGACTTTACCATTTGTGTCCATCCAATAACTATTGAGTATTGCACGTTTATCTATCCATTAATCATATCGAGTGTAATTATTCAACGTTATTTTTTATAAAAAAAATTAAGTCATATGCCTTAAAAAAGGCACGGTGATTCTGGAACTTCCCGATCCTGATCCTCAGGACGAGTATACCAAGGAAGATAAAATCAGACCGAAAGTTCGCAATTTTTATTATTCTTGTAAAATCAATTATGGCAAAACTTTCTCCTGAAGGTGCCAGTAGGGGTCATTACGTCCGTACTGGCATTACGCCTCGATTAAAAGAATTGGGTATACCTGTGTTTAAGGGGGATAGGAAATTATGGGCTACGTTTTACGACTTACGAATAATATTGTTTAGAATAAAAATTTTAGTAATGTTAGGAAATTGCAACATCTCTTTTGTTATCTAGATGGAGAGTCTCTTGGCAGGAATTCAAATATCGGACGATAATTACCAAATAGCATATGACAAATTAGTCAGTCGTTATCAAAATAAAAGATTAATTGCAAACAATGCACTCGGGTCAGCAAGCTACTTTAAAAAATGAGTCAGCAAAAGATTTTACGAGCATTAATTGATACTTTTTCAGAATCACTAGAAATTTTAAAGGTTCTGTCTTTTAACGTTACAAGCTGGGATTATGTCCTTTGTTTTTTATTAGTAGAAAAACTAGATCCCACTACTCGTACTAGCTTCGAAATGGCTAACAGCCAGGTCGAAATTCCTACTTATCACACTCTATTCTCTTTTTTGGAAAACAAATGTAAAACCCTAGAATCCCTACAATATTTACACCCCACGAACCTAAACCTAAATTCACAATAAACCTATTCCTCCATTTTCAGCGTTAGCTAACAACGCGGGTAATAACCACATAAAACCTCTCAAGTTTGGTCAAGGACATATTTTAAGCAAGTGTTCTAAATTTTTGGATCTAGCACCTGTCGATCGCCTAAACGTTGCAAAGCAACAAAAAATTTACTCGAACTGTCTTCATCCCTCACATGGAGTAGATTCATGCACATCGAAATTTTCTTCCCGTACTTGTTTTGCCGGACATCATTACTTCATTTCTTCAATAGAGTTAACACAATGCCACATCAAATCCTAAGGGCTTCCAGATCCTATATTGTCCTTTGAAGCCATTGTTGTCAAAAAAACTATGCTCCGATATACCTACGTTCACCATTCAGGAGGGCCACTGGGAACACCTGAGAGGCTTAAATTCAGTGAATTTCCTCGTGGATTGTGGAATCTTTGGACAAATCCTGAGAGAAGGGAGAGTTCTTTGCATTCGAAACAATCTTTGACTGGGTTGTATCTGGTCGAATAAACAAAACTAGTGAATCATATCAAACAAATTCCCTGTTTACCAATCTACCTGTGTCTCTAGAGATTATCCTTCCGAAATTCTGGGAACTAGAAAATACCTATCACGTCACCTGACGACCAAATACTGAAAAACTATTTAGCGATAGCCTTCAGGTAGATCTATGGTAAATCTTCCGTTCAAAGATAAATTAATAGATCTAGGTAATACCAACCCTCAAGCACTTCGAAGATTTCTTCTACTGGAAAGTCGCCTTAAAAAAAATTCTGATCTTCACAAAGCTTATTCATTCATGTCCTCGTTTCCAAATAACAGTTCAAAACCTCCATTATCTTGTTATCTTCCCCACAGATTCCTTGTGATCGGTGTGTAATTAGGTATTTTACAGACGGGAGTAGAAAAACAAAGTTTCCGATGTCTTAACACTGTTTCTATCGTTTTTATAATAACGTTTGACCATACCCCGTTTTTCTTCATTGGTAAAATCGATTTCCACAGATTTGAAAATTCTTAGCTTAGTGTGGCATAACATTTCTGTTCTACGAGCTATTCAACACTGCAAAAATCCAATATGGCGACACTAAGAAAAAAAGTTGAAGATCGTTTGAAAAAAAAGAAACGTCGTAAGGAATTTTTGCTAAGTTATAAAATAAGAAGAGAATCCAAGAAAATTCGACTTATCGACATGTCAAGAACTGTCTCTCTTGAATAGTTACTCGATCCCTAGAGCCAGTATTCACGATAAAATATGGACAAAGAAAACGCAGGTCATAAGTGGTCGCTACTGGACAGTGGTCTGAAAAACACCTCAAATTGACGTCAAAAAAAGATGTCTTATCACAAAAATGGACTTTAAACATAATAATTAATTCAAAGTATTATCAAATCTTCTAGTTAAAACCATGGAGAGTAGGAGAATCTCTAGGGTGTCCAAATAGTCTGTCAAAGTATTATATCTCGTTTATTATTTGTTTTAGAGAAAAATATTAAATAGAAAAAGTATCTAACATTATTATGGCATTAATATTATACTCAGTCACCCAATGTTATGGTCCATATTGAGTGTTGCCCTGTACATAATACCCTGTATTTTTCACGCAGTTTCCGGCAGCTGTAATTTTATCATGCCAACAATTCTACTTCGCCGAACGATATACCGTTTTTACAACCTTCTATGGTTTTGACTTCGGAATGAGTTTAAGACCTGCCTGTTGTAAAGCGGAAGGAACCATTATTTTCAGAAAGTGTACCAAACGCTAGGGCCGTATTTAAGATGTTGGCCGACAAGAACTGTGCCGTGCGGACTGTTGAATATTAAGAGTAGGGAAATTTTCTTTGATTAAACTATTATATTAATTCATATTAGTGTGCTTTTTATAAATCTTCCTAAAACAGTCCCTACTTAAGGTAGCTCGATTTCAAGTTGAATTTGCCCATTAGATAGGTTAATCTCTTATATTAAAACACATTAAGGGTTTAACATCATGACCCCAAAATATTTTCCTAGAAAAGCAATACAAAATTTTATATAGATAATTGATTTTTAGTAGATGTTTTCCCAGTTTGCCATTGGTTGATTTGTGGGGGTCGGTGAAAAATATTTTATTAGCCATCGAATCGTTATTTCAATTCCGTCTTGTGTTTGTAATTGGTAATTACCAACATACTGTTATTCACTTGTTTGCAACGACCAAGCTGAAATTGTGGTGATGACGTAATAACCGTTAAGCGGAGCCATGGTAATAAGTTTTGATGGAATCAGGAAGAATTTCGAAGAGGAGGACAAGAAATTTGAAAGAAATCCAAGAAATTCGTGCTTAAAACGTTCCCATCATATACAGTGAAAACTTCCTATAGCGAAACTCTGTATAACGTAAAACTCTGGTATTATGAACAAAATTTGTTGTACTATTAGGTCTCCGTACAAGGCTATGTATTAATCCACTCTGTATAACGAATTTCTCACTCTCTATGCCGAAATAAGGGCACATCAGGTAACAAAGTAAGGAATGTAGGACAACTTGTAATTAATAGAATCTCTTACCGTCTCAGAATTCCTTACCCTAATAATCTAATTACCGAGAACCTGGTCGTCCTAAGTGTTTTTCTCGTAATAAGCGATTATGTTAATCCATTTATCGGTATGTATAAAAGCACGTAATTGTTTCAATCAGTTCTAATTTGACTTAGTGAATACGGCGGCCATGGCGAGTAAGCGAAAAATTTTATCTCTAGATGATAAAGTTCCTTTAATTCCGGAGATAGAACGGGGAGAAAAGAAAAATGACACGGATTTACGCCGTCGACTGTATCCACGATTTGGAAAGGCAAAGAAAAAATCAGTCAGGCTGAAGCAGTTCTAGTAAAAAACTAAGTTGTGCAGTGCAGTGGTTCCAACAGCAACGTCTTAAAAATATACCACTCCCTGGACCTATCGTACAACTAAAAGTAGAAAAGTTTGCTGAACAGCTTGGCATTATCATTTTCAAGGCTTCAGAAGGATGGTTGGGGAAGTTCAAACAGAGGCATGGTATAAATATGGACAAATAAGTGGCGAAGCCCGTGATATCGAAAAGTCTGTGGGTGGAAAACTTTATAAAGAAAGTATAACAGTGTTAGTAGCTGCCAATATGATTGGGAGAGAAAAAAGAAAGCCAGTCGTGATTGGAAAATCAACTAACCCACGATGTTTTAATCATATTGTTCGCGTGACCATCTGCACCCTCTAGCGGTTCGAATGTAAACTAGTGTCCCCTCTTGGAATAAGATTTTCTTTAATAAGGTAACCCACCTAGTGAATATTGACCAAAACATTTATTTTAAAAACATATAGTTCTGCGAATGTTACCCTCGCGGGTACAAACTGTACTTTTTACTATTGCACGCTAAGGACAGCGGAAATAAAACACGAGAGGTAAGGAGTAAATATTTATATTCCGGAATCTGCAAAAAGAAAATTAGAAATTTAACGGTGTCAGCGTTATCGTGGAAATAGCCGCTCGTACATTTTTAAATATCTTCGTGTGGAAGTTGTCCATATCCCGAATCGAGCGAGTCCTCAGGAACCAAGGGAGGCGGCAACTCAAAAATGTAGCTTACCGTGCTACTCCCCGAGCTTGGCGAACCCGCTCTAACTTCCCCGCCATGGTGGGGGAATTCCACTGTCTCCTCGCTGGATGCGTCGGAGTCTGCGTCTCGGAAGCTATTTTTTGGTTGAAAAAAAGTGTTAGTATTTTTATTTTAAAAAAAGGGTGAAATTAGTTATTTCGGGATGTTCTGAATTGGAATTAAGGGTGGAGGAAGGGTATCTTCTCCATTTCTTGGCGTTTTCTATGATGAACAAGAATATAGGGAGTTATTTTAATTTATTTATTTTGCTTTTTTTTTACACAAAAACATTTACCTTTCTTCCAGCACCCTGGAGCGAAAAACAATCATTCCGCAAAAGGGGCATACTAGCGGGGGTTCATGTTGCAACCAACCTATTACATCGGCACACGACGCACAGAACGTATGTGCCTCAACGCCATCGCAAGCGAATATCGCTTCACGGCAGACAGTGTCGGACCTGAGTAGGCACAGGTGGCAACGTATTACCTGAGTAGCGACGCACCTGTATAATGCAGATAAAAAACTGAATCAGGTAAATGTCTTCTCTAGGCTACACACGAAGAAAAAAAGAAAAACTAACCCCGGCATTTCAAAAAGGCCCTTGCTTTATTGCTCTTTCGAAGAGGCATTCTATTTTTCTTTTTATTTTAAATTTTGCGAAACTTAACCGTCAATAAACAGGGGCTGATTAGTTAATTAAAGGCTTTAGGATAATTCACTCGCAGATTTACAAATAATTATCTAATTAGTCACTTACCCGTTCATTGTTTATGGTAAAAATCTCTCGAAAAAAAAAGAAAAATTAACCCCCGGCATTTCAAAAATTATCGGTAAAAAAGGCCCTTGCTTTATTGCTCTTTCGAAGAGGCATTCCATTTTTCTTTTTATTTTAAATTTTACGAAACTTAACCGTCAATAAACAGGTACTGATTAGTTAATTAAAGGCTTTAGGATAATTCACTCGCAGATTTACAAATAATTATCTAATTAGTCACTTACCCGTTCATTGTTTATGGTAAAAATCTCTCGAAAAAAAAGTAAAGGCACTGACAAACAAAACTGTGTCTCTCTGTATCCGTAAAACAAAAATCACAATCACAAAGCAGCACAAAACTGACCGTTTCGAAAATAAAACGATATTTGCATCTACCACACTTTCCACTTTAATATAGGACTACAAGCGCATTTGAACATCGACGACTAAATGAGGCTAAAAGGTTCGGCGGCAAAACTAACCATCACCCCACCCTCAACCCTCATTTCGATGCCGCTGTTTTTTTATGACTTTGTGTGAGAAAACAGAATTTGCAGTGTTTATGGTCTTGGGGGTAGGTATATCGAGAGCCACCCACGAAGCGGTGGTGTGTTTGAACATCGACGACTAAATGAGGGTAAAAGGTTCGGCGCCAAAACTGACCATCACCCACCCTCAAGCCTCATTTCGATGCCGCTGTCTTTTTATGACTTCGTGTGAGAAAACAGAACTTGCAGTGTTTATGGTCTTGGGGGTAGGTATATCGAGAGCCACCCACGAAGCGGTGGTGTGTTTGAACATCGACGACTAAATGAGGGTAAAAGGTTCGGCGCCAAAACTGACCATCACCCACCCTCAAGCCTCATTTCGATGCCGCCGTCTTTTTATGACTTTGTGTGAGAAAACAGAACTTGCAGTGTTTATGGTCTCGGGGTAGGTATATCGAGAGCCACCCACGAAGCGGCGGTGTGTTTTAGTATACAAAGAAAATAAAACAAACCTTGCAAGTTTTATGAGTTTATTTTATTCAATGGGGTGGTCTTGGGTGTAGGTATATCGAGAGCCACCCACGAAAGAATACGAAAAGTGTGAGAAAATTTATCATGCAGGGACGTATTTTTTGAATTTTATCCTCCTCGAAAAAAACACATTTTAGAGTAATTTAGGTTACTAATTACGCACTCATTAGGCTGATTTTTTATTCTTCTACCCCATTTTTTCTCTTGATCAGTGCAGACTTACAGAAGCTGAAATAGGAATCTTTTTTTTTATAAATAACTAGATATTATCACTGAATATGGAAATTGCAGTACTAAGCCAATTCAAGTTCGGTCCTGTATTTTTAGGAGTCTTTTTGGTATTTAAAGGAAACCAAACGTGATCAACGGTTTAATATCAACTTTGTTTTCATACGTGATACATACTGATATTTTTCGTATTATTACCATTATTATTATTCTTTTGCTTGTTACCAAGTGAACTGGTTTGTGGTGACTTTGTCATCGATTTTTGTGCTTCCTCGAAATAAAGGTAGGTGAATTTTAATTTTCTTTTTATTTTTAAATTCGGGTACTTACATTTAAATTCGCAGACGTTCAAGGTGTTTTACGAATTTTTTCTTTTCTTCGTACACTTTAATTTGGTCCTTCAATTTTTTAATTTTCCTCAAGTGAATATTTATTGAAAATTTTTTTGAATTAGATACGTGTGTAACCATATTAGATTTCAAGAAAACTAAAGTAGAAAGAGAAACAGTGAGGCTTTTTATATTCCAGGGATAAAAAGGGGTCGAAGCAAGTCGGTCACAAGTCCTAACAAGTCTGTATGTCTTAACAAACAATCCGCTAACCGAATTTTAAAAGAATAATTGGTGTCATTTTTTTTTCTTTTAACATAAGTGGGAATAGAGGGAAGTAGACGTATTCAACCTCTGTTTTTCTTTGTTTTAAATAAAAATAATTGAAAATAATTAATAAATAATGGCTAAATACACTATCGTAAGGGAGTCTGTGCGGAATGTGTGTAGGTTCGGGGTTGTTGGTCGTTCTACAGAATTTCATTTGAACCCGGTACCTTTAAATGAAAATCCTCTTGTTTGGGTAAAAGCTGCGATATCAGAAATAATACAGAATCAGTGCGCTAATTTAGACCAGGGCGATAAAGTGGGAATAACATTTAATTTCACGCGATTCTCAAACGGACAGGGTTGGGTTCCTTTTTTGAAGATGCTAATAACGTCACAGTCGATGACGTATTTAATATACTTAGTAAGGTGTTTCAGTCAAATAACGAGGGTTTAGAAACTGATAATTTTATTCTAAACGTTACGACGGTCTCTTTACCCCGTGGGTCAGGTAGAAAGAAATTATACTTCAATTCCTTTGATGATGAATGCGCTCGCCGAAAAGGGATAATTTCTATTAGAAATAGAGACAATCTTTGCCTACCTCGTGCTTTGGTAGTGGGTATAGCGGCAATCGAAAACGATTCAGAGTTAGTAAGAATACGAAAAGATCAGCAAAAGTTTCAAACGCAAAGGGCACTAGATCTCATGCAATCGGCAGGAGTAGTTATAGGTGAAGGGGGAGCGGGACTAGAAGGAATACAGAAATTTCAAACTCATCTAACTCCGAAATACAAAATTGTAGTATATAACTATCCCGGAAATAATGTTATTAGCAAACGCACTGTTTTCTTTGAAGGCGTCGGGGACGGGCAACGAATAAACCTCATTCACGACAACAATCACTTTAACGTTATTACATCGCTGACTGCTGCTTTTGGAGTTTCATATTTTTGTGAATTTTGTCACGAATCATTCAATAAAAAATGTTCGCATCGATGCTCTGTTTCATGTTACCAATGTAAAAACGTACCCATTTGTCAACTAGTACAGAAGATAAATTGTTACGCATGCAATAGGACTTTCAAAAGTCAGACTTGTTTTGACAATCACGTAAGCAATGATCTTTGTAACAAATTTATTCTTTGCGGTCTCTGTTTTAAAAGAAAAAATCTAAAGAATCCACATGTCTTCGGCGAATTGTTTTGCCGAATATGTAATAAAATTCAACAGACGGGTCATTTCTGCTTTATTCCTGTTGATTTACCAAAGAAAACCTTAAATGTAAATGAAAAAATAGCTTTTGTTTTTTTTTTTATTTAGAAACTCAACAAGATGAAGTTTACAATACGGGTTCTTTTAAGCACATAGTCAACTTATGTGTTTTTAAACAAGTTTGTAGTGTTTGTTTAGACTCGGCGTCCCCAACATGTTTACAATGTGGAATTAAATTACAAAAACTTAAGGGTTCAAAGTGTATACATGGATTTTTTTATCATTTACTTACAATCAGACAAAAATTTAAACAAATTTTGGTTATCTCACACAATGATTTAATATTTCTCTTGAAATATATACTAAATGAGACATCCTTTAAACCCGAAATTATAATGAGAGGAACCAAAATTATTCTTATGACGCTAGAAAATTTAAAATTTTTGGATAGTATTAATTACTTTCCAATGGCCCTCTCAAAATTTCCAAAAGCCTTTGACCTTGGTGACAGTTTCAAAAAAGGATACTTTCCACATTTATTTAGCAAAACCGAAAATCGAAGCTATATAGGCCCGCTCCCCGCTTTACATTATTACAGCCCCAATACCATGATTAAGGACGATAGGACTCGTTTTTTGGACTGGTACAACATTAATAAAAATTTTGAATTTAACTTTGCCAAGGAAATAGTGGAATACTGTGTCTCAGACGTAGAAATTTTAGCAGCTGCTTGTCTAAAATTTCGAAAACAGTTAATTGAAACCACCACAGTGTGCCCTTTCTTAGAAAGTTCAACAATAGCATCTTGCTGCAGCAAGATTTTTAGAAGGAATTTTTTAAAACCAGAAACCATAGCAATTATACCTAAAGGAGGTTATCGAGCTTCGGAAAAGGTTTCACAAATAGCGATGATGTGGCTACTTTGGGTAGAACGTGAAAGGGGTATAAAAATTTTACACGCACTAAATGGAAAAGAACGCGTCTTAGCGGGTGCCAAAGTAGATGGTTTCTGCCCGGAAAACAACGAAATTTTCGAATTTCAAGGTTGTTTTTGGCACGGACATCCTGCATGCTACAAAAATAAAAGAAACGAACCAATAAATAAAAATAATCCTTACGCCACCATGAATTCCAGATTCGAGGCTACTACTTGTAAAATAGATCGCTTAACAAATGCCGGTTACGAAGTCACAATAATGTGAAAATGTGTCTTTAAAAAGTTTTTATCGAATAATACGGCGGCATACGAATATTTAAGCCAACATCATTTGTTAAAAAATACTCCTTTAATTCCAAGGGATGCTCTTTACGGAGGTAGGACAGGAAACACCTCGGAGTACTATAAAATCAAAGATGATGAAAAAATCAGGTACCTCGATGTGTGCTCACTTTATCCATATATTTGTAAATATGGAAAATTCCCGATTGGACATCCAAAAGTGATTGTTGGGGAAGACTGTAAAAATTTAAATTTTAATGAGGTAGAAGGGCTTGTAAAATGCCAGATCCTACCACCACAAAATCTGTACCACCCCGTACTACCTACAAAGATGAATAATAAGTTAATGTTTGTTTTATGTCGGACATGTGGGGAAAAGTTTTACCAAAACAGATGCGAGCATACTGAAGAAGAAAGGAGTCTTTTCGGGACATGGGTCAGTGACGAGCTTAAAAAAGCTATAGAAAGAGGATATACAATTCTAAATATTTTCGAGATTTGGTCTTATCAAGTATCTCAGTACGATCCACTTTCAGGAGGACTATTCGTGGACATGATGAATAAATTTATTCAGATAAAACAAGAAGCATCCGGCTGGCCTGCGCATTTTTCTTCAGAAGAAGATAAAAATAATTACTTGCGAGACTTTTTTGAAAAAGAGGGTATTACTCTAAACCCAAATAAAATCGAAAAGAACCCGGGGCTGAGATCTTTAGCTAAATTAAATCTTAATAGTTTTTGGGGAAAATTTGCCCAAATCGAAAATCTAGGTAAAACCAAAATTATAGACACTGCTTCTGAATTATTTGAAATGTTAATAAATCCATGCTTGCACGTAAATCATTTAGAACCCATAAACGAAGAGACTTTATTAGTAAATTATGAGATTTCCGATGAAGTTTTCAATCCTCAGTAAATGTTTGTATTGCGGCCTATACAACCGCACAGGCTCGTTTAAAATTATATAGTTATTTAGATTATTTAGACCAGCTAGGTGAAAGGGTGCTCTATTATGATACAGACTCCGTTATTTTTATTCAAAAACCCGGTGAATACGAGCCCCCCACTGGCGAGTTTATTGGAGATCTCACCGACGAACTCGAGGAGTACGGGCCCGGATCTTTCATTTCAGAATTTGTAAGTGGGGGCCCGAAAAATTACGCATATGTTGTGTTTTCACCTACGACAGGGGAAGAAAGCGTAATATGTAAAGTTAAGGGGATAAGGTTGAATTACGCGGCGTCTCAGATAATAAATTTCGAACTAATAAAAAATATGATTTTGGACAAGTCGAAAGCTCCGGTCCCATTAATTTCTTCCAATATTCGTAGATATGGATACAAAAAAACGGGTTTAATATGTCTCGTGACAAATGTATTACAATATTTATTAATTCTATCAGGCATAATAACGTTTAGGCCCGCTGACAAAATGGGGTCCTGAAAATTGTTTATATATATATATATATATATATATATATATATATATATATATATATATATATATATATATATATATATATATATATATATATATATATATATATATATATATATATATATATATATATATATATATATATATATATATATATATATATATATATATATATATATATATATATATATATATATATATATATATATATATATATATATATATATATATATATATATATATATATATATATATATATATATATATATATATATATATATATATATATATATATATATATATATATATATATATATATATATATATATATATATATATATATATATATATATATATATATATATATATATATATATATATATATATATATATATATATATATATATATATATATATATATATATATATATATATATATATATATATATATATATATATATATATATATATATATATATATATATATATATATATATATATATATATATATATATATATATATGTATATATATATATATAAGTGTTTTCGGAGCGCGAGCATTGAAGATGCCAAGTGAGATTTTGGCGAAACGTCTGCAGGATTCCAGTCGGAGTTCAACAAGCGAACGGATGATATCCCGGAATATAGTGTCATCATATATATATATATATATATATATATATATATATATATATATATATATATATATATATATATATATATGCGTAAAATAACTTTATTAAAAAAAAAATTCAATTTTATCCTGCTAAATAATACAATAGGTACTTTGCTAATTTGCATCTGCCTTGTCGATCCAGGAATTGTACGATTTTGGAAATCCGAACCATTTAACATAAACTTCTTCTCTATTATTTTTTATTCTGCGTCGTTAAATTTTTTCAACCAAATAGAAGTTTGGTAGTACGGTTTTTTGTAATTCGGCTTCATAAAACGAACCTTTAATTTCACGCCCCTCCATATCTTCCAAAATATACGTAAGAGGGAAGGAACCACTTACTTTAACAATCTTTAAATTTTCGGGTGTCCAATTAATTTCATAGCTTTTGTCAAAAACCGATTTTGTGCGACTTATGCGCACTACATCGCCAACTTTGAACTTTGACTTTTTCACTGCAATTTTTGGTAAATTATATACGAGAATCTTCGTTGTGGGGGTAATTTCTGAAGGTTTCATTCCGGTGGTACTATGTTTTGTTTGATTATATTTTGTTGTTATTTTTTTAAAAATATGTATTCATTTATACGTACCTTCAAAAGCCATGTGTTTATAGAGTAAACCTTTTAAAGTTCTTATTACGCGTTCTGCTATCGATGCCTTTTTGGTGCTGAAACTGTTGTAATGGTTAATGTTATTGTGGTTCATTAAGGCACGGAAATGTTTATTAAAAAATTCAGTCCCTTGATCAGTCTGTAGATTTTCTGGTGAATATTTCGCCTCTTTCAATATGCTTTCCATGGCTCGTCGTACTTCTAAGGCTGTTTTGTTTTTCAGGAAATTTGTCCACACAAATTTTGAATAGCAATAGATAACTACGAGAAAATATCTATTGTTGTCGTTGAATTTAGAATACTGTTGCATTTCAGCTAAATCAGCTTGCCATAGGTCTCCATATCCCTTGATAATCGTATGTCTACGAACGAAGTTTTTGCGTGACGGTTTAAATAGTTCATTAAGAAGAACCATATTTTTATTTTCTGATTCTCCCATTATTTTTCTTTTGGAATAATTGTTTTAGATCTTCTTAAGTTAGGCTGTATCACAAGCCTGTTTCAGATATTCAGATACGATAGTTATATATACAGTGTCGGCATCAGGGATGGCTTTGAACTGAATATAATCACCCTCCTTTAGACATTTCCCTCTTATTTTGTCCAAAGAAGTATAGTCGGCATTTATTAAAACGGGAGCTTTTTTATGAGAGACGAATATAGCTCTCACCTTTTGAGGATAATGAAAATTTATTCGATCATCGCCTTCAATAATGTAAAATGAATTATGTAGTTTTTTAGTGGCTCGGTATCCTATAACCATCACCAACAGACCTTCTGACATATCTCTTTCTAGCTTTGCAATCCTGCTAGAAAGCTCTTTACCTCTCCGTGCTGCATCTCCAATATTTTGAAAATTCTTGTTTATCATCTCATCGAATTGTTTAGTTTCCGATTTAATGCAGTCTCCCAATAATGTTCTAATTGTTTTAAACATATTTTCCAAACGAACCTCTAAGTATTTATTATTTACAGCATCTAAAAAGTGAGCCGTCAACAGTTTAAATGAACCATTCCGCCCCCCGATCAAAGGTTTATCATAACCTCTACGGCGTCCAAATTTATCAATCGTATTTGCTCCTGCCATACTCAAAAGCCTACTAAAGCTAATTAAATAGAGAAAATGTTTTTAAACCTAATAAATTATTTTTTCCTCGCGTAATTCTTCTATAATAGACAAAATTTAATTTTCATGACCCGAATGTCCAGCAGATTTAGATCCCCACAACAAACGTAATCTCGCAATCAGCTCGGGTACTTTGTTCCAATATACATATTCCTTTTTCTTATTGTTAAAAGATTTCTGCCCCAGTATTTCTTTTGTTAATTTCATTTTTAAACCTTTTCCGTCCTTTCTCTGAATGCTATAAATTCCTTTTTTTTATTAAAAGCGGCTTTATAATTTCATTAAATTTGCGAGTTCTGGATTTATTTATTCCGTTCCTCTTTGTGTAATTCTGATAAATTGCATTTGTTTTCAATATTATATCTGTATATATATCACAGACATATTTAGGAATTTTTTCGGGGTATAGTAATAATGCCTTCGGATATTTTAAAAAAAGTAAATCATACAATTGCACAGAACCGTCATATTCACCAATTTTTTGATCGTTTCGATACAAAATAACCTTGCCTGAAACAAACTTTATTTCCGAGTCCCCGATAAACATCTGTGCGTCTTCACTTTTGTAGCGTACCCCAAACAGTCTATCATAGTCGCGATTGTCATCTCTTAGTTTTTTCAAATGTCTTTCTACGGCCGAGAATCTATTTCTCGATAATACAGTTTCCGATAAAGGGGTTTCGTACGATTCCTCATATGTACTTTCGTCTGAAGAAGCTTCAGCGTCAGTATATGATCCTTCAAGAATTGACGGGTCACCTAATTTAGATATCCCGTAGTTTGTCTTTTCCATTGGAGATTCCTTCTTTTCGATTTTTACATTTAAACCTGATTGGCTAGAAGTAGCTTTATCTTCGTTCAGCGTCGTTTTGATGGCTCCCGAAAGGGATTTTACACTTGTGACAGGTTGATAGAATGCCTCGAGTCCCAACTTGTTCTCAGTATGTCTGTTTCTTAAATAATTAAATTTTTTCCTAACATCTTCCGCGGTACTAACTAGTTTTCGCTTAAGATTTAGTTCGGTATTATTTTCCATTTTATTTATTTATTTTATTTTTTTGTTTTAAAAAAAAAACCTCTGCACAAACGAAAGGTCTCTAATAAAATGATGAACTTTGGTAAAGCTTTACGGGTATATGTAGCAATCAAATCCTTTTCTGTATCTACCAAAGGTAATATCGCTATCCTTATCTATGACCAAGAACCCGTATTTATTGCTCCAGCATTTGTTGCACATTTCTAGAAAATTCACAAATGTAACATCCGGGGCAACATGATCAGAATAAATATGTTTTAGATTAGTTTCATCCTGTTTAAATAAAATAATAAAGTTTGCGTTATCGCGTATTAATTGCTTAGGAATACTAGAGTATGTCTGAGCCAGATAAAAACTATCGATGTTATTGTGTCTTCCTCGCGAAAAATATTGTCTGACAACGTCTTGGTTTTGGTTTATAATGTCATCGAAAATAAAAATTGAGTTTGCTTTTGCTTCAGATGGGTCAGCGATGTTATCGTTATTATTAAAAGTAAATAACCCCAAACCGTCTATCAGTTCTAGTACTTTCTGCAGGAATTGGTATTTGCGTTGATATAATGATTTAGAATAGATGTAGACAGACATTCTTAAATCTCAAACCCATAGGGTTAGTTAAAAGCGAAATCATAACATTTGTTTTTCCACAATTCGAAGGTCCAACAATAAGACCCCTGATAGTAGACGGGAAAAGGTCCCCGTGTCGTTTAAAATTTAAGTCGATACCATTTCCAACGACTTCGTCGAGATTGTCAATGCAAAAGCTTTTTTTCAGCTTTACTGTTTGTATTGTGTTTCCCATTTAAATATCTGATTTAGAATTCGAAAAATTTATTTCGATGCCAACTCCGGTTAGAGCAAGACGTACTCGCGAACACAAAAGACGCGCAAAGACTGGCTCGGGTATACTAAACTCTATAATAAATAAACTACCCGTTGAACTACATATTCCGGGATACAATTACTGCGGACCAGGTACAAAGCTTCGAGAGAGACTTGCGCGAGGGGACGCCCCGAAAAATAGTTTGGACAAATTTTGTTTAGATCATGATATCGTATATTCGGAAAAACGAGACTTAGAAGACCGTCATAAAGCTGATAAAATTTTGGAAAACAAAGCGTGGGAAGTATTTAAAGGAAAAGATTCTAATTTTGGTGAAAAAGCTGCGGCTTTGTTAGTGACTTCGGGGATGAAGATCAAGAGAAAGTTGGGTATGGGTATGATAAAAAGAAAAGGCCAACGCACTCGAAAACAGAAAAATGCGAGCACGATAGCCTTCGGAACCGGCATTGTGCAAAGAGTTAGAAATGAATTAAAAAATAAAATACACGGCAGCAAAAAAATCAATGAAGAAAATATCAAAAAATTGGCATCTTCAGCTCTAAGTATTGCTAAAAATTCTGTGAAAAAGAACGGAGGCAAAAGAAAAATACGCACTCCGCGAATAATACCAGTCCCAAAGGTTGGCGGTTTATTACCATTGATCCCAATTTTCGCAGGTTTATCCGCACTAGGATCTATAGCCGCTGGTGCTTCAGGTATAGCAAAAGCTGTAAGTACCGCTAAGAACGCTCAAGAAGCTTTAACAGAAGCACAGCGACACAACAAAATGATGGAAGCTATTTCTATAGGGAAAAAAGGGGGCGGCTTATATTTGAAACCTTTTCGCAAAGGATTGGGTCTTTATTTAACTAAGTCAAAAAACTTTTTAGAGAGCTACCCTCCACGCCCCTCACGGATTTCCAACTAAAAAGTATATATGCGTGATGGTTTACCAAAAAACGGACCTCGCAAAAATGAATGCGCAATAGTAAACTTGGACGAATCTAGAGGGGCGGGGACACATTGGGTAGCCTATAAAAAGCAAGGAAGAATAACATCTTACTTTGACAGTTTTGGAAACTTATCCGCTCCATCAGAATTAATCGAGTATTTCCACGCAGGCGTACACAGAAGTTCTCAAATTCTATATAACTACGAGCGCCAGCAAGATTTTGATACAATCTGGTGTGGCCACCTGTGTCTAAATTTTTTACTGACTAAGTAGTTCTGAAAATTAATATGAATCGCGAAAGTATTAAACAAATGAGTCAATCTTTGAAGATTTTTTCCAAGCGAGGCGGATTACTCGAAATGACAACGGAAGAAATGGAGAAGCTACATAAAGAAGTAATCATAGCCCTAGCACAAAATGAAATTGCCTATGTATGGGATAAGCTTCCTGAAAAGCTAAAAAAAGAAAGGGATATTCAACAATACATGTTTTGCACCCAGCATCATGTTCGCGAGATTGGAGATGTACCCGATGGACCACCACCAAGGCGTATTTTTTGTTGTTATTGCAAGACAGAGGATATCAATACGTTCACTCGGAATACTCCGGATTCTTCTATGCCGCCAAGAAGCGAACCGTGCACGCCCCTGTGATATTATTAATCTAGTTTAGGATTGGTCATAGTATTTTTATTTTTCAATAAAAAATATAAAGTTCGTTGAAGTTGTTTCAGTCATGTCTTGTACGTTCACGCTGTCAGACTTGTCTAGTGTCCTTTATGCTGATTTTTTTCCTTCAATTGAGCTCGATAAAAATATCAGTTATGGTTTAGGTTTATTAGGTTTTTATTCTTATAATTCAATTTTTAACATAGATTGTAATAATAACGTATTTGCATATAGAGAAAAAAGAGAAGGTAAATCGAAAACGATAAAGCTTTCTCCTGGGGTGTACGAGATCGAGGAAATTAATAGAGTAATTTTGTCTTACCTAAAAAAGGAAAAAAATAGTGGACATGAGGGTGATTCGGTAATATTTTCCTTAAAACCAAATAATAATACTCTTAAATGCGAGATTGAATCTCAATATTTCGTTGATTTTACTGTTGATAACTCACTTCGACACATTTTGGGTTTCGAGGCCGTGATTTTAGACAGACACAAGCGCCATGAATCTTCGCTCCCTGTGAATATAATGAAAGTACGAATGATTCGGGTAGAATGTAACATTATTTCGGGGGCTTACATCAATGAAAAAAACTCTCATGATCTTTTCGAATTCGATATAGATGTCGAGCCCGGATATAAATTAACGAAAGAACCACGAAATGTAATATATTTACCTGTAATCCCACACGGGCGCCAGTATATTGACAACATTACTCTAAGAATTGTCGATGATCAGGGAGAACTCATTAATTTTCAGGGTGAAAAAATTATAGTTAAATTAGAATGAAAGAAACTTTTTTAATATAATATAATGTTTTAATCGCGAGTCTTTTTACCCAAAAAGTCCAAATAATTTCTTTAAATATCGGAGCTTGAAAGGACCAGGTGCCATTCAACACTCGAACGCAAACAAGTCAAGAACGAGTTTAGACTTGTTGCGTAAGCCTAATCGGAAAAAATTGCATAAGTTAGATTTGGAATTCCTGAAATCCATTGGGTTAAGAGTACGAAATAGTTAAGATGGCATTGGGACAACAGCTGGATATTTTTGAAGAGCCTATATTTGATAACTCTTATGTCAGTCTACACGAGCAAACATATAAACCTTACGGTTCTCCTAATTATAGAAATTCTGATGAAATTAGAATTCCTGTAAATTTTCAAGATCTGATTCTCGATATACCAGAGAGTTATGTTTACATCGAAGGTGAATTTCAACCGGAGGATCCTTCAAAATTGTGCTACCTTTCGAATAATGCATTGGCGCTCTTGTTCGATGAAATACGTTATGAAATGGGTGGGGAGCAAGTGGCTAACGTTAGAAAACCCGGGATCGCGACCGCTCTTAAGTT
The DNA here is from genome assembly GCF_029955315.1 of Cylas formicarius. Classification (NCBI taxonomy): domain Eukaryota; kingdom Metazoa; phylum Arthropoda; class Insecta; order Coleoptera; family Brentidae; genus Cylas; species Cylas formicarius. The sequence continues at coordinate 1,837,904 of NW_026844341.1, read as the reverse complement.
TATTGCTTCTTTTGGAAAAACACAAGCTTCCCGACTAAGCGTGGCCGGTTGGGGTCTCAGTGACACTAAACAAGAGAGTTTGGATAAAGCTAGTAATATTTTCTCTGGGAAACTTCCTCTAAAATTTTTAATATGGTTTGCAGAAGATTACACTAGAGGAATAATCAATATTAAACAAGAACTAATTATAACTATCGCGAGAACCTTCAAAAATTCTTACATAGGTGAGACGTCTGCTAAAATAAAAATAGACCAGATAGAATGGAAAATTCGTCATATAGTACCAGAAGATAAATTGAACATTAAACTTCTTTAAAAACTTTCACGGGGACCCCACGGAGCGTCCATTAAAATTCCGTTTCGTATGTGGGATTTATACGAATTGACATCACTTCGTGAGACATTT